>NC_064863.1:12314104-12914104 GCF_024139225.1 Suncus etruscus | reverse complement strand
TTTTACAGAGGGGGAGAGAGAGAGAGAGAGGGAGAGGGGGAGGTTAGTCTTGAGCACTAGAAATGTGGTGCCTGGGTAATGTGGGAAGGCTGGTGCTGAAGGGTCCTGCTGACAGCCACACGTGGCCTCCAGTCGCCATAGCATATTTTTTTCATCCCCATCAGATGTGTGAACAAATTGCAACCCTTTCAGCATGTGGTTTGCATTCCCCCTCCTGGCCCAAAGAGAACACGGACTCATCAAGCCAAGGGTACAGATTTGGAGTTGAATGAAGGCATGTGAAGGCAGCAGATGAATGCAGAGGACTATCTTAAGAAAACAAAGCTCTCAGGGCCAGAGTGGTGGCATGGAGCGGTAAGGCATCTGCCTTGACGGCCCTAGGACAGACTGTGGTTCGACCCCACAGAGTCCCATTTGGTCCCCCAAGCCAGGAGCTATTTTTGAGTGCATAGCCAGGAGTAACCTCTGAGCACCACGGGGTGTGCCCCCCCCCAAAAAGAAAGAAAGAAAGAAAGAAGATAAAGAAAGAAAGAAATAATGAATGAAAGAAAGAGAAAAAGAAAGGAAGAGAAAAAGAAAGAAACGAACAAACAAAGAAAGGAAGAAATAAGAAGAAAGAATGATAGAAAGAAGAAGAAAGAAAGAAACAATGAAAGAAAAGAAAGAAAGAAAGAAAGAAAGAAAGAAAGAAAGAAAGAAAGAAAGAAAGAAAGAAAGAAAAAGAGAAAGAAAGAAAGAAAAGAAAGAAAGAAAGAAAAGAAAGAAAAAGAAAAGAAAGCTCTAAGGTAAGTGACCCCCTCCCTCATCACCAAGAACTGAGACACAAGGGGGAATATGACTGGATGTACTCTAGAAAGTATTTAAGGTAAATACCACCCCACCACCAAAGACTGAGGCAGAAGGGGGAGTCTGTCATTGTCTCAGAAGCATCATGAGGTAAGTGACCCCTACCACCAAGGACTGAGGTAGAACAAGGAGTCTGTTTGATGGAACCCCTGAAGCATCATGAGGTAAGCAACCCCAACCACCAAGGACAAAGCCAGAGGAACAAGGTCACTCCACTTTGGTTCTGGACCACACAGTTCTACTAATGAACACGAGCATAGCTTATAGAAAGCACCACATTGCATCCATAACAATGGGGAAACAATACAGGCATTCACTATGCTTAGAGAATGAAGCTGGTAGCTCTGATGGCCCCAAAAGTACCAACCACCTATTTAACCTCCCAGATAAGGACTTTAGAGAATAAGTATGGAGTGTGCTCATAGAACTCAAGAAAAGCATGGAACTAACTGAATGAATCACAAATAAGAATCAAGATTATATGAAAGTAGAAATGAGAACACTCCAAACTGAAAGAACAGGACTGAAAACCTTTGCAGGTAAAATGAAAAACTCACTGAAAAGTCTCTCTTATAGATTAATAGCAACTGAGGAGAGAATAAGTAAGCTAGAGGATGAGAAGCATAACAACTCCATACAACAGAAAAGGTGGTAAAAGAGCTTTAAAACAAACAATCAGCAATGGAATAATATCTCAAAGAATCTGAAAGAGGAAAATAGAAATCTTTGATGAACTCAACAGAAACAACGTAAGAGTCATTGAAGTTCCAGGGACCCAGGAAGAAAATCCCCATGAAGAATCAACAGTCAAGAATATTATTGAAGAGAAACTCCCAGATCCAAAGAGTGCATGCAACTAAATCTTGCATTCCTGAAGAGTACCAAAAACAAGAAATCCAAAGAAAAGCAGCCCAAGACACATCCAAGTTACAATGATGAATTGCACAAATAGGGATAGAATACTGTAAGCAGCAAGCTCAAAAAGGGACATTATATTCAAGTGAGTGCCCTTAAGATTTACAGCAGATTTGTCACAAGAAACCCTCAAGGCCTGTAGGCAATGGTGAAAGACAGTGGCAGAACTCAATGAATGATTTCTTTGCCAACAACACTTCACCCGGACAGGAAGACAAAAATGCAATACTACAATGCACTATATTCATTGCAACTCTATTTACAATAGGCAGAATCTGGAAACAACCCAAATGCCCGACAACAGATGAATGGTTAAAGAAACAAGTATATCGACTCAATGGAATACTACACAGCTGTGAGGAAAAATGAAGTCATGAGGTTATTTATGGATGGATATTGGAGACTCTTATGCTGAGTGAAATAAGTCAGTGGCATAGAGATAGATGAAGAATAGTGATCATCTGTGGGATTTAAGAAAAATAAAAGATATTATTATAATAATACAGACAATATTGATGAGGATCAGAAAGACAAGCTCATGATATGAAGCTTACCACAAAGAGTAGTGAGTGCAGTTAAAAAAATAACTACACTAACAACTAACACAATGATAGTGAGCAAGAGAAATAAAATGCCTGTCTCAAAGACAAGCAGGAGGTGGAGGAGGAAAGATACTGGTGATGGAAAAGTTGCACTGGTGAAATAGGGTGTACAATTTTGGGGAGTGGTCACACCCAGCAGCGCTCAGGGTTTCCTCCTGGCTCTATGCTCAGAAATCGCTCCTGGCAGGCTCGGGGGACCATATGGGATGCCGGGATTCAAACCACGGTCCTTCTGCATGTTAGACAAAGGCTTTACCTCCATGCTATCTCTCCGGCCCCAATGGGTGTACTTTTTTGTTTTTGTTTTTGGGTCACACCTGGCCGCAGCTGGGGTTACTCCTGGCTCTATGCTCAGAAATCGCCCCTGGCAGGCACAGGGGACCATATGGGATGCTGGGATTCGAACCACCACCCTTCTGTATGTAAAGCAAACACTCTACCTCCATGCTATTTCTCCAGCCCCAAGAGGTGTCATTTTTTGATTAATACCCAAATACAAACATGTCTATAACCATGGTGTTTAAATAAGGAAGTGATTTTAAATAAGAAAGAGAAAGAAAGAAAAAAGAATGAAGAAAAAGAAAAACAAAGAAAAGAAGAAACAAAGACAAAAGAAAAGAAGAAACAAAGAGAAGAAAGAAAGAAGAAAGAAAAAGAAGAATGAAAGATAGAAAGAAGAAAGAAAAAGAAAGAATGAAAGATAGAAAAAGAAGAAAGAAAGAAAGAAAAAGAAAGAATGAAAGAGAGAAAGAAGAAAGAAAAAGAAAGAAAAGAAAGCAAAAAGGAATGAATGAATGAATGAATGGAAGAAAGAAGGGAAGAAAGAAAGAAAGAAAGAGAGAGAGAGAAAGAGAGAAAGAAAGAAAGAAAGAAAGAAAGAAAGAGAGAGAAAGAAGAGAAAAAGAGAGAGAAGAGAAAGAGAGAAAGAAAGAAAGAATGAAGAAAGAAAGAAAGAAAGAAAGAAAGAAAAAGAAAGAAAGAAAAGAAAGAAAGAGAAAGAAAGAGAAAGAGAAAGAAAGAAAGAAAGAAGAAAGAAAGAAAGAAAGAAAGAAAGAAAGAAAGAAAGAAAGAAGAAAGAAAGAAAGAGAAAGAAGAAAAGAAAGAAAAGAAAGAAAGAAAAGAAAGAAAGAAAGAAAGAAAGAAGAAAGAAAGAAAGAAAGAAAGAAAGAAAGAAAGAGAAGAAAGAAAGAGAAAGAAAAGAAAAGAAAGAAAGAGAGAGGAAGAAGAAGAGAGAGAAGAGAGAAGGAAGGAAGGAAGGAAGGAAGGAAGGAAGGAAGGAAGGAAGGAAGGAAGGAAGGAAGGAAGGACAAGAAAAAGACTTTCACAGTGATGAGACATCAGAACTGAATAAGGAAGGACTTCAGATTCATGGGCTGCATCTATCTTGAGCTGCTTTCCTCATGATTGAAACATCATGATTTCAGGGAGAACAGATTTTAAAGGTGTTATTGGACTTGAGGGTGGTGTCAACAGTAATTAAATTGATTAGCAATATCTTTTCAGGGTACAGGAATAAAAAATAAGATTTTGTATCACATGTACAATGTCCTCTTTAACAAATGAATTTTTTTTTATAGACCTAGAATAGTACGAGGGGTCCTATATCCTGTGTAGTTCACAACTTCCATTTTGGGCTCATTCACTGATCTATTCACTACAGCAAGATTTATTAGGTGTATATTTTGTGGTGGGAGTTCTGCCATTTCAAAATTCAGCCTTGAGTGTGTATTTAGCTTCTCAACTTTTGCAAAGCATCAATGTCCTTCATTATGTTCTGAGACATATTGGTTTTAATTTTCTGGATGGAGGATAACACTGAATGCTTGCCACATAGAAGAAACTGTCAGAAATACTTTGTGAATATGAAATGGTAGAACATACTAGTAACATCATGAACTCTGGAGCCAAACTTCTTCTGCCCTAATCTTGACTGCTGTTTATTTAGCTATAAGCAGTTTTATGATTTTTCTTGTGTCTATATTGGGGATAATAATAAGGGAACTTATTTCATAATGTAGCAAGAGTTAAATTATTTAATCAATGCAAAGCAATTTAATATGTTTCTGACATAATAAAACATATGCAAATACATCAAAAATGTCAATTATTGTTTTTAAAATTAATATTCCCAACAAACCTGTAAAATGAGTATGATAAAAATTCTCAAGGGCCAGGAATTTAGCAGGTGGTAGAGCATGAGCTTAGTATGTGAGCAGTTTGATCCTGAAGGTAGCATGTCTCTCCTTCAATTCCAGTGCCATGAAGTATTGTTCTATACATTTAGGCTGATCTACACTTGGATCACAACCATATCTGGCTGTGACCAGTATGAAAAGCTGAAACTGAAGAAAAAAAAAAAGGAATATGCTATGTATTGTCTGAGTTTGGATCATGCCTTGCCACCCCGTGGTTCTGTGATCTTAGCCCTCAGTTTCTTGCCAACAAAATAGGACAGTAATAAAATGCACAATGTAGTTTTAATAATCTATAAGGTAATGTATCATCAGCCTCATAATTACTTTCCTCATCTCCAGCATTAGGACCATCATCATGGACATTTTCAGCATCATTATAGCCAGGATTGTCACCATCACCGCCACTATCATTATGTACCAGGACTAATAAAAATATAATATAAAAATAATATAATATAGAATATAATCTGAAGACTTAAAGATCTCTGTTGAATTAATAGTAGCTGCTATTCTCTTTGTTTTCTTTTTATATTAATCTTTTCTTAGATATATCTTTATTTAAACACCTTAATTACAAATATGATTGTAGTTGGGTTTCAGTCGTGTAAAGAACCTTTTTTATATAAATCTTTATTTAAGCACCATGATTATGAGCATGTTTGTAGTTGGGTTTCAGTCATAAACAGAATATCCCCTTCACCAGTGCAACATTCCCACCACCAATGCCCTCCCTCACCTGTCCCTGCCTGTATTCGCACTATTCTTTGTTTTGATATATTCAGCCAAATGTTTCAAAATCACTTCTTTGTCAATTGATCATAACTGAAATCCTGAAATGCTTTTGCATTACTTTATGACTAAAACCCTTTTTTCTTTCCTGGATAATTTTATTCCAGAGAATGATGATACCATCTTAAGATCACCAAAACTGAGTTAGTCGCATGGAATTCTCTCACACTAGACTTCTGTTTCATCATCCCCAAATCTAATAGAGTTTATTTCCTCTGTCTTAAAACCTTTCCACTACTTCACTCCATTACATCTCTAATCCAACTCACCACAATTTCTTATCAGTTGAGTTTGCCCTTCTTCTTTCTCTTTTTTTGCCAACTCTCTCAACACTTTAAAGCTAATTTTTTTTGGAGGGGGCACACCCATTTGATGCTCAGGGGTTACTCCTGGCTATGCACTCAGAAATCACCCCTGGCTTGGGGGGACCATATGGGACGCCGGGGGTCGAACTGCGGTCCTTCCTTAGCTAACGCTTGCAAGGCAGACACCTTACTTCTAGCGCCACCTCACTGGCCCCTAAAGCTAATTATTTAACCTACTAAACCATGAATGACAATAACGATGGTGTTGGTAATACTAATGATTACAGTGCTAGTAATAAAGATAGCAAATTATAAAAATACATTTAATTACTTCACACTCTTCTTTTTTGCTCACCTCATTTGTATATATAGTTTAAACCTAAACCAAAGTTGCTAGGAGAAAGGTCACATTTCTTAGTGTGGCTTATAGTAAGGAAGCCTCCATAATCCCAGCTGCCCACCTTTTCCCTGCAGTTTTACCTTGAGACTCACTGACCTTTATTTCCATGATTGTCACAGTCTTTTTCATCCTTAAAATATCACCCACACTTCATTTTTCTAAGAACAGCTCTGTCCTTATAAATCTTTCAAAGTGAAGTATTCTTTTTTAAACAGAGCTGTATTTTATTTTATTTTATTTCCCCCTTCCCCTTCATTGGTATTGGCATTGGCTAGGTATCACATGCTTGTTTGTGAGACTCACACCTTTCGCTGTAGTGCTTGCGTTCTCATCCATAATGTTCATCAAGAATTGTGCTACATTACGGTGCTTTCTGGGGGTGGGGCGGGTGGGGCGTTGCATCTCACTGGCTCTTTAGCCAAAGTTTTGTGTGTCTTCTAATAATAGTGCTCACATGACCAAGTGTTGATCAGGAGTTACACTTCCTAGTTGTACGAGTCATATATTCCCTCCCCTTTCATTTTTATTGAGACAGCTTGATTTATGATGCTGTCAATGATTTGATGTATATAGTGTACCAATATCATGTTTGCTGCCCTCCAGCTATGTCCCATGGTCTCCTTCCCACCCATCTCCTGCTACTCTCCCTTGATACACTCTGATAAACTCTCAGATTCTATTGAGTTTTCCATCTCTTATTCTCTTACAATGTTTCTTTACATTCTACCTAGGAGAGAGACCATTCTATGTCTGTCCCTCTTCCTGTGATTTCACCCTGATTTCACTTCTAGTTTTATTCAGATCACAGCCAATGGCACACTTTTATCTTTTCTTATAGTTGAGTAATATTCATCGTGTATACATACCGCAGTTTCTTTACCCACTCATTTCTTCTTGAACACTTGAGTCGTTTCCAGATCTTGGCAACTGTGATATCTTGAAAAGACATTTGTGCTTTGATGTTCAAAGTTAGCTCTTTCATGTCTTTAACTCTCAGAAAAGAAGGTGTAAATATTATTTGACAACAGCCCTTGATATCAGAAATAGAGTATTATTTATTGTATAAAAATAAGGTGTTTGGTCCCAGATCATTAGGAAGACAGGAAATTACATTTCTGTTCTTCAATAAAAAAAAAAAAGGAAATAAGAGTTAGGCAATATCCAGCTGGTCTTCAGAATATGAAGGTCACTGTCACAATACTCATTATCCAAACTCCCAGGGTTCATTGCTCTATGCTCTGCTTTGCATGATGATTAGGACTGAAACTGAATCTTTGTACCCTGTGCCAGACCCTG
Organism: Suncus etruscus; assembly: GCF_024139225.1. Classification (NCBI taxonomy): domain Eukaryota; kingdom Metazoa; phylum Chordata; class Mammalia; order Eulipotyphla; family Soricidae; genus Suncus; species Suncus etruscus. Next base: position 12,906,756 of record NC_064863.1, on the reverse strand, counting down.
CTGCTTGCCCAAGGAAATCAGGTATGTACAGTGCTACAGCAAAAGGAGTGTAGTGAACTTTAATGGCAGAAACCGTAAGAATCACACCCCTTCCCTAAAATGATAGGCTCTTCCCTTTTTCTCATGTGAATAATTCCAGTTTACATTTCTCTAAGTTCTTCCTTTGGTTCTTAATTTCTCTGATTTGGCTCTGGGAATACAGAGATAACCTAGGGCCAGAAAGTTTGAAGATGTGGACAGTGCGATTTTTCTCAGAAAACACAGTTACAATGTTTGATAGAAGAAAGAAAAAATATCTTTTCGTGTGTGTCAAAGATTCCTTAGGCAACCTGATGAAGCTCATGTTATCCGTTCTTGAAATAATGTTTTTAAATACATCAATGCACATAACTGTAATCATGCTTTAAAATGTCATCAAGATAGTTCTAAAGATTGTTTTTAAAATTATTGTTTCCTATTATATGTACTGATTAACTCACTAAATATAAGGATTTTGTGTCAGATTCTGATATTTAATTTGTTCAGAATGTATTAAACTCTCATTTCAAAGGTATGATGAATTTAAGCACCATTTCAATATTTCTTCAGTAACTATAATATTTTACATACTTGTTGACAAGATTCATACATTGAAAGAAATGTTGAACTTCAATTAGAGGAAAAAGAAGCTGTAATTTTTTGCTATCATAGTTCAACAATCTTATGGTTTGTTAAGACCTAATAGAGAAGTTCTTCCCTCTAACTGTCTTTTGTGTATTGGTGGGGATGTGACAGTTACCCAGGTATGCTCAGAGCTTATTCCTAGCTCTGTACTCACAGGTCATTCCTAGTGGGACTTAAGAGAGCATATGAGGACTATATATGGATTATGCCCAGGCTGGCCACATAAATGTTAAGCATTTTGACCACTGTACTATAACTCTGGCCCATAATAATCTTCATCCTCCTGATCACCGGCAATTTATACTTCCCTGCATACTCCTTTTCATGATTTGTGATAATACTTTGCTTTGTTTTTTTTTTTACTTTGCCTTGTTTGACTGTATGATTATGTGACAGACGATAAAATCACGAAGGTCAGAGAACTATTTAATTCATAATTATATTTCCACATTAATATTCCTAGAGCTCTACAATGGATTCTTAATAAATAAATTTTGAGCAAATAAAAATTAATAACTGTTGAAACAGTTCAACACCATATGCCTTAAGACTGCATAGTGTTCTGTTCTCCCCAAATGTCTGGTGGTTCTTGGGGGAGAAATCCTGATAGGTCTGTGGGCAGTGGAGACAACTGGCATGTCTAGGAAATCATGGGACTAGAACCAGGGAGCCAAAAGTGAAGTGGAGTGAGTGGCTATAGAATTTTAGAAATTCCAAATTTAGAAGTTCATTCAAGTGAATTGTTGGACAAGAGATGTTTGAGATGTATTTTGGAACTATGTCAATAGGATACTTTTGGTAGCAAATAACAGGATATGGTTATTGGGGGGTGGGGCACATCTGGTGATGCTTAGGGGTTACTCGTGTCTATGCACTCAGAAATCACTCCTGGCTTGGGGGACCATATGAAATGCAGGGGATCAAACCAAGGTTCGTCCTGGATCAGTCATGTGCAATGCAAACACTCTACTGCTGTGCTATCGCTCAGCCGAATATGGAATTTTTAAATAAAAAAATTGCTACTCAAATCACCATGAGATACACAGTTACAAAATTGTTCATGATTGCGTTTAAGTCATATAATGTACAACACCCTTAACCAGTACATAACTCCTGCCTCCAATGTCACCAGTTTCCCTCTCTCCCTTCTCCCTCCCTTCTCCCCTGCCTGACTCTGGCAGATAATTTTCTTCTTTCTTCCTTTTCATCCTTTTAAACACTGTGATTTGCAATACTGTTACTGAAGGGGTATTATACATATAACTTTACTTCCTTTCAGCACCCAGTTCTTCTTGTTCAGGTTGATCATTTCCAACTATCATTGTTATAGTGGTCCCTTCTTTACCTAAACTATATGTCCCCACTTATTGTGGTAAACTTCCTACTATGGACTGGTCCCCCTGGCCCTTCCTTGCCTCTGGATAGTCTCTAGATATTAATACTATACTATCTTATTTGAAGAATATGAATTAAAAAAAAAAAGGCTAAAAGTCCAAGGGTATTTCTTAACTTTGCCTAGTATTAGTGAGTTTAAGTGTGGTTTTGCGACTTCTCCTGCGCCTCTCTGCCTGTGTTTCTGAATCCCTGAAGGTCTCCTCAGAGGCCTAGGGAGCGCACCCCCCAAAAAACTGCATTTTGAAGCTGCCCAGTGAGTAGATTCTGGCTGTGGGGGTCATTGTCCAATAGGCTGGGCTCTCTGGCCTGTGGAGGCACCGCCCTGCTGTGACTTTGTTCACTCTGGGACTTCAAGGGAAACTTCTGCGCCTGTCTGCCCGTGTTTCTAAATCCCTGAAGGTCTCCACAGAGGCCTAGGGAGCACACCCACAAAGAACTCTCAACTAGAGCCAGCAGAAGAGTGCGGCCGCAAAGCGGCTGTGCACTATTTCTAACCAATGAACCCCACAACAACACGCAGGAAAAATCACACTACAAGTATGACATGGGGAAACCACACAGGCAAACACCATGCACAGAGAATGAAGACAATAGTGCGGATGATCTAAAAATTTACAACCATCTGATTAACCTCTCAGATAAGGAACTTAAAATAGCAATATGGAAGATGTTTGAAGAACTCAAAGAAAGCATAGATCGATCTGAACAGAACACAAAGACAGAAATCAGAAAACTCCAAACTGAAATAACAGATCTGAAAAACATGGTAGCTCAACTGAAAAACTCAATGAATGGCCTCACCAGCAGAGTATCAGCAGCTGAGGAGAGAATCAGAGTACTGGAAAATGTAATGCAAAAAAACTCAACACAACAGAAGAAATTGGAAAAGAACCTTAAGACAAATGATCAGGCAATGGAAAAAGTACTCAAGGAATGCCAACAGATGAAAATAGAAGTTTTTTATAAACTCAACAGAAACAACATAAGAATCATTGGAGTCCCAGAGACCCAGGTAGGAGATCTCCAGGAAGAATCAACTGTCAAAGACATCAGCAAAAAGATACACCCAGAGATAAAGACTACATGTAATCAAATCCTGCATGCCAGAAGAGTACCAGCTAAAAGAGACCCAAAGAAAAACACCCCAAGGCACATCCTCATTACAATGACAAATCCCACAGATAGAGATAGAATACTGAAAGCAGCAAGATCAAAAAGGGAAATTACATTCAAAGGAGCATCCCTAAGACTTACAGCAGGCATGTCACAAGAAACTCTCAAGGCCAAAAGACAGTGGCGGGATATTGTGACAAGACTGAATGAAATGAATACCTCACCGAGAATACTGCACCCAGCCTGACTCACGTTCAGGTTTGAAGGAAGAATACATAGTTTCATGGACAAACAACAGCTCAGAAACTTCACAGATGATAAACCCAGCCTTAAAGGAAAAACTGACAGGTCTACTCTAAGACAAGAGAGACCAACAAACACAGCAAACTTATCTACAAAGATGACATTAAATCCTATGACAATCATCTCCCTCAATGATAATGGACTAAATACACCAATTAAAAGACACAGAGTGGCAAAATGGGTCAAAAAGATGAATCCAACCTTCTGCTGCCTACAAGAAACATATCTGAATAGTCAGAACAAATATAGACTCAAAATCAAAGTCTAGAGAAAAATCATCCAAGCAAACAACACCATCAAAAAAGCTGGGGTGGCCCTATTAATATCTGATGACACCAACTTTATACTCAGAAAAGTGGTAAGGGACAAAGATGGACACTATGTACTGATCAAGGAATATGTGCAACACGAAGAAATCAGAACATTAATTGTTTGGGCACCCAATGAAAGACCAGCGAATTATCTTATACAGTTACTGATCAATCTGAAAGAAGGTATCAATAATAACACAATAATTGTGGGAGACCTCAACACAGTTCTATCAACACTTGATAGGTCAACCAGACTGAAATCTAACAAAAACATACTAGCTCTGAAAAGAGTAATGGAAGAAAGAGGACTAATAGATATATATAGGACACCCTATCCCAAAAATCCTGGATATGCATTTTTTCTCCAATGTACATGGGTCATTCTCCAGGATAGACTACATGCTGACACATAAAACATACCTCCATAAAATCGAGAGGATAGAAATATTGCAGGCTACCTTTGCTGACCACAAGGCTCTGAAATTAGATGTAAACTATAAAGGGACACAAAAGAAAAACTATAACAATTGAAAATTAAACACCCTGATACTGAACAACCAGTGGATCCGAGATGAAATCAAAAAGAAAATCAAAACTTTCCTGGAAAAAAATGATAATGAAGACACAAACTGCCAGAAAATATGGAACACAGCAAAAGCGGTCCTGAGAGGAAAATTTATAGCTCTACAAGCATACATCAGGAAGGAAGAAGGGGCATATCTGAATAACTTGATGACACAGCTCAAAAATTAGAAAATGACCAACAAAAGGAACCAAAAATAGGGAGACAGAAGAAAATTACAAAGCTGAAAGCAGAAATTAATGAAGTGAAAAACCAAAAATCAATCCGAAAGATCAACGAAAGCAGTTGGTTCTTTGAAAAAATAAACAAGATTGATAGACCATTGGCAAAACTCACAAAGAGAGAGAGAAAGAAATCTGATAACCCATATTAGAAATGAAAAGGGGGAGATCACGACCGATATTGCAGAGATCCAAAGGGTAATCAGAGACTACTTTGAGAAACTTTATGCTCCTAAACATGAGAACCTAGAAGAAATGGAAAAATGTTTTGGACACGTATAACCTTCAATATTTAAGTAAAGAGGATGTAGCATATCTAAACACCCCCATCACTACTGAGGAAATTGAAACTGTAATCAAACATCTGCCCAAAAAGAAAGGCCCAGGCCCAGATGGATTTCCTAATGAAATTTTTCAAATGTTTCAAGAGGAGCTACTACCAATCCTAGCCAGGTTCTTCCATGAAATTGAAAAATGGGAACATTACCAAACAGCTTTTATGAAGCCTACATCACCTTGATACCAAAACCAGACAGAGATGCTGCCAAAAAAGAAAATTACAGACCAATACCCCTGATGAATGCTGATGCAAAGACCTTCAACAAAATTCTGGCAAATAGGATCCAATGTATCATCAAGAAGATAATACACTACGACCAAGTAGGTTTAATCCCAGGAAAGCAAGGATTGTTTAATATTCGTAAATCTATCAACATCATACACAACATCAACAAGAAGAAAAATAAAAATCACATGATCATATCAATAGATGCAGAGAAAGCATTTGATAAGGTCCAACACCCATTCTTGACCAAAACTCTCAGCAAGATGGGAAGGAAGAAACCTTTCTCAATCTAGTTGAAGCCATATACCACAAGCCAATGGCAAATATTATCCTCAATGGAGAAAAACTAAAAGCCTTTCCTCTAAATTCTGGTACAAGACAAGGCTGTCCACTCTCACTGCTCCTCTTCAACATAGTACTGGAAGTTCTTTCTATAGCAATCAGGCAAGAAAAAGATATCATCAGCATTCAAATAGGAAAGGAAGAAGTCAAGCTTTTATTGTTTGCAGATGACATGATACTTTACTTAGAAAACCCTAAAGACTCTACCAAAAAGCTTTTAGAAACAATAAACTCATATATCAAGGTAGCAGGCTACAAAATTAACACACATAAATCAAAGGCCTTTTTATACACCAATAATAAAAGGGAAGAGAAGGAAGTCAAGAAGGCAATCCCATTCACAATAGTGCCACACAAATTCAAATATCTTGGAGTCAACTTGACCAAAGACGTGAAGAAACTATACAAAGGAAACTATAAAGCCCTGCTCCAAGAAATAAGAGAGGACACACGGAAATGGAAACACATACCTGCTCATGGATTGGCAGGATTAACATCATTAAAAGGCAATACTCCCCAAAGCATTATAAAGATTTAATGCAACCCCCTTAAAAATACCCATGACATTCTTCAAAGAAGTGGACCAAACACTTATGAAGTTCATCTGGAACAATAAACACCCTGGAATAGCTAAAGCACTCCTAGGGAAAAGGAAAATGGGAGGCATTATTTTCCCCAACTTTAAACTGTACTACAAAGCAATAGTTATCAAAACAGCATCGTATTAGAATAAAAACAGACCCTAATATCAGTGGAATAGGCTTGAGTTCTCAGACATTGTCCCCCAGACATACAATTACCTAATTTTTGACAAAGGAGCAAGAAATCCTAAGTGGAGCAGGGAAAACCTCTTCAACAAGTGGCGCTGGCAGAACTGGTTAGCCACTTGCAAAAAAGAGAACATAGACCCCCCCCCCGTTAACATCATGTATGAAGGTAAAATCCAAATGCATTAAAGACCTTGATATCAGACCTGATACCATAAGGTATATAAAACAACACGTCGGTGAAACAGTGCATGACATTGAGACTAAAGGCATCTTCAAGGAGGAAACTGCACTTTCCAAACAAGTGAAAGCAGAGATCAACAGAATTAAACTGAGAAGCTTCTGCACCTCAAAAGAAATAGTGCCCAGGATACAAGAGTCACCCACCCAGTTTAGGAAACTATTCACCCAACACCCATCAGATAAGGGGCTAATATCCAAAATATACAGGGCACTGACAGAACTTTACAAGAAAAAAACATCTAATCCCATCAAAAAAATGGGGAGAAATAATGAACAGACGCTTTGATAAAAAAAGAAATACAAATGGCCAAAAAAGCACATAAAAAATGCTCCTCGTTACTAATCATCAGGGAGATGAAAATCAAAACAACGATGAGATATCACCTCACACCACAGAGATTGGCGCACATCACAAAGAATGAGAACAATCATTGCTGGCAGAGCTGTGGAGAGAAAGGAACTCTTATCCACTGCTGGTGGGAATGCCATCTAGTCCAACCTCTATGGAAAGCGATATGGAGATTACTCCAGAATCTGGAAATTGAGCTCCCATTCGACCCAGCTATTCCACTCCTAGGGATATACCTTAAGAACACAAGAACACAATACAAAAGCCCCTTCCTCACACCTATATTTATTGCAGCACTATTCACAATAGCCAGGCTCTGGAAACAACCAGGATGCCCTTCAACAGACGAATGGCTAAAGAAACTATGGTACATATACACAATGGAATATTATGCAGCCGTCAGGAGATGAAGTCATAAAATTTTCCTATACATGGATGTACATGGAATCTATCACGCTGAGTGAAATAAGTCAGAGGGGAGAGAGAGATGCAGAAAAGTCTCACTCATCTATGGGTTTAAAAAAAATAAAAGTCATTTTTGCAACAATCCTCAGAGACAATGAGAGGAGGGCTGGAACTTCCAGCTCACTTCATGAAGCTCACCACAAAGAGTGGTGAGTGCAGTTATAGAAATAACTACACAGAGAACTACCATAAGAATGAGGGAACTGGAAAGTCTGTCTAGAGTACAGGTGGGGTGGGGTGGAATGGAGGGAGATTTGGGACATTGGTGGTGGGAATGTTCCACTGGTGATGGGGGTGTTCTTTATATGACCGAAACCTAATCACAATCATATATGTAATCAAGATGTTTAAATAAAGAAAAAAAGCTTCAAATTAAAAAAAGAGTGGTTTTGTATATCAACAATATATCCAATGCCCATGCTATGTTCATCTTTCTTGTCTATCTACCCCAGGAGGTGCACAATGCCTCCTTTTATGGAGACATGCATAAGGTGCCTATAGCATCTCTATACTCCAAAACAGGAAGAGAGAGGAAGTTTTTTTTATGTCACATTGGGTAATGAGGCGATATATGGTCACTTTGTAACCTATCTTTAGCAAATGGTGTGAGATATAGGTATTGCTTTAGATCAATCTTGTCATTCCTTGGAATATTTTGTCCAATATCTGGAATGACAAAGTTCTCCTAATAACATAGACTAGACTAATAACTGCAAGAGATAAACAACTTCCGCATAGAAATATGGGATCAATGTGATAGGGATGTCAAAACTAGATGAGCTACCCTTTACCATTGCTTTTAACTTGGTACCTACACTGATAGGATAAGTCCCTTTCTGAAATAAACACAGAAACTTAGAACAAGAACCCCGATAGCCTTTAAAATCAAAGAGTTGTAGTATAAGGACTTTTGATTTTCTAAACTAATAATTTTCATGAAGTATTTTTATACTAAATATCTGTGTCTGCATGTAAATATACACACAGAGACTAGGCAATGATTAGCAATGGTTACCTCTGGAAAAGACTTGGACTTTGTAGGAAGCTAGAAACTCAGATTATATTTTGAACTTATAACATAAAGATGAATCAAATGTTCAATTGAAAATTATTTATTATTTTAATATATATTAATTTTATTGAAACAATTGTGAATTACAAGTTTTTCACAGTTGTACCTAAAGCATTCTCACCACCAGTGTTGACCTCCCTCCACCAGAGTTCCCCCTATGCATCCCATACCTCCACCCTTAGGCCCCCGAACTACTAGTGTAACAGGTCCATTTTGTGTTTAGCTTGTTATAATTTGGGTCTCTTAATTCTATTGTCATTGACTTTGGCTAAATAGATCTGACCCTTTTTAAAATATATTTTAAATGATTAATTTACATTATAAAATTATCACTAGCAATAAATAAATAACAAAGAAAATTTAGATAATGTTTTAAAATGGCTTTAACTCAATTAGTACTTACTATTTGTCAAGTAGCAGAACAAGATGACTCATGTTCCATAGTTCTGTTAAATAAAAAAGCAGGTGGGAGCCTCTCTCCAGAAGCTATATATATATATATATATATATATATATATATATATATATATATATATATATATATATATATATATAAAGTTATATATACAAGTTATATATATAACTTTATTTTTTAAATATCAGCACACCTTCATTTCAATATATGCTAATATATCTATGATATATATTAATCATAATTAACATTCAATTATTTTGATGATGCATGATTAAAAAGCACTGTAATATTTTGAATTAAATATAACTAGATATAAGTATAAATTATAATAAGATTCCTTCTAGTTAGTTAATTAACACTTTGCCTCATATATTTACTTTTCTATACCACATGATCTCAATTGCATATATATATATACATATATATAACTTTAAAAGAAGAAAAAGGAAAAGGAAAAAGAAAGAAAAAGAAAAAATGGGGGACTTATGTGGCAGTTGCTTTTCTTGTTTGTTTTCTGCATATGCATAGTATTTGGGAAATTAGAAAAGAAATTCTCTTGGCCTAAGGGATACAGGGATGGCCACCATTGAAGCACACTGTCATGAGACCAACTACAGGCTCCAGACATTTCATTGTCAAACTCCAAGATCTTTCTTTATGGTGCCAGGAAAGGTTCTACTCACTCGTGGTTGTCAAAGTCAGTCCTCGTAATTAGAAATCTTAGTTTTTATACAGATTCTAGGATGAAGTGTAGGATAGCATCTTTCTTTACGGTTCCAGGAGGAGTTCTGCTCAGTGACAGTTGTTGTAATCAGTCTTCTGTAAACTAATGATCTTGTTTTTTGCACAGATCCTAGGATAAAGTGTCTTCTGATTTTATCTCACCATAAGGTGATGAGATAGGGCGACCTGTCCTTAGATCAACTTGTTGCTGTTTCCTCATTAGGATATCATATGATGCAAGTTGATGCTGGGACTCCCCTAGTGGGAGTTTGATTCCTGGTGCTGCTATAGGGAACTGTGACAGTTCTAAGGTTGGGATCCAAAATTCATGTTTGGATGGCCAATGACCGATCACATGAGGTCTTAGTCAAGTGTCCATGACAATATTCAGGGTGGAAGGTGCCTCTGTATTATAAAATGTATGAGTTCTTATCAAGATTGATTATTTAACATCAAACTCAAACAAAAGAATAAAGTTATTAGATTGAAGAGAAAGTATGATCAGTAAGGCACTTGCCTTGGAAGAGACCAACCAAGATTTAATCCCTAGCATTTCAAACAGTACCTCAAAACTGTCATGAGAGATCCCTGACAGAGTCAATAGGAAACCTTGAGTGTTACTGTGTGTTATCCTAAAGCAAAATGCAACAATAAAGTGAAACCTCATCCCCCCATTCTTCCTAGGTAACTTGACCTTTTCCTGGGAGGGGTCTTGGAAAGGGTAGATAAGGCTTTAACCAGAAGGGATTAAGCACTTTTGTTCTTTTGCCAGCATGGAGGTCAAAGGGAAGATGGCTGAAAGGAGTTAAGATGCAGGGCTAGCTAAGAATGGCTGAATGCTTAAAAGATTATAATATAGGCCACACAAATAGGTGGATAGGGCATGAATAAAGTTGATGCTTCCTGAAGCCTGCCTGTGAGTGAGTTCAATAACTGTCTCTTTCCTGGACCCCAGACCCGCCGGTTGATGGGGGATGAAGCCACGTGGCCATGGTATAAGAATAAAGGCTTCCATTCTTCTCAATTCAGCAACCATCACTAATTATTTAATTCTACAATAAAGTAAAACAAAACAAAACAAAAAAAAGTTATCAAGTATATGCATTTTGTTTATAAGGCACATCACAACCACTTAGAATGGAAAATTTAAAAGCATTATCTTTAGTGCACTTGTGTGCTATGTTTGTAGGACATTATAAACAACAATTCATCAAGGGAAAACACCACAAAAATATGGAAAAATTGACACTCAATAAATCTATCATTATTTTGGGGGTTTGGGTCACATCCAGAGGTGCTCAGGGGTTACTGCTGACTCTGCACTAAGAAAGCACTCCTGGCAGGCTCGGGTGACCATTATGGGATGCTGGGAATCAAACTGAGTCCATCCTGGGTTGTCCACATTCAAGGCAAACACCCTACTACTGTGCTATTGCTCTAGCCTGGGACCCAAAAAAGTCTAAAAAAAAGGATCATTTTTTGCATTAGCTGAAACAAGGAAGAGGATTACCTCAATAAATTTCAACTGGAATGTACATACCAAGTGAGTCAAAAATGTCTGCACTTACTTTCAATCACCAAAAAAGTACCATGAAAAGATTAAAAGATTAGGGTGTTACAAATAATGTAACTATCTGCAATAATGAAGGCCAACTATATACTGTTAACATTTCGGTCAACTTTTCCCGTGGGTTTTTTTTGGGGGAAGGGACACCTGGCAGCACTCAGGTTACTACTGGGTTCTTTAGCTCAGAAATCATACCTGGCAGGTTTGGAGGACCATATGGGGATGCCAGGGATCAACCCAAGTCCATCCTAAATTGGCCACTTGCAAGGAAATCTCTACCTTCTGTTCTGTAGCTCTGGCCTTTCCTAGTGATTCTGAAGTAGAATTACCTGGGATTCTTTTCTAATAACTCATATAAAATGCCATTATTGCAGTCCTTGGAATTATACTGGAATGTTGAATCCATCGGTATTCCAATACCTTTTTTTTCTAACAATCTCCTCTGGGACCAAAATGAACTTGCACGTGGGCAAACCCCAGGATGGACCTGGGTTCGATCCCATATGGAACCCATATGGTGCCCTGAACCTGCCAGGAGTGATTACTAAGCACAGAGCCAGGAGTAAACAGTGAGTGCCACCAGTTGTGGCTCAAAAACCAAAGCCAAACAAACAACTTCCCCCACCAAAAAAAAAAAAAAAAAAAAAAAACACAACAATTTCCTCTGCTGGAATATGAACTTCATGAAGACAGGCTTCTGTTGTTGTTGTTGTTGTTGTTAAAATTGTTTTTTTTTTCATTACCTTCTGAGTGCTTGCACCCCAGTCAGGCTTTGGGAAATATTTTGTTGAATGAGTGAACAAACAAAATTACTATTTTGTGCTTGGCATTTGTGGTGGAGTGTGGTGGAGTCCCATTGCCTTATTGCAAGTGCTCAAACATATATGATGTCTCAAAGACAGTTTGATGGCCCTACCAGAATTCTTGGCTTATAACGATGTGTATAAAACATTCCCACCCACCGCCTTAAGGAAAATCCAGCACAGGCTGTGTTTCTGAAACTCTAGTGAAAATGCGTAAAGGTTAAGCTCAGTGCTAAAACCACTGACATTTGAACAGCCTCAATGAGAAAGCAAAGTGGTTGTGAGAAACATTCATTTGAGGTTTTAACGCTGGAAGTGTGAGCGCCCCACGTAATGACTCCTAAAGAACCATATAGACTTACTGTGGATTTGTGCTGTGAAGGGTGGGTCGGCCATGGAAATGCTGCTCATTAAAATAACAACACACATATGCTAGAGTTTTTTCAAGTGAAGGTCAGTGGAGCATGGCAAGTGGAGGGTCAGGTTTAATTATCAATGTACTATAAACAATGTTCTTTGCTGGGTAAACTCTTTGCACCAGAATCCAGTTAGAAACACTTATCTTCACTTGGCTTCAAAAGTAAACTCAAAATGAACCATCCTGCAGGAAGACTTCACTGCTTCTCAGCAAGGAATATTTTATTTCCTCCCCAGAGAAATGGAAGCTTCCTATATCATCACCATAACACACCTATTTTTGTAGGAAATGAATACCTTACCCATGACAGTTTAAGCTTAACATTGTCTTCTATGGTTTCCCTTAATTTAATATTTCCCCCCTTTAACCCATCTTTGAAAATTACCATGATCTTTGTTTAAAAGTAATTTTGACTGTATTGTAATTTTGACTTTTAAAACTCAAGGAGCCAGAGCAGGTAACTCTTTAAGATGCTTTAATTTCTTAGGTGTGAACCCTGAAACCAAATTGTCTCTTGTGCAATGACTGCCCAGAAAAATCCCTTCAGAAGAGGCCTCTATAATACATTTTTTAGTTTGTTTGTTTTGAGGTCACATCCAGAGACGCTCAGGGATTACTCCTGGCTCTGTGCTCAGAAATAGTTCTTGGCAGGCATGGTTATCATATGAGATAACTGGATTCGAACCGCCTTTCATCCAGGATTGGATGCATGCAAGGCAAAAGTCCTACAGCTGTGCTTTCTCTCCAGCCCCAAAATAAATTTGGTTTTGTTTTGTTTTTGGGTCACACCCCATAGCACTCAGGGGCACTCAGGGGTTACACCTGGCTCTACCCTCAGAAATCTCTCCTGGCAGGCTTGGGAAACCATATGGGATGCCGGGATTTGAACTACTGTCAGTGTTGGTTCGTCAGCTTGCAAGGCAAACTTCCTACCACTGTACTATCTCTTTGGCCATTTTTTTTTATTGTGACTGAAGTTCATTACACAGAATTATTTATGATAATAGTGACAATGAATGAAGGGCATTCCCACCACCAATGTTATCCTCCCTCCACTCTTGTTCACAGCATGTCTCCCACATCTCCCTCCTTTACCCCCCAGAATCCTAGTGCAAAGGTCTCCGCCTTACAGCTTGTTATAGGTTCTGTTTGGTGTTCCAGTCTGGTCATTTTTTTATTTACACTACATGTTCATATGACTGGTCCTGGTATCATTCTTTTCCCCCCTCAAATTATGAGACTGAATGATTCAAATTATGCTATTCTGTTGGAGGTAAAAAGGTTAAGGAAAAGAGGGGAAAAAAATTGGTATCAACTACTAAAAAAAAAAATCACTGAATAATATCCACAAAAGTGGAAAAGAATGAAAAAAGTGGAAGAAAAAGGAGAAGGAAAATAATATCAAAAAACAAACAAAAAATAAAAACAACACCAGAAAAAGTGCTTGCAGTGGCAGGGTTTGTGTTACCCCACCTTTTTTTTTTTTTTTTTTTTTTTTGTATAGGCATAGCAAGTATTGGGGAAGGAAGGAAATTCCCGTGGCCTAAGAGATTCAGGGTTTCTCCACTCTTGAAGCATATTGTCATGGAAACAACCATGGCTCCATATCTTCTCATTGCCATATCCCAGGTTTTTGTTTGTTTGTTTGTTTTGTGGGTGTCAGGAAACTTTCTTCTCTGTTGTGGATGAGAAAATAAGGCCACTATAGCAGCATCTTGGTATTTGCACAGGGCCTAGGATAGAGTCCTTTAAGGTTCTAGAGGTACTGTTCACCATTGTTGGTGTGTTCAGTTTTCTGTATCATGTGCTCCATGATTTTTGCTCGTTCCCTAAGCTGAAGTCTGGAAATTATGGTTCCAGTGGTTCTGCTTAGTCTCTGTTGTCAGAATTGGGCCTCTGTACCAAGAAGTCTTGATTTTTGTAAAAGACCTGGGCTATAGCCTAGGGTAGGGTTTTCCCTAATGTCTCAAGGTTACGTTCGTGTTCCATCACAGTTGTTCAAAGTCAGTTTTCTGTAGTTAGTGCTCTTATTTTTCATAGTTCAAAGGATGATACATCTTCTGATTTCCACTTAGTGTTAGGTGATGTGGTAGGACCTCCTGGTCTTAGGTCAAGTTGTCATTTCCTCACTGTCCTCGTTGTCATATTAACACTGGCACAAGTATATCTCCCAACACAGCTTAGTTCCTGGTGTTGTTGCATGGGTTTGTTTCAGTTCTGCATATGGGATCTGGGATTTGAGATTGAACTAACACTGTCCAATCTCGTGGAGACTGAGTTGTATCCACATGACATATGTCCAGGATGGGAGGCACCCTTGTATAAAAAGTGTGGGTTCTTATCCTAGAAGATAAGATCTTGTGTCTGAGTCATGATTTCCCCTTATTTACTGTGCCTATACAAAAACGTATGGTGTCCTTTTGTATTGCTGGTGCTATTCCAGGTAAGGATGACAGGCTACATGTACAATATCTGTGGTGTGGTCTGAGCTTTTATCCCAGGCAAGACGTTTTCTTGGTTTTTTGACCAAGCAGCACCAAAACTGGTAGAGAAAATATGTATATATACAAAAAATAGAATATAAAAAATATAATATATAGATAAAATTGAGATTAAAAAAAGGAAATTGAGAAAAAGGGAAAAAGGTATTTGAAAAAAGAAAGTGATTGGGAAGGCTATCTGTATGTTTAGGAATACATATCTTAAGATACATTTTTATAAAGGTATTAAGCTAACGTAGGCAATATAGGCCTCCCAATTAGGTCTTCTGAGATATTCTTGTGGGGAGCAAAAGCCAAGGTACTTTTTCATATCACAGACTTTGGTCTAGAGTTTAAGATATGATTTGCGGCATTTCAGAGTCCTATAGTGTCCTTGAGCTGGGAATTTTGCTGCAGCTGAATGCGGTATCATGCAACCGTCCATGATTTGAACGGGGTGAGAGGGGTCACAATCTTGAGTCAGGAGGCTTATTGGTTGTGGTTTCTTGCTGAGACACAAGATGAGGGATCAAGAGGGTGTCGTTCATTGAGGAGCTAGATGGTGGTCTGTTGTGAAGAAGGTCGGTCTTGGTGCCTAACGAGTTAAAAACTGAGGGTAAACAGGGTTAAATAAGGGGGAGATAAATCCAGGTTGGGATATGTGGGGGGGGGGGTAGAAAGGTCTCTGGGTGTGGAAAGGCAATATAGAAGAAGGGCTCTATACATTGTATAGATAAAATGTTTAAGGCTAAGGCTCGGTAGTCAGAGAGGACAACTGTATAGAAAGTAACATTTACTTAGACACTGACTTCAGAGATCTATTTGAGAGCTATCCTCCATACATAGGATATTCCATTTCCTTACCTACAAATAGTCAAGAATTAGAATATTTTTGGACCATGTTAAAAAGGGTATATGTCATGCGGGCGCAGATGCACCCGCACGCTTTTGAGAAAAATTGAGATAAATCTGCTTTGGCTAGCTGTCCAGGGGTTCTTTGGCTAGCTGTCCAGCCCAGTGCCCACCACATACCAGTACAAGGGACCAACTCCTGGCATATGGCTTCTCCAGGCCCAGCTCTCGCCTCTGTAGCTTACGAATGAATGGATAGAGGCGGAGTTTTGCTCCACCCCATCCCATCCCCCAAGTCTTTGGCCATTTTTTAATAGAAAAAAATGTTTTAACTTTTTTCTGTTGTCCTTTTTAAATTTAGGTCTAGCTTCTGGGTATTTTTTCTCTGTTTTTCCCCATTCTCAAGAACTATAAAGCAAACAGCATTGTCCATCAGATGAGAGTATTGAAATTTATTGATAGTATTAAATTGGGTAACTGAGGGTTCAATATATTTTTTGAGTTTTGTATATGTTGAAGTTTTCCAAAGTGAAAAGAAAGATGACTCTTAGGGGTAACTGAATCTTGACTAATACTTTAACTTGAGTTGACTTAGTAAGAGAGGGGAAGAGGTTTTATGATCCACGGAAATATGATTAAGAAGACTTCACCTTTGTACATACTCTTACATATGATAGAGAACTCATTTGAGTCTCCTAATAATATGGATAATTCTCAAAAACCTAGAAGTTGAGCTTCTATAAGGCCCAGTAATACTTGCTATCAAGAATATACACTTGTGGTAAAACACACACACAGAGCAGTAAAGCTCTCTATTTCTATTTCATTACAGCACTATTCAAAATAGCAGAATCTGGAAACAATCTAAGAGCCCATGAACAGATGAGTGGATAAAAAATACTATGGTACATCTGCACAATGGAAAACTGTGCAGCTATTGGAGAAAATATGAACTGTTGAAATTTGCTCATGCTAACTGAAATGAGTGACAGGGAAAGAAATAGATATAAGATAATTATACTCATTTCTGGAATATTAAAAAAGATAACATGGTAATAATATCCAGAGACAATAGAGTGGAGGGCCAAAAGGATCAGTCCATTGTAGAAAACTTGCCACAAATAGCAGTTAAGGCAGCAAAGGCACTTCTGTAAGGTGAACTTAGCTGAAACCTTAAATCTTTATTTTAATTTTTATTGTGAACAAAGTGAATTACTAGTCTTTCACAGTAATATTTCACAGTAAAAATTTAAGGTTCATAGTGACAATGAACCAGGAGCATCCCACCACCAGTATTGTCCTCCCTCTACCCCTGTTCCCAGCATGCATCCTATATCTCCCTCCTTTGCCCCTGACTGCTAGTGTAACCAGACCCCTCTGTGTATAGCTTGTTATAGATTGGGTATCAATTCTGTTGTTGACTTTGGTTTTGGTGTTTAAGTCTGATTATTTTTTATTTCTATTCAATGTTCATAGGACTGTTTGGTCCCTTAAATCTTTTTTTGTTTGTTTGTTTGTTTTTGTTTTTAGGCCACACCCGGCGGTGCTCAGGGGTTACTCCTGGCTGTCTGCTCAGAAATAGCTCCTGGCAGGCACGGGGGACCATATGGGACACCGGGATTCGAACCAACCACCTTAGGTCCTGGATCGGCAGCTTGCAAGGCAAACACCGCTGTGCTATCTCTCCGGGCCCTGGTCCCTTAAATCTTAACTATTAAACTGGCTTCCTCTTCCCAGTATTCTCTTCCTTTGATATATACAAATCCCACCTGGATTATAAGACCTTCCCCCACACTGGATTTTGTTCTGGAGAATAAAGAGAGAGCAGTGCTGGCTTTGGGGATGTACAGAGAAGCCATGAGGTGGAAAAACAGGCTGACCGATAAATCTTGTTCTCACTAGGTTGGTATTATTTCTCCACCACTGCCCTGTTTCATCAGACCCATCCACCTATGGGTCTAAAAACATGGTGTCTGAGGCAGTTTCACCACTCATGTGTATTTTTATCTTACAGACCTCTGTGAAAATGAGAATTGGAAACGATTGCTTTGGAAAAGAACTAAGTGCTGAAAGGAGAATAAAAATGATATGCATGACACCCCATCAGAGACAATATTGCAAACCACATTGTCAAAAAGGAAAATAAAAAAGAACAGACAAGAAGAAAAATGTCACAGAGGCAGGCAGGAGGAAACTGGAGACATTAGTGGTGGGAAATGTGCACTGGTAAAGGGTGTTGTACACTGTATGACTGAAATTCAAAGAAGATCATCTTGTAATTGTATCTCATAGTGATTCAATTAAATAATTTACTTATTAAAAAATAGTTTCCTGTGAGAGTAGGCTACTACAGCACACACCATTAACATTTACTCAAAGTTGTCAAATTGATTAACTTAATTTGTCTAATGCAGGTTACCAAAATCTAATTTAAAACATTTTATAAAGTCTTTAAATTATTCAGATTGTCTGTTAGTGACTATTGGTTTGGAGTGACTGGAGATAGGCATGGAAATTCTAGGAGCCAGAAGTTGGAGGAATGAACTGGGAAATTCACAAGGATTATTGAATAGTTGAATGAGTGCAGCAATGGGAATAAAAAAGATGGGCACAGGGAATTTTTAAATAAGAATTCTGTTAATTCAAATACATTCAAAATGTTAGTGGTGACTATCAGTGTACTGAAAAGAAGTGAAAAGAAAAATAATTGTAAAAGGGTCTCACATTTTTGAGTATCTTTTGAGAATCATACAATCATATTGTTCTCAGATCCTAATTTTTTTATTGATCTAATATTTTCATTTGAAGGACTTAGTGGAAAGTAGAAGCATAGATGGTAAATAATGCTTTATGAAGTACCTGGAAATTTAGATAAAGCACTTACATTAATGGATGATAAGTAGGGAAAACATGTGGAAATATCTTGTCTCTATTCTCTATTTAACACCAAGTTGACTATTGAAAACTGAATTCACTCAGCATATGTAAATTTTCAAGTTGTGGGGATAATTTATACTGCCATAAAAGTTCTGTGGATGATGTTCTTAAGTGAAGCTTTTAAGGAAGAATTGAATTCATGGAGAAACATGAATTCAGGAAAACTAAGATTTCCCTGAAGCTTGAAACTCAAATAGTTCTTCAACTCAACAGGCAAAACAGAAGTCTCATTTTGTTTTATGAGAAAAATCCCTTGGTTATAGACAGGAAGAATGTCCTATATCAAAGCAAATCTCTTCCTGAGAGGTCGATCAAGCAGATTTTTGCTATTTTATTTTAGGATTTGTTCACGCAGATAGTCCCTACAGAAAGGTGCTTATGTACTGCCAGTACATGTATTAGTTCATAAAAATCAAAAGTTACTCTACTTAGCATATAGGATTTATTTTACAAAGAAAACACTACATGTGGGAGATGAAGAAACATTGTTTATAATATGTGGAATTTAGAGGGCTCATAATAAAAGGAGAAAGAGAGAGGTAAGAAGAAAAGAAGAAAGGGTGGGAAGAAAGAGAAGGATAAAGATGTGTGATAGAGAGAAAAGAAAAGGTATCAGCGTGTCTTATTAACAGATAATTCCTTAAGTTGTAAAATCATATCACATGGTAACACAAAAAATGTATTGTTAAAAGAATACGGACTTAAAAGAATATTGGCACTTAACAAGTCAGGCTTGAATTCTGGCTTCTTGAGTTACCAAATGAGTTTTTTTTATCTAATCTCTTCTACTGCATATCCAATGAATAGAGAGAGTGAAGAGTTGGTAATATTGTAAGGCAGTATCATAAGTTGCATCCATTTGGCTCAAAATATCAGGACTTTATCTTTTTATAATGGCACAGTAGTATTTCTTTCTAAAGAGTAGTATTACCACTACTTCTTTGCCCATTCATCTGTTGATGAGCATTAAATTGATTATAAGTTTTAGCTACTGTTAACAAAGCTGCTATGTCCATAGAGGTGAAAACATCTTTTCAGGTTAGTGTTTTTTTATGTCCTTTGGAAAAATGCTTAAGAGTGGTGTTGGTAGATCACATGTAATATTTTTCTTTTTTCTTAAAGACTCTCCATACAATTTTCATAGAGATTGCACAATTAACGTTCCTCCTAACAGTGTACCAGAATTCATATTTTTCTACAACCTTGCCAATATTTGTTATTTTATATCTTTTTCATATAGGTCATTTTCTGTTATGTGTTTCTCTGCAATTAATATTTTTTGTGGGTCACACTCGGTAGTGCTCAGGGATTATTCCTGGCTCTATGCTCAGAAATCGCTCCTGGCAGGCTCAGGGGACCATATGGGATCCCGGGATTTAAACCACTGTCCTTCTGCATCTAAGGCAAACACCTTACCGCTGTGCTATCTCTCCGGCCCCTGCAATTAATACTTCAAGTGTTTATGGCTCATATGTATATCTTCTTGTAGAAGATTTTGGTCTATTTATTTAAGTTTTTGTCTATTTTATATTGTTGCTTCTTTTTGTTGTGTGAATTCTTTGAATATATACTGACTATCATTTCCTTGACATATGTATGATATATTTTCCCATCTCTCTATGTACCATTTACCCTGACACAAGACAATGGGAGGGAAGAGCACAAAACCTTGAAAGAAATAAAATGTGCAAGATAACTCCTGTCCCCAGAGAATATATTCTGGCTAAGAAATCACCTTCCCTGTGTCATTTAGTTCTACTTTTCATAACCACTTTCTCCTTTTGTTTTTGTCAGCATGTTCCCTTAAAAGAGTTTTTCTACTCTCTGAAAGAATTCACGTACTTCTGTTTTATGGCTTTCAATCTTAGACTTAAAGTTCTTAGTTTTAACCTCAATGGCATGATGTACAAAAGAAAAAGTAAACAAATTGGATTTTGTTAGATTTAAAATGTTAGTTCTGCTGAAGAGTTATTAAGAGGATAAAAAAGAGACTGGGAAAAATATTTGTAAACTCCATATATGACAAAATACTTAAATTCAGAATATATAAAGAACTCTCTGAGGCAACAGTAAGAAAACAAACAATCCAAAATAAGAAGAGGGGCAAAAGACTTGAACAGACACTTTACCAAAGAAGATAGATAAAAGAATGTTCAACATCATTACCTCTAAGGAAATTCAAATTAAAGCTGCAATGAGCTACCATAGCACATCTATTATGATGCCAAAAATGAAAATGTATTGGTAATTTCAAAAGTATTGGTAAGGACATGAAACTGTAAAATCACCCCCACACACCGTATCTCCAACACCCAAGTGAAAGAGTGTGAAGCTGAGTGAGTAGCTGCACAAAATAATCCATACTAGGCTGAAGGTGAAACACAGGTAGTCTGGCAATCTTCTATCTCATATATAGAACAAGCAGCCTGCCAGAACTGTTTTTATTGAGTACAGAGACCACCCCTGGTAGGAGAGTAAGAACAAAGTAAGGGCAGATAGCTCAAGCTATCAGGTTTACATCTTTGTTTTGGATGAAACCAAGCTGTAAACAAACAGATACCAAGAAAAAAGGGATGACCTTTATTTTGAGTAAAACAGGGTATAATCCAACATAAAACAAACAGGACCCTTGTAGAACTGGTGGAAATGGAAAATAGGACAGCTGGGCTAGAAATGAGCAATGTGTTATTAAAAACATATTCCCTATATAACCTGAAAAAAATGTCTCTACTTCGAGAAACAAACACCCACATACATGTAAAAACGTGTGTAAATGGTAGCCCATGACTTAAGATGATGCAAAAGTGACCTGCATGTGGTAAACCGTGCAGCATGAATTTGGAACTTAGTTATTTTCCCAGAAGGGATGGTTTCTTGCCATGCCAGGCAACAGCAGGAAGACGCTGACAGTCATGCAAGCAAGAGGGTAGAGCACCGAATTTGCCACAGTGCCTGGTGTTGCCAGCTTTTTTGACAGATGACACTTTCAGCCTGTAATGGGTTTATCTACATTAACTCCACGTAAGTCAGTAGAGAGCTGCATGCAAGTATTTTTATTTTTAGCTTCATTTGCAATCGATCTTTACTGAAAATAATGCAAATATGTGGTGGGTGCATGAATACAAAGATGTTTTTATTAATGTGTTTATTTATTTAAAATCCCAGTAAAACAATTATGCAATGCATAACATGTTTTTTCTGAAGAGTAACATTTTTCTAAAGGAACAATAGTGGGAGTAATATTCTTTTATGTTTTTTTCTAAATCTACCTCCCTCTTTCTCTTTATACTGTGTGCGTGTGTACGTACGTGTGTGTGTGTGTGTGTGTGTGTGTGTGTGTGTGTGTGTTTGTGTGTGAGCGTGTGCACAAAATGCCTAGCAGCGTTCAGGGCTGACTTCTGATTCTGCTCTCTGGCATTACTTCTGGCTGACTCGAGAGACCAAATGAAATGTGAGGTATGAAGCTAGGTTGGCTGTGTATAAGGCAAATGTCCTATCCATTATATTATCTCTTTGGTTCCTTTTCATATCTCTTTAATGTCTGCCTTAAGAGAAGACAGCTTGAATTCTCATAATTCTATTTACTCTTTTGTGATTTTATTCTTTTTTTTAATTTATTTAAATATATTTACTGAGATTTTCTGGTCTACGGTGCCCATGATAATGCTTTCTCAAGATCATGGTTCCACAGTACACCCATCACCAGTGCATCTTGTACCTCTCAAGGACCCCAACACCCCTCCCTACCACTCTCCCACCCCCTGATACAATTGGGATTTTTTTTCTATCACATCAGCTCTGGAAAACTACACTATACTCCTGAGAGGATGAGGATGAAAAGGGCAAATGGCATGACAGTTTTATTACAGAATGTGTTTGGAAAATATTCTCAAAAACTAGTTGAAAAACACAGGAGTTCCTCATCTTCCCTTGGGAATAACTGACCTAGGTGTAAACATAGCTCCAATCATACACTAGCTTTTGTTTTGTATTTCTATAAGCTGTAGAAGACACGGAACTTTATCAAATCTATTTCTGTTTCTTTCACTTCTGAAGGCCAACACTATGGGAACGACCTAGTGGAAACTTAATACACACAGCAGCAAGATCCACAGCATAAAAGAAAAAAAAAAACATATGTTGGTCTAATTTTCCTTTTGTTGGTAAAGCTCTGTTGGTGATTTGTTTGTAAACTTTGAAGAGAATATTTGTGACTCCAGAGAAACGTGCAATCTGTAGGGAGGCTAGGGGGTCCATGAAACAGTGGACATTGTTTGAAAGACCCAAGGAGGCTAACCAAGTGACTAGCATTCATGCATTTCTGTTTGACTCTGCTCTCCACTTGTCTCTAAATAAGGAAGGTAGAAAAGATAGCTGCAGCTGAAACAAATAAGTTAGTCAGGCAAATAGGTTCAAGGGTTCAACAGGCAACTGGCATGAAGAGTTGTGAGTGACATTCTTGACTCCATATAGCTGGAAGGAGCCAAAAGCTGGAGCATCCTCAAGTCCTGGTTTCTATTTAGACACATCATGGATGAGACTTTACAAATAATGAGTCAGGCTGTCCCAAGTATAGATATGTCATGTGTTTTCTTCTTAGATTGTTTCTGCCTTCCTCCAGCCCTGTATATAGATATTATTTCACCACAGTGACAAGGTAACTTTGTGGTTGGGAGTCTCATTCTAAATAAATCAAGGAACTACCTGGAAGGAGGACCATGGTATCAATAATGACTAAAATTATATAAATAAACAAAAGCAGAACCTCATACTTTCTTTTGCAACACATGTTCTGACCACGGGTCTCATTTCAGGTTAATTTTCAACAAATCCCATTCACTATCTACTAATTACCAATTCACTACTACCATTCTTTGTTCAGTAACACAAAATCATTGTTTCTTAGCTTGATTTCCTACTTCATTTTTCTCTAACCATTATTACACACACACACACACACACACACACACACACACACACACACACACACACACATATTGGTGAAGACTAAACATTCTGACAGATATATGGGCATGCTTTATTTTTTTTCAGCTTTCTTACAAAATTAAACTCCCTCTTTGATTTGGCTCACAGTCCAGAACATAATTAGTGAAGGAGATCCCAAATCAAAGGAAAGCTGGTTTATTGAATATGAAGAGATAAATGTGATCCCAACAAGCACACTTGATAAAAAAAAAATCACCTTTTATTTCAATACATAATTACTGAACTGCACTGAGCTAAACCAAGTACAAGTCATTAATAAGGAACTAGAAATTTATTGGGATGATTTCAATGCTTTCTGGGAAATAAAATCAGGCTCAGTAGGACCATAAGTAGATAGCTGTCATTTATACCAGGTGACTTCATAGAAGGTAAAGGATTTGAAGAGCCCATTAGTTTATAATGAACTTTCAAATACAGGATATCATTTGTAAAATCATAAATATCCTTGACTTATTTGTAAAGTCTTACCTTATATTCAGTAAGTTCTGTAAGCAGTAAGAGGTAGAGGCAAGGCTCAGATTCCTCTTTTGACTGCGGATTTTTTCCTTGGAATTAAATCTTTTTGTGAAATTGTGCATGTGAAAGCACTTTGGAAAATTTTCAACGAAGACTGGAATCTGTCATCCTTAAAGCATTTTCTGCAAAGTGATAATTGTAGTAAAGATAAAATGCACATAAACCTTTGCTTTTTTTTTTTTGTTGTTGTACTTTCACACAACTTTATGCCTAAGTGCCTTCCTCCCAAGTCAGTATTTATTAAAACAGAGCTGGTATTCTTTGCTTTGTACCTTGGGAGACTTAAAAAGGATAGCATGATAAATATTACAACCAATCTGTATTTGGTAATAAGAAGTTGCAGGTAAAAATGTGAAACAGATGAGAGGGAACTAGGTATCTGGGGGAGCTAGTCTGTTCCATTTGGGAATTGGAGGTGCTGGGGAATGAGTGTAAGGGAAAACTTATGACATAATTAATAACAAAACCTTGTAGCTGGACATAATAGTTCAGATGGATCTAATGTATGTATTTTGGAAGTAGGTATCCAAATCTGTGTAGCATTGGTACTATTATTTGCATTTTTTTTTCTGAATATTGATGAAATGTAAGAAGCTTACCATTGAGTCTATTTGAGGTTTTTAACTATTGCCAAAATTAAAAAAAGCTTGGAACAACAGCAACAGCCGCTCTGGATAAGAAAAGAAAGGTAGGAATGTGAGAAAGAAATAAAAGAAGTAAGTTAATGTCATTCTCCTATAAACATGGGCTCAGAGTCCATAACTGATGGGCAGATCCTGCTCTCCCCTGACCCACCATAAAAAGCTCTGACAGTCAACAGAGCCATGAAAAATTAAATCTTGGAGTAAGGAGGTCCTTTCCATGAACTATAGATACTTTATGGTATACATATTAGTCTCTTCAGAAAAATCCAAACCAGTTCATAGAAAGATGCATTGTGTATTGATGTGATTAGCTAGAGTAAGGCGTTGAGTTTTATGCTTAGGTACCAGAAGTAGAAAGAAAGAAAGAATGAGAACCAACATTTTACTGTAGATTGGAAGCTGGGGAACAGAAATCCCAGTAAGAGATTCTCTGTTTTTTCCTGCTTTTACTGCAGAGTAGGCTGAAGAGATTCTAAGAGCCTCAATTAGTTCAGGAAAGAGGAGGTGGACTGGAAAGACAGCACAACATGAGTCAGCGCTGAGTCATTGTTCTTATGATGTGAAGCTCACATATGCCAGATAAGAAGAGAAAGGAAGAAAATTCAAGTTTTCTGAAGAGAAAAACACTCTTTCTGAATAAAAGTAAATTTTCAAAAATTCTGGGTATGACTGTGGATGGCTGATTGCTCAGAGATCACTTGAACTTGTTTTAGGAGGTGCAGAAATGTGAATCCCAAATTATGGTTATACCCCATCACCCCTAGACCCACAGAATTAACTGTCCATGAGGGAATTCAGAAAGCTATTTATTCTAATAAGATCCCTTAGAATTTTCTTCTAAACAAAAATGTCTGATTAACCTGCAGCTTTCAGGAAGGAGCAAGAGTCTGTGTCCATTCTGAAAAATGCCAAATCTTGGGTCTCTTAATACAGATTAACACTATAGAGATGGAGAGAGAGTACAGTCTATAGGACACTTGCCTTCCTGTGGCCAAGCTAAGGTTGATCCCTGGCTTCCCATATGGTTCCCTGAGCACTTACAAGAGTGATTCCCGAACGCAGAGCCAAGAGTAAGCCCTAAGCTCTGCTGGGTATGGCTCCAAAATAAAAAAAAAAATGGAAGTCTCAAAATAGGAGCAGACAAACAAGTGGTGACATACTGGAATTAAGTGTAGCAGGGTCCATTTTCAAATGTGAGTGCATGGCTTAATGCTTTGAGGCTTTCTAGTTGGACAGAAAAGTTTTGGATAAGTCAGAGGAAGAGGCAGCATGCAGAGCTCAGGATTCTGCTCTCTGTATTTTGCAAGGACACAGGAAGAGGCTTACTGAAACTGAGAAGGCAAAGTCACATAGAAGATAGATTCTAGATAATTCAGAGACAGTTGCCATGAATCCAAGTGTGCCTCAACACTCTATCTTAAATCTGGCTTTTCCATTGTTATTTTGAGAGATTGGGTCTATAATTTACTCTCTGGCATGACTGAGGGCTAGAGATTCACACAGTACCCACACAAACATGGAGGAAGTGGCAGTGACATATCAACTTTTGGATGTGGACTGGAGGTCAATTGTAGGACACAAGGATGAGTTTTCAATGGATTGTCTCGGGTAGCCTTGGAATATGTCTGTCCTAGGTAGGTCTGTTAGGCACAAGTGGGGAATGCAGAAGCAGATAGGAGAGGGGCCTTTCTGCAGTATAACCTTGATACTTGGTTAATCACCTCTTGATATTAGAGAAAACCCATTTCTTCCCATCATTTTTTAAATTACTTTATTTAAACACCATGGTTACAAAGTTGTTCATATTACAGTTGGGTTTTCTTCCAATTCTTTCTTAAGAAAGAGAACAGACAGTAGCTAATAAAATTTGAAGTCCACCTCTGAAACTTATTTATCTGAATTCATCCCCCAGGCATCAGAAGAATGAGACCACAGGACCTTCCTTCGAGACATGAAGTGGCTGACAAAAGACTTAAGTTATTGAAGGTGCTTAGACTAATGACTCAACCAAAATAAATGAGTATCCTTGTTAGCTACATCTATTTCAAGTGTGTTTTTGTGAAAAATTATAAGACTAAAAGTAGACCGAGGTATTTGGACTATGGGAAAAGTTGTTTTGAGAAATCTGCAAATATTCCTTTATTTTTTTCCTATGTGTTCTTTCTCCCCATAGACTTTTTGATTGGAGGCTATTGTGAGATAACTATTATGTATAGGAACCTAGTTGCCTTGTCTTTGTCAATAATATTCTAATTTGAAGAGACCTTGCTTAAACAACTGGAATTCTTCCCTTTGTAGATTAGGCTCCTAAGGAAGAGGACAACCCAACTCCAAAGCACAATGAGAATAGAAATCAGAATGCTGATCCAGAAAAAATTTAGTTTCATCATCCCTTTTTTTTTAGACACTGAAGGCTTCAGAGAATATTGACTTTGATTCACTGTACAAATTAATTTTGTTTCTAAAATAGGATGGCAAATGAAGCTGAATGGGGCATTCCTGCCTTTCAGGTGCACCAAATATATGGACAGACTAACAGGTAATAGGACACGTATGGAGGATGCTGAGGCAGGCAGGGCACAGAGACATACCTGAGCAATGGAAGGGAGTGAGTGGGTCCCAGGCTTCTGGGTTATTACCTCTAGGGCACTCATTGCAGAAGTTCGTGTGTTCCACCATTTTCAAGTCTGCCCTTTCTTCTCCATAGTCTCCTTTCTGGCCTGTCAAGTCACTCTCTTCTCATATTTGAGGTCTTCAGTGAAGCCCAACAAGACCCCAGAGGATTCTTTCCTCTACTGATATGTGAGTGAACTGCAGGATATACACTAGATTCATGCCTGACTTCTATTATAAAGCAGTCTTCCTAGTAAAGCAATAGGAACTGGTAATATATTCTCTCTCAGTTCAAAAGAACAGAGATGTAAAATCAAGGTGTGGGTTTAGACCTGTTCTCTTAATGGGAATTTGGAAAGTGATTAGCATATTCCCCTTGATGAAAGCTGGTAGTCCTTGGAATTTTCCATTCTCATTTTCATTATCTTTCCAGTGTTTCTGTCTTTCTCTCTTTGAAAGACACAATCATAGTGGACTAACGTTCCACAGAAATTCAGTATGAATCCATTATAACAACATCTGCATGAAAATCTTATTTTTAAATAAGGTAGATAAATTAGTGAGGATATGGTTTAATTCAGTATAGTTTGGGTTTTAACACTATTCTGCAGTAGGCTTTCCAAACCCACCCCATGGGTTCTGCTTCCCTGTATTCTGTTGGTCTCAAATACATTCTCTCTTGGAATTAAAATAGTTCAGGCCCAAAGTCCTCCAATCATTTTTGGTCTACCACCTCTTAGCTTAGACTCTGTTACTTGCCAGTCAAATCTGTTAACATCTCACAGAACATTAAAAGCCCAGTAACTAGCATCTTGTCTACCAAGATTTACTTTCAGACAACATAATTTCCTGCTCTTCCACCATCAAAGTCCTACAGCCAATGAATAAACTACCCTGCCTCCCAATGAATAGATTTCCAATTCTCATCTTCCTCTACCATCGCTACTGCTTAGCCCGTTCCAGCATCTTTAGCATCATAGCTTAGCTAGTATTGCTTTCACGCAAGGTCCTCACTAGAATCGCTGTGCTCAACTCCTGGAATGAAGCACTCTCTTCAGGAATCTGTTTTGATACTAAATAAAACTTTACATGCTCTTTTGTTTATCTGGTTTAGCCTGGTTCATGGGCATTTTCTCTGGAGGCCTCCCACCAGGAACAACTGGGTTTTTTCAGTCTTCTTATTCCTTATCTTCTTTTTTATGGAAGATCCCTGTAAAGTAAAAGAAAACCAGTGACCCCTCCTGCCAAGAAAAAATTGAGAGTGGAATATGAGTAAGTTCTGTAACATTGATCACATTATGAAGAGATAGAGTGTGAGCAGAATATAAATCAACTTGAATAGATGATGCCACTTTCCTTCCCTCCTGAATGTTCTTCTCTCCCCATATCACTCTTCTCTCTCTGTCTCTCTCATTACCTCTATCTCTCATATTTGGAATGAGTTGATGCCTAAATTTCTCCTTCTTTCTGCAAACCATATCCTCCACAACTCTTCTCATTTTTGTATTTCTGCCTCTGAAAATTCAGAAGGAAACTTTAGAAACAGAAATCTAAGGATAATTCCATCCCCATGTGGAGGAATACCCTGCACCCCATCAGTTGAAAAAGCAGGGAAAGAAAGTCCCTTGGAATGAAAATATTTCAAGCCCAAAGTCCTCCAATCCATTTTTGGTCTACCACCTCTAACCTTAGACTCTGGGACAGAAAGGATTCGCACACTTCTGAGACAGTGTATCTCCACCATCTGCTCTCCTTGCTTCCGTACTCCTTGCTCCCAATTTCAACTTTGTTTTCATTATTGCCCTGACTCGCAACTTATTTTCAACATCCCAGCCAGCCAGCTGGGGACCTAATAAACAGAGAACACTTTCTAAGTGAAGAAATGCCCTGTCTAATCTCAAACATTGAGGCACAGTAAGCCACCTGGCCATTTTCTTACCTAATCAAGCATGGAAGGTCTGAATCCCTCCCAGGAACATAGAACTTGAGTTTGCAAAGGACTTTGATATCCAGAGACGCTCAGGTTTCCAGGAAGACAGGTAAAATTAGCTTCACTTTGTCGGGAATACTTTCTCAGAATCACATCACATATTGCTGGCTGGTAGGAAGGAGGCAGCCTGACCCAAGGCCAGTTGCCTGCATTACACTCCTCCTTTCCGCCAGGCAAGACTCTCCCCATCCATTATAGAGTCTCCACCTTCTAGCCTTGGTCATGGGGAAATGACTCAATTCCTCAGGCAACCAAGCTCCAGGTCAGCTATTGATTCAATTGATAGCCACTAAGCCTTAAGCTGCACTTAGGAGTAACTGGAAAGATCACATCCGACTTCTGCTTCAGCTTTTCCCCGATAGACCCTTGGCCTGCTCCCAGCCTGCTTTTGGGCCTTGGAAGCTCTGTGCTTCTGGTGCCCTTGAACAATGCTAGGGACCTCAGGATCCAACAATAAGAAGGAATTCTGGTGAGAGACAATCAGGGGTTCAGGTGATGGCCTTTATGCACTGAGCTGTCAACTTGCAGTGTCCATGGAAGGTCCTTCCATGGTCACAGAAAAGATGTTTTCTGGCCCTTTCTCAGAGGAAAACATCCAACATTCACAGAGTTTGTGTTTGAAGAATTATAGTCTAAATGTCCAACCATATGGAAATGCTTAAGGAAAGGCCAGTACAATAGATGTATGGAATGGTGCCCAACATAGGGGTTACATAACCATTATTCGTGTTGTGTATAGAAACAGATCATCATGATCTGGGAGAACACTAATCATTCAGAAATGTGAAGTGAGAAAAGCAGGATGTTAAAAGGGATATGCGCACTTATAGTTACTTGATTCAGTCCAGAATAAAGGTAAACATTCATGAGAGGAAGTTTGAAAAAAAAAAAAAAGACAGGTATGTCGGACTATTATAGGGAGAGAATAATGGAGTCACACTTCCCCTTGGTTTTCTCACTTTCCTGTCATGCAACATTTAAGTTATTTTCCATCAAAAAAAACTTTACCTAAATGTTACTTTTGCAAACACAATAAAAATAAATACAATTCAAAAGAAAAATTAAAAAGTAGTAGTATCATACCACCAGCAAAATACTGATGTATAGTCTGCATTTTCTTTATATGTGTAGCAGTATATGTATTTCTTTTTAATCATGCTTTATTTATAATTTATAAAGCATATTCCTGTTTTCTTTTAATTCTATTTTATAAGCATCTCTTTTTTTCAGGTTGTTTTTGGAGGGCAGCATGCTTGGTTGTGGATTGAATTCAATCCATATTAATTGCACACAAGGCACGTACTGCACCCATAGTACTATCTCTTTGGCCCTAAACCTCTTTTTGTGTTTTGTTTTGTTTCTTGGGGTTTCTTTTTTTTTTGGGGGGGAGGCATACCTAGTAATGCTCGGGGATTTACTCCTGGCTATGCACTCAGAAATCTCTCCTGGCTTGGGGGACCATATGGAAAGCCAGGAGATTGAACTGTGGTCTGTCCAAGGCTAGGCAGATTCCTTACCGCTTGCGCCACTGCTCCAGTCCCTCTAAACCTCTTTTTTATCTTGAATTTTGAGACATCCCCTAGTGGTACTCTGGGGCTATACCAGATCTGTGCTCTGAGGTAAGGTATGCCTTACAGAGAACTTACAGTGCTGCAGATGAAACTTGAGTCTCCTACATGCAAAGCAGGATCTCAGGATCTCTCTCTCTCTTCTCCCACCCCCAATATCTTAACAAGTTTATATTCTTTTAAAGAATTGTAATTTCTCATTATTTGTGTTGCTAACTTGACATTTATAAGTATTTAAATTACTTCCAAGTTTGGATGCTATGAATTATAATTGTGGGTCTTTTTTAGTCATTTGATTCAGAATCTTGATTATATACCTAAGATTTATAAAGTAGAAATAGCCCCTGAGCACTGTCAGGGATAGCCTAATTTCCCTTAGTCTCCTGATGCTCACAAAAGGATTTTATAAGCTAGAATGTTGAGTACTAAGTAATGGACATTTTAAAGTTTATATATATATATATATATATATATATATATATATATATATATATATATACACACACACATATATAATCTATGTATGTGTCAATGTATGTTTCCATCAATTGTATATTAGCATGCTTATTCCCCTTACTCATACCAAATGGGGGTCATTATATTTCCAACTTTATACATTAAATAGTTATAAATATTATGCCAGATTAGATAGTTAGCAGGCCATAGCAGCTTCTAAAAGCCCAATTCAAATAACTTTAGAATAGGAGATAGGAAAAGTCAGAGCCATAATACAGGGGGCAGAACTCTCTTTTTGCACATGGCTGACTGGGTTCATACCCAGCAAGTAATATAGTCCCCTGAACCTGCCAGAAATAATTCCTGAGTTCAGAGCCAAAGATAAACCCTGGGCAATTACTATTTCTAGACTTGGCTTCTTCTAAGTGGTCTACTTTTTCCTTTCTTCATGGTATCATTTTAACATCGAGGCCAAAGAAAGAGTCCAACCTGCAAGCAGAGAGAATAGTGCCCTAATAAAATCTGAGAAATTGAGTTTTGCTTACCTTGGCTAGGCTCACTCAAGACATGTGGCCAACAATGTATTAACCATTGATTGCAAGGTCTTGTCACATGTTTTTTCCTGGACTCAAAGCCTTTAAGTCAAAGTCAAGATATAGCAGACAGAAGGAGTAATGTGAATGTGGGGTGATGAATTGTAAAAGTGTGAAATCAATGGGATTCACCATTTAAAAAATAGCAACATATTTTCAATTTATATATTGTATACCTTAATATTATGACTAAGAATTTTATTGGTATTAATTCTCTTTGTAATTTGTTGTTTAAAATAACGTACCTAAAATACTACTGCGAATGATTTGTAATCCACTTTGGTCAAAATAAAAATTATTAAAAAATAAAATAAAATATTTTAAGAGAATGAAAAAGCATAATGCAATCATCAAAATGATACCTGTTGTCACATTAATATTAACTAAGCTTCAACTCTGTGTTTCTTTTATTGTGTTAATGTAAACTTTTACAAAAAAAATAGCTTCAAACTTTAAAGCAATAAAAACTTTCATTAGAGAATATCCATATGTTCTTTAAACACACCCTCAGTTTCTGATGTTTCAAAAATATTTAAGAAATTCAAACCCCAGAGTGACTGTCATGTTCCTCTCCCCACCTCATCTCTTTCCTTCCCCCAATCTCACTGAACAAGCCTCAGTTTCTTGGAGTCTCAACTCTCTCCTCTGTACAATTTAGTTATTAGCCTTTACTTTAATCAGACAAAATAGCCAGGAGTCCTATAAAATCCTTTAACATCTCCCATTTGGACGAATGCTTCTTACTGGCTCCAGGAAGTGACCCTGTAGTAAAAGCACCTGACTTGTGCATTGGATGACTTCGAAGGCAATTTGAGACTGTGCATGTGACACCTACTCTCTCTCTCTCCAGAGAAATGATGAGGGATTTCTGCCTTCACTGATATAATTTAAACTTGAAGAATAAAGTCTTCTCCAAACACAAAGTATCTCATTTGGTCAACCAGTCCACGAGATCCTTGTTTGGGTGGTTATTCCCAGGCCCAGATATTCTGAACCATAAAAGACATTTTCTTAATATTCTAATTGCATTCGGGGGTTTCTAAAAACATGTTAATTCCTTTATATCTTTGATTTCACCAGAGTTTTTATTTTCTTCACCAGCTTTCACTCTTTCATTAGTCTACTAAAATATTTCTTACTGATGACCTGTGGCATCTGCCTCATAAGCAGTGTGATTTTCCTAAATCTTTGAAAAGAACTGTTTATTCTTAGATATTGAGCTAATCTTTTGCCCTCTAGCCTCAGAATTTACACTACATAGAGAATGGTGATGAGCTGGAGTTCACTCTCCTTATGGTATAAGATCAGAACCTTTGCTCTTGAGCAGTAGCTGCCCTACATTATGAATTGAACCCTTACACTGACTGTAGGATGTGAACAATATTATCATGTCTTTTTAGAAATGAGACAAACATTGAATGTAATGAATGGCCCACACACCTTGGCAAGAATTAAACTCACATTTGAACCCAGAGCTTCCAAATTATTCTCAACCTACCTTCCTGAACGTGCCTTATAGGAACTGTAAGCTATTGTGAGTGGCGAACTGTACTTTCCATGGGCATGAAGCTAAACACAAATGTTGAGAAACATTTACAGAAGTTTTTTTTTTTATTTTTATTGTGACCAAAGTGAATTACATATCTTTCACAGTAATATTTAAGGTACATAGTGACCATGAATGAGGGGCATTCCCACCACCAGTGTTGTCCTCCCTCCACCCCTCTTCCCATCATGCATTCCATGTCTCCCTCCTATTCCCTCCAGAATACTAGTGTAACTGGTCCCCAATTTACAGCTTATTGTAGGTTGGGTATCGATTCTGTTGTCATTGACTTTGGGTTTGGTGCTCAAGTCTGATCATTTTTTATTTCCACTACATGTTCATACAATTGTCTGTCTGGTCCTGGTATCATCCTTTACCCCTTCAATTTATGAGGCTGAATGATTCAAGTTATGTGATTCTGTTGGAGTTAGAAAGGAAAAGAAAAAGAAAATAATTTTGTAGTAACTACCAAAAAAAAAAAAAAGAAAAAAGAAAAAAAATGCACCCAGCAACAAAAAAAATCACCAAATAATAACCACAAGAGTGAAAAATAAAGAAAAAAGTGGGGGAAAAAGTGAATAAAAATAAAACCAAAAACAAACAAAAACAAAACAAAACAAAAAAAAGGAGTTCTGGTGTGGCAGGGTTTGATTGCTCTCCAACTTTTTTTTTTTTTTTTTTTTGCACACGCAAAGTATTGGGGAAGAAAGGGAATTCCCTTGCCCTAAGAGATTCAGGGTTTCTCCGCCCTTTAAGCATACTGTTCATGGGAACAACTACTGGCTCCATACATGCTCATTACCACATCCCAAGGGCTTTTTTTGTGATGCCAGGAAACTTTTCTCTTAGTTGTGGATAAAAAAAATCAGGCCACTGTAGCTAGATAGCTTGTATTTCCACAGGTCATAGGTCAAAATTTAGGATAGAATCTTTATGATTCTAGAAGTTCTGTTCCATCATTGTTGTGTGTTCAGTCTTCTGTAATAAGTGTTCTTTGTTTTTGCTCAGATCCTAAGCCGAATCATAGGATATTATGGTTCCAAAAGTTCTGCTCAGTCTCTGTTGTCAAAGTTGGGCCTCTGTAATTAGAGATTTAGATTTTTGCACAAGTCCTAGGCTACAGCCTAGGGTAGGGTTTTCCTTATTGGTCCCAAGTCATGATTATCAAAGTCAGTTTTCTGTGGTTAACGCTCTTGGGCTTTGCACAGATCAGAGGACGTTACATCTTCTGACTTTCACTTACTGTTAGGTGATACGATAGGACAACCTGGTCTTATATCAAGTTGTCATTTCCTCGTTGTCGGGATGTCATATCAGAACTGGTGCAAGTTGGTGCCAGAATGGTATTAGAAATTTCCCAGCGGAATTTGGTTCCTGGTGTTGTTGCAGGGAGCTGTATCAGTTCTACGTCTGGGATCTGGGGTTCGGGGTCGGACTAATACTGTACAATCTCATGGACATTGAGTTGTATCCACATGACACATGTTCAGAATGGGAGGCACCCCCATTTACAGAAGTTTTTGAAGGTGGGAAAAGGAACTAAACTTTAATCTGCATTTAAAATTGTGAACCAGGAACTAGAGAGACATTAGAAGGGTTAGGGTATAGCCCTTTTAGTCACTTGACCCCAGTTCCTAAATCACATGTCCTTTGTGTATCACTGGATGTAAAACAAATCACTGGAGTGATATGTAAGTTCCTAAAGACTCCTGGCACCATAGACCCTCAAGCAATGCTTATAGAACCTCTCAACCCCCAAGGTTCTGAATATAGCAATAGGGAATTCCAGAATTTACCAAAGTGCCCAGTTACCAATGTATGTCATAGAGCAGGAGTCCTCAAACTTTTTAAACAGAGGGCCAGTTCACTGTCCTTCAGACTGTTGGAGGGCCAGATTATAGTAAAAACAAAAATTATGAACAAATTTCTATGCACACTGCATATATCTTATTTAGAAGTGAAGAAACAAAATGGGAATAAATACAATATGTGGCCCGTGGGCCGTAGTTTGAAGACCCCTGTCATAGAGGTTAGAAAGAATAACATTCACACTTGGAAAATAGTAGTAGGCGTTGAGGAAAAGCATAAAACTCAGGCTGCAAGATCTTAGAAGGATAACATAGGTTTAAAATCCTGAACCACTTGCGACCAGTGAATCAACAGGACTTTGATGGGAATGTGGATATTAGATGTGGGAGATTCTTTTTAGGGCCAACTCTTGAGAGTAACAAGAAATAATGTGAAGGTGATTGTAAACTTGTTGTCGGCACACAAAGCAGCAGGTGCCTAACCTATGGAGAGAAGTCTAGCAGGTTTTTCGTAATAGGCATCCAGAATCCCTGAACAGTCTGGGTTGTGCAGAATGGGGTATCCCTAAGGCAAGAATGCCATTCATCCTGACAACTGCATACCTCAATGCATGCATGTTTGAGGGTATCAGGGTTTTAGGTGAAGATGTTAGTAAAAATCAACATCTCCTGTGGAAAGTCATCAGTTCTCCTGTAGCTTGCCTGAAAAACAAGCTGTGCCTTCTTCCTTTCTCATGCTGGAGCTCATCACACAATGATAATCTGGAATTTATGACTCATACATTTAACATGTTTCAAGGGGAACATTATCACTTGAAAACACTGTAAAGAGAAATATGTCTGCACTAAGAAGCAACACTATCTTCCTTTTTGTAAAGAGACCCCAATCACTAACATTTTCATTTTTTTGCTTGAGATCTTGCACTAAGTAATTCTGACATCTTCAAATGCAAATTCTATTTCTGAAAATTTCTCAAATGGGAGGCATTATTTTTCCAAAAGAGAGTGAGAATAAGTGACTGGGGTGGCGTGGGGTAGGTAAAAAGGGAATAGAAAAGAAAAGTAACACGCTTTTCTCTCATGTGACTCTTTTTTACTATTTCCTGTCTCTAGAACTTTTATTTACCCATTCTGGTAAACTGATGTTAAAATACAAATATTAAGTTCATCTGGTTTTCTTCTTGGCACTTCAGCTTCTCTAGGAAAATTGTATCTTGAATCATAAATGACTGGGGAACTAGAGGCATAGATAAACTTTCAAAGTATTCAATTTTAATGTATGAAACCTCAATTCTAGGGTTGGGAGGTCCATCAAGATGACCAAATGATAGATGCTCTCTTACATCACTGAATTTCCATTAAAACTCTCCACCAATTAGGTATTTAGCTAGAGCTTACATATCTACAATGACTGGCAGAAAAGATATCTTTATGCTATGAAAATCAAATTAAATTTCAATTACATTTAAAGCTTCAATCCATTGGCCCTAAATAGCCATCATAGCCATATCCTGAGGAAAAAAGGCAATATGAAGTAGCTGGTTGTACTTGGTCTTTGCAGATATACACATTTGATTCAAAACCCTTACTTGATGCATGGATCATATGTTGGCTATCACCTGCATTCCCTGGGAGCTTACCAAAAATGCAGAATATTAGGCTCCACCTCAAACCAACTGATTCCTAATCTCTATTTTAATAAGATCCCCAGTCATAAGAGCATAGCAAAGGCATTTGGTGATTTACCTATACAATCATTCACTTGTTTGTAAAAAAAAATTTTTTTTGAGAGTTGAACTGTGTAATCCCTAAAATTTCCTTTCTCCTAATCGCCCTAATGCCATAAACATAGTTTATAAAAGTGTATCAGCAGGCTGGTTCCTACCAAAAGGGAAAACTGATAAAAAAAAATCCATATGTAAAACAATAAGGTAACTTAAATGTTCAGTTAACCACTCAATTATACTTTCTTTAAAGCCAATTTTTCAAAATTTAGACCCTGAAATTTACAATTATGTTCTGAATACAGTTTCAGGCATAAAATACTCCAAGACCAATTCCACCATCAGTATCAACTTTCTTCCACCAATGTCCCCAGGTTTCAGTTAGACTGTTTTTAAAATTACATTGACCAAAACTATTGATTATAAATTAGAACTTTCTGAGAAGAAAATCAACAAAAACTCAGTATGTAAATTTTAATGCTAACATTTAATACACGGAAAAGCAAAGAAATAATGTAAAATCTACAGAGATTATATATGTGTGACATGATTGTCATTTAATATCTCCCAATCCCAAATTCTCAAGTGTTATGATTTTGTTAGCAGGGAGCAAAGGCAAAGACATTAATTTTTTATTTATTCACTTATTTATTTTTAGATATTACTTTATTTAAGCACCATGGTTACAAAATTGTCTATGATTGAGTTTCAGTCATACATGTACAATACCCTTCACCAGTGCAAGTTTCCTGCTACCGATGTCCCCAGTTTCCCTCCCACTCTCTCCCACCCTTCCCATTGCCTGCCCCTGGAGCAGACATTTTACTTCTCTCTCTCTTCTTTTTTGACACTGTAGTTTGTATTATTGCTAATGAAGGGATATCATGCATGTCACTTTACCCCCATTCAGCACCCAATTCTTGGCTAGAGTGAACTGAACAAGTTATTTTTCAACTACCATTGTCACATTGGACCAATATTTTGCTACTCTAACTGCATTCACCACTCTTTGTGGCAAGCTACCTCTTGATCCTCATCTCTATTTCTCTGGGTATGATTATCATACCAACTTTTATTTTTTTTCTTATGTCCACAAATGAGTACTATTATTCTAAGTTAATCCCTCTCCCTCTGTCTCTTTTTGCTCAGCATAATAATTTTGTGTCCAACCATGCATAAGCAAATTTTATGACTTCTTTTATTCTTAACAGCTGCAAAATATCCCATTATGTAGATGTACCACAATTTCCTTAGCTACTTCTCCGTTGTCAGGCGACTGAGTTGTTTCCAGATTCTGGCTATTGTAAATAGTGCTGCAATGAACATAGGAAGCAGAGTACATTTCTGTATTGTGTTTTTGTGTTACTAGGGGATAGCCCTAGGAGTACTAGTATTTCTGGATCATATAGGAACTCAATTTCCAGTCTTTTGAGGAATATTCATATTATTTTTTTTAAAAAAAGCTGAAACAGTCTTCATTCCCACCAGCAATGAATGAGAGTCCCTTTCTCCCTACATTTGCACCAGCACTGGTTGTTCTTGTTCTTTGCATTGTGTACCAGTCACTGTGGCATGAGATGATATCTCACTGTTGTTTTGAATTGCATCTTCCAATTGATTAGTGATGTGAAACATTTTTTCATGTGTCTTTTGGCCATCTGTATTTCTTCTTTGAGGAAATGTCTTTTCATTAATTTTATTCATTTATTTTATTTTAACAAGGATCAAATAGATAATTTGAAGTTTTTAGGTTTTAAAAGGAAGCTCATAATTCACTTTATAATAATTTGTTGAACATATTTTTATGGTAAAGTGTGAATAAAACAACAACATTACAGGTGTAATGTTCAGCAACACTCTATAAACCACAGTGCAAAAACATATATATATGTTTAAAAGTATGTATATATAGATATATATTTATAAAGTTCCTCTCATACAAGAAGACTTATAAGTGGGAGGCAAATGGGGATGGTAACATTGGATGGAGGCAGGGGAAGAAGTGAATAGTGGTGAAGGGATTGGTGTTGAAACATTGAAACATGATTGCCTGAAACCCAATCATGAATAACTGTAATTTCATGATGACTAAATTTTAAAAATTAATTAGACATATGTCCTTCAACTATAATCTTTCAATGCCTAATTTAAGTCCAATTCTTCTTTTTTTTTTTTTTTTTTTTTTTTTTTTTTTTTTTTTTGTGGTTTTTTGGGTCACACCCGGCAGTGCTCAGGGGTTATTCCTGGCTCCAGGCTCAGAAATCGCTCCTGGCAGACACGGGGGACCATATGGGACACCGGGTTTTGAACCGATGACCTCCTGCATGAAAGGCAAACGCCTTACCTCCATGCTATATCTCCGGGCCCTTTTTTTTGTTTTTTTTTTTTTTTTTTTTTTAAGTCCAATTCTTCTAAGCTATCTTTCTTTCTTGTATACCCTGAGGTCAGGGATCTTAGTTAAATTAGTTCAATATTCCCTTCCTGACATAGAAAATAGTCAAAATAGGGGCACATTAAATGCAAAGTTATGTAAAAGGAGAAAAAAGATGGGTGAGGTTTGGGGAGTGAGAGATAGATATAAAAGAGAGAGAGACAGAAGAGGGAGAAAAAGAGAACGAGAAACAATAATATCAATGTACACAAAGAAACTCAATGTTAATTGTGCTCCAGCTTCTTTGGAAACATGATGATTAATTCTGAGGCATATCTGGTTATTAATATCTCTCATACACTGTTGTTTTGAATTTAAAATGACACATCTACCTTGGAAAAAAAATTCTGGCCACTTCTACAAATAGTTAACCACAGACATACTTTATTCTAATCATCCTAGTCCTAGCAATTTACTCAAAAAATTGTTTGGAAAGCTGTAAATATTTGAGGTTTTGTGAGCCAGGATGCTACATACTCTGCTTCCATAATGCAAAAACCAGTCATACACAATAAGCACGTGTGTAAATGCATGGCTGAATTTGCTATATATCTAATGGAAGCTATACTTAGCTGATGCCCAAATACGTGCATTGTAGATCCAGGTCCATTAAAAATCAGAGAAACTGTATTTGTAATAGCCCCAAACTGGAAACCTAAATTCCTACTATAGATGAATAAATGGAATATGGTATGTCTATACAATGGAATCTTAATTAGCACTAAAAGGCAATAAATTATTGATTCATCTAATTACATGATGAATCTCCAAATAGTTATCATGTATCAAAAAAGCCAAACACTATCATAAAATAATGCAAACTATAATTCTCAAAAGACAAAAGAAAGGAGGGCTGGAACGTCCAGCTCATGACCTGAAGCTCACCACAAAGAGTGGTGAGTGCAGTTAGAGAAATAAGTACATTGAGAACTATCATAGCAATGTGAATGAATGAGAGAAGTAGAAAGCCTGTCTAGAGTACAGGCAGGGGTGGGTGCGGTGGGGAGGAGGAAGATTAGGGACATTGGTGGTAGGAATGTTGCACTGGTAAAGGGGGGTGTTCTTTACATGACTGAAACCCAACTACAATCATTTGTAATCAAAGTGCTTAAATAAAGCTATTAATAAAAATAATGCAAACTATTCTTATCCATGTCATGCACATTAAAGAGATGGTTCTAGAAAATACAAAAAAAGCCACAGTGACTAAAAGTGGATCAGTACTTGATGACAGGTGGGACTGGAGAAGATAGGAAAGGTACACAAGAAAGTATTTGAGAGGTGATGGATATTTATAATCTGGGTTGTAGCATTGGCTTCATGGTGTAAACTTGTGTCAAAACTTGCTGGATTATACGTTTTAAATATGTTCAACTTGTTTATTTAATTCAAATTCCATTGGTATATAGCACTGCATATGGTCTTGGAGTCTGGTTCTCTTCTCACTTTGGTTTGATTTCTTTGCTTTGTTTCTTTACATTCCACATAGGAATGAAATCATTACAAATTGCCTTCCGACTTACTGACATATTTCATGTAGTGTAATCACTTGTTCCATCCATGTGGTTGAAATGGCAAGACTGAATCTTTTAAAAAATATATATGAATGTAATCAGTTGAATTATAGTCTGTTGTGCATATAAACCACCTCTTTATCCAGTTATCAGTCATTGAGTACTGTGTTGTTTCCAGATTTAGGCCATTAAAGTCTAACGAAAAATATTGCTACAATGAACAATATAAGTTCTATTTATTATGTGTCAAGTTCATTTCAATGACTGTAGTATAAAAACAAATGAAATAAAACACTGGTGGAAGTGCAGGGTAGAACTAGCTTCAGAGTTTTGCAGAGACCTGGAATGTCATTTGGACTTTCTTTCATCCAACTTCTCCTGTTGGTTTTACCTCTGAGACTACCTAGCTCAGGGCCTTGTTCTGTTTACTGGACTAACTCAAAACAAGTATTACAGAAAACCCAAGTACCCTGGAATGAGACAAAAACCCTGGAGAGAAATACATATTTAAGTAAGATTCACCACAGGCTTCATAATTCTGGGAAATATCAACTTTTCAGTTGTGGGCTAGAGTTTTGGGGACAAGGGTTAAGGTACTTGTTTTACACATGGCACACTCAGAATTGCTTTTTTTTTTTTTAGCACACCCAGTGATGTTCAGGGCTTACTCCTGGCTCTGTGCTCAGATATCACTGCTGGTAGGGAGTGGGTAACCATATGGGATGCTGGGGATGGAACCCAGGTTGGCGATATGCAAGGCAAACACCTTTCCTGTTGTGCTATGGCTCCAGCTCCCTGAAGTGATTCTTAAGAGATCTAGTACTTTGAGCACAGAGTATAGATGTTAAGTCCTGAGCAGAGCTTGGTATGGCCTAAAATCTCAAATATAAATGAAGGAAAATTTCTACTAAAAAAATATGGGTCAAGAGAGATAGAACAGAGGTTAAGTGTGTGACCAGTGAAAGCTAGAGCCTCAGCACTAGATACGTGCCTGTAAGCATTTCTAGGAGTGATCCCTAAGTATGGAGTCTGGAGTAGCCCCTGAATACTATGAGGGGTAGCTCCTTAAATCATACAGAACACACATACGCATACAAGTGCACACACACACACACACACACATGCACACCTTCAGGTTTTTAGCTGTAAGCATGGAACATTTGTTTACTTGCAAGGTCATGGTGAGGATTAAAAAGAAAACCGTGTTATAATAACAAATGCATGGCATACTTAATCCACCATTAGCTCTTTCTTCTTCATGCACCCACTATATGAGTCTGGGTTTTCTGGGGAAACAGAATCAAAAGGATGTATTTAGAATTTATTGTCAGGACCTCACTTCTGAACTTGTGGGGACTAAAAGACTAAAATCTGTGGGGCCAGGTCGCAAACTGGAGCTGTGAAGAGTTGAGGTTGCTGCCATAAATTTGAGGGCTCTCTGCAGAGACTATTCCTTTCGCCTTGAGAGCTTCATACTGCGATGCACTCACTGCTTGCAAATATTTGGAAGAGGCCCACTCACATTATCTACTTTACTAGAAATCTACTGATTTAAATGCAATCTCATTTGAAACTGCCTTACAGCAATATCCAGATGGAGGTAAAGAAGGAAGCACCATCACTAACTAGTTGATACACTAAGTTAACCATCACACCAACAACTTCAGCAAGAAGAGAGATTGATGTTGTTCTCTGTCACAAAGCTAGACAGGTTCTTGTCAACTTTGCCCTCCTCGTCAGGGACTCATGGCATTTTTGTTGTTTCCATATCTCAGCTCACTCATGTTCTTCTGTTTAATGACTTAGAAATTGTTCCATGATCTGAATTCTAAATTCCTACATTCATGCAGTTTATAACCTTTGCCTCTTGAAGTAGTTTCTCTTAGAGTTCCTCTAGTTGTCCACTAAAAGAATTTGCACTGTGGCAACTGCACATATCTAGGATGCTTCTAGAGTCATCCTTTTATTTATTTATTTATTTGTTTATTTATTTATTTATTTGCCAGAAGGCTCCACAATTTTATGGGCAAAGTGCAGGATGAACCTTGCACTTCAGTGAAGAACCAGATTGCATCCAAATCAAAGAAGACT
This sequence comes from Suncus etruscus, assembly GCF_024139225.1. NCBI lineage: Eukaryota > Metazoa > Chordata > Mammalia > Eulipotyphla > Soricidae > Suncus > Suncus etruscus. Next base: position 12,863,668 of record NC_064863.1, on the reverse strand, counting down.
AATTTCTTCACAATACAGTTGAGTCTTAGCTTGTAAGGCTGGAACTGGATTGGGACTTTAAATATCTAAGAAGTAAACAGGTTGCAATTTCATTGCTTCTAAACATACAGCTGCCATGGGTTTCTGATTTATTTATTTTTTAATGGCATGCTAGCTCATAAAACCTTTACCACTGGTAGGCTAGCAGGCATGCACAGTTTTAAAGGTACACCAAGTTGCAGCCAAGAGCAGATATGGGGAAGCTGAGTGCGCTGCCCCCAGCCCTCATAATTAAAACCAGCCTCAGCAAATGCTTCTGATTCCAGGGGTCACATCTGATTTCATCTAAAGCATTCTTCGTAGCCCCCTTTTAACCCAGTTTTGACTTTGGAGCATTCATATCATTACCAGAGCAGAGAGTGGAAGAAAGGAAGTGGGGGATGAAGTAGCAGTGCGAGGAATGTAATTTTAACGGTGAGAGGTCAGAATTTTGTTTTGTTTGCAATTTTATTCCCCTTGGCCACTTATAATTCAGTATCATCAGTGGCTGTCACCATATTGCCTCTCCTTAGCAACAACCATCTCCCCCCTCCCCCCCCCGCCCACTTCTAGGCATTCCCGGGAGGGGAGAAGGTCACATTGAATATGACCTTCTTAATATAAGTAGGTGTATATTCCTTGTCACTGGGCATTCTTTTTAGCTCTTCTCTTTTTCTAATGGAAACAGACTTTCATTATTACTAATAAGACTTTCATTATTATTAACTTTGGCCAACACACTGCCAAATATCAGTAGATTGCTTTTTTTAACTTGCAGATATCATTTCTTGACATTGGATTTGGCCTTTCCTAAATATTTATTTGACTCTTCAGAGCATCAGTTTCACTCTGGTTGAACAATGGATGGAATCCACTACTGATCAAGACAGAAAAGTTTGGTCCTAAATGGCTTTGCAGGCTGTGGACTGCCCTTTGGAGACCTGGAAGGGATCATCTTCAAGTATCTAATTTGATTAGAAAAAATAACTTGCCCCAGTAGAATATATTAGCATTTTGTTCTTGTTTTTAGCAATTTCTTTTGTGTTGAACACAGCCTCTCAGGTTTTCTAGGGGTTGGTATGTTTTCACAACATTTGTGATTTAGTTTACTATAATATATTACTACAGTTTTCTATAATTCCATTCTTTTTGTCTGCTTCCGCATGCATTTTTATCAATGACTCCTGGAGAAGAAAAAAATAAATTTGAGCACCCCTTTTAGTGAGTTACTATTTGCAGGGCACCAAAAGAAAAATAATCTTCCTTGCTCCTTGACATTTCAGGAATGATTCCTGGCTAGTACAGGGTATTTTAGTACTCTGGTTTTCCCAAGCTGAAAGTTGAGAACAGGCAGGAAAAGCCTGATTGTTGTGCCTGCTTTGAATATGTTGTGAAACATCGTATAAGGCAGAAAGCAAGAGACCAGATCATGTTTTTACTCATAGGTGGGTTAAAACTCACTAAAGTCAACAACAGGAAAGAAATGACCAAAGCAATTCCTCAATTTGGTGGAAATAATGCTGCTTATGAGAAAAGAAATTGATGGGATGAATGGAGTAGGGGTGGATGGCTAAGAGGGGACTTTTGAGTTGGTGGGGTGACATTAGGATATGGCTGGCAGGACAGTGAGTCTAACACACAGGAAAGATAGAATGCGTTTTCTATTTATTTATTTGGGACCCTGGGGAATTGAACCGCAGTCTGTCCCAGGTCAGTTGTATGCAAGGCAAACGTCTTACTGCTGTGCCACTGCTCCAGCCCCACTTTTCCTAAATTTAATCTTGGTTAAGCTGGTACCTCAGTGTCCAGTACCCCCTGGGCAACTTTTACCCTCCTTTGAAATAAAATGAGTGTTGAATAGAAAAGGAAGATTCAGGATTAGTAACGTGAGCTAAAGGCAATAGGTTGTCTTAGGGAGAAAAGCATCTTCCTCCTGGCTGCTCACAGAGAAGTCCTAGCAACTCCCAATCCAGCTTGCTCTCACTGGAGTATTCCCCATGGAACCCACATATTGCCATCAGGGGAAGCCTGCCCCAGTGGCTTACAGCCTGGCCTTGTGGTTTTCTAAAGTTAAAACCTTAAACCAAGCTCTTGAAAAAGAGACAAGGAAAGTAATGATCCTCAAAAATGAATGCATTGTAACAACAAAGAAGAAATTTAATTAGAAACCCTAATAGCATCATTTAGGCTTCTTTTTCTCTTTCTTCCTTTTAAAAATAAGTGCAGTGACTAGGAATGATGGTGGCCCTCTCATTCCTTTTCCCAGTAGGGGCGGGACAAAGAGGAGTCTGTTTCTTATATTCTAGTTTCAGATCTCACGGGGCCTGCTGATATTTTGGGGAAACTTCCAAGAGGCATTCAGACGGATTTGGAATCTCTGCTGGTGATTCCTGGATGGTGGAGCTCCTTGCTTTTTAGAAAAAAAATTACATTATAGAACATGCTTTATTGCAATTATCTAAAAGCCAAACTCAATCTGTCCTGAGGAATAATGAATATTTGTTGGCTTGCATAATTGAACGTTCAGCAATTGAACTTGGTTGGAGGTGGCTTTGACTGTGGTTATCAAAGGTCTGACTTCTCCCATTTTGTTCTGCTTTTCAGCTATGATTGACTTTCTTGGCTGCAGTTGACCTGCTATACATACATACATACATACATATATATACATACATACATATACATATATACATGTCCATATTTCAGATTCCTAAAGTTCTTTCAAAAGAACCAAAAGGCTTTAATTGTACTATTTTTTCTCCTTTGTTTTTCCTAATTTTATTTTTAATTGCTATTTTATGGCTTACAATACTATTAATTGTGGTTTCTTAAGCTCATAATTTCCACCTCCTATTCATCACCAGTATCCATCTCTCTACACCAAGGACCTCAACCTTCTTTCTTCTTATCTACCCTACAACTCAATTATGTGGATCAGTTCTTCAGTTAAGTTGGCTTTGAACCTTTTAGCCAACTACTTTTCTAGGAAATGTGTCAGTGTTAATATTACATTATCACAAATAACATTGTAGAAAGAAATGGAGTTATATGAATTACTTAGGCCTAAGCCAGAGCCTCAGAACTACTATAGGATTTATTGTCACCTAATCATATACATGATGGCCATAGATATCCAATCAAAAATAAAAATATTAAGCAACATTGAAACATTGTTTAAAATGCTGAGTTTTATGTAGTTGCTAGCTACTTTCCTTTTTCAAAAGTTAACCTGTTGGTATAAGATTGAACTATATAGATGCAACTTTATTTAATTCTTGTTCATGACAGTTGGGCTATTTCCTAAGAGAAAATATTTTGGTGAAATATTTTGGTGAAAGCTCTGCATGTCTTTGCTCACATGTTAACTAGATGTGTATGGTTAAATAAAGTACAGGTAAGTCAAGAATACAATCCACCTACATTTATTTGCATATGATTAAATTTACTCCAGGAGATAAAGACTCAAGTTTGTAGTTTCAAGAATTATTTTCTCAATTACATTTTGTTTTGTTTTGTTTTTATTTTTGTTTTGGGGCTACACCCGGTGACGCTCAGGGATTACTCCTGTCTATGCGCTCAGAAATCGCTCTTGGCTTGGGGGACCATATGAAACACCTGAGGATAGAACTGCTGTCCATCCTAAGTCAGTCGCATGCAAGGCAAACTCCCTACCACTGCGCCATCGCTCTGGCCCCTCAATTACATTTTGAACTGGTTTACCAAAGGGGCTGCTGTCTAATGAGAAATGTTCATATAAATTTCATATTAGGACTAAACCAATATAGACTCTTGATAAGAAATATCAAGATCAAGAATCTATATGGATCAGAAAACCACAGCTGTGGTTTTTGAAATCTCTATATCAATAAATAATGACCTGTATCCTGATTTTTGACAACCACAAAACTGGTAACCAAGATATAGGAAAACAATGGATTTACCTCATTATTCCTATTACATGTCACACAGGACTTCCTACTGGCAGAATCTAACAAACATTTGAAGTTCTATTCTCTACAGAAGTCTGGGAAATGCGTAGCTTCCTAGCATTTGTTGTCAGGAATGTCCTTCCTGGCCGGAGAAAGATGCATGCACATCAGACTCTCACATAGAAGGAAGGCATGTATTTATGGTTGTCCTAGATATTGCTAAAATAATCAGCAGAAGAAATTCTGTTCACTTCCTTTGTAAAACTGAGATTTCTGTAGACCACATGGCCCCTGCACCAATTACACTCTGACAAAGGAGATCAAAAGTAATCCTCAGAGCCTGCAGTGGTTCCAAGGGATGAGCAACTCTTCAATTGGAACAAAGATTTGTAATTGGGAAAAACTGTATCTGTCTATTAGAAAGCAAAGACAACATCTTACCCAAAGATTGAGAAGAAGGGCCCGGAGAGATAGCACAGCGGCGTTTGCCTTGCAAACAGCCGATCCAGGACCAAAGGTGGTTGGTTCGAATCCCGGTGTCCCATATGGTCCCCTGTGCCTGCCAGGAGCTATTTCTGAGCAGACAGCCAGGAGTAACCCCTGAGCACCGCTGGGTGTGACCCAAAAACCAAAAAAACAAAAACAAAAACAAACAAAAAAAAAAAGATTGAGAAGACAGAAGATGAGGTCTTGGGGCTGGAGAGAAGCACAGCAGTAGGAAGTTTGCTTTGCAAACTGCCAACCCAAGACCCATGGTGGTTCGAATTCCGGCATCCCATATGGTCCCCCAAGCCTGCCTGGAGTGATTTCTGAGCATAGAGCCAGGAGTAACTCCTGAGCGCTGCCAGGTGTGACCCCCCCCTTAAAAAAAAAAGATTAGGTCTTAAGCTGTCTGTTCATTGCCTCTCAAATCTTTGAACCACCTTCTACATCAGGAATCCTCACTTCTCCCCCATGAAGTGGGTTATATCATGCCAAGGATGACCCAACAGTTGAATAAGGCAAGTTTATCCTGAATGCAGATTTATTCTCCCTTTCCACCTTTCCCAAAAGAAGTACTGACTTACCTGCAATTTGTTATTTACTGGTATGGACCAAATGTTAAATATTTTGAATTTGATTCTTGATCAATCCTGTTTTGCAGATAAGAAAAGAAAATTAAAAGGATAGTTTTCAACCATACTCACTGTCTTTCTGCTGTCTCAAATACTATTACTAAAATGCATTCAAAATACATGAAGGCATGTTTCAAAGCAATAGAGACCATGTTTTCTGGAAATAAATTGAGGACACGGTGATAGTTAATTTTTTGGTCATAGAATCATAGATGCCCAGGTGCCTGTGAATCTGATTAGCATTTGAATTAGTAGGCTCAATAAGGCAGATAGCTATATTTTGGGGTATAGCTTACTATAGCTTATTTCATTTGAGGTCTGAGTAAGACAAAAAAATACTGAGAAGGGGAAAATTTGCTCTTTTTACTTGATTGTCTTGAGCTGGGACATGTTTGTTTTTCTCTTGTAAGATTCAGACTTGGGCTAGAATTGACATCATTGGATTCTTTTGATTGGTTGTCAGACCTTTTAGATTTGAACTGGAGCTAAATTATCAGCTCTCTGGGTCTCCAGCTTACTGACTATAAGTCTTTGGACTTACTGTTCATCATAATCATGTAATTCAGTCTCTTACAATACATTTGCTTAAATCATAATTTAATGTAGTATAACAATATAAGTATTGTATAATATATGTTTATTGGTTCCACTTCTCTAGATCATCCAAACCAATAAACTGCTATTTTTGATGCATGATTAGGCAAAGATTGATTGAAAATTGGCATAATAAATACAGAATATGATACTTTACATAATTTGATGCCATCAACTCCTCTACAGCCTAATCTCTGGCCCCCAGACCAATACTTCTATAGACTGTGTTCACAACACTCAGAATTTCACTATTGCTCAGGTTCCTAAGTCATGTGCCCTTTTTCTGAAGGACACCATGCTTTAATTCCAGTTCAAGAAAGCAGATTATACCTTAATTTAGCAGTTATGATGAAGGAACCTTTCCAAAAGGAAGTAAATAACCTCCAACATGCGTCCTTTCTACATTATTAACTTCCTCTTGGAATAGTATCTTCGTCATAACTACTAACTGCTTTTCTTGTCCTTGTAGAAAAAGAAAAGCAAATTTCCCCCTATTTTTCTGGGTTATTTTTAGATTAATTGTGAAATTAAATAAATACCAGACAGATTCACTAGGCAAAAAAATCACATTTTAACACAGAAGTATGGAGAACCCATATGGATAAAGATGGTAAAGTAAATGGAGCAGAAGCAGGAAATAATTTTACTGTTTTTTATGAGGCCATTATGATTTATAACATGTTAGGCATATGATGTTATTGCTCCAGGTCCACACCAGAATGCCTATATAAAGGAGGGTACTTTGGAGAGAGGGGAAAGTTGGGTCTCTAGCAGTGCTTTGGTGCCATTCCTGAGTGCTCAGAAGAGGAAGCTGGTAGAATTTGGGGGGGGGAGTGAATGGGATACCTAGAATCAAACAGGGATTAGTGGCAGGCAAGGCAAATATCTTACATCCTATATTAGCCCTTCAACTCCAGTGTATTTTTTTAATCATGAGCAAAGAAAAGTGATAGGAGTTGGGACTTTCTGAGATGAGGAGGGGGACTCATGATTAGGAGAAGGTGGCTTCTTTAACAGAGAGTTGATTCCTCGTAATTGTGGTTTTCTCCTGCTTTATAGATTTTCCTGATAAAATGGTTATTTCTGGTTTTTAAAAAGTCCTATTTGGAAGTAATAACTCTGATCTTAATCATTCTAGGTAATAAAGAAAGTGCCAAGAAATTTTTTGTGAGCTTGCAGGAAAGGAACTCAATTGCATTATCTGACATAATCCACATGCCAAAATGTTATGTCTATTCTAGACGTATTGGGAAGTCTACTCTTATTTCTGGTTAAACTGATTTTTAAAAAAGTATATCTAAATAAATTTTGGCATCCTTAGAATATAGAACATATATCTAGAGAGTTTATATGCATATATATATACATCTACATATATGTGTATATGTAGTTGCTCATTTGCTTTTCTGAATGGAAGGAAAGGGTCTCTGCTATCCATTTCCCTCATTGTAAACAAACCTAATTTCATGAAAGCCAATATAATGCCAACTGTTCAACTATATATTGCCAACAATTTATAATGCCAATTAAGTTTCTTCAATCCTCTTTTCATTAACAGAGGGATGATCAGAATCTGTGTAGGCAGGAAGATAGGGGAAAGCCCTACTCATGTATTTTGGAGAAAACTGTCTGAAACCTAAACGAACCCTAAGTCACATTGGCCTTTGATGCAAAGGACCCATCTAAAGAGCTGGGAAAGTCATTGAGATGCAGAATTCAAGGCCAAACATGGAGGATCAGTGATGTAAGAGGTGGCTAGACCCCTGGGAGCAAAAGCCCCATCATGGAACAAAAGTCACTTAAAGAACATTAAAGGAAGATCATCGACTGCTCTAAGTTGTACTGCCCTAATAACAAACGGAGGTGAGGGCAGTTTGGGGGAAATTGTATATAAACTGACCTGGCAGAGGAAGAGGTGTGTGATTGCCACCCAAGTTCATCATGACTGCAACCATGGTCCCTATGCCCATGCTGCTGGAGCTTGAGGTGCTTGTGCATAAGTCACCACATCTTCCACCTTGATGTGTGCATTTTTATACTTGTTATGTGTATCGGGTCTCTCTGCTCTGGTGAAGCCTATGTTCTTTCTTAAGCACTTATCTTAACCTACCTATTCTTTTCTCCCTTTATTTTCCTAATAAACTTTTATATTCTCCTATTCATCTCCCCCCTGAAATTCTTTTCTTGAGAGAAAGGGGATGAATCCAAAAGATCTGGGTAAGATTAGAACTGAGTTTCCTTGCCTGCAAAAAGCAATTTCTCACTCCAGCCTGAGTCCAGATCTCCGTGAGAAATCAAGTGGTAGGAATCCTCCTATGCCTCAAGGAACAAGTGACTTTAGGCATAGTTTGACAGATACCTCGTGGAGCTGGCAACATGTGAGCAGCCATGCCTTACAGAGGCTCATAACAAACTTTTATCAGCCTGAAATGTCCCAGGAACTTTCTGGGTGATGGAGGTAGGTAGAGAAAAACAATAGATTTTCTTCTCGAGGCTGTTATTTCTCTCCTCTCCACTTCAAATACACCGCCTGAGAAATCATCACTAGTAACAAATTCTTATCTCAATGGCTATCATAAAATGGAAATATATAATTAAAAAGATATATAATGCACATAAAGCACCTAGCACCATAATAGGCATTCAACATTGTCATTAGTGAGAGCAGAAAGAGAAGAGGCAAGTCAATAGCATTTATGGTTGAACATAACATTTTCTCACATTTTTTATACTTTTTTCCCTAAAAAAATAAAATACTAGAATTACTTTCAGGTTTTTACTTATGCTAAAACACCAGAATTTAAGAATTTTGCTTAATGGATACAATGTATTGTACTGTGTTTGAGTTGTCATGCGATGACCTTCCTGGGACAAAGACTTCCTGGGACCTTCTTGAGACACATGAAGTAAGGTGCTTTCTTTGCATGCAATGAACACAGGTTAGATCCCCAGCAACCTATGTGGTCCCTGACCCTCATCAGGAATTTTCCCTGTGCTCAGGCCCAGGAGTAAACCCTAAGCATTACATGCTGGGGTCCCCAAACCAGCTTCTTCACCAAAGACATTTTGAAGTGTTACCAACTACTCTAATACTGTGCAAAGGAGCACTGAGTCTTAAGACATGGTGAAGGATGATTTTCCTCATCTCTATGGCATCTTGTTGCTAGGTAGAAATTCTCAAGAGGTTGGTATCTATATCCTTAAAATGAAGTTATTATTTATATGAAGCAGAGTACAAATGGAACTAAAGCTGGGTAGGAGTAAAAGAGGAAATTTTATGTGGTAGAGAAAACTGCCAATTATAAATTTAAGCTTCCATGGGATAGGCTACTGGTATGTACACCAGCCTGTGTTATAAATTTGAAAGCTCACTTTTAATTCCATTATCTCATTAATACTCTACATTTAAAATTTTCCATGACTTGCATTTCTGAATTTTATTCAGAGGCCAAAGATCAGGTATTTCTGAAATCAAAGGGACATCATCCAAATTTTCCAAGCCTGTCTCTGGTATCTTCAACTGAATATCTTCAATTCTAAGGGTAGAGGCAGATAGATGATTGGTCAACTTCTAGTCAGGGACTGAAAACCATTAAAAATGAAAAGTAGGGGCTGGAGTGATGGCGCAGTGGTAGGGCCTTTGCTTTGCACACAGCTGACCCAGGATGGACTGTGGTTCAATCTCTCAGCATCCCATATGATTCCCAAGTCAGGAGTGATTTCTCAGTGCATAGCCAGAAGTTACCCCTGAGCGTCACCAGGTGTGGCCCAAAATAAAAAACAAAATGAAAAGTAAATTAAAAACTCTTAGTTTGGATTCTTATCAACCTATGGATATTTGTACTAATGCTGAAAAAAAGTAACTTCTAAAATATAAGCATAATTGAAAAGCTCAAGTTTTAAAATCAATATATATCACATAAATATTTTTTATAGAAAAACATTTTATGAGTTATCTAAGGCTCTGGTCTTTCTGAGTGGAGGATGGGGGAAAATCCCATACTCTGTGATGAAACTTTCAGCCACTGAATTCTTTTTCACATTTTAATGTTTATTGGGAGTCTGGGTGAGGATATGGTGAGGGGATAAGGTATACCATTGCAAATCCTTTGTAAAAACCTGACACAAGAAACCTACATATGATGATATAACTCATTTTATCTTCATAACTGGTCGCTCCTTTTATAGATGACATAATCTAGAATCAGAGTTAAAGCAAGTTTATACCCACTCCATAAAATCACAAAGTAGTAGTAGTTCCTTCCCTACTCTTCCTTCCCCTCTTTTCAGACCTTCAAAACCAGAATGTGCAGTGTCTTCATTCTAATGTGCTTTCCCCCACAACCATTCTGAGGCCGAGAGAAGGACAGTCCCCAAGGCTGAGTTGGGCAGACACATGCACTGAACAACTTTCACATTAGTGAGCCTGATGTGTTTACCACTTGATCTCTTAGTAAAGAGAAGGGTGAGGGGAATAAAGGGGTCAGATTCAACTGGGAAAGGAAGTCAAAGGACAAGAAATAATCCAGGATGCTTAGCAAGTCTGAGTGGCTGGTTAGCTCTTATCTGAGCACATGAGTAAAGAAATCAGACTTGACACTAATATGATTGTTTTCCTTTTTTTTCTTTTTTATTAAAATATTTATTTAAACACCATGATTACAAACATGTTTGTAGTTGGGCTTCAGTCATAAAAAAGTACACCCCCCTTCACCAGTGTAACCTTCCTGCCACCAATGCCCCCATCTCTCTTCCCCCCAACTTCCCTGCCTGTCTTTGAGACAGGCATTCAACATGATTGTTTTATAGGACACATTTAGTCCATTCAATCACTTAGAGAAATCAGGGGTATTGCAAACGCAAATTTGCACATTCACTGGTGAGAACTTTAGAAAAACCTTGAATCCTTGATTTTACTTGCCTGCTAACTTGGTAATTCCTTCTCCCCACTTCCCAAATTTATCACCAGAAAGTGAGGATCCTTCCCCTGGTGCAGGTATTAGAGACTGTGCAGGCACTACAGAAACCCAGGGGGCTTCTGAGAGCAGTTGAGAACTAGTTGCTCACATCACAAGACATGTCAGAAGGAATCTTAGAAAACTACATTTCAAGGTTGACCATTGAAATGCTCCCTATTGTTTCTTCTTCAAGGGATCCTCCCTAAGGACCTCAAACTTGCTTTTAGTCTTTTCCCTTCACTCTCCTTCCAATGACATATCAACTCTTTGCCTTCCTGATTTTTCATAGACAGAACTAAGAATTTGATTTGGGGATATCAGGGCTATGTGTAGCAGCTGTGTGTGTGTGTGTGTGTGTGTGTGTGTGTGTGTGTGTGTGTGTGTGTGTGTGTGGTGTTGGAGGAGGCGTTTCTCAGTGGAGGGTTTTTTGTTTGTTTGTTTGTTTGTTTGTGTATTGGGCCACACCCAGCATCGCTCAGGGGTTACTCCTGGCTGTATGCTCAGAAATCGCTCCTAACAGGCTCAGGGGACCATATGGGATGCCGGGATTCTAACCACTGTCCTTCTGTATGCAAGGGAAACACCCTACCTCCATGCTATCTCTCCAGCCCCTCAGTGGAGGGTTTTAACGTTGCTGCTGCTTCTTATGCAAGATCTCAACAAAGCCATCCTGATCCTGTTACATTTTTGTTTACCAGAAAGACAGACAGTGGAACGTTTCCTATTTTCTCAACACTGAGATTCCGTCATTACATTTCTTCTCCAAAGAAGAAAAATGAGTCCCCCAGGTCAGTGCAAATGGCTTCAGCCAGCAAGCACACCATTTTGTTGAATAGTTTTCAAAAGAAGCATATTCATAGAACTAATATTCTATCCTTAATGCCTAATCTGAAGAGAGTTGATCGCACTTCTACTAGTTTTACTTTTAAACTGGTAGAGCTAAAGTCTTCTTGGCAGAATAAATTATTTTTCCCAAACTGGATATAGGGGAACCCTTTTCTTTCTTTCTTTTTTAATTTGACTCTCCAAAACAATCTCTAAAGCTGAGTCTTAATTTGGGTCTTGAAGAGTGCTCGAAGGGTTGTGCAAACATTTGCGGTAGACCTGCAGCAATTAGCATTTTTCCTAGAAACAAGGTTCATACCGTTCATCCAATTTTTATGAGACACGCGGCCTGAAATGTTTTGCATTAAATGACCTAATGCAGCATTACAAAGAACTTTTAGAATGAACTTGGCCTGGGCCTTATTGATTAGCTAGGTGGGAGGGGAAGGCCGTGAAAGAACCTCTTTGAGAGATCTGCCAGGGGGTTGACTCAGTCAGTCAACAATCGCCCAGCCACCATTCGCTCCATGAAAGGCTGAGATTTGATTGTCTCTCTTTTAGAAAGTGCAATCCTAAATGCAATTGTTAACCGCAAATTGCCCGGCCTCTTTCAAGTCTCTGGCTTGCAGGATTGAAACTCCCCCCAGCTTCCATTTCCCCTGGGGGAGACTCCATGCTGTGTGATGAAGTGTTCATTAGTTGATTTGTGTAAAGTGCTTTGAAGATCTGCAGAACTCAAGTGCTGCAAAGTATCATCAAGCTCCTTCAACTTTCTTTGTCTTTCTTTTTTCCTAATGGCAACATCCAAAATACAGACCTGATCCCAAAGTTTCCATTACCCTAAGTAATGCATCTAAATTGAGGGATTTCTTTTCCTGCCCCAAAGAGAATTTAGAATTGTTTAGGACAGTGCTTCTTCTCCCTATGGAGCACCAGGACAGCTTTATACAGAGATTCTTAAAACAAGCTGACGCCTGGAGTGTTTGGGTGGCATATTCAATCAAAAAAATCTGTGGGCTGGGACCCGGAGAGATAGCACAACGGCGTTTGCCTTGCCAGCAGCCGATCCAGGACCAAAGGTGATTGGTTCAAATCCCGGTGTCCCATATGGTCCCCCGTGCCTGCTAGGAGCTATTTCTGAGCAGACAGCCAGGAGTAACCCCTGAACAACGCCGGGTGTGGCCCAAAAACCAAAAAAAAAAAAAAAAAATCTGTGGGCTGGGTGTTCCGGTGCATGTGAGTAGCCAGCTACCAGCAGCATGAGCTACAAAATCTGAAAAGCCCCCACATAAGAGAGAGACTAGGATTTACAACCTGGTAGGGGTGATAAGATAAAGAATTACACTGATAACTACATGATAAATCAGGGTGTTCTCTGAGTTATCTGAGAGATTCAAGGACCTTGAGGTGCAGTGGATATGAGGACTATCTCAAATCAAAGATGAACTCCAGAGGACTTTCAACAAGTTCAACAAGAGTAATTCTTTTAAAAAGAGTAGCAACAAATTCTGAACAGCGCCTTCAAGTTCTGTGTTCTCCCTGAGCTAAAGTCCTTTCCTCCCATCAGCTAATGGAGCGGGCTCTGATGGATAGGCTGAGCCAGGCCATGACTGTTGTCTAGGACCACATTGCCCAGAGAAGAAACAAGAGCAGAGGTTTCTCATGTTTTTCTCCATGAAAACATCTGTTTGCCTTACATCATTCTTTTCTTAAAAAAATTAATGCACCTTGATTTTTATAGTTGAGTTTTAGACATATGTTTCAGCACCAATCTCACCACTAGCCTCAACCTCCCTCTACCAATGTTTTTAGAGTTTATCCTATACCACCATCTCTCAGTCTGACCATCTTAGCAGGGCATCTTTTCAAGTTGAGTGTTAAAGGTTTAAATTGTGTGATTTCAATGACAGAGTTAGCAGGCTCTGTAGTTTGGATATTTAGTTCTGTCCTTCAGTAACACTGCCAATACAGAAAATATTGGGATTTTCCAGGAATGATTCAAAGATCTTGTATTTATTTGCTTGCTGAATTTCACATCTATCATTGCCATGTGTCCATAGGGAATGTACCACACAGCCCTAAACTACATGGCATTCACAAACTATTTTCTGGGTAGAGCATTCTAATGTTTCAGCTGAACTCAAGTACCTTCATCAGTGGCTTCTTTTTTATTTTGCCCTACAGTTCACTCCATTTATTTCCCTTCCTAGATTTAGACCAACATATTTATTTGGATTCTTAGAGGGCTTAACAATACTAAATACAAAACTCAGTTCTCTCGGCAAAATGCTTGTCCTTTCCTTGCCTATTTATTTCAGTGGCTGCCACCTGGTGGCTAGTAATGTGGGGAGACTGCTCTGGGTGAACCTTTGTGGGGGACAGTCCTAACTGAAATAATTCCCCATCTCTCATTCTACAAAATTGGTTTTCATATAAATCTGTATGCCTGAAACCTGACCCCATTGGTGTGACTCTTATGAGCGTTATCTACTAGCTCAGTCAGTGGTAGGGCTTGCACCTCCATGGCTCACAGTCCTTTCAACAATGTAATCCATTGTTCTTAAGTTCATTATGATATTTAATTTCTTCTGGCCTCAGTGCCTTCCCTATCTCTCTCATCATATCAGAGTTCTGAGGTAGAGTGTCTTCCCTGGGGTCACAGTCTTCTCTCCAGGGGTCCTCAAACTTTTTAAACAGGGGGCCAGTTCACTGTCCCTCAGACCATTGGAGGGTCTGACTATAGTAAAAACAAAACTTATGAACAAATTCTTATGCACACTGCATATATCTTATTTTGCAATGAAGAAACAAAACAGATACAAATACAATATGTGGCCCACGGGCCATAGTTTGAGGACAAAGAAGATGTTGGAGTCCTCATGACTAATGGTGGCACAATTTGGGGGTGATTCAAAGACACAGTAATAAGCATAATTAATTAATAACTGTAGTTTAGTCCTTTACCCTCTGTCTGGTTTCAGTGAAATGAGCCCCCTTGGCTGTAATTTCAAATATACTCTGGGTTTGGGTTTCTCAGAGATTTCTGGGACCAATAGCTCACTCTAGTAGGGAAGTCTAGTTGTTGCTGGTTTCTTTGTATGTACATGTGTTCCTTTCCTTATACCAGTGGAAGACTTTGAAAGGAACATAATGCAGGCAGGCGGCCTGAACCCCATGCTTTACATTTATTTTGCTCTTAGCTATGCTTTGAGGAATTGGAGAAAATGCCAATTCCTGCTCTGCAATGCAACATATTGTGATAGATGCTTCTTCTGAGATCCCATATGCTTCATATTGCCATGGAAAAAGCACTGGCATAGCAAGATTTTTTTTTTCTGTAAATTTCCCCAGAGAATGAATTGAATTTCTGTTGGTTGCTTTCGCAGCAACATTACTTCAGTAAGGGGGAGAGAGAAGAGGCAAGCGAGAGGGCAAAGAGGAGAGAGAAGAGAAGGAAAGACAAAGACAGATAAAGAGAGATAGGGGAAGAGAAAAAGCAAGAAAGAGAATGATGGAGAGAGATCTTACATTGACGAGTAGAGAATATTTACAGTATATTTTGTTTTAAGACAGTTTTGTGGTCACGGCGCCAAAACGTTCTTAATGAGCTAATTATTTAAAGTATTGGCATAATAGAGAAGCAAATTATGATAAGAAAGATAATTTTTGACAGGGGTCACTCATGAGTTCTAGATCTGGATATGTGTATTATTTAGACTCTCTTTGATTTTTAATTGTTGTTATTGTTTAGTTGGGGCACACACAGTAACACTCAGAACATCCTCCTGACTTTGCACTAAGAAGTCACTTCTGTCAGGATTCAGGGAACCATCTAAAGTGCCAGGGATTAGACCCGGATCTGCCATATGCAAGGCCAGGGCCCTACCAGCTATATTATGCTATAGTCCATCATTTAAACTTTTTTTTCAATAAATCAGTGAATCAAACACTTAAATATTGATCCTTAATATTGTGAAACCAGGCTGGATCTGGGAGTGTTGGATGGTCCAAGGTTACTACCCTTCTATGTCTGTCTCTCAGAGGGGTGTTTGTTGAGGAGGCAAAGACAGTGACATCACTGCCATTTCTGTCCTGCCCCAGCTAATTCACACAAGGGTGTTCAAGGAAACGCCTTTGCTTGGGTTACATTTGGTCACATTGGATTTAATCAGGAGGAATCACACATTTAAATCTGCATTGAAGGAACAAAGGAAGAAATAGCCTTTCTTGATAAGAAGTGGTGTAATGCTATGCAGACAGAGATGGCATTGACAATCCAGGCTGCTGCTTCCCAAAAGAGCCTGAATATCCTCCAACTCACAGCAGGGAACCCTGTCGACCTGACAGTTTGAAGTGATCATCTGAAATATAAACCTTGACCTGTGTGTCCATATCTTCACTTGCTCTTTGACTCTCTCCCTCCTTATCTAATCAGCAACATGCTTCACCAATTAGCTGAGGCTGAAAACCCTTTCTTCTTCACCCTGCTACACCTTCAGAGACATTCCATCAGCAAGAAGATTTATGGATTCCAACTCTTAAGATGGCATCCAACATGTGCTTTCCTCTCCCTGTTTCTACCGAAACACCTCAGTTGTGCTTCTTCCTCATTAACCTTTCTTCTTTTTCTTGGAACAAAATCACTGCAGATATTCATATGATTCCTTCTGGTCTTGGCTTTAGGTCACTTTCTAACCAGGACCCTTATTGGCCATCAGCTATTGTCACATCCACTCCAGCCTTAGAATTCATCTTTTCTCTTGTGTTTTGTTTCCTTGATTCCTGATTGATGTTTCCATTGCCTGTTCCATGAGCATTTTGGTGTCAAGAGGGGTGCAAGAATTGTTAATTGTTTGATTTCCACATGCCCATAACCAGCACCAGATTATGACAACACCAGTTGTCTTGAATAAGAAATGAAAGAAGAGTTCAAAGAGTTAGTTGTCTGCAGTTGCTTAAGAAGGTGTATGGAGGGCCAGAGCGATGATGCAGCAGTAGGGCAGTTGCCTTGCATGCAGCTGACTCAGGAGGTTCAATCCTCCAGCATCCCATAAGATCCCCAAGCCAGGAGCAATTTTTGAGTGCATAGCCAGGAGTAACCACCTGAGCCGGGTGTGGCCTAAAAAAAAGCAAAAGAAAGAAAGAAAAAGAGAGAAAAAGAAAGAAAGAAAGAAAGAAAGAAAGAAAAAGAAACAAAGAAAGAAAGAAAGAAAGAAAGAAAAAGAAAGAAAGAATGAAAGAGAGAGAGAGGAGAGAGAGATGAGAGAGAGAGAAAGAGAAAGAAAGAAAGAAGAAAGAAAGAAAGAAAGAAGAAGAAAGAAAGAAAGAAACGAAAGAAAGAAAGAAGAAAGAAAGAAAGAAAAGAAAGAAAGAAAGAAAGAAAGAAAGAAAGAAAGAAAGAAGAAGAATAGAGAAAGAAGAAGAAAGAAAGAAGAAGAAAGAAAGAGAAAGAAGAGAAGAAAGAAAGAAAGAAAGAAAGAAAGAAAGAAATGAAAGAAAAAGAAAGAAAGAAAAAAGAAAGAAAGAAGAAAGAAAGAAAGAAAGAAAGAAAGAAAGAAAGAAAGAAAGAGAAAGAAAGAAAGAAAGAAAGAAGAAAGAAAGAAAGAAAGAAAGAAAGAAAGAGAAGAAAGAAAGAAAGAAAGAAAGAAAGAAGAAGAAAGAAAGAAAGAAAGAAAGAAAGAAGAAGAAAGAAAGAAAGAAAGAAAGAAAGAAAGAAAAGAAAGAAAGAAAAGAAAGAAAGAAAGAAAAGAAAGAAAGAAAGAAAGAAAGAAAGAAAGAAAGAAGAAAGAAAGAAAAGAAAGAAAGAAAGAAGAAAGAAAGAAAGAAAGAGAAAGAAAGAAAGAAAGAAAGAAAGAAAGAGAAAAAAAAAAGAAAGAAAGAAAGAAAGAAAGAAAGAAAGAAAGATAAGAAAGAAAAAAGAAAGAAGAAAGAGAAAAAGTATGGATACTCAGGTCCACTTTCAGCGATTAGGGCACATTTCCTTGGGCAAAGACTTTCACTTGTGCATAATCTTTATAAGAATAAAATGATCCTTCTTTGTTTTGAGATTCTGATTTGCACAATTAGCAGTCCCTAAAGTGAGACTGGCAGAGTCCCCACCGGAGGGGATATGTAGAGAGGATTTGAAAAGTGAGATCCTTTTTTTTTTTTTTTTTTTTTTATTTGTCTGGAGCATTTATTGGAGGATGATAACTCCAGATGCCTCCTCTCATTCATCACGAGTGATATATTATTATGCTTTGTTTTGTTTGATTTTTAACACAATAAAATTGAATTTTTGCTGCACTATTTCTGCATTGGAGTGATAGAAAACATTTGGAAAGCAAAATAAATCATGGTAAATTGATTTGATTTTCTCAAAAATCGAAGAAGATTTCTCTACTAAGACCATTTGGTTCATTTTATGTTAGGGGACTAGTCTCAATTGTTCATATTCCTAAACTCTTTTTTTTTTTTTTTTGCATGTCCATTTATTTATTCATTTCATTAAAAAAATCAGTGGATGGACAATAGTGAGAAAAAAATTAGCTAACTATTTAAAATTTTTGTATATAATTTCACATTATTTGAAATAAATTATAATTTAAAATGCAATATAGATATATCAATTCTTTTTTTTTTAAGATTATTTTTTTTTCTCTTTATTTGGATATCTTGGATTACATAAATGATTGTGATAAGGTTTAAGTCCTATAAAGATCACCCTCTTCACAGTGGCAACATTCCGCCAACAAAGTCCCAAATCTCCCTCCCTCATCCCACCCCACCCCCACCTGTACTCCAGACAGGCTTCCAGTTTCCCTCATTCATTCACTTGATTATGGTAGTTCTCAGTGTAGTTATTTCTATAACTGTGCTCATCACTCTTGTGGTGAGCTTCATGGAGTGAGCTGGTGTTTCCAGCTCTCCTCTAATTGTCTCTGAGGATTGTTACAAAATGACTTTTATTTTTCTTAAGACCCATAGATGAGTGAGACTATTCTGCGTCACTCTCTCTCCCTCTGAGCTTATTTCACTGAGCATGATAGATTCCATGTACATCCATGTATAGAAAATTTTCATGACTTCATCTCTCCTGACGGCTTGCATAATATTCCATTGTGTATATGTTACCACAATTTCTTTAGCCATTCGTCTGTTGAAGGGCATCTTGGTTGTTTCCAGAGCCTGGCTATTGTGAATAGTGCTGCAATAAATATAGGTGTGAAAAGTGAGATCCAGGTTTCTCTTAGTGTAGGGAACATGGCAAAGCTCGTTTGTTGATTTCTTTTTCATCAGTCTTAATTCACTGAGGTTACTTGTGCCATATTTTTTATTATTCTTGTTTTGTTGAGCATTTCAGTGGTGCTCAGTACTAACTTGTAAATAATGTGCTTAGGGCTAATTCCTGGTAATATTTGGGGAGTCACATGTGGTACTGGAATCAAGCCATGATTGATTGTGCTCAAGATAAATATCTTATCCCTGTATGATCTCTTAGGCATTGCTGTATCACAACATGTCATAGTGTTTCTTCCAAGTTCTGACCAAACTAGTCTTCATGATATGGAAATTCACTTGAAAAGTTCCCTCAAAGAATTTAACTTATATTGAATTCTGTCAGCAAGAATATTTATAAGATTAATAAAAACAAGCATAAAAGAAGTCCCAAAAGGATAAAGATAATTTTTTACATCCTCTGAAACAATACAATTAAGACAAGAAGGAGAGGGGTAAAAATATTTTCATTGTCATGACAATTTAAAATGATAAAATTTCCATTAATTGATGCTAACAATTCTAAAGCGGTAATACTTTAGCTTTATCTTATTTTGGCTGCTTTCTATTAATGTAAAATTATAGATAGTAATTGTCATAGATATTATTGTTCAGTTACCTTTTAAATTATATGCAATTGTGTTAATAAGCACACCAAAACAAAACACCTCACCTCAAAAATTTTTCCTAAATTTTTTACCATTGGTTAGTATTATATTGTATTTTTGTTTTGTTTTTCTTTTTGAGGTCATACCCAGGGTTGCTGAAAGTTTACTCCTAGGCTCTTCTCTCAGAATCACTACTGTTTCACTTGGGAAACTCACAAAGGGTGCTGGAGATTAAATCTGGGTCAGCTGTGTGCAAGGTAGCACCTACCTGTTGTACTCTTTCTGCTCTACATTTTTCATGTGCTTTAGATATATTTCTGTGTGTCTTTTATATACATAATGTCTATTGCAACTCAATTTGCATTGTTTCTATAAGTATCTTGTTTGTTGTCAAGAAATATTTGCTTGTGCATATTTATAGCAAAAGTTACCATCATCCTTATATTAATGTACAATTTTCTTTACTTTCTGATTTTTAATAACTATGTAATAAACTATGAATTAGGAAGGACTCTTACCAATCTCTAGTGCATATTTATTTTATTGTATTTTCTCCTGAGAGGAGTTTTGGATCAATAGGTCTTTTTTACTTTTATACGTGGTGGTTAAAATTTTACACCAGAAATGCATGTGTTTTAACTGTTTATAATCCTATTCAATATTCTTGTGTGTGGTATCATGTTATTTATCATGTTCATTTATGCATTTATCTAGTATCAGTTCAAAAGTGCACTTGCTTCTTTAAATACTTAATATTAGTCCATTAGAAACATTGGTTTGGGGGCCAGAAAGATAGCCCACTGGATAAGTAAAGCTCTTTCCTTGCATGTTCCAACCTGGATTTGATCCCTCGGCACTCAATATGGTCCTCTAAGACCTTCCAGGAGTGATCCTGAATCATGGGGGAGACAAGAGTAAACACTGAATGTGGCCCCAAACCGAAATCAATCTATCTATGGTCTGTCTACCTACCTACCCTATATATCTATTTACATATCTATTATATCTATTCTACCCTCCTACCTACCAAACCCACCTACCATCCATCCCTTGCTCCATCCACCCACCCACCATCCATCCAACCAACAACCTTCCCACCCACGCATCTATCTATTCTATCCATTTCTATCTATCTATCTATCTATCTATCTATCTATCTATCTATCTATTTATCTATCTATCTATCATCTATCTATCTTGTAAAGTGGCTGCTCTTATCTATTGTTCATTTTTCAGCTTTTAAATTTTTATTTTAGGCACTGTGGTGTGAAAGACTGTTACTGCTATAGTTTTGATTTTGTTTGTGTTCTTCGGGTTTGAGAGTGCACAGATGAAAGGATAATTCCTAGTTCTTTTGAAAAGTGTCATATTTTTTTCCAAAGGCTGGACCCAGCAAACATTCCCACACAGCAATGAATGAGGGTACCTCTTTCCCTCACATCCATACCAACACAAGTTATTTTTGACGCCTTATGATGAGTGCCAGTCTCACTATGTGAGATGACAGCTCATCGTTATCTTCATTTTGCATTTTCCTGATGTTAAGTAATGATAAGAACATTTTTTTATATACCTTTTAGCCATCTATATGTCTTAGAAGAAATTTCTGTTTACTGGCAGGATTTGCTTTTTTTTTTTTTTTTTTTTTAGTAAAGTTCCAATCGGTACTTTACATATCTTGGACATTAAGTCTTTACCAGGTGAATGATGGTGAAAATATTTTCTTTTTAGTCATTGGACTGTCTTTTTATTATGGTCATCTTTTGCAGTGCAAAAGCCTATCTCTGTTGAGGGAAGTCCATTTGTTTATTTTTGCTTCAGGAAATCAATGAAGATAACTCTAGATTCAATATTGTGGGTGTGTTCTACATTTTCCTCAATGTAATTTGTGGATTCGGGCCTAATATTGAAGGATCTAATCCAATTCAACTGTACTTTTGTATATGGCAATCGAAAAGAGTTTGAGTTCATTTTTTGTGTATCTAAGCAATCAGTTTTTCTCAGCACCACTTTTGAAGAGGTTGTTTGTCTGTTTTGTTTGTTTTTTCTCCACTTCATTCTTTTCCTTCCTTGATGTAGATTAACTGTCCATATACTGAGGATTAGTCTATTATGGACTCTATTTTATTCCATTGTTCCAGAGAGTACCTTTCTTTATTCAGTACCCTCACTGCTTTGGTAACTATCATTCAGGAGAGAGAGGCGGTCCACATCATTTTTTCTAGGATTTTCTTTGACAGTTTTGGGATGGGAGGATTTTTACTCCATATAAATTTCAACACTGTTTGATCTATGTCTTTTTAAAATGGCATGGGTACTTGTATAGGGGACTATCATATTGATAGCATTGATCTTTCAATCCATACACTGGGAATGTGATTCTGTTTCTTTATATCCTCTCTTTTATTCTTCTATTAATGGCCTGTAGGTTTTTTTTCACAGCTTTCACTTTTTTTGTTAATTGGTCTCCAAGTACTTGATTTTCTTAAAGACAAATGTGAAATGCAATTTTAAATTTTTCTCTCTTCTTTTCTTGTATTTTTTTATAAAAATCTTTATTTAAGCACCATAATTGCAAGCATGACTGTAGTTGGGTTTTAGTAATAAACAGAAGACCCCCCATCACCAGTACAACATTCCCACCACCAATGTTCTCCCCCAGCCTGTATTCGAGATGTACACTCTACTTCTCTCACTCCTTAACATAGTCATGCTAGTTGTTAGTGTAGTTATTTTCCTAACTGCACTCAGCACTCTTTGTATTTTCTTGAATTTGTATACAGAAAATTTATGACATTTTAAAACATTGATTTTATAACCTGCCACTCTATTGTACAAGTCTAATATTTCTAGACACTATTTTTAGTAAAGTATTTATGACTTCTAGTTATAGTATTATGCCATTATTATGTGCAAATAAAGTTTGAATTGTTTTACTGTCTGGTTACCCTTAATTTCGCCTTCTTGCCTAATTTCTATGGTATAAACTTCCAATATTGCATTGAATAGTATTGATGAGAGTGAAAAACCTTGTATTGCGTCTGATCTTAAGGAGTTTTAATTTTCCACCATTGATAATGATGTTTACTTGTGGTTAATGACTTTTGCTATAGAGGAAAATTTTTTCAACCCCTATTTTATTGTGTAGTTTAGTACAAAATGGGTGTTGTATCTTGTGAAATACTTTTTTCTGAGTGTATTAATCTGTTCATATTTTTATTTTTTATTATGTTATAATTTTTTTTTTGACCAGCAGTACTCAGGGGATACTCATGGCTCTGTGCTCAGAAATCGCTCCTGGCAAAATCAGGGTACCATATGGGATGCTGGGAATCAAATCCAGGTCCATCCTGGGTCTGCTGCATGCAAGGCAAACACCCTACTGCTGTGCTATTGCTCTAGCCCCTATATTGTATTTTTCATATGTATTACATTGACTTGTGTATATTGCATCTACCGAATGTCAAACCCAATATCTCAATCTATCTCTGCATATGCATATTTATGTTTTGGATATAAGTGGTTGTTATATCTATTTTCCATTTTTATAAAATTATTTTCTAAATTTTAATTGAATTTTTAATTTATTATGGAAATATTTTTGTTTCAGTTATATGTATGCAAATTTGCTTTCTCCTATTTGTATGAATCTCTTCTTGATATTTTAAATGAGTAGAATATAATTATTTTGATAAAGTATAACTTACCTTTTTCTGATAATTTATAATGTCTAAATCCCCTAGAAAATTTTTCTTTTGGAGGTATATAAATTTTCTTCTAGAACATTTGCATTTTTAGCCTTTATGCTTTAATATTTGATCCATCTCAACTTAATTTTATATATTCTATTTATTAAGAACCTTTTGTTCTTTATGGTTAATAAATAGTTTAACTGCCATATGTTGAGTAGACTTTGATTTATATATTGAAATCTTCATATGACCAAATCAGTTCACCATATAAAATTATATATCTCAGAACTGTGTTTTGTTTCATTGGTTGATTTGACTATCCTTGTGAAAATAACAAACTTTTGATATATCATGACAACAAATCAAGTTATAGGATAACAATTTTTTAGGAATACCTTTTGGAAAGTTGATTTGATTATATTGTTATTTACATATATGTTATACATAAGTTTTTGGTGTATCTTTCTAAATTGTTTTTTTTTTTTTGGTTTTATGCATCACACCTGGCAGCACTCAGGGGTTATTCCTGGCTCTGTGCTCAGAAATAACTCCTGGCAGGCTTGGGAGACCATATAGGATGCCAGGGATCAAACTCAGTCTGCCCCAGGTTAACAGCATGCAAGGCAAACACCCTAACTGTTGTGCTATCTCTCCAGTCCCCTGTAAATTGTAATTTTAAAACCTTCTATATTAATAATTAAATTGTTTAATTAAAATGGGATTAACTGGCATATTAATAATATTTAAATAATAAATAGGGTATATACTGTTCTCTAGTTAGATCTTATAAAACTTCTCTTGATAGAATTGAAATTGTTTTCATTTGTTTTTGTTATTATTCTGTGGAACAAAATCACCAACCAAGTGGTGCTCAGAATTTATTCCTGGCTCTGTGCTGATCATTGCTAAAGAGATTCAAGGTACTTAACTGGAGATCAAATCTGGGTCATCTACATATAAGGCAGTCATTCTACCTATGTTACCATATTGTTCCAGCCCTTACAGATTTTAAAATCTTGAGAAAATAAATTTTTCTAAGTATAATTAAATGCATTTATCAGCCTCTTAACTATTTGAAAAACATATGTCAACTAAAAATGCTTTTAATTTGAAGTATTCATTGACAATTGATAGAAATATATGGTCTTTGAATAAAACTTATTCTAGTTTTATTTTGAGATGGTGAGGATTGATCACTCATGTTTTTATGATGATTTCTTGTAAAGGTGGAAATTTTACTCTAGAATTTACAATCCTTATTTTGTATTGAATTGGTTAGGATCTGTACTTAACTTATATAGAAGTGTTGAGAGTGTTACTTTACTTCCAATTTTGTAATAATATGGATGAATATTCCACAATTAGTATTACAAAGTATTAATATACTCATGGGAGTATCTTAACAAAATGTCAAAATTCCTAATGATAATTCTCAAAAATGTATTACTGCATGTAAAATTTTTGTCTTTTATCCATTGATTAAATTGACCAAATGGCTACTCTTTATTCTGTAAATATCTAAATTACTTTGATTATCAAATGTTATATCAATTGTCACGTGTATCTTTTTAATATACTGCTACATTTTCTTCAGGAAAGGTATTTCTTGTTTTTGTCATGTTTTGGTGATCAAAATGATGCTCTTATCATAAGGTAAGTAGGTTAATATACTAGCATTCTATTTTTGCGTGGATGACTGTGTAGAATTGGTATTTGCTTCTTCTTTCAAATAAAATAGTACCTTATCTCTTCAGAAGAATATGCATGGCCCTGGATATATCTGTATGTAATAGTTTTACAAAATAGATGTAATTGTCTTAATATGTATCTACTCATATTTTGCTGTAAATTATTGGTTTTGATAAGTTGAATATTTTAATATATCATTAAGTTTATCTATGTTTCTATATTTATTGGCATTAAGTTGCTCAAAATATTACCTTGTTTCCTTCATATATTTGGGTTTTTCTAATGTTATCTTCTTTTATAATTGCAACATGAGAGTGATAGTCTCCATATCTTTCTCACTTTTAAAAACTATGCTAGCAATTTTCTTACAAAAATGAATTATTTGCTATGTTAAAAAATTTTCACTTTGCTGGAGTAATAGCACAGTGGGTAGGACAATTGACTCATATGTGTTCAGCCTGGGTTTGATCCCTGGCAAACCATTTGGTCCTCCAACCCTGTCAGAGATGGTTTCTGAGTGCAGAGCCAGAAGTAACCCCTGAGTGCCGCTGGCTTTATTATTTGTTTGTTCCTTGTTCTTTCTCTTTATTTTATATTATCTGTGTGTGTCATTATGAGTAGGTGCTGTCCAGTAATTTTTTAGACAAATAAACTTTTATAATAAGTCCCTGCATTAACTGATAGTCTCATGATTTCCCTTCTTTAAGCAATTGACATGGTATTAATTTGAAATAAATTGATTTGAAAGTATTGTAAACAACCTTGGATCATTAGAAAGATGCTTGGTTATGTTATGCACAACTTTTAAATAAGTGAATTCTATTAATATTTTATTAAAAGTATTTATTCCACTTTTTTTTTCTTTTTTTCTTTTTGGTTTTTGGGCCACACCTGGTGGTGCTCAGAAGTTACTCCTGGCTGTCTGCTCAGAAATAGCTCCTGGCAGGCACAGGGGACCATATGGGACACCGGGATTCGAACCAACCACCTTAGGTCCTGGATCGGCTGATTGCAAGGCAAACGCCGCTGTGCTATCTCTCAGGGCCCTTATTCCACTTTTTTTTTTTTTTTTTTTTTGGTTTTTGGGCCACACCCTGTGACGCTCAGGGGTTACTCCTGGCTATGCGCTCAGAAGTTGCTCCTGGCTTCTTGGGGGACCATATGGGACACCGGGGGATCGAACCGCAGTCCGTCCTAGGCTAGCGCAGGCAAGGCAGGCACCTTACCTCCAGCGCCACCGCCCGGCCCCATTATTCCACTTTCTTAATAGTAGTGTTTTGTCTAGTTTTGATCATATTAGCTTGGTAAAGTAAATTAGAAGTTATTTTTTACTTTTCAATATCTGAAAAATTCATATAGTAATAATGTTAATTATTTCTCAACAATTAGAATAAATTTACAACAAACTCATTAAAGTGTAATATTTTTGTTTTCTTCAGTAGTTTTAAAGTAAAAACTCAGTTTTATTAATAACTATAGTGATATTTAAATTATCCATTTTACATTGTGTAATTTGTGCTAATTTATGTTTTCCTTTTTTTTTCTTTTTTTCTTTATTTTAACATCTTGATTACAAATATGACTGTGATTAGGTTTCACTCATGTAAAGAACACCCCCTTTCACAATTCCTTCAACATTCCCACCACCAACGTCCCAAATCACCCTCCATCCCACCACACCCCCACCTGTACTCCAGACAGGCTTTCCAGTTTCCTCATTCATTCACATGTTTATGGTAGTTCTCTGTGTAGTTATTTCTTTAACTGCACTCATCACTCTTTGTGGTGAGCTTCATGAAGTGAGCTGGAAGTTCTAGCCCTCCTCTCATCGTCTCTGAGGATTGTTGCAAAAATGACTTATTTTTCTTAAAACACATAGATGAGTGAGACTATTCTGCATCTCTCTCTCTCTCCCTCTGACTTATTTCACTCAGCATGATAGATTCCATGTACATCCATGTATAGGAAAATTTCATGACTTCATCTCTCCTGACGGCTACATAATATTCCATTGTGTATATGTACCACGGTTTCTTTAGCCATTCATCTGTTGAAGGGCATCTTGGTTGTTTCCAGAGCCTGACTATTGTGAGTAGTGCTGCAATAAAAATAGGTATGAGGAAGAGGGTTTCTGTGTTGTATTCTTGTGTTCTTAAGGTATATCCCTAGGAGTGGTATAGCTGGGTCGAATGGGAGCTCAATTTCCAGATTCTGGAGGAATCTCCATATCGCTTTCCATAGAGGTTGGACTAGACAACATTCCCACCAGCAGTGGATAAAAGTTCCTTTCTCTCCACATCCCCACCAGAACTGATTGTTCTCATTCTTTGTGATGTATGCCAATCTCTGTGGTGTGAGGTGGTATCTCATCATTGTTTTAATTTGCATCTCCCTGATGATTAGTGATGAGGAGCATTTTTCATATGCGATAGGCCATTTGTATTTCTTTTTTATCAAACTGTCTGTTCATTTCTTCTCCTCATTTTTTGATGGGATTAGATGTTTTTTGCTTATACAGTTCTGTCAGTGCCCTGTATATTTTGGATATTAGCCCCTTATCTGATGGGTGTTGGGTGAATAGTTTCTTCCACTCGGTGGGTGGCTCTTGTATTCTGGGCACTATTTTTTTTGAGGTTCAGAAGCTTCTCAGCTTAATGTAATCCCATCTGTTTATCTCTGCTTCCACTTGTTTGGAAAGTGCAGTTTCCTCCTTGAAGATGACTTTAGTCTCAATGTCATGCACTGTTTTACCTACCTATTGTTCTATATATGTTATGGTATCAGGTTTGATATCAAGGTCTTTAATTTATTTTTACCTTCGTACATGATGTTAACTGGGGGTCTTAGTTCGTTTTTTTGCAAGTGGCTAACCAGCTCTGCCAACACCACTTGTTGAAGAGATTTTTCCCTGATCCACTTAGGATTTCTTGCTCCTTTCTCAAAAATTAGGTGAATGTATGTCTGGAGGACATTGTCTGAGAACTCAAGCCTATTCCACTGATCTGAGGGTCTGTCTTTATTCCAATACCATGCTGTTTTAATAACTATTGCTTTGGAGAGCATGAAAACCAGCTAAGCTTTGCAAAAGCCGGCTCCCTGTGTGTGACACCAGGTGGGGAAAATCCGCGAAAGTACACCGGCCCAGTGGGGCCCAACTGTGAAAAACTGTGAGTGTGACCTGTCTATGTCTGTCTACTGTCCTCTTGCGTGAAACTCTTGCGAGTGGGGCAAAAAGAGGCTCCAGAAACCTCGCTCGCCCAGACGCCATTTTCAGGGAGGGACTACAGAGCATAAAAATCGGCAAGGCTTTGCAAAAGCCGGCTCCCTGTGTGTGACACCAGGCGGGGAAAATCCGCAAAAGTACACCAGCCCAGTGGGGCCCAACTGTGAAAAACTGTGAGTGTGACCTGTCTATGTCTGTCTACTGTCCTCTTGCATGAAACTCTTGCGAGTCCGCTTCGCTACGCGGCCGGGAACTTTTTCTAAGGAAAGAACTCCATTGCAACAAGAAGAAAAAATCACACTAAGAACGGCGCTATATCACAGAAGCAAACATTTCTCTCCGACTGTCTTCTCTGTTCCATGCTCGGGCCTAAGATTTGACCCAGTGTGAGGCTTCATCCACGGAGGACTCCCCTCCCTTAGAGGCAAGTCAGCACATCCAGAAAGGGAGGAGCCAGAGGAGTGTGCTGCCTGCATCATATAGACAATGAATACCACCACAACACGTAGAAAAACCCACAATACAAGTGTGACAATGGGGAAACAACACAGGCCAGCATCAGACATAGAGAATGAAGATGACAATTCTGAGGACCAGATAATGACCAACCAACTAATCAATCTCTCAGATAAGGACTTTAGACTAGCAATATGGAAGATGCTCAACGGACTCCCAGAAACCATGGATCGAGTTGAACAGAACACTAATAAGAACCAAGAAAATATGAAGACAGAAATCACAAAACTCCAAACTGAAATAACATGTCAACTAACAGGACTGAAAAACTCAGTAAACGAAGTGAATGACAAAATGGATAAGCTCTGGGACAGGGTATCAGAAGCTGAGAATAGACTTGGTGCTGTGGAAGATGAGATACATAACAATTCCATACAGCAGGAGAGATTGGACAAAAAACTTAAAGCAAATGAGCAGACAATGGAAAAATTAGTCAAAGAATGGGAACAGATGAAAATAGAAGTCTATGATAAGATCAACAGAAACAACTTAAGAATCATTGGAGTCCCAGAGACCCAGGAAGAAAATTTCCAGGAAGAATCAACGGTCAAGAACATCATTAAAGAGAAACTTCCAGAGCTAAAGAATATATGTGATCAAATCCTGCATGCCCGAAGAGTACCAACCAAAAGAGACCCCAGAAAAACCACCCCAAGACACATCCTAGTCACAATGACAAATCCCACAGATAGAGACAGAATTCTGAAAACAGCAAGATCAAAAGGGGAAATCACGTCCAAGCAAGCTTCCCTGAGATTTACAGCAGACCTGTCACCAGAAACACTCAATGC
This sequence comes from Suncus etruscus, assembly GCF_024139225.1. Lineage (NCBI taxonomy): Eukaryota > Metazoa > Chordata > Mammalia > Eulipotyphla > Soricidae > Suncus > Suncus etruscus. The sequence goes on along the minus strand of NC_064863.1, from coordinate 12,834,453 downwards.
CAGAAAGCAGTGGTGGGATATTGTGACAAGACTGAATGAAATGAATGCTTCACCCAGAATACTATACCCAGCAAAACTCACTTTCCGGTTTGATGGAAGAATACATGGCTTCACAGACAAAAAACAGCTCAGAAACTTCACAGACACAAAACCAGTCTTAAGAGAAAAACTGAAAGACCTAATCTAAGACAGGACTACCCAAAAGACACACCAAATTTTGAAATAAAGATGGCGTTAAATCCCAGGACAATTCTTTCTCTCAACGTCAATGGCCTAAATGCACCAGTTAAGAGACACAGAGTGGCTAAATGGATCAAAAAACTCAATCCAACCTTCTGCTGCCTACAAGAAACGCACCTGAATAGTCAGAACAAACGTAGACTCAAAATAAAAGGCTGGAGAAAAATTATCCAAGCAAACAACACCCATAAAAAAGCTGGAGTGGCCATACTAATATCAGATAATGCAAATTTTATACTCAGGAAGGTTGTAAGGGACAAAGATGGATATTTTATATTAATCAAGGGGTACGTAGAGCAGGAAGAATTCACTCTCCTAAACATATATGCACCGAATGAGGGGCCAGCAAAATATTTAATACAACTGTTGACAAATCTGAAAAATAATATCAACAACAACACAATAATTGTGGGGGACCTTAACATGGCTTTGTCAACACTGGATAGGTCAACCAGACTGAAACCCAACAAGAATATACTAGACCTGAGGAGAGAAATGGAAGAAAGAGGCCTAGTGGATATATATAGGACACTACATCCCCAGAAACCTGGATACACATTCTTCTCCAATGTACATGGGACATTCTCCAGGATAGACTACATGCTGGCACATAAAACATACCTCCATAATATCAAGAGGATAGAAATTTTGCAGACTACCTTCGCTGACCACAAGGCTCTGAAATTATTTGTGAACTCCAAAGGGACTCAGAAGAAACACTTTAACACCTGGAAGTTAAACAGCATCATGCTCAATAACCAGTGGGTCCAAGATGAAATCAAGGAGGAAATCAAAAGGTTCCTGGAAACAATTGACAATAAAGACACAAACTATCAGAACTTATGGGACACAGCAAAAGCAGTACTGAGAGGAAAATTTATAGCTTTGCAAGCACACATCAGGAAGGAAGAAGAAGCTTACCTGAGTAGCTTAATGACACAGCTAATAGAACTAGAAAATGCTCAACAAAAGAACCCAAGAATAGGAAGACAGAGGAAATAACAAAGCTGAGAGCAGAAATCAATGAAGTGGAAACTCAAAAAACAATCCGAAAGATCAACGAAAGCAGAAGTTGGTTCTTTGAAAAAATAAACAAGATTGATAGACCAATGGCAAACCTAACAAAGAAAGAGAGAGAGAAACTTGATAACTCGTATTAGGAATGAAAAAGGAGAGATCACTACTGATATGACAGAGATTCAAAGGGTAATCAGAAACTACTTTGAAAAACTCTACGCCACTAAAAATGAGAACCTGGAAGAAATGGATAAATTCTTGGACTCTTATAATCTTCCACGGTTGAAGGAAGAGGATGTAGCATATCTAAACACCCCCATCACCATTGATGAAATTAAAACAGTAATCAAAGGTCTGCCGAAAAACAAAAGCCCAGGTCCAGATGGATTCACTAATGAATTCTATCAAACTTTCCAAGAGGAACTACGGCCAATCTTGGCAAGACTCTTTCATGAAATTGAACAAACAGAAACACTTCCAAATAGCTTTTATGAAGCCAACATCACCTTGATACCTAAACCAGAGAGAGACGCTACCAAAAAAGAAAATTACAGACCAATATCACTGATGAATGCAGATGCAAAAATCCTCAACAAAATCATGGCAAATAGGATTCAATGCCTCGTTAAAAAGATCATCCACGTGTGGAGAGAAAGGAACCCTTACCCACTGCTGGTGGGAATGCCGTCTAGTTCAACCTTTATGGAAAGCAATATGGAGATTCCTCCAAAAACTGGAAATCGAGCTCCCATGCGACCCAGCTATACCACTCCTAGGAATATACCCTAGGAACACAAAAATACAATACAAAAATCCCTTCCTTACACCTATATTCATTGCAGCACTATTTGCCATAGCAAGACTCTGGAAACAACCAAGATGCCCTTCAACAGACGAATGGCTAAAGAAACTGTGGTACATATACACAATGGAATATTATGCAGCTGTCAGGAGAGATGAAGTCATGAAATTTTCCTATACATGGATGTACACAGAATCTATTATGCTGAGTGAAATAAGTCAGAGAGAGAGAGAAAAACGCAGAATGGTCTCACTCATCTATGGGTTTTAAGAAAAATGAAAGACATTCTTGCAATAATAAATTTCAGACACAAAAGAGAAAAGAGCTGGAAGTTCCAGCTCACCTCAGGAAGCTCACCACAAAGAGTGATGGGTTTAGTTAGAGAAATGACTACATTTTGAACTGTCCTAATATTGAGAATGTATGAGGGAAAGGTAGAGCCTGATTAGAGTACAGGCAGGGATTGGGTGGGGAGGAGGGAGATTTGGGACTTGGGTGATGGGAATGTTGCACTGGTGATGGGTGGTGTTTCTTTTATGACCGAAACTCAAACACAATCATGTATGTAATCAAGGTGTTTAAATAGAAAAAAAAATTAAAAAAAAAATCATCCACTACGATCAAGTAGGTTTCATCCCAGGAATGCAAGGCTGGTTTAACATCCATAAATCTATCAACATAATACACAACATCAATAACAAGAAAAATAAAAACCACATGATCATATCAATAGATACAGAGAAAGCATTTGATAAGGTCCAACACCCATTCTTGATCAAAACTCTCAGCAAGATGGGAATGGAGGGAACCTTTCTCAATATAGTGAAGGCCATCTACCACAAGCCAGTGGCAAATATTATCCTCAATGGAGAAAAACTGAAAGCCTTCCCTCTAAATTCTGGCACAAGACAAGGCTGTCCTCTCTCACCACTCCTATTCAACATAGCACTGGAAGTACTCGCTATAGCGATTAGGCAAGAAAAGGATATCAAGGGAATCCAGATAGGAAAGGAAGAAGTCAAGCTCTCACTGTTTGCAGATGACATGATACTCTACTTAGAAAACCCTAAAGACTCTATCAAAAAGCTTCTAGAAACAATAGACTCACATAGCAAGGTGGCAGGCTACAAAATTAACACACAAAAATCAATGGCCTTTCTATACACCAATAGTAATAATGATGAAATGGACATTAAGAAAACAACCCCATTCACAATAGTGCCACACAAACTCAAATATCTTGGAATCAACTTGACTATAAATGTGAAGGACCTATACAAAGAAAACTATAAAACTCTGCTCCAAGAAATAAGAGAGGACACACGGAAATGGAAACGCATACCCTGCTCATGGATTGGCAGGATTAACATCATCAAAATGGCAATACTCCCCAAGCATTATACAGATTTAAAGCCATCCCTCTAAAGATACCCATGATATTCTTCAAAGAAGTGGATCAGACACATTTGAAATTAATTTGGAACAATAAACACCCTCGAATAGCTAAAGCAATCATTGGGAAAAAGAATATGGGAGGAATTACTTTCCCCAACTTTAAACTGTACTACAAAGCAACAGTTATCAAAACAGCATGGTATTGGAATAAGGATAGGTCCTCAGATCAGTGGAATAGGCTTGAATACTCAGAAAATGTTCCCCAGACATACAACCATCTAATTTTTGATAAAGGAGCAGGAAATCCTAAATGGAGCAGGGAAAGCCTCTTCAACAAGTGGTGTTGGCACAATTGGATAGCCACTTGCAAAAATTGAACTTAGACCTCCAGCTAACATCATGTACGAAGGTAAAATCCAAATGGATTAAAGACCTCGATATCAGCCCCCAAACCATAAGATATATAGAACAGCACATAGGCAAAACACTCCAGGACATTACAGGCATCTTCAAGGAGGAAACTGCACTCTCCAAGCAAGTGAAAGCAGAGATTAACAGATGGGAATATATTAAGCTGAGAAGCTTCTGCACCTCAAAGGAAATAGTGCCCAGGATACAAGAGCCCCCCACTGAGTGGGAGAAACTATTCACCCAATACCAATCAGATAAGGGGCTAATCTCCAAAATATACAAGGCACTGACAGAACTTTACAAGAAAAAAACATCTAACCCCATCAAAAAATAAGGAGAAGAAATGAACAGACACTTTGACAAAGAAGAAATACACATGGCCAAAAGACACATGAAAAAATGTTCCACATCACTAATCATCAGGGAGATGCAAATCAAAACAACGATGAGATCCCACCTCACACCCCAGAGAATGGCACACATCACAAAGAATGAGAATAAACAGTGTTGGCGGGGATGTGGAGAGAAAGGAACTCTTATCCACTGCTGGTGGGAATGCCGTCTAGTTCAACCTTTATGGAAAGCAATATGGAGATTCCTCCAAAAACTGGAAATCGAGCTCCCATACTATCCAGCTATACCACTCCTAGAAATATACCCTAGGAACACAAAAATACAATACAAAAACCCCTTCCTTACACCTATATTCATTGCAGCACTATTTACCATAGCAAGACTCTGGAAACAACCAAGATGCCCTTCAACAGACGAATGGCTAAAGAAACTGTGGTACCTATACACAATGGAATATTATGCAGCTGTCAGGAGAGATGAAGTCATGAAATTTTCCTATACGTGGATGTACACGGAATCTATTATGCTGAGTGAAATAAGTCAGAGAGAGAGAGAGAAACGCAGAATGGTCTCACTTATCTATGGGTTTTAAGAAAAATGAAAGACACCCTTGTAATAATAATTTTCAGACACAAAAGAGAAAAGAGCTGGAAGTTCCAGCTCACCTCAGGAAGCTCACCACAAAGAGTGATGAGTTTAGTTAGGGAAATAACTACATTTTGAACTGTCCTAATAATGAGAATGTATGAGGAAAATGGAGAGCCTGTCTAGAGTACAGGCGGGGGTCAGGTGGGGCGAAGGGAGACTTGGGACATTGGTGATGGAATGTTGCACTGGTGATGGGTGGTGTTCTTTACATGACTGAAACCCAAACACAATCATGTATGTAATTAAGGTGTTTAAATAAATTTAAAAAAATAACTATTGCTTTGTAGTACAGTTTAAATTTGGGGAAAGTAATGCCTCCCATTTTCCTTTTCCCTAGGAGTGCTTTAGCTATTCGAGGATGTTTATTGTTCCAAATGAACTTCATAAGTGTTTGATCCACTTCTTTGAAGAATGTCATGGGTATTTTTAAGGGGATCGCATTAAATCTGTATAATGCTTTGGGGAGTATTGCCATTTTAATGTTAATCCTGCCAAGCCATGAGCAGGGTAAGTGTTTCCATTTCCGTGTGTCCTCTCTTATTTCTTGGAGCAGGGCTTTATAGTTTTCTTTGTATAGGTCCTTCACGTCTTTGTTCAAGTTGACTCCAAGATATTTGAGTTTGTGTGGCACTATTGTGAATGGGATTGCCTTCCTGACTTCCATCTCTTCCCTATTATTATTGGTGTATAAAAAGGCCATTGATTTCTGTAGGTTGATTTTGTAGCCTGCCACCTTGCTATATGAATCTATTGTTTCTAGAAGCTTTTTGGTAGAGTCTTTAGGGTTTTCTAAGTAGAGTATCATGTCATCTGCAAACAATGAGAGCTTGAGTTTTTCCTTTCCTATCTGTATTCCCTTGATATCTTTTTCTTGCCTGATTGCTATAGCAAGCACTTCTAGTACTATGTTGAAGAGGAGTGGTGAGAGAAGACAGCCTTGTCTTGTACCAGAATTTAGAGGGAAGGCTTTTCGTTTTTCTCCATTGACGATAATATATGCCATTGGCTTGTGGTAGATGGCTTCAACTAGATTGATAAAGGTTCCTTTCATTCCCATCTTGGTGAGAGTTTTGATCAAGAATGGGTGTTGGACCTTATCAAATGCTTTCTCTGCATCTGTTGATATAATCATGTGATTTTTATTTTTCTTGTTGTTGATGTTGTGTATTATGTTGATAGATTTACGGATGTTCAACCATCCTTGCATTCCTGGGATGAAACCTATTTGTTCGTAGTGTATGATCTTCTTGATGATGCATTGGATCCTATTTGCCAGGATTTTTTTGAAGATCTTTGCATCAACATTCATCAGGGATATTGGTCTGTAATTTTCTTTTTTTGGCACCATCTCTGTCTGGTTTTGGTATCAAGGTGATGATGGCTTCATAAAAGCTATTTGGAAGTGTTCCCGTTTTTTCAATTTCATGGAAGAGCTAGGATTGGTAATAGCTCCTTGTGAAAGATTTGAAAAAATTCATTAGGAAATCCATCTGGGCCTAGGTTTTTCTTTTTGGGCTGATGTTTGATTACAATTTCAATTTCCTCAGTACTGATGGGGGTGTTTAGATATGCTACATCATCCTTACTTAACTATGGAAGGTTACAAGTGTCCAAGAATTTTTCCATTTCTTCTAGGTTCTCATGTTTAGTAGCATAAAGTTTCTCAAAGTAGTCTCTGATTACCCTTTGGATCTCTGCAATATCTGTCGTGATCTCCCCCTTTTCATTTCTAATATGGGTTATCAGGTTTCTCTCTCTCTTTCTTTGTGAGTTTTGACAATGGTCTATCAATCTTCTTTATTTTTTTCAAAGAACCACCTTCTACTTTTGTTGATCTTTCGGATTGTTTTTTGGTTTTCCACTTCATTGATTTCTGCTTTCAACTTTGTTATTTCCTTCTGTCTCCCTATTTTTGGTTCCTTTTGTTTTCTAATTTTTTGAGCTGCGTCATTAAGTTATTCAGGTATGCCCCTTCTTCCTTCCTGATGTGTGTTTGCAACGCTATAAATTTTCCTCTCAGGACCGCTTTTGCTGTGTCCCATAAATTCTGGCAGTTAGTGTCTTCATTATCATTTGTTTCCAGGAAAGTTTTGATTTCCTTTTTGATTTCATCTCAGACCCACTGGTTGTTCAGTAGCAGGGTGTTTAATTTCCACTTGTTAAAGTTTTTCTTCTGTGTGCCTTTGTAGTTTACATCTAATTTCAGAGCCTTGTGGTCAGCAAATGTAGCCTGCAAGATTTCTATCATCTTGGTTTTATGGAGGTATGTTTTGTGTGTCAGCATGTAGTCTATCCTGGAGAATGACCCATGTACATTGGAGATGTTGCAAGTCAGCCCCTGAAGAGGTTGACTGATGGAGGGATGGAGGATGAGGTTTTTCCACTTCAGCTCGGAGCACGTGTCTGCCACCCTGTCTAGCCGATGGTTCTGAGGTGAAACGGCGGGTAAACAGCTCGCAGACTTGTGGAAATATTAGCTTTATTTAGTAAACAAGACTGAAGTCCAAAGCCTCAGCATCAGTTCCTGCCAAAAGCCTCTCACCTTCCACAGAGCCTTGTTTTTATCCCCCAGAATCAGGTACCATCCAATGGTGGATCAGATACCACCCAATGATGGAAACAGAATCAGGTACTACCCTAGGGTGGAGGCAGAATGCCAGGTCACACCTTAGGGTAGGGCACAATCACTGATCTGTTTAGGGTCAGTAACATAATAATTCCCTAAAATATTTACATACACAACAGGAGAAAAATGTGTATCCAGGCTTTTGGGGATGGCGTGTCCTTTATATATATATATATATATATATATATATATATATATATATATATATATATATATATATATATATATATATATATATATATATACATACATACTAGTCCTCTTTCTTCCATAACTCTTTTCAGAGTTAGTATGTTTTTGTTAGGTTTCAGTCTGGTTGACCTATCAAGTGTTGATAGGGCCGTGTTGAGGTCTTCCACAATTATTGTGTTATTATTGATTTCTTCTTTCAGATTTGACAGTAACTGTATTAGATAATTTGCTGGTCTCTCATTGGGTGCATATATGTTTAATAGTCTGATTTCTTCCTGCTGCACATATCCCTTGATTAGTATATAGTGCCCATCTTTGTCCCTTACCACTTTTCTGAGTATAAAGTTGTTGTCATCAGATATTAATATGGCCACCCCAGCTTTTTTGAGGGTGTTCTTTGCTTGGATGATTTTCCTCTAGCCTTTGATTTTGAGTCTATGTTTGTTCTGAATATTCAGGTGTGATTCTTGTAGGCAGCAGAAGGTTGGATTCATCTTTTTGACCCATTTTGCCACTCTGTGTCTTTTAATTAGTGAATTTAGTCCATTGACATTGAGGAAGATGAGTGTTATAGGATTTAATGTCACCTTTGTAGATAAGTTTCCTTTGTGTTTGTTGGTCTCTCTTGTCTTAGAGTAGACCTGTCAGTTTTTCCTTTAAGGCTGATTTTTCATCTGTGAAGTTTCTGAGCTGTTGTTTATCCATGAAGCTATGTATTCTTCCTTCAAACCTGAATGTGAGTCAGGCTGGGTGCAGTATTCTCGGTGAGGCATTCATTTCATTCAGTTTTGTCACAATATCCCACCACTGTCTTCTGGCCTTGAGAGTTTCTTATGACCTGTCTACTGTAAGTCTTAGGGATGCTCCTTTAAATGTAATTTCCCTTTTTTGATCTTGCTGCTTTCAGTATTCTATCTCTATCTGTGGGATTTGTCATTGTAACAAGGATATGTCTTGGGGTGTTTTTCTTTGGGCCTCTTTTAGCTGGTACTCTTCGGGCATGTAGGATTTGATTGCATGTAGTCTTTACCTCTGGGAGTATCTCTTTTATGATGTCTTTGACAGTTGATTATTCCTGGAGATCTCCCACCTGGGTCTCTGGGACTCCAATGATTCTCATGTTGTTTCTGTTGAGTTTATCAAAGACTTCTATTTTCAGCTGATCCCATTCCTTGAGTACTTTTTCCAATGCCTGATCGTTTGTCTTAAGGTTCTTTTCCAATTTCTTCTGCTGTGTTGAGTTTTTTTGCATCTCACCTTCCAGTACTCCGATTCTCTCCTCAGCTGCTGTTACCCTGCTGGCAAGGCCATCCATTGAGTTTTTCAGTTGAGCTACCGTGTTTTTCAGATCTGTTATTTCAGTTTGGAGTTTTCTGATTTCTGTCTTTGTGTTCTGTTCAGATCGATCTATGCTTTCTTTGAATTCTACAAGCATCTCCCATATTGCTCTTTTAAGTTCCTTATCCAAGAGGTTAATTAGATGGTTGGAATTTTTTAGGTCATCTGAGCTATCACCTTCATTCTCTGTGCATGGTGTTTTCCTGCGAGGTTTCCCCATTGTCACACTTGTAGTGTGATTTTTCCTGCGTGTTGTGGTGGGGTTCATTGGTTAGAAAGAGTGCGTGGCCGCAAAGCGGAGTGGCTACACTTTTCTGTGGCCTCTAGATGACAGTTTTTTGGAGGGGTGTGCTTCCTAGGCCTCTGAGTAGAGCTTCAGGTATTCAGGGAAGACAGACAAGCAAAACAAAGAGTTCCCTTCAAGTCCTCAGGTACATTCAAGACACAACAGGAGGGCAGAGCTAGCCAAGAACTCTCTGTAGTAGGCAAGATCACCCACAGGAACGCTGATGAAATTCAGTCTTAGGCAGCTGGAAGCACTATGGCCCAAGATGGCTTCTGCACCCTTCTGACACCCAACAGAAACTAGCAGGAATCAGTGTGTGTACATCTCACCCACCTCTGAAGCAGGCAGGATCACTGGCAGGAATGCTGATGAAATCCAGTCTCAGGCAGCTGGAAACCGCATGGCCCAAGATGGCTTCTGCGCCCTTCTGACTCCCAGCAGAAACCAGCAGGAATCTGTGTGTACGTCCGGACCCACCTCTGAAGCAGGCAGGATCACCGGCAGGAACGCTAATGAAATCCTGTCTTAGGCAGCTGGAAATGGCCCAAGATGGCTTCTGCGCCCTTCTGACTCCCGGCAGAAACCAGCAGGAATCAGTGTGTGTACATCTGACCCACCTCTGAAGCAGGCAGGATCACCAGTTGGAAGGCTGATGAAATCCAGTCTCAGGCAGCTGAAAACAGCATGACCCAAGATGGCTTCTGCACCATTCTTAATTTGTGTTTTTCAAAGAATTGACACATTTTGTCCGTCAAACATGTATGTATAGGGTTATTTGTAAATTTTTTATCTTTTTGGTGTCTATAGTCTTTAATAATCCCCTTTATCTTGAACTGTAATTGATCTTTTTTACTTTGTCTTTGTTATTATTTCTGAATTTTTATGACCTTTCCAAAAAATATTGACCCAGAAATTTCACTTCTTGGCTCAAAAACAATATGGAGAAAATATATTTGTACGTCTATGTTTCTTTTTTGTTTGGTTTTGGTTTGGTTTGGGGTCATACCTGGTGGTGCTCAGGGGCTACTCCTGGCTCTGAGTTCAGAAATCACTCCTGGCAGGTTCTGGGAACCATATCGTATGCCAGGGATCAAACTTGGGTCAGCTGCATACAAGGCAAACATATTACCCGCTGTGCTATCTCTCTGGCCCCACCTATATGTTTCTTGCAGCAGTATTCACAATAACCAAAATCTGGAAACAACACAAGTACTCAAAAATCAATATATGGCTAAAAAAACTATGGTGTATATACACAATGGAATATTGTTCAAACTTAAGAAAAATGATTGGGGCCAGAGCAGTGGTGCAGGCAGTAAGGCATTTGCCTTACATCCATTAACCTAGGACTGACCATGGTTCGATCCCCCAGCGTCCCATATGGTTCCCCCCAAGCAAGGAGCAATTTCTGAGTGCATAGCCAGAGTGGGTGTGGCCCACTCCCCCCAATTAAAAAAAAAAACTTAAGGAAAGATAAGTGCTGCTGCCTATATAAAATTGAAGAATTATTCTGGGTCTTTGACTGGTATGTTGGGGGCTCTGGGCGGGACAGCTAGCCACAGGCCCCCTGGGCTGAACTCCTAGTCCAGGGGACCAAGATCCCCCCAAACCTGGTGGGTCTTCAGGGCCACGCCTGGTTAATCGGGCCCTGGGGGGAGGGGGGAGAAATCCCTCCCTATGCATCCAGAAACTACAGGGGCACGGCTGGGCTCAGAGCACTCGCATGCCAGGATTTCTGGGTCTTTGACTGGTATGTTGGGGGCTCTGGGCGGGACAGCTAGCCACAGGCCCCCTGGGCTGAACTCCTAGTCCAGGGGACCAAGATTCCCCCAAACCTGGTGGGTCTTCAGGGCCACGCCTGGTTAATCGGGCCCTGGGGGGAGGGGGGAGAAATCCCTCCCTATGCATCCAGAAACTACAAAACTGCGCGGGGGCTTGCGCCCCCGCGCGTACTTCATATATTAAGAGTATTCCTTACTGTTATGTTACGTTTTACATATCCAGAATCTTTATTTTGTATTGTGCCCTTTCCCACATCCCTACAAAGCTCTTTTTTATTCCTTTACTCTCTATCCCCCCCAAACATCTCTAATCTACATTACTCTTTTTAATCAGTAGTGTACAAGCCTTATCACAGACCAAAGCCGTGTATTGTGTGTAACAACCCCAAACTGTTTCAAGATACATAAAATGGACATGTATTTCTTTAGAATATTTTATGTTTTTTCTCTGACAGCTATAATTCTTACTAAATGTTGTCTTATATAGTGACGATTCTAACCACTTTTCATCTTCTCTTTTTGAGCTGTTTAACAAGTAATCTTAGAGAAAGAATCCCCCAGATTAATGCTTATGATTGAACCATAATTGTTCTTATCACCCCCATATGCGCCAAGAACACCACGTGGCATTGCTCCTTTTTTGCATAGGCACATTAAAATGGGAAAATACTATACATATAAATAAGAGCCTATCTAGTAGAGATTGGTACAGACAAATCTTATAGTGCAAAGGGACCTTACACCCTGAACATTGACATAACGACCTGGCACAGACCTCAGAAGAAAGGGCTTTTCCCTGAACCAGGGAAGCCATCCACAAAACATCCAGGCTGGTCTATAGCATCACCTGGAAGCAATCCTCTACCAAGGAAGACTCTACACTGCTCAGACATTGTCCTGCTCAAAAGAGACTTCCATTAACACTGAGAAGACTTAACAACAACAACGACTTGCTTACAGGACAGGGCTCCCTGCATTGCCCTTTGATTGTGAGGTGAAACCAGAGGACGCTCCACATTCTGACTTCAATGTTGGATATACAGATACCAGGATCTTTAATACAGAAGCTTGATACCAACAACAGAGACTGTGTGAAAAATATAAGTGTGTTGGCACTACAGACAATGTCTTGGATTGGACGATCTAGCTTGCCTGAAGCCTAGAGTTGGTCTTGTGCCAGGAACCTTCAGGGGTCGGGTCTTTTTGTATTTAGGCCAAGGTTATTTCTTTCCATGTCCCTCATATTTTGGTGGGCCTATGCAAACAACAATTGCCACTCTAACACCATTTTGCTGTGCTCCTTTGACTCTAATCCTTAAAAAGAACCCAGTTAAGATTTGAGGTTAACTTAAGCTAATATGCATGAATATGGAAATGTAAAAAAAATGCTATGCCTGTAATGTTTAAGGAGTTATGTAAGTTTTATGGCTTTAGATTGCCCTGTGTGCTGTTAAGAAATATTATAGTGTGTTACAATCTTAATGTTCTTTGGATGAAATTTCAAAGTTGGGATATCAGCAAGGGGACTTCTGAGAATTATGTTATGTATTGTCCTTCCACTGTAACTTTACCTTGTCCTCTATCTTTGCATCCTTGTTCTCATAATTTAAAAATAAAAAAAAAAGAAAAAAAATTGAAGAATTATTTGGAGGGAAAGAGATAGACACCATATTATCCTTATCATATGTACATTAAAAAAAAGACATTGTAATGGGATAACAAATGCCCAAAGACAAAGGAAAGAGCATGAAAACTGATCTTCAGTAGGTATCGTGCTATTTGGGGGATGAGGATAGAACAGGAACAGGGCAAAATTTATAGTGAAAAGAAGTTTTCTGTGATTTACAATATTGTTTGTGACGATTGCCTTTGTACATAATTCAAACACCCATCACCAGTGTACTCACTTCTCTTCCCCAATCAGCTTTAAACATATTTTTAAAGTTTTATTATTTTATTATTTTGGCTTTTGATACACACTTAGCGGTATTCATGGCTTACTCCTGGCTCTATATTCAGGAGACAATCCTGGTGGGAATCGGGGAACCATATGAACTGAGAGAATGGCACCCAGACTATTTGCATGCAAAACAAATGCCCTGTCCACTGTACTTTATCACCATGCTTCCACATCCACATCCTTTTTGGTCCTTGTTTGGGTGCTGTTCCACTCCTAGCTGTGCTCAGGTTTTACTGATCATTGTGTGCTCAGAAATGTCTCCTGGCAAGCTCAGGAGACAAGATATGGTGGCAGGGATTAAAGATGAGGTTGGCTGAGTGTAAGGCAAGTGCACAACCCACTGTTCTATCTTTCTAGCTCTCTCCCACTTTTTTAAACTATCATTTATTTTCTGCCTTAGAAGACTAACAGCTCAAGGATATGTTTCTCTTATTCTCTTGGTTTCTAAATATTTTTTACTCCAGTCTTTTTTTTCACTTATCTAACATCTTCTCCTGTAGATCTTGACATAGCTTTGCTGCAAGTGTATGTGTCTAATCATATCCTGTCCTTAGACCAAACTTATTTCCATTTTAGTCAATTAAGCTATATTTTATTTTACCTAGATACTAATTCCACTGACCCAATTCCACTGATCATGCATCATTATCAAAAAATATAGCTTTTCCCCCACAACTTGTAGCTCTTCTTTTTCTTCAACCTATGTCTCACATAATTCAAAGGCCTAAAAGTCAGCTATGATAATCCATTCATTTCCTTCTGCAAGTATTTAGTTAAGGTGTAGACATGTAACCCTAAACTATTTTTTTTTTAGTTTTTGCGTTACACCCAGCAGCACTCAGGGGTTACTCCTGGCTCTATGCTCAGAAATCGCCCCTGGCAGGCACGGGGGACCATATGGGATGCCGGGTTTCGAACCACCGTCCTTCTGCATGAAAGGCAAATGCCTTACCTCCATGCTATCTATCTGATCCCATAACCCTAAACTTATCTGTGAAATGTTATAGAAGGTCTGCATGATGTTTATTGAAGACAAAGATCTTAGAATGATCTTGTCTGGGTCTTTGGAAATGACCTTGTAATCATAAAGGGTATCATCTTGTATAAAATATAGCATGATAAAAATGACGAGCTAAGCATTGGAAAGAAATAGATTCAAAATGGTATGTTAAACTACTAATCAATAAATTTTTGTTCTTATTCTATTTTTCAATTTCTTAATGACAAGAAATTAGCAAATTAATAATAAGCAAAATAATAATTTTGCTATTGTATTCAAAAGAAGTTTCTCTCACTCACATGAGTGTGACTGAATATATCTACATTGATACTCTCCTCTTTATGAATACTCTGATTATTCACATCACTTAATTTCTTCCATTTTTTTTTGTTGGAGCCTTTCTTCATTCCTATCTTCTTTATAATCTTCTTTCTCCTCCTCTTATAATCTTCTTTCTCCTCCTCTTTTATTTACCTTTTGAACAGTCTGTTCATTGATGGTTTCCCAAAGCTAATTACGAAACAATCTTATCCCATATATCACTCTAGAATATTTCTACTGTCCCATCACATAATGTATATTCCACTTAAAATATATTGACAGTCTAGAGCATGGCAAAAGGAATATGCCATGACTTCTAACCTAGCCCATAAAACAGCTTTATCATTGAAATATTTTCATCTGAAGTACAGAGGCATAATGGAAAGAGTCCAAAGATCTTTCCTTTACTTTGAAGAATCACAAAGCAGTTATTTATGGGAATATACATGAAGGATCCCTAAGACCATTTTAAGAAAGAAATTTCTAGACACTGTTTTTCTTCAACATAGAAGTGAAACTTTGTGAGAAACTGTCAGAAATAACCTTCCAACTCCTACCTTAAATTTCTGACCCTCAAACACAATATTGGTGTTGTAGAATATTGTTGTACTATATTTTATAGTATTTGGCTGCACAGCCAATAGTTATGCAATAATTTTAAAGGAACTAGTATTAATGTTATGTGAAAGTGTATAATTTATAACATTTGCATCCATTAATAAATGGATGAGGTGAACATTCTACTATATCTTAGGGCAGAATACGAGTAGATATAGATAAAAGAAAAGATAAATGAGAAAAGGAAACATTTAAAAAGTTGCAATCTCTGCTAGAAATCTCTTTTCTACTCCATTGCTTGACTAGCTTCTGTTTATGTTCTGGACTCCACTGATGCTCCACCACCTCCTCAGAGAGTCTTCTCTGAACCCTCTCTCTGAATCTATAAAATGGTCTCTTCCTGCTGTTTTTTATCACTGTTGCTGGATTGATGGTCTCCCTCATTGCATTTATCACAGTCTGAAATTCTATCTTTATTGGTTTGCTCTCTTGTTTATTGCTTTCTCCTTGCTATAAATCAAATAGTGAAGAACAATGCCTTCTTGTTTGCCCCACAGCTATCCCAAGAACCTAGTCAATGCTTAATAAAGATTGAATAAATAAATGACAAAATTTTAAAAAGTTATGTGGGGCCCATAAACTGAAATCCATTCACGTGTCCCAACTTCCCTGTTCCCATGTTGAATGAGCTGTAATTTTCATTGGATTCCAAGAAACAACCCCTACTAGGACCCATAAATTTGGAAAGGGTATCGGAATGGAAAAGAAAAAAAATTTTTCTGTCAAAAGGAAAAGAAAGAAAAATTCTGAGAAAATAAAATTTCTCTCTCTAGCTTGATAGGGCTAGCATTTGTAAGACTCATAAAACAGAAATGAGCAAATCTATGTATTTTATTAAATTAACATTTAATTTAATGATATGAATGGAAAAAATTGAATGAAGTTTAATTTTCTCTTTTTTCAAGCTAAAATCAAGAGAAAGAACTCTGAACAAGTGATGCATTAAACTTAAACCAGGGCTGGAGAAATAGTACAGGACTAAAGTCATTTTACTTATATCCTATCAACCCCAGTTCAAATCCCTGGCATCGTATATCTTCTGCTGAGAGACAACAGGAATCAGATAAATTTGTGACCTGCCTGGTGATGGAAAACTACCGAATCCAAATGTCAAAAGCAAATGCTTTAGAAAGCAAAGATATTACAAAGTGTGGGAAAGATTTTCATCATAGGAATGGTGGTGACATTTTTCTGGGTAGTTAGGCTCAGACACATATATAGTAAATATTTGTAAATGCCTTCCTTGTGTAAGGGACATATTAGATTGCAGGGCTTCACAAATCAGCATGAACTGAAACAGCATAAAATTTCTCATGCATGTAGTATGGAGCAGGGACTTTTTAAAGACTAGTAAGACATGATGGTCTTTACAATGCTGGTGCGTGTGAGATGTAATGGAATATATAAGGGATATATGTGGAAAGCCTGCTGTATGAGAAGGCTTGATGACTTCCACTCCGGTGGGAACATTTTAGCTAGGCTTTCACAATGAGAGGGGAAGGACTGTGTGGGCAGGGATGGCTCAAAGAAAGTTCTGTAGTGTATGCTTTGCATGAAAGAGCTTTGGGTGCAATCTCTAGCATTGCTTGATCTCTTGATTACCAGATAGATTGCCCCCCACTTCCACAAGCCCACTCCCACATAAGCATTCTTCTTTAAGTAATTGGAATGCCAAGATTTGATTGTAAATTTGTATTGCAAATGCATCATTCTGCATTCTTGTAGACCCCCTTTGTTCTCTTCTTTCCCTTCCTTTCTCCCATTTCTTTTTTTGCTCTTCATGCCTTTTCCATCATGGTCCATTGATTATTGAAATGTGGGAGACCGAGCACCCCACATATCAAAGGAACTCTGAATGAATTTTCCACCGCCTGCCTGATTCAAGCCATAAAGTTTGCATAGCCTCGAACCAATAGAAAACTCTGCAAATAAATTTAGCTCAGCACAAAGAATCTGGCTTAACCAGATTCCTTAATCTTTCCATGGAACCTGTTTTTGTGCCTGCTCTCAAGCAGATATGTTTTTGTAAATTATGATCCTTATTGCTTACACAAAAGAAATTTAAATGGAAAATAGGCTAAACAAAAAATTGTATTTGCGTAAATATCAATTAGCTATTTGTTTAAGAATTTGCTTCCCCTCCCCTCATCTTGCCAGGTTCCTCCTTATCCTTCCCGCCATCAAAATGTGCTCCCATTGGTTAAAATTGTTGTACTTGTACAAATCTGATTGGTTTATGTTTCAATCCTATGTTACTACTCCTCCCACTGGAGCAGGGCATAAAAACCCTGCTCTCCCCTCATTAAAGCCTCTTGACTGGCACACACATCACCCTGAGCATTTTACTAACTTCTTCAGCTTAATTTTTTAGGTGTTCACAAAAGAGCTTAACACTCGCGAATTATTTGTAGTTGTCTTCTGCTTTCTGTCCTGGTTGAGAGAAAGCTGCTGGCTGGAATTCTCTCCCAGTAAAGGACAGGAGCAGAGGCAGTTACAGATACCTGGCATCGTATATCTTCTGCTGAGAGACAACAGGAATCAGATAAATTTGTGACCTGCCTGGTGATGGAAAACTACCGAATCCAAATGTCAAAAGCAAATGCTTTAGAAAGCAAAGATATTACAAAGTGTGGGAAAGATTTTCATCATAGGAATGGTGGTGACATTTTTCTGGGTAGTTAGGCTCAGACACATATATAGTAAATATTTGTAAATGCCTTCCTTGTGTAAGGGACATATTAGATTGCAGGGCTTCACAAATCAGCATGAACTGAAACAGCATAAAGTTTCTCATGCATGTAGTATGGAGCAAGGACTTTTTAAAGACTAGTAAGACATGATGGTCTTTACAATGCTGGTGCGTGTGAGATGTAATGGAATATATAAGGGATATATGTGGAAAGCCTGCTGTATGAGAAGGCTTGATGACTTCCACTCCGGTGGGAACATTTTAGCTAGGCTTTCACAATGAGAGGGGAAGGACTGTGTGGGCAGGGATGGCTCAAAGAAAGTTCTGTAGTGTATGCTTTGCATGAAAGAACTGTGGGTGCAATCTCTAGCATTGCTTGATCTCTTGATTACCAGATAGATTGCCCCCCCCACTTCCACAAGCCCACTCCCACATAAGCATTCTTCTTTAAGGAATTGGAATGCCAAGATTTGATTGTAAATTTGTATTGCAAATGCATCATTCTGCATTCTTGTAGACCCCCTTTGTTCTCTTCTTTCCCTTCCTTTCTCCCATTTCTTTTTTTGCTCTTCATGCCTTTTCCATCATGGTCCATTGATTATTGAAATAGTAAAAGAATAAAAATGGATTAACTGAAAAATATGACCAAGGGCATCTCAGTTTTTATTCCTACCCCTCAAAATATTCTCAAATACATGGATTAAAAGCTAAGAGATAGGGCCCGAGGGATAGTAGAGTGGGTAGAGCACTTGCCTTTTACATTGTCAATTTGAATTTAACACATAACATTCCATATGATCCCTCAAGTTACACTAGGCATGATCCATCAGTGAAGTCATTAACAGACCCTGAGCATCTATGAGTGTGCCCTCAAAATCAAACAAATAAAATAACAGTACCAGAGTTATATTCCCTATTCAGAAAGTTTATACATGGTGGATTATCTTAATATGTGTTCCATCTCTCCTATCTTTTTATTTGTATTATCGTTCCATTATATCTTTATATTCAAAAAATCAAAAAATATTTACTACCAATAACACCTTTAAAATCCAACAAGCATTTTCTCAGTCCTAATGCATGGTCTATTCTTGCAAATTTTAATGATGGGAGATAAAATTGTCTTCTAAATATTGACATTTGTATTAATTATAATATCAGAGCAGACATGTTCAAAATACCTTCAAAGCCACATAAGCCAAATCTGGGACTGGACGGATAAGAAGATCACTGATGCAGCATGGAGAACTCCTAAAGAAAACTGGATGATGCTCTTCTAGAGGACATCAAGGAAACTCACATTTGTATGTCCAGTCCCAGAAAGAGGATTCTTTTGTTTTGGGTCTACACCAATGCTCAAGGGTTACTTCTAGCTCTATATTCAAGAACAACTCCTGGCTGTTCTCAGGGGAAACAATATGGAATGCAAGGGATTAAAGTCTGGCCTGCTATGTGAAAGGCAAATACCTTACCTATTGTACTATCTCTCTGGCCCTGGATTTTTTTTTCCTTTATTTTTGTCAGTTTTTAATGAGTTATTGCTCTTTACAATAGTGTTGATATATTGTTTTATAATTTTAGCATAAAGTAATTGATGTATTGCTACACCATACTTACCACTGGTAGAAATCTTGATCATCCACTGTTAGGCCAGGTTGCCTGCCCAAACCAAATCTGAAGATTTGTAGAAAGATTGTGCTTTTTTAAATTTTGGGGCCACTCTCAGGGCGCTCAGGAGTTACTCTTGGCTCTGTGCTCAGAAATTGCTCCTGGCAGGCTTGGGGAACCATATGGGATGCTGGGGATCAACCCAGGTTGGCTCTGGGTTAGCAGTGTGCAAAAAGGCAAACACCCTGCCCACTGTGCTATCACTCTGGCCTGAAAGATTGGTCTTATTGTAAAATTTTGTTGATGCACTGAAGACACAATGCCTATAAACAAAACACTTGAATTAAGATTTCCTCTGTTAAATAGTCAAATTTGTCATTCACTACACAGAAATTTTGGGTGATACCTGACTACTGGGCAATAGCAACAGTCTGCTTTTAGGGCAGGATTCTCTGCAATGCTAACTGATGGTGAGATGGAACCGAAGACACTACACATCACCTGGACTTCGACATAGGACCTATACAGAAATCAGGATCTAAAACTACAGTTACCTGAAAGCAACAATTGTGATGGTGAAGAGCTGACCACAGAGAATGACTATGGGATTGGACAACCTAGAATACCTGGAGACTTGAGTTGGTCTCATGCCAAAATACTTCAGGGGTAATATTTCTCTGTTTTTTAGGCCAAAGGTCTTTCTTTTTAATTCCTTCCATATTTTGCTGTGCCTATGCAAACGATATCTGCTACATGCACGCGTGTGCAAACACACATACGCACACACACACACACACACACACCATTCTTTTTTAGTGTATCTCCCATCTCTAAAGAAAAAAAGAGAGAGTACTAAACCTTCGACTATTATAGTAATGACCTTATTGGTGATGCAATAATCTTCACAAATATAATTGCTAATGAACTCGCATCCCTTCTTTTTCCATCCTTTTTTAAAGTTCTCTATTTTCTTTCTATTTTTTAATAACTTAATTTTCTGTCATCCTGAAACAAATGTATTATGATCAGTTATGTCAACTATATGATACATTTTCTTTCTTTTTTTTCTTTTTTTTTCTTTCTTTCTTTCTTTCTTTCTTTCTTCTTTCTTCTTTCTTTCTTCTTTCTCTTTCTCTTTCTTTTCTTCTTTCTTTCTTTCTTTCTTTCTTTCTTTCTTTCTTTCTTTCTTTCTTTCTTTCTTTCTTTTCTTTCTTTCCTTTCTTTCTTTCTTTCTTTCTTTCTTTCTTTCTTCTTTTCTTTCTTTCTTCTTTCTTCTTTTTTGTAGTGTTTGGGTCACACCCGACAGTGCTCAGGGGTTATTCCTGGCTCTATGCTCAGAAATTGCTCCTGGCAGGCATGGGGACCATATGGGACGCCGGGATTCAAACCAATGACCTTCTGCATGAAAGGCAAACGCCTTACCTCCATGCTATCTCTCTGGCCCCAATACATTTTCTTTTAATAAATTTTTTAAAAAAAGAAATTTTGGATAATAAATACAATGTTAATACAAAGTGAAACATGTTCTCTGAACAACCAAATATTTATGAAAGGTGAAGTTCAATGTCAACAGATAATACCTGTAAGCCAAAAAAAGTGATCTTTTGACATTTGGAAATGTATATGGGCCAAACTGAACAATAATGTAAAATTACTTTATTAATAAATTCATTTATCTAAATACACTCACCTATGAATACAGGTATGACTTCTTGAATAAATTGGCCTCTAGGAAATGTAAAACTTGCCAGACCATAGAAGATATCCTTATGCAATGAACACTATTCTGTGTGAATTAAGACATAAAAGTATTCCTTTTAAAAAAATTTTAGATCAGAAAGACCAGAAAGGGAAATTACATCAAAGGTGCATTCTTCAGGTTTACAGCAGACATATCACAAGATAACCCTCAAGGCCAGAAGACAGTGGTGAGATATAATGACAAAATTCAACAAAATGAATGCTTCACCTAGAATACTGCACCAAGCAAGACTCACAATCAGGTTTGAAGGAAGCATACATAGCTTCATGGATAAACAACAGCTCAGAAACTTACAGACTCAAACCAGCCTTAAAAGAAAAACTGAAAGTTCTACTTAAGACAAGACAGACCAATGGACACACCAAACTTCTACACAAAAATGACACCAAATCCCATGACAATTATCTCTTTCAACATCAATGGACTAAATACACCATTTTTTAAAAGACAGAGTGGCAAATGAATCAAAGATCTGAACCCAACATTCTGTTGCCTACAAGAATTACATTTGAATAGTCAGAAAAATATAGACTCCAAATCAAAGATTGGAATTCAATCATCGAAGCAAACAACTCTCTTGAAAAAGCTGAGTGGCCATATTAATATCAGATGACACAAATTTCAGACTTAGAAAAGTTGTAAGAACAGGGTCGAGAGATAGCATGGATGTAGGGCATTTGCCTTGCATGCAGAAGGTCAGTGGTTCGAATCCCGGCATCCCATATGTTCCCCAAGCCTGCCAGGAGTGATTTCTGAGCATAGAGCCTGGAGTAACCTCTGAGCACTGCCTGGTGTGGCCAAAAAAAAAGTTATAAGAACAAAGATAGGTATTTTATAATAATCAAGTAATACATACAACAAGAAGAAATCTCACTCCTAAACATATATGCACCCAATGAAGACCAGTAAAATATTTAATACAATTTTGACATATCTGAAAGACATCAATAGAAGTACAATAATAGTGGAGACCTCAACATCACCCTGACAACCCCTTGATAAGTCAACCAGCTAACACCAAACAAGAATATACTAGCTCGAAAGGAGAAATGAAGGAAAGTGGCTTAATGTATATATAAAAATTATATATAGTTCAACCTTTATGAAAGCGATATGAGATTCCTCCAAAAACTGGAACTCGAGCTCCCATACCACCCAGCTATACCACCTCCTAGGAATATACCCTAGGAACAAAAAATACAATACAAAAACCCCTTCCTTACACCTATTATCATTGCAGCACTATTTACCATAGCAAGACTCTGGAAACAACCAAGATGCCCTTCAACAGACAAATGGCTAAAGAAGCTGTGGTACAAATATACAACAATGGAATATATTATGCAGCTGTCAGAGAGATGAAGTCATGAAATTTTCCTATACATGGACGTATACGGAATCTATTATCTGAGTGAAATAAGTCAGAGAGAGAGAGAAAAACGCTGAATTGTCTCACTCATCTATGGGTTTTAAGAAAAATGAAAGACATTCTTGCAATAATAATTTTCAGACACAAAAGAGAAAAGAGCTGGAAGTTACAGCTCACCTCAGGAAGCTCACCACAAAGAGTGATGAGTTTTAGTTAGAGAAATAACTACATTTTGAACTGTCCTAATAATGAGAATGTATGAGGGAAATGGAGAGCCTGTTTAGAGTACAGGCGGGGGTCGGGTGGAGAGGAGGGAGACTTGGGACATTGGTGATGGGAATGTTGCACTGGTGATGGGTGGTGTTCTTTATATGACTGAAACCCAAACACAATCATGTATGTAATCAAGGTGTTTAAATAAAAAAAAGTCCAAAAAAATATATATAGGACACTCCATCCCAGAAAACTGGATACACATTCTTTGTTTTGTTTTGGTTTGGCTTTATGTTTGTTTTTGGGTCACACCAGGGTGTACTCCTGGCTCTGTGCTCAGAAATTTCCCCTGGCAGTCTCAGGGGACCAATGGGATGCTGGGAATCTAACTGGGGTCTGTCCTAGGTTGACTGTGTGCAAGACAACTCCCTACTGCAGTGCTATCACTCTGGCCCCATGGATACACATTATTTTACAATGCATATGGATATTCTCCAGGATAGACCACAACCTGGCCCATAAAACATACCTCCATAAAATCCAGAGGATAGAAATTGTACAGATTACCTTTTCAGATCACAATGCACTGAAATTAGAAGAGAACTAAAAGGTACACAGGTACACAGGAGGTACACACTTCAAGACCTGGAAATTAAACAGCTCAATAAGGAACATCCAGTGGGTCAGAGATGAAATCAAAGAGGAAATCAAAGATTTCTGGAAACAAATGAAAATTAAGACACAAATTATCAAATTTGTGGGGCACAGCAACAACTGTGCTAAAAGGAAATTTTACAGGTTTACAAGCACACATCAGGAAGGAAGAAGGGCCTATACATTAATGACACAGTTTATAAAATTGGAAACATGATCAACAAAAGGAACCAAAACTAGTAGCAGAAAGAAATAACAAGCTTAGAGCAGAAATCAATAAAGTGGAAATCAAAAAAAATCCTAGAGATTAACAAAAGCAAAAGTTGGTTCTTTGAAAAAATAAACAAGATTGACAAACCTTTAGTAAAACTCACAAAGGAAGGTAGAGAGGACACAAGGAAATGGGGACACATACCCTGTTTATAGATTGGGAGGATTAACATCGTTAAAATGGCAATACTCCCTAGGCATTGTACAGATTTAATGCAACCCCTCTAAGGATATCCAGGACATTTTTAAAGAAGTGGATCAAATGCTCTTGACCTTCATTTGGAACAATAAATGCCCATGAATAGCTAAAGCAACCTTTAGAAAAAATAAAAATGAGAGGCATCAAATTTTCCCAACTATAAATTGTATTAAAAAGCAATAGTCATTAAATCAGCATGGTATTGGAATAAAGACAAACCCTTAGATCAATGGAAAAGACCTAAATATTCAGATTATACTCAGGGTATTCAGAGAATGAAATCCAAACATACAATCAATTAATCTTTGATAAAAGAACACTAAATGCAAAATGAATCAAGGACAGCCCTTTAACAAGTGGTGTTGGGAAAACTGGTCAGCCACATGAAAAAAAGGCAAAGTCAGTCATCCATCTAACACCATGCACAAAGGTCAAGTCCAAATTAATGAAAGATCCTGATATCAGACTGGAAACCATAAGCTATGTAGAAGAAAATGTGGTCAAAGTATTCCATGACAATAAGACTAATGGCATCTTCATGGAGAAAGCACCACTGTCCAAACAAACTGAAGTAGAGATAAACAAATGAAATTAAGTTAAATTGAGAATCTTCTGCACCTCAAGGGAAAAAAGTGTAGGATACAAAGGCCATCCACATAATGGAAGAAATTACCCAATACCCATCAGATAAAGGGCTAATATCTAACATATACTAGGTACTGACAGAACTTAACAAGAAAAAAAATCTAACCCCATCAAAAAATGGGGGGAAATGAACAAACACTTTCTCAAAGAAGAACTACAGATGGCCAAAAGGCACATGAAAAAAAAATGTTCCAAATCAATAATCATCAGGGAGATGCAAATCAAAACCACAATGAGATATCATCTCACCACAGAGACTGGCACACATTACAAAGAACAGTAACATCCAGTGTTTATGTGGATGTAGGAGAAAGGAACTTTCATTTATTTCTGTTGGAAATGCTATCTAGTCCTTCCTTTTTGGAAAACAATAGGAATATTTCTCAAAAACCTGGAAATTGAGTTCCCATATAATCTAGAAATACCACCCAAGGGATATACCCCAGGAAACAAAAACACAATACAAAAATGTCATCTACGCTTCTATGTTCATAGCAGCACTATATACAATAGCCAGAATTTGGAAACACCAAGATGCCCTTCAACACATGAATGGTTAAAGAAACAGTAGTACATATATACACAATGGAATATATGAAACCGTAAGGAAAGATGAAGTCATGAAATTTTCTTATACATGGATGGACATAGAAACTATTATGTTGAATGAAATAAATGAGAGTGATAGCCATGGACACAGAATAGTCTCACTCATCTATGGGTTTTAAGAAAAATAGAAGACATTATTGTAATAATGCCCAAAGACAATAGAGATGAGGGCTTCATGTTATGAAGCTCACCACAAAGAATGGTGAGTGCAGTTAGAGAAATAACTACACTAACAATTATCATAGCAATGATAGTGAAAGAGACAAATAGAATGCCTCTCTAAAAATATGCAGGGTGGGCCTGGAGAGATAGCACAGCGGTGTTTTGCCTTGCAAGCAGCCGATCCAGGACCAAAGGTGGTTGGTTCAAATCCCTGTGTCCCATATGGTCCCCTGTGCCTGCCAGGAGCTATTTCTGAGCAGACAGCCAGGAGTAACCCCTGAGCACCGCCGGGTGTGACCCAAAAACCAAAAAAAAAAAAAAAAAAAAGCAGGGGTTGAGGGAGAGAATTGGACATTGGTGGTGGGAAAATTGCACTGATGAAGGGGGACCACACTTTATGACTGAAACCCAACTATGAACATGTTTGTAGCCATGATGTTTAACCAAATAAATTTAAAAAACTGTTTATCTTTTTTGTTGATTTTTATTGTTGACCGTTTTTGTTGTATTTTGATGACAGTTCCTGTACCTCAATGTTCCTTATCCAAATTTCTGCATAGTTGAATAAGTATTTTCCAAAGAATGCTGGAGCTCCACTTTGGGGATTGCCTATTATTATATATTGTGCATGTCCTTAGGGTTGTAAACTGGCACATTGCTTCGTACACACAGATCTCCCCTCCCAATAATCTCATTTCTGTATAGTATCTAAGGGCTCATAATCAACATCTGCAATAAGTTTTATTTGTACTTCTCTATATTTGATCCCAAGTTGCTTCATACAGTTGGTGCACAATAAATGATGCTGGTTCTGACACTAATGGACTGAGACAGAAAAAAAAAAGATATTTTGCTTGAGATTCTGAACCTGTGTCTCTCTGGACTAAGGTAATTATACAAATAATTAAAGTTAAAAGAAACTTGCTGTTCTCATTTGCACTGAACTTCTAAGAGTCTGGGAGTGCAATGAAAAAAAATTCTCTAGTTGATGATTTAACTCCCTGTCTCCCTGAGCTGGAAAAGTCAGACAACTGAGTTCTTCTCAGGAAAAAAATAAAAAAGATAAAAAGAACTAGAGTTAAAATAATCGCCAAGCATCTGCTTTAAAAGAAAGAATAGCAATGTCATTTTTATCCTTAGAGAAAGATCACCCCACTTACTGCATTTTGGTAGATGATGGATAGATACCCATTAAGATAATGATCGAAAAGCTGAATGAAATTGCAGAGAGAGGTCAAGAGCAGATGGCAGGAGGCAGGTATTTGGAATTTGGTAAAGATAAAGGATAGTGCCCGCTTGCACCTCCCCCATTTATTCCTGAGGAGAAGGTTTTTCGTGTTGTCCTTGTTAGTAAAGCTCTACCTATGAGACATTTGGAGAAAAATTGCAATCTGAGAGAGGAATGATTCTTTAGATGCTTCCAAGTACACCAAGAGAAAAGACTCATTTCGGGTCCACTGAAGTACAAGGAATACTACTTGTACCACAGGTTGGTAGAAATGGACCATTTAAATTGACCATTTAGAGACTTCAGAAGAATGATGTTTTCTCCCCTGTTAGAGCTCCCAAAATGCACAGCAGCCTGAGCATTGTTGAGTTTAACTCTAAAAGTTCCCAGGGTTGTCTAGGGTGGTCTTGGTGGTTTCTTGCTTCTGTATCACAGTGTCTGAGCAAAATTTCATTCTGCTCAGGCCTCATCACTGAACCATTCAGCCCACTTGAAATCTTTAGGGAGAGACATCCCCCCAAAAAATGTATTACTGCTTGAGAGGAATCTACCTCTCAAAAATAATTTTTACTTTAAAGGAAACTTCCTGTGTTTCCCTAGGGACTCTGGGCAACCAGCTATAGCACCATCAACCAAAAGCAGACACTTGTCTATACCATTCTTTCATCACCAAAGGGGTCATTTATTAAATATTTTTATAACAAGCTACATATGCTTAATTTAAGTGCATATGTAACTACAGTATGTTTTTAACTAATTTCAACTTTACAGTAGACTTTGTCATAGTTGTATTAAGCATGTCAAATGATTGCATGAGAAATAAAACTATATAACTTTCTTTATATTTAAAATAAGAGCCACTAAAAAATATGAGATATAATACCCTCTACTATAAGTAAAGCTGAATTAAGTAGGGAAAGATTTCTGATCATTTGATCATCTGGGCCTTTATTCCCCACTTAATCACACAGTATAATTTTTGTGCAAGGTATTACACATTCAGTGTATAATTTGATATTGGAACATACTCATGAAACTCTCTACTCATTCTTCTTTCAGGATATTCCCGCATCCCTAGAAACTTCCTTATGCCCAAGAACATTTATATCTCCCTTCATATCTTGCCCTCAGGTGAACACTAAAGTGATTATTATTCTATGAAATGTTGGTTTCCAAGTGTATGCAAGAAATCATCTGTACATGTGACTTCTTGCATTCTGCATGATGCCTTGGAGTTCAATTAATGGTAGTGAAATATGGCTGAGTTTTATTCACACAATTGTGCAAATCAGTAGCACATTCTGCAAACTGCTGAGTGGGATTCCCTTGCAGAGGTTGCAGTGAAGCTGGTTTTACTACTCATCTGTTGGTAGACAGCGTTTTTGTTTTCCCTTCCAATATTTGACTGATGTGAATGATGCCACTCTAAATATTTACAGAGGAGTTATTGTGTACTAAGGTTTCCATTATGTAGGAGCAGATCTACCATTTTTTATTTGTTTGTTCATTTGTTTGAGCCATACCCAGCTGTTCACGGGGTGATTACTGCCTCTGCACTCAAGGAATCTCTATGTCAGTTTCAGGGAATCATAGGGAATCAAACCCAGGTTGGCTGCATGCAAGGCACCTACTCTCATTGCTCTATTATTGCTCCAGACCCTGCCATGCCTTTTGATAAGTGAGACATTTGCTCTTCTATTCCAAAGCTGATATGAGAAACTGAGTCAAATTTGTAGAACAGTGCTGTGACTTTAAGAGTTCTGGGGAGTTCTACTCAAGAGCTCCCCTGAAGATGCCACTCCCATCTTTATTCTCAGGGTTTAGCAAGAGGGTAGTTTCCTCTGGAGGCCACTTTCAATAGACAAACATCCAGCTCTAATTTTCCCCTGCTGTGGCATTGGCTTTTACTTCTCCTATTGCACCACTCTCTTTTCCCAGGTCACCTGGCATGGCAAGTAGCAATTTGGCTTCTCCAAAGCATTGATTGGACTTCCCAATTAAATGAGAGTCAAGGTTTCTCTGCATTTTTATTAACGAAGAGAATTATTCAAGTCAGATCCCCAGAGTAAGAAACTTTATTTTTCTTTTGCATTAAAGCAATAGCCAGAACTTATGTAACAAAAACAGATATGTCTGTATAAGAGCAGTCAGAGTTGAAGAAGTGCCATGGAGCTGATGGAAAACAGTATTAGTAATAGTTAACATTATACTTCGTTTTGAAGGGGCAGACTTGATTTATTTTGGAAAATCATCTTGAGGTGAAATGGTGAGGGCATGATTGAGCACAAGGGATGACAGCAAAAGATAGGGTGAAATTGTTCTTTATTCAAAAATGGAGGGAGACTTTTGCAAGATGGTCAGTAGAGAAGAGAAGTTAATAAAGAGCAGGCTGGAAACCAAGTGAGGTATAAATTTGACAATGGACTGTCATAGCCAACATATCTGTGGGAGATACAAAATGCCACCTGAGCTCCCAATCATCTATTTCCAATCAAACGTCCCTAACAGGGATACTTTATTCATCTTGGTACAGCTATAAAATTATGGCACAGAAAAGTCAGTTAGAGGATCATGCTTGAAAAATAAATGTTCAGCTTTTAAATGTATTTACGTGCCTGTGAAACTGTGACTGAGGTCATTTTGGTGTTCGCCACTTGAAGGCCAACATTCAAGCAACAAACATTGACAGAGAAAAGAAATCTATTTATGGGCTAGTTATTTGAGAATATGACAGGTGTGCGTCCCTCCAAAAACCATCTTCTGGAGGCTGGAGTGATAGCATAATGGGTAGGGTGTTTGCCTTGCACACAACAGACCCAACTTCAACCCCTGGCATCCCATATGGCCACTCAAGCCTTCCAAGAGTGATTTCTGAGTGTAGATTCAGGAGTAACCTCTGAGCACCGCTGGATATGTCCTAAAAACAAAAACAAACAAAACCATCTCTGTTCACGTTGGGGTCAGGCAGGGGTTTATATAAGGCTGATTGGGAATGTGAGTTAGAAATTTCAGGGGGTAGGCAGAGGCTTCCAGGGCTGGTGTATCCGTCCTTAGTGGACATTTGAATCATGGTCTGGCAATTGTCCTTTACCAGACTCCTCAAGATAACCTTGAAGACTTTTATCAGAGGGCCTGATATCTACTCTTCTTCAAGGGGAAAATGAGTCCTTGGTCAGGCATACTCCAGAAGTGTTTTTGCAGAGACCTATTGTTCTTTCCTACCACCCCCATCTGTAATAGCACCTGACTCAATATCAAACACACAGACCATGAGAATGCATCTGAGCCTTTAGGGACAAGGCCAAGACAGAAACAGAAATAGGCATCATAAAACTTACACAACTGAGGACCAAGTTAGAATATATAACACTGTGTTTTATTTTCTCTGTCTCCTCGAGCAGAGAGTACATGGTGTAGCCCTCTGGAGAAGTCTGCCCACGGCTGCATTAGTGCTAGAAGAAGTTTTAACATCTCAAACCATAACGTCCAGCTATACTTGGCAAATCAGCAATGGAGACCTGGGGCAATAAAGTGCAGACTCAAATTGCTAAAATCAGAGTTAGGGTTTTACTGAAATCTTCCTATTCTTGATCTTGGGCCCTTGCTCTTAAGAAAAGCTTTGTATTTAGGTACATTTTTATTTTATATTTTATACCTGGTAAAGTTATCCTAATCCATGCTCATTAGGTAAAATTGTAAAGACTTTAATAAAACCTTGCTATTGCCTCCCACCAAAGGTTGCTGATAATCAGAATAACTCTATTCCGCTTGACTTGAATTGGGTTGAGGGGTGCAATTTAGCTGGTCTGAGATCTTGGATGAGAAAGAGGAAAGTTAAAACTAGGAAACAATAACAAGGGCCAGGTAAGAATGAAACAGACATATATGCAATAGCAAGTGGAGGAAGATTTAAGGTGAGCATAGCAGTGTTAAGGAAATGGAAGAGGGACATGTTGGCTCAAACATGCATTTCTCCCTCAGGTACCATCTGAACAGAGAGCTGGGAGAGAACCCACAGTTTTCTGGTAGAAAGAGGTCTCAGGCAGGAAGAACTTACATGCAAGTTTTTATGATTGACTAGTGTATATATTCAGTTTACAGAAGAGTATCTTGGTCATAATAAATATTCAATAAATATTAAATAATTGGATGGGGTGAATATGAATGTCAAAGACTTAAATGAGGGAATTACCAGAGAAACCTTAAAAAGGACAAAATAGGGGTCGGAGAGATAGCATGGAAGTAAGATGTTAGCCTTGCATGCAGAGGGACGGTGGTTCAAACCCCAGCATCCCCCAAGCCTGCCTGCCAGGAGCGATTTCTGAGCATAGAGCCAGAAGTAACCCCTGAGTGCTGCCGGGTGTGACCCAAAAACCTAAAACCAAAAAAAAAAAAAAAGGACAAGATAGTAAGATAGTAAAGCTTTTAAATTTTTCCATCACAACTATCAATTTCTGCCCAAACAAAACAACCAGAGATGAAATGTTTGTGAATGAACTTGGCTGTGTACTAATAGAACTTTATTTCTGATTTGTTTTTAAGTATTCATTTAATCCTTTAATTTGTAAAAAGATGAAGGGCTTCCTTGGCCAGGGGTTGTGATTTGCTGTATCTTGATACAGATGAAAGGACACATTCAGAAGATTTGAAGACTGTAAATATTGGAGGTAGGAGTCAAAGGTGACCTTCAGACTTTCCTCCGTAGTAACAAAAATAAAACCAGTGTTGTTTTCCAAAATCAAGAACACTGGAAAGAAAATTACATTGAAAGATAAAATTATGAGACTGAGGTGGATGTTCGATAGTTATCTCAGGGACTAGCATGGTGGAGACATAGATTTCTTTTTCAATTTTAAATAATATCTTTAAGCACCATGATAACAAATATGATTATAGTTGGGCTTCATTCATAAAAAGGACAACCCCTTTCACTAGTGCAACATTCCCACCACCAGTGCTTCCCATCTCCCTCCTCCCCCACCCCATGCCTATATTCTAGACAAGCATTATACTTCTCTCACTTATTAACATTCTCATGATAGTTGTCACTGTAGTTATTTCTCTAACTGCACTCATCACTCTTTGTGGTGAGCTTTATAGCATGAGCCAGTCCTTCCAGCCCTCATCTCTTTTGTCTCTGGGCATTATTACTTGGTTGTTTCCAGATTCTGGCTATTGTAAATACTGCTGCAATAAATATAGGTGTGCAGAAGACATTTATATATTGCATTTTTGTGTTCCTAGGGTATATCCCTAGGAGTGATATAGCTGGATCATACAGGAGCTCAAGTTCCAGTTTTTTAAGGAATCTCCACATTGTTTTCTATAAGGGCTGGACTAGATGGCATTCACACCAGCAGTAAATGAGAGTTTCTTTCTCCCCACATCCCTGCCAGAAAAGATTGTTCTTGTTCTTTGTGATGTGTGCCAGTCTTTATACCACTCCTAGGGAGATATCTTAAGAACACAAAAATAAATATAAAAATACCTTCTGTACACCTATATTCATTGCAGCACCATTTACAATAGCCAGAATCTTGAAACAGCTAAGATGCCCTTCAATAGCTGAATGGCTAAAGAAATTGTGGTACATAAGCGATGGAATATTATGCAGCCATCAGGAGAGATGAAGTCATGAAATTTCCCTATACATGGATGGACATAGAAACTATTTTTCTGGGTGAAATAAATCAGAGGGAGAGAGATAGACACAGAATAGTCTCACTCATCTATGGGTTTTAAGACAAATAAAAGACATTATTGTAATAATGCCCAGAGACAATAAAGATGAGAGCCAGAAGGACTGACTCAAGATATGAAGCTCACCACAAGGAGTGGTGAGTGCAGTTAGAGATATAACTCCACTGACAACTATTATGACAAATGAGTGAGAGAAGTAGAATGCCTATTTGGAAGACAGGCAGGTGTTGGAGGGAGGAGGGAGATAGGGGCTATTTTTGGTAGAAATGTTGCACTAGTGAAGGGGGGGGGGTGTTCTCTATATGACTTAAAACCAACTGAAATCATATTTGTAATCATGGTGCTGAAAAAAGTTATTTTAAATAAATAAATATAGATACAAATAAGTAATAAAGATATAGTGATACATATACATAGTAATAGAAAGCTATACATATTGACATATAGATATATATCTAAAAATAGATGCAGCTAAATATATATCAGATGTAATTAAGGGCCCGGAGAGATAGCACAGCGGCGTTTGCCTTGCAAGCAGCCGATCCAGGACCAAAGGTGGTTGGTTCGAATCAGGTGTCCCATATGGTCCCCCATGCCTGCCAGGAGCTATTTCTGAGCAGACAGCCAGGAGTAACCCCTGAGCACCGCCGGGTGTGGCCCCAAAACCAAAAATTTATTTAAAAAAATAGAAAAAATAGAAAAAAATAAAGGCAACCAGATATAATCAAAACACTGTTAATTTATTTTTTTCAATCTATGTATTTTGAGGCTTTTTTTTTTGTTTGCTAGAACTGCCATAGCAAAACACAATGAACTAGGGGTCTTAATCAATAGACATTTCTCACACTCCTACACAGAAATATGTAAGACACAGATGTCACCGGTTTGCTTCTTCCAGGGCTTACAACTCACCTCACCTGTGTCTTTGCATGCTGCTATCTGTATCAGTGTCTCAAACCCCCACCACTTAAGATGACAATAGACAAGCCCTTCTTCCTTCATTCCTTCTCCATAGTCACCTTATGAACCTCTGCAGGTTAATGCTTCAACCTATAGATCGGAGAAACACAAAGCGCCAACTGTATTTCACAGTGCCGAAGAAAATAGCGATGAATGTAGAGAGTTTGGAGATAAATATTAATAATGATAAAGGTGAAAGGAACTTGCAATCTTGGATGTCTCCTTGAATAGGCAGAAAGGTTTTCCACAAGTTTGGCCCCTCAGAGTCATGTTTAATTGATCTCTGTCCTGAGATCTCTCTCTCTCTTGGCTCCTGCACCCTCTTGAGTAAAAGTCTATATTGTTCCCTCTCTGCTTCCTGATTCCATGAATCCTCATCCATGCCGTTTCTTCATTGTGCTATAATTATTTTCTGAATCTGACTTCCTTGTAGACTGTGAAGAATAAAAATATCTTATTCACAGAGCCTGCCTAGAGCCCAGCGCAGTGCCTGACATGTAGAAGATGCTCAATAAATGTTTGATGAATTAATGAATAAAACTGGGGCAGATTCTGCTCTGCAGGCTTTGCAGCCAGGGACCTGTGGGATCAGGCTATGGAGGAGACAGAATTTTAATAAGCCACGAAAAAAATCTCAAGAATCAGAAACATCTAAAGCCTGCTTGGCTGACTTCCTGCCATCAGCTGCAGGGTTTCTGAAAGGCAACGATGGATGAAAAAAAATTTGTGGGCTTTTAATTGTGAGGCTTTCTGCAAGAAGTATGTAAAGGTAGTTCTGCTTTCCCCTCCAATGCATGCCTGAATCCGGGCATTGCCATCTCTTTCATCTTAAAAGTGCATACAGGGGGGGCCTGTTACATTAGCAGTCCAGGGTGCAAAGGGGGGAGATATGGGATGCATGCTGGGAAGAGTTGCAGAAGCATGCTGGGAACAGGGGATGACAGAGGACAACACTGGTATTGGGAATGGCCCTAAATCACTGTCACTATGTACCTTAAATGTAATTGTGAAAGACTTGCAATTCACATTGGTCACAATAAAAATAAAAATAGTGAGGGCCAGAGAGAAAGCATGAAGGTAGGGCATTTACTCTGCAGGCAGAAGGACGGTGGTTTGTATCCCGGCATCCCATATGATTCCCCCAAGCCTGCTAGGAGCAATTTATGAGCATAGAACCAGGAGTTCTATGCTCATAGAACCTGCGCGCAGCTGGGTATAACCCAACCCTCCCCCCAAAAAAAGAGGAAAAAAATAGTGCACCAAGCAGGAAGTATAAGGGGGAAGATAAGATTAAGTTATCAGAGGGTCTTACAAAAAAAACCCAACCATTTTTTGAGTTCTTACTTATTTGGCATGTTTTTTAATTTCTAAATAAATAATAAATAAACCCATGTGACTTTCATATCATAGGCACATTTGAAAACTATCATTTTATTTATGAAGAATCTGCTCACATGGTGGATCTCAGCAGCTCCAGAACACAGTATTTAAGTGTCGAGCCACAATTCATTCTGGAACCCTGTGATCCATCTCTTTTCTCCCTACCCTCTCTCCATGGATATTTGCACAAGTTGCTCCATTGAATCCCTTCTCTCCTTGCATTCTTTCCTGACCTCAATTTCACTGCTGTTCCACTGTCCCCGGATGGTGTCTGGGAAAGTCAAGGTGAATCAGGCTCTAGGGTCCAAAGAAAATTGACAAGCTGGAGACACAGAAGTAGAGCTACAAAATGATCTTTACTTGCTTTCTTTTAAGCTTTTAGCTTGATACAGCTTGGTATTTTAAACTATTTTATGAAAGACGGAAGGAAAGAAAGAAAGAAAGAAAGAAAGAAAGAAAGAAAGAAAGAAAAGAAAGAAAGAAAGAAAGAAAGAAAGAAAGAAAGAAAGAAAGAAAGAAAGAAAGAAAGAAAGAAAGAAAGAAAGAAAGAAAGAAAGAAAGAAAGAAAGAGAAAGAAAGAAAGAAAGAAAGAAAGAAGAAAGAAAGAAAGAAAGAAAGAAAGAAAGAAAGAAAGAAAGAAAGAAAGAAAGAAAGAAAGAAAGAAAGAAAGAAAGAAAGAAAGAAAAAAGAAAGAGAGAGAGAAGAAAGAAAGAAAGAAGAAAGAAAGAAAGAAAGAAAGAAAGAAAGAAAGAAAGAAAGAAAGAAAGAAAGAAAGAAGAAAGAAAGAAAGAAAGAAGAAGGAAGGAAGGAAGGAAGGAAGGAAGGAAGGAAGGAAGGAAAGGAAGGAAGGAAGGAAGGAAGGAAGGAAGGAAGGAAGGAAGGAAGGAAGGAAGGAAGGAAGAAGAAAGAGGAACTCAACTCTCAATCACTAAATTTTGGCCAGAGTATGGGTCTGTGTTTTCTCTGAAGGTGTCTCCCTGACCTTGAAGTTCAGGCTGTGATGACAATGTGGCATAGACCAGATGATATACACTATATGCAGTTCTTTCTCACAATTCTGGAGGCTGGAAGTCCAAGATCAAGGTTCTGAATGATTAGGTTCCTGAGGAAAGCTCAGGTCTCACAAAAAGAGGACTCTGATCTCTCCTCTTTCTAAGGCCAGTAGTCCCATCATAGAAGCCTTCGTTTAATGAGCTCATTTGAACTTAATTATGTCCCAGAGATCCTGTCTTTAAGAACTGTCACAATATGGCTCAGGATTCAATATATCTATATCCCAGAGAGAAACATTCTGCCTATCACAATCTTATCACAATCTCAAGGACTGGCTTAAACGATTTCAATGGAATTTTTCTTACTGAACAAAAATATTTTCTGTTTCACAAATAGTTTATGGAGGTGAGCAGAAAGTCAGTTCCTGGCTATATCTGAGACCAAAATTATATTGATAAATCTGTGATCTGATTAGATTGTTCCATTTTACTAAATGCTCTGACTATGGGGTGAATGTTTGCCTCTCCTTGAATATCCTATATTGGTCCTGCCTGAAAAGCATTTTTTTTCCACCATATTCTTTGCATTTGAAAGGTAAAAAGAATTGCTTTATATTAATTGAATTCTAATTTGAATCATTGGAAGTATCATTGCATTATATCGTGATGCAAAATTCAACTCCATGACATTGGAAAGCAACATGTGATGTCTTTTTTTCCTGACTAGTGCACCCTCAAGCCCTGAACCTACCTGTCCTCTTCAATTTTGCTTTTGATTTGGTTTTTAGGTCACACTCAGTTGTGCTCTGGGTTTTCTAATGACTCTGAGCTCAGGGATCACTCCTAGAAGTTTCAGGAATCCATAAACAGGAGATTGCATCCAGAGAAGCTGCCTGCAAGACAAGCAACTTCCCCAAAGAACTAACTATATCTCTGGCATCTTCTTATGTTTGTTCTTCTAAAGAAAATGTAGTATTATTTATATTATCTACTTGTTTGCTTTTCTATATACTATACGTGGAATCATATGGCATTTGTCTTTATCCATTTGGCTTACTTCACTAGCATAATACCCACTTAGTCTATCTATATTTTTCAAATGGCAAGATTTTATTTTTGCATTAAATAGTATTTCATCATCTGTGTAGACCACTTCCTCTTATCTATGTCCTAGTTGATGGACATTTAGGTTGTTTCTAGATTTTGGATATTGTAAACAGTGTTGTAATAAACATATACTTCTTTAATTTAGTGTTTTTGTTGAAAAAATAATTATTCTAGGAGGAGACTTGTTTGCCCAAGTTGGATTCTCAAAGTAATTTCTTGGTTTAATTTCTGGTATCCAAGTGAATGGAGTCATCTGTAAATTTTATGAAGGTCAAGACACCCTAAATTTGCCCAATTCCCTCATCTGATATTAACTATACCATTCCAACATTCAGTGTGATGTTAATAGTAAGAGGAAAACTTACAGTTGCTTTATTATTTCCTTGTGCTTTACATTATTATGCTCTATAAATTTCATATTTTCTTTATCAATAAGTTTTTTGGCCAACCACTCTAGTACTATGGGATCAATGTCCTTTGATACTATTATTGTAATTGTTTTGAGTTGCCATGAACTCCATCTATGTAAAACAGGAATCTAAGCCACAGCTGTTGTGTGTGTTATTTCCCCATTTCTTTTCCTTCATCATACCTTTCTATTCTCTGATACAACAATAATGAAACTGGGTTACATCAGTTTCTAAGTATTCAAGTAAAGAGTTACATGTCTTTCATGTTAAATTCTAGGAATAATTAAACTTGGTGAGAAAGGTATAACAAAGTGAGATAGGCTTAAAAAAGGCCATTTAACCTGTTAGCTCAGTTGTAAATATGAAGGGAAATTTTGATGAAATTTATAGTACTTTTCAAGTAGAGACATGAGTGATAAGAAAAAAAAAACACACATTATAGAGATAGAAGAAGCCCTAATAATCCACATAGATCAAACCAACTACAATCTTCTGTCAAGCCAAACTAAGTCCAAAACCAGGCCCTATGTATTTAAATTCTATGAAGATGAAAAAAGTAAGAAAGTTGAAGTAAGTTTAATACTACCAAAAGTGGGTTCATGAGGTTTAAAGAAAGAAGTAATCTTCATAACATAAAAATGCAAGATGAAACAGCAAATGCTGTTGGAGAAATTGCAGTGAGTTCTCTAGAAGATCTAACCAAAATCATTGACGAAGGTAACTATTTTAAAAAGCAGATTTTCTATGTGGACTAAATAGCCTTCTGATGGAAGATGATGTTATCAATAATCTTAGAGCTAGAGAAGACTTATCAATGAACAAAAAACAACTGACTTTTTGGTCAGTGGCTAATGCATTTGAAAACTTTATTTATTTTTGGGTTTTTTTTTTTTTTTTTTTTTGGTCGCACACGGCAGCGCTCAGGGGTGACTCCTGGCTCTACGCTCAGAGATTGCTCCTGTCAGGCTCAACCGGGGGACCCAAACCACCATCCTTCTGAATGCAAGGCAAACACCCTACCGCCATGCTATCTCTCAGGCCCTAATTGGGAACTTTAAATTGAAGCTGGTGTTTATTTACCAATTTTTTTTTTGGTTTCTGGGGCCACACCCATTTGCCCCTAGCTTGGGGGGACCATATGGGACACGGGGGTATTGAACCGCAGTCCTTCCTTGGCTAGCGCTTGCAAGGCAGACACCTTATCTCTAGCAACACCTCTCCGGCCCCTTATTTACCAATTTTTTAAAAAATCCTATAATTCTCAAGAATTATAATCAATCTATTCAGGTTATGCTCTGTAAATGAAATAACAAAACCCTAAATGACAGCACATCTGTTTAAAACTTAGTTTAATATTTTAAGCCCCTGTTGAGTCTTGCTGCTCAGAAACAAATGTTTTTTTCTGTCAAAATTCCTTTCACTCTTCATTTAAAAGTTTCCTGGTCACCCAGGAGTTCTGATGGAGATGAAAAGGAGATTAAGATTACCATGAACTCTATTTATACTGAAGTTGATTTAAAAAAAGAACTAATTTGCCCTTTGAATTTTATTATTTAAAAAAGTAACTCACTTTATAAAACCATAGCTGAGATTACATAGTAATTCCTTATGAAAGTCTTGGTGATTAAATATTTAAATTTTCTGAAAGAAGCAGATAAGTGTCTAAAGAATCTGTTGTACTATACACTATAGACTACTATGCAACCATCAGGAAAAATGAAGTCATAAAATTTTCTCACGCATGGATGAACATGGAAACTATTATGCGTAATGAAAAATGTCAGAGGGAGAAAGATAGACACAGAATAGTCTCACTCACTTGTGGGATTTAAGAAAAATAAAAGACATTTTGTAATAATACCTATAGTCAATAGAGATGATGGCTGGAAGGACTGGCCCATGATATGAAGCTTCCCACAAAGAGTGGTGAATTTAGGTAGAGAAATAAGTACACTAACAACTATCATGACAGTGGTAGTGAGTGAGAGAATTAGTATTTCTTGAAGGTAGGCAGGGCGTTGGGGAGGAAAGAAATGGTGGAGGAAGAAGAATTGGTGATGGGAATGTTGTACTAGTGAAAGGGGGTGTTGAGTTTTTTTGGGGGGGTTTGTTTTGTTTTGTTTTGTTTTGTGGTTTTTGGGTCACATCCGGCAGTACTCAGGGGTTATTCCTGGCTCCAGGCTCAGAAATTGCTCCTGGCAGGCATGGGGGACCATATGGGACACAGGGATTCGAACTGATGACCTCCTACATGAAAGTCAAATGCCTTACCTCCATGCTATCTCTCCGGCCCTGGGGGTGTTGTTTTTTTTTTTTAATTGAAACCCAACTACAAACATGTTTGTAATCATGGTACTTAAATATATTATATTAAGAAGAAAGAAGAAAGAAAGAAAAGAAGAAAGAAAGAAAGAAAGAAAAGAAAGAAAAAGAAAGAAAGAAAGAAAGAAAGAAGAAAGAAAGAAAGAAAGAAGAAAGAAAGAAGAAAGAAAGAAAGAAAGAAAGAAAGAAAGAAAGAAAGAAAGAAAGAAAGAAAGAAAGAAAAAGAAAGAAAGAAAGAAAGAAAGAAAGAAAGAAAGAAAGAAAGAAAGAAAGAAAGAAAGAAAGAAAGAAGAAAGAAGAAGAAAGAAAGAAAGAAAGAAAGAAAGAAAGAAAGAAAAGAAATATTTTGAAAAGTATTCACATTTGAGATGCTCTTAAGAACATGATGGAATTCATGCAAGGAGGTAAAAATTTCACAGTAGTAGGAGTGATAAATAACTTGATTCCTAACCTCCTAGAGGAGTTCAAGACTTGATGAAGGCAAATGTGGTAGAAATAGTAAGAGAACTAGAATTACAGATGTGTCTGAAGACATGATTTAATCACAACTGTCTTATGGCACATCCCCACATATCTAGATGGTGCTTGTTGTGGATGAACAAAGGAAGTAATTTTTTTTGTTTTTTTTTTTTGGTTTTTGGGCCACATCCAGTGATGTTCAAGGGTTATTCCTGGCTATGCGCTCAGAAATTGCTCCTGACTTGGGGGATCATATGAGACGTCTGGGGATCTAACCATGGTCCTAGGCTAGCTTGGGCAAGGCAGACGCTTTACCCCTTGTGCCACTGCTCCGGCCCCAGGAAGTCATTTCTTGAGAAAAAAAAATTTACTCTTACAGAAGATGCTATGGACAAACAAAAAATGACTTAAAATATTTGATAGACTCAGATGTTAGAACAATAGCCAGGTTGAGAGAGTTGACTCTAATATGTAAAGAAGTTTGGCTTTGGGCAAAATAATCTCAAGGTTTATTGTATGCTTTATAGGTATCCTTTGTGAAAGCAAGAACAAATCTATGAGTCAAATTTTATTATTTTTCTCTTTTATTTAAATACCATGGTTACAAAGTTGTTCGTGATTGAGTTTCAATCTTAAAATGTACACCACCTATAAACATTTCCTGTCACCAATGTCCCCAGTTTCCCTCTGAACCTCCCCCATGTGTACTTCTGGAACAGAAATTTTACTTTTCTCTCTTATTCTCTCTCTGCCTCTTTTTTAACTCTTTAGTTTTTGGGCCACACCCGGCAGCACTCAGGGATCATTCCTGGCTCTGCACTTAGAAATCACTTCTGGATTGCTCGGCGACCATATAGGATGCTGGGGATCAATGCAAATGCCCTTCTTATTGTGCTCTCTGGCCCACTCAATATTTCTTTTAGACACTGTGATCTGCTTTATTGTTAACAGAGGGTACTTATATGTCACTTTTCTCCATTTAATGCCCAGTTATTATCCAGAGGGATCAGTTCCAACTGATCACTGTTATTGTCAAAGTGGTCCATTCTTTACCCTAACTAAACTGCTCCACTATTGGTGGTAAGCTACCTACCATGAACTGGACCTCTTAACCCTCATCTCTAGTGGGTCTGGTTATTATTATCCTACTGTCTTTTTATTCTTATATCCCACAAATGAGTGAGATTATTTTATTTCTATCTTTTTTTTTTTTTTTGGTTTTTGGGTCACACCCGGCAGTGCTCAGGGGTTACTCCTGGCTATCTGCTCAGAAATAGCTCCTGGCAGGCACAGGGGACCATATGGGACACCGGGATTCGAACCAATCACCTTTGGTCCTGGATCGGCTGTTTGCAAGGCAAACGCCGCTGTGCTATCTCTCCAGGCCCTTTATTTCTATCTTTCTCCCTCTGACTCATTTTGCTCAACATCATACTCTCCATGTCATCATGCATATGCAAATTTAATAACTTAATTTTTTTTTCTAACAACTGCAAATTATTCCATTGTATAAATGTACTACACTTTCTTTATCCATTCATTTGTTCCCCAGGAACTTTTTTTCCAGATCCCTGCTATTGTAAATAGAGATGCAATGAACATAGAAGTGCAGAGGGCTTTTCTGTATTGTCAAACTTCACCTTTTTTAAGAAATTGCCACTGCAGCCTCAACAATCAGCACACTACGATGTGAGTAAGCCTCATCATTATAGCAATCCTTTCCACTAGTAACCAAGATATGACACACTGAAGATTCAAATGCTAATATTTTTCAGCGATAGATTGTTTTCAATTAAGATATCAACACTATAATTAGGCATAATATTATTGCATACTTAATAGACTACAGTATTGTGCAAACATAACTTTCACATACACTAAAGGAAAAAAGCTATATACCTTGCTTTATTGCCCAACTTCCTTTATTTTTATAGTCTGAAACTAACCTACCATAAGTTTTAGGTGTGTCAGTATTTAGATAAGAACATATAAAGATGTTTTTATTTGAAATGCAATCTATTTTCTGGGAAGAAATGGAAGAGAATGGTTGGTTCATGTCACATCTGATATTTTACTTCTTTTAAAATTATGTTTTACTGGAAGATGTCCTCTCCCTACTCAAAACGTTAAGCTTGGCTCTCCTTGGAAGAAAATACTATAGGATAGTGTCATGGGAAATAGCCCTAGCAGGTAAACTGAAATAGTACTACATGAACGCATAAACTATGTCCCCTGGCATGGCATAGATAGAATTGAATGTTGTGTTAGTTCTCAAAGCCTCAGCCAACATGCTAGGACCAGCTATGCCTTGAAATCTACAAGTCTTAAATTTTTAGCAAGGTAGTTCAGTATATATGTTAAATATTATACTCAGGCTATCTGAGGATGCATGTGATATTCAGTCTTACACTCTCAGCAGTAAAATGTATTAATGATCCCCAAAAATGTTATAAATAAAGAACATCAGTGATATGTTTGTAGCCAAATGAGTTTTCAGGAAAGCTGAAAATTTGGGGAATATTTTGAACTATAGAATTTCAGAGAAGGGATTGTGAAGCCAGAGTGTTTAATTCAAAGAAGTTACAGGTTCCACAATCTCATTTTCAGACCATCCACCTCCCTGGAGGAATAAAAATCCTCCAGAGAGATCTTGGGTGGGAGGAAATCTTTCCAAGATGTTCTCCTTCACCTCAGTTAATGCACGGAAATCTGAGCAGTTTAGATTCAATCTCAGGGAAATCTACATTCCCTTTTCTCTCTTTCCACCTCAGTTTGAAATTATGGGAATTTTGAATGTGGGAGGTTTTGTGTTTGCCTATTTATTTATTTTTGGCGTATTGTTCTTTCTTCTTTCTATAGAAGTCATAAGAATTCATAGAAAAGCATAAACAACAGCAACAACAAAAGGGATTTGAAGCTCCCATCAATCAAGATGTCAACTGTTTGCAATGCATTTTCTCAGATTTTTATTTTTCTAAGTGCTAACCATTTTTAGCAAAAATGATTAAATACTA
Organism: Suncus etruscus; assembly: GCF_024139225.1. Classification (NCBI taxonomy): domain Eukaryota; kingdom Metazoa; phylum Chordata; class Mammalia; order Eulipotyphla; family Soricidae; genus Suncus; species Suncus etruscus. The sequence goes on along the minus strand of NC_064863.1, from coordinate 12,791,712 downwards.
CCTACAATTTTAGAATGGAAAGCCTTCCATAAAGGCAGCAATTTATGAATGTGCTTATGTATTTTCAGGAAGTAAAAATTGAGAATGAGAACATTTCAAATTTTCTAACCTAATTAATTTTAATTAATATTTTCATCTGGGGTGGGGTTTTTTGATCCTACATATTATTGAATGTGTTATTTCTTACACTTAAGAAATAATAAGAAAAAAAGAAATAATAAGAAAAATGTATAAAAGACCAAAGACCCACTTGCAGAGCCTAAACAGAGAGTTGGTTTCCCCAAAGGACAAAAATGTCTTTAGCTTCTTCTTAAAAGATTAATATGGGCTGTGAAAAATGATGCAATCATGCAATTTGCTGCAACATGAATGGAACTAGAAGATATTATGGTAAATGAAGAAAGCCAGAAAATAAGAATAAATACAGAATGCTATTATATATGTGGTATTTAGAATAACTGCATTAAAAAGCAATGATTTAAATGGAAATTGTCTCAAACAACCTTAGCCCCAGATTATAGCAAGGACAAGAAAAAAAGTTGAGTGGAGGAGGAGAAAAACAAATATGAAACCATATGGGCTAGGGGTCAAGTGATCTCATTGTTAGTGCATTATTGTTGTTAAAATAGGACAGAACTAAATATCCAAACCAAAGGAAACAACTGTGAAATCAAAAGACCCAAACTTTAACAATCTAAACTTAAAATGGGCCTGTACACTTGCAGCCTGGGGAACCAGGGATGGTATGGAATACACTTGGGGAACACTGATGGAGGTAGATGGAAATTGGTGGTGGGATTGGCCCTGATTCATTGTATGTCTGAAACCCAAGTATGAAGGACTTTTGTAAATCACAATGCTTTCAATAAAAAAAAAAAACCCACATTGATTCTAGAGGGGACTGGAAGAGAATATCATAGGTTAACTGCCTCATTGAATGAAGGCACCAGAGCTTAGTTCAATGCTCCATAGAAACAACCTCTGGTGCCCATGTCTGAGATTAAATCCAAGCTGCTCAGAAAAGTTATGCAACTTCTATGGGTTTCTGCTTTATAATCTAAAATAAGATTAGTCCTAGCATCTACATAATGGGAATGTCCTAAGAAAGAAAAGAGGAAGGTAGAATTCTTTTTCTTTTATTTTTCAATTTTGTTTTGTTTTGTTTTTGTTTGGGGGGGGAGCACACCTGGTTGTGCTTAGGGGTTACTCTTGGCCCTGCACTCAGAAATTGTTCCTGGCAGGCTCTAGGGATTATATGGGATACTGGGGATCAAAGCCAGGTCAGCAAGCATGCAAGGCAAATGTCCTACCCACTGTGCTATCACACAGAGGCAAGTAGAAGATTGTAGAGGCTAAGGAGATCTTAGTTGCTTTTAGTCTACTTGCTATATAGCTCAAGTCTCTTTACTCCTAGATTAGTGCTCTTCTGCTAATATCATCCAGGGAGGATTGAAAGCAACAACCTGGGATGGGGAGATATATAGAAGGGTATAACATGAAAAAAGAAGAACTTAAAGATGTCTAACTTTTTTCTTCTTTCAGATGAATCTTTTCCAGGGGTTATAAGGAAAACATGGTAGGAAAACCCTTTCCGAATAAAAAGCCTAAATCATAAACAAAAAGGCACAGTCCTACAGAGAGTGGGTGACATGACTTTAAATACAAGGGAATAAAAATAATTCTGGTAGGGAATCATGACAGATGGGGTGAGAATATCCAACATGTATGCACTTGCCTTGAGAAAAGAGCCTCTTCGCCTAAACATAGCTAAAACTCCATTAAGTGTAAAAGATATGGCCATCCTGGGAGGCAGTGTATAGATTTACACAACAGCACACAAGTATTGGGCTTGAATATCAACTTACTACTTGAGAGGTGCCGAGAACACAATCCAATCAAAGTCAGCATAAAACTAATCTGGCTGGAGTAAATATGAATCTCCCATGTGACTGCAAGTATGCATATGTATTCTCATTCATACATCCACTACATAAGCACACTCATACTCTAAATACATACTAACACACCTGTGTGAGCACACACAAAATGTACATGTGTCCCTGTGTTAATGAACAGACCCATGTACAAGCACACACAAACATATATCTGCAAAATGCACATGTACGTACCAATATACACGAAGATTAAAGATTTTTCTAAATTTCCCGGTGCCCCCATGTATTAGAGAATTGGTGGCAGGCTGGATGAACATATATTATTTACTCACCATGTGATCCCTTTTCTTTGCTGAAAATCCTTCAATTACAAAGTCATCCTCTCCTTTTTTTTTTTTTAAAGTAACACTGCCAGAAAAACAGAAACTGTAATAAACAGTTGGGTTTTCCAATCATATTTACGATATTAGTTTCAGGAACCTTAAGGATGGTACTTTTTTAATTTGGAGGATTCAAAACACCCAAGCCTCTTGGAAGACTATGATATATCACCTTAATTTACTTAAAAGAAAACCTTACCAGGATCTAATAATTTGTGGCCTGATACTAATTATTATGCAATGCCGAAATAGCCATTCATTTTGTCCCCAAGGGAGGTTCTTGGAGCAGGTACTATGTTCCTTTAAATCATATGCGGAACGCAGTTGTGAACTAGGATGTTATTTTTGAGGGAAAAAAAATTGCAGCATTTATCTTCATTCTTTTGCCCCTTGTTCTACTTACAGTCACTTAAGCCAAAAAAAAAAAAAAAAAAAAAAACTATCAACAGGAAAATAAATAAAAAAGAAACTGAGTGTTTTCTATTTAAATAAATGTAATTCTTGGGGTCAGAGCTAAAGTAAAGTGGGGTAGGGCATTTGTTTCACATGTGGCTGACTCAGGTTTGATCCATAGCTTCCCACATGCTCCCTGGAACACCACCAGGAGGGATTCCTGAGTGCAGAACCAGGAGTAAGCCCTAGAACCACCGAGTGTGCCTTCCCCCCAAATTAAGCATTTTAGTTGCAAAAATCAATCATCTAGACTAAAAATGGCATTTAAGAAAAAAACTTTATTGATTGATTGATTAATCGGTTTGGGGGCCACATCCAGTGACACTCAGGGGCTACTCCTAGCTCTGCACAGAGAAATTACTCCTGGCAGTCTCAGGGCACCATATATAGAATACGGGAATGGAACCAGGTCTCTCCCAGGTCGGTCACATGCAAGGCAAATGTCCTACTGTTGAGAAATAGCATTCTTATGGCGTTTCCCTGGCACATTGGGTATGGGTACATCAATAAATGGGAAAACCAAAACATTAAAAAAAATTTAATTCTTGTAGCATTGTTTCCCATGTCCCTACATTAACTCTAAAATAGACATAGAAAAATAATTCCTTATTTTTAATAGGTTTAAGTCCAATATTTATTACTTTTAATGTTAATTGGGATATATATACATACATATATTTTTTCATTTTGTTAGTGACATTTATTTTTGTAACATGGTTAGTGAATTTTTGTTTGGTTTTTTGGCCACACCCGGTGATGCTTAGGGGTTACTCCTGGCTATGTGCTCAGAAATTGCTCCTGGCTTGGGAAGCCGGGGATTAAACCAAGGTCTGTTCTAGGCTAGCGCGGGCAAGGCAGACGCCTTACCGCTTGTGCCACAGCTCTGCCCCAGTTAGTGAATTTTTAAAATGATTTTTATTTTGACCAAAGTGAATTACGAATCTTTCACAGTAATATTTAAGGTACATAATGACAATGAATCATTTTCTTGCAAGGCTGAGAAGGAAGAAGAACCTACTTCATCCTCCTCTGAAAAGATCTGAAAGCTTGTTCATGCCACCTTCCAGAATTCTTTCCTAAGAATGCAAAGACCTTGCATGGTCTATGATTTGACCAGCCTCCCCAAGACACCTGCAACATAGGGCTGCAGAATCCTGCCTCTGGAAGGCTCCATTCCTGGCAGAATTTCAACGGCTCTGAATAAGATGGAAATTTATTAGGAGAAAATTATTCTGGTGTCTTCAGAAATACAACATTCCTGATAAAAATCTTGTTCCAGACAGCAGCCTAACAAGATACATTTGTTAGTGGTTTCTGTTCCCGGGAATCCGCAGAGAATGCATTGCCCTTTTATTGCCCCTTTTGAGGGAGAATCATGCAGTGACAGGCACGATTCAAATTTTTCATTTCGCAAACATTTGAGCTGGATATTACATGCCTTGCACTCCACTCAATGCGCTCTGCGTGCCTGGCACTCTACAGAGTGAGGGTAGAAGCATGTTGGCCTCATCAGCACCACAACTGGGCACCTCCTGAGTGCCAGGAATCGTGTATGCTAGATGGTGGCCTAATCTCTAGAACAAGAGAGCATTTCCCGATCATTTCTGGACAACCCATTTCATGTCCTGTTCTCAATTTCTTTCCTTGTCTTTTTTTAAAATATAATGAGGAATTGGGGTCAAAGCAGTAGCACAAGCAGTAGGGCGTTTGCCTTGCACGTGTTAACCTAAGACGGACCATGGTTGGATCTCCTGGAATCTCATATGGACCCCCAACCCAGGAGTGATTTCTGAGCACATAGCCAGGAATAACCCCTAAGTGTCACTGGGTGTGGCACCCCCCCAAAAAAAAAAACAAAAATATATAATGAGGGATGGAATAACCATTTTTGTGTGCATTTATGTGTATTCAGATGTGTAGTTTTTTTGGTACTGTGCCTGGCAAAAAGTAGGTGGGCAAAATATAATTACATTTTTCATTTTTATTGTTGATGCAACTCTTCCCTTCAAAGAGCACGTAACCTGACAGCTACAGACAATTAATCCCCAGGGTCTTGATAGAGCCAACTACATCTGTGTTTGACTCATAGGAAAGCATTTATGCATTTTACTCTCCAGCAGCTTCTAAGAAGCTAAATTCTCCTTTATTTAAAGCAGTATTGTTATATGCTTTTTTAAAATTTCTACTTAACTGTATTTTTAAAGCAACAGTTACGAATGATGAAAGCTTGGACCAGAAATGCAGCTCAAAGGGCAGGAGACTGTTTTGCATGCTCTGTGTATAAGAACCTGAGATTTACTCCCCATCTTTGCATAGTCCTCCTGAACTCCTGCATGATATCTGCAATTTTTTTTTTTTAAGAAAAAGCTGAAGCTTGCTCCAAGTGGTATAGAAACAGAAGCAGCAGCACATGGGTCAATGAATCATGTAGACAGTAAGGAAAGACTTAGAACAATTTTTAAAAATCTAAACAAAGAATACAGTCACTGTAGAAGTACTTAGTGATATTAACGTTCCTAGATACAGCTTAGTACATTAAGGGCATTTGAATGCAAAGATCTGATTTCAAAGTCACATTTATGATGCTAATTAAAACACACACACACACACACACACACACACACAAGAGTTGAATCTGCTCTAAGTGGTGTATTGAAGGAAACCAGGGATAGATTTCTTTTTAAAAAAGCAGGACAAGGCTTACCATAGGGAACCTAGAACTATAATACAGTGAATAAGATGCTTGCCTTGCATGTGGCCAATCCAGGTTTGTTGCCCAGCAACCCGCTGAGCTCCCTGAACCCCACAGGAGTCATCACTGAGCACCAGGCCAGAAATAAGCCCTGAGCACTGCCATCATGTGTGGGCCTCAAACAAAATAACAACAGAAAGACAATATATGGTAGCGAGGGATCTCTAATAGGGTAGAGTGACATCTGGTCAGTTTGCTAAAATGCTTCCCAATTATTCACATTTCTGGCACATAAACCTTCAATATATTGGGTATGAATAGCATATTGATTTAAGCAAGATTAGCATATTGTATAATTGTGAGAAAGATAAGGCTTTCATAAGGCTGTTAATGTAAGGCTGTTAACAATAAGGCTGTTTTCTCCTTCTTTAAGACTAATAGGACTCTCTAAGTACTAAATATTTTGCAGATATGCATATCTAAATGTTTTAGGATCATGCATTATTTTCCTATTGCTGGTATAAACAAATTTACACAACCTTAGTGCTTTAAATCAACACAACTGTACAGCCTGAACATTTTTGAAAGTCAAAAAAGCAGATTCCCTGGGTAGAAGGGCAGATGTGGGCAGGGATTGTTTTCTCTGAGAACTCAAAGAGAAGAAGCCACATCCTGCCCTCTCCTGCCTCTAGGGACGTCCACATTGTTTGGATCATAGCCCCTTGCTCTATCTTCAAAGCCAGCAGCAGAGTAGCTTAAATCTCTCTCCTTCCCTCTTGTTCTTTATTTTGTTTACCTGGGTTTTCTTCTTTTTTATGTCCATTCTTTCTAAGATTCCCTTTTGTCAGGATGCATGTGGTGGCTTGAGGGCTCACCTATATAGTCCAAAATAGTCTTTCCATCTTAAGATGCTTCATGCAAGTCTCTAAAAAGTGCCTTTAGCAACTAAGGCAATATCTATAGGTTGGGGCAATAGGATTGTGATTGACTTGGGGACTGCCACAGATCTTACATCATTGGTGGTAGAGGAGCATTATAATTTGGTTTGATTTGGGAACTGTCGCAGATCACAGATGGCAAGGAAATATGTCTTCTGACCAATATCACTTTAATTGTATCCAGCCACTCACAGTTCTTTGCTCTTTGCATCCTAGCTGGGAAGTGACTTCATCTGATTAGCTAGTATGAAGACAAGGTTCACTCGTTTTTGTTTTGTTTTGTATTTAAGTTTCTCCCAGGAAGTAATCTTAGCCTTATAGGATTTTTCCCAGTGTTGGGGTTTGGGGAATGCTGGAACTCTCTTGCTTGCCAATGTTCTCTAACATGAGCCCTCTTCCCCTCCCACTCTCATATTGTCATATTTCACAACTGGTGTAAGACTCAGCTAGAGAAGACGATGGTTGTATTTCCTGGAGAAACCTAGCAATCACATATGGTTATCATTAAAATAATGCACATTTCATGATCTTTTTCCTCTTAGAGACAACTGCTCTGCATATTTGAAATACAATGATATGCACATAATTAATATCTGCATCTTTCAGTTTTTACCCAATAAGATGACTTGCCTCTTCCACATATTGAAATCTACTTGATTACTTTTAATAAAGGTATCCAATTGTAAGACTGTCCCTATATTTATTAAACTGATCATCTAATTTGTTATGTGGTACCCAAGTCTTTTCAATTATAGGCAATGATACAAAGAGCTCCATTTCATAGTCTTCAATGAAATTTGGTTAATTGCTTTGCTTACCTTATTCTAAGGAGCCATTTTCCCAACTGTCAAATGAAGATAATAGCATTTATCTTAAAGAATTTGGGGGATCTGGAGTCAGCGAGGTGGCGCTAGAGGTAAGGTGTCTGCCTTGCAAGAGCTAGCCAAGGAAGGACCATGGCTCGATCCCCCGGTGTCCCATAGGGTCCCCCTAAGCCAGGGACAATTTCTGAGTGCTTATCCAGGAGTAACCCCTGAGTATCAAACGGGTGTGGCCTGAAAAACAAAAAAAAAGAATTTGGGGGGATTTAAAACAGTTAATGAATATCCTATAATTATCAAGGTGGCTGATAGGTAAATCAATAATATTTTTTTTACTTATTACTAGTAAATATATTTTCACATACTTCTTTTTGTTGCCACATCCAGTTGTGCTGTGTTCAGGGATTACTCCTCTATGTTCTGGGGTCAGTCATGCCTCATTTGACACTAAGGGATCATATGTAGTATTAGGAATAGAACCTGTGCTGACTACACGCAAGACAATTATCTTATCAGCTGCACTAACTCTCTGACCCAGTGACATAAGTTCTTTTTTATTATTTTATTTTTTATACAGTCACCATGAAATCACAGAATTTTTACTAAAATTTTTGAGTACCTTCATAGGGTAGAAACTACTAGATTAAAGAATATTAATGATGAAAAATATGATAAATACAACTTTTTCTCCTGTGCATAATATTGTGTTTTGTGTATTCCTTCATCAATGCTGAATAAAGTTTCATCTTTGAAAATCTGACCAGAGAAGTGCACTCTACTGAACATAGCCATTTTTATTTCTTGAGTGGAATTTGTATGCTTTCAAATATGAATCTCTTTAGAGAAAGGGTGAAAGGAGCAAACCTGCCCCAGAGGCAGGCAGGGGGAGGGTGGGCAGAAAACTAGGGACATTGGTGGTGGAAGATGTTCATGGATGAAGGATGGTGTACATTGTAAAACTGAAATGTAATCAAGAGCAACTTTGTGATCACAGTGTTTAACTAAAATAAAAGGCAGAAATTTTATTATTTTTCTTATTGTAAATGTTTTACAGGCTATTTAACATGTCTAAGCAGAGGAATAAAGGATGTTAAAAAAAGAAATCTCTTTTACTGATTAGGACAAGTTGCTCACATTTTAAAATTTCATTGTTATTTTTAGTTCATCTATTTCAACAAATATTTTTCTCACACTTTTTCCTTAATTATAAAAGTTTATACTGTCTTTTCAACACATCTGAAGCTTTAACACTATACAATGGACTATCCCTAATAGTCTATAAAAAAATAAAAGTATTCTGAATATTTAAACAATCAAGTCTTTCAAGTAAATATTGTTACTATACCTCCAAAAATAAATGCAGTTCTTTGTCATTTATAAAAGATAAAAATAAGTTAAAAGTGAGATTTAAAAATATTTTTAGATATTCTGGGGCCGGAGAGATAGCCTGGAGATAAGGTGTCTGCCTTCCAGGCAGAAGGACGGTGGTTCGAATCCTGGCATCTCATATGGTCCCCCGTGCCTGCCAGGAGTGATTTCTGAGCAGACAGCCAGGAGTAACCACTGAGCACTGCAGGGTGTGACCCAAAAACCAAAAAAAAAAATATTAAAAAAATATTTTTAGATATTCTGTAATTCACCAACTTACTATGTGAACTAGAAAACAACAAAATATGTGTAAAGTAACAAATACATAATAAAGAGAAAATTTGGAAAATTATTAGTTTGATGACATTTCAAAATAGAGCTATTTATCACAGTGTTTGAATTTTGGGTATTCATATTGACACAGGTATATGTACACACATATTTCTACCTGTTATAACTTTTTTTTGGTTTTGGGGTCACATTCATTGACACTCAGAGGTTACTCCTGGCTATGCGCTCAGAAATCGCTCTTGGCTTGGGGGACCATATGGGACACCGGGGGATTGAACTGAGGTCCTTCCTCAGCTAGCGCTGGCAAGGCAGACACTTTACCACTTGAGCCACCACTCCAGCCCCTACCTGTTATAACTTTTAATATACATGTACTGATTTATAAAATTGATGTTCATTGAGCATCTACTTTGGACTAGTCTCATATTTATAATCTGGTTTTCGCAGTGTAGTTAACTGAATTGAGCAATAGAGATCCCAATGCCTTTAATCACAATTAACTTTTTTCCTCTGTTCTCCTTCATTGTACCCTCACTGTGCCCTCATTGTACAGTTGTTATCTCCTATGTTACAACTTGAGTATCTTCCTTTTTGCCACCTTTAGGAAGGCGCTTATTTTTGCCAACTGCTATGGTGCTGCTCAGAGAGCCTCTACAATGCTAACTGGTGGTGAGATAAAACCAGAAGACACTACATACCACCCAGACCAAGACATAGGACCTATACAAAAACCAGGATCTAAAACTACAGAAATTTGACAGTAACAACTGTGATGCTGAAGAGCTGACCGCCGAGAATGTCTATGAGGTTGGACAACCTCGTATGCCTGGAGCCTTAAGTTGTTCTTATGCCAAAATACTTCAGGGGTAAATTGGCCCTGGTATTTTTTTTAGACCGAAGGTCTTTCTTTCCAATTCCTTCTGTATTTTGCTGTGCCTATACAAACGACATCTGCCACAGACACACATCTTTTTTTTTTTTTTAGTGTATTTCCCATCTCTAAGAAAAATAAAGGAGGGACTATACTAAACCTTCGGCTATTGTATTAACGACTTTATTGGTGATACAATAATTTTCGCAATTATTAACTACTAATGAAATCTCAAAAAAAGAAGACAAGAATAAAGAGACAAGATGCTACTTCACTTCTAAGTGTCTGAATCTCTGATCCATTTTTCTTCAAATTCATGCACACACCTTCTTGAATAGAATTCTCTTAGTGTCCAGACCAAGCAAGCCATGACATCAGAGTCATTCAGTACAAGAGCTTATGTTGGGGAAATTAGGTGAGCTACGTGACTCTTTGCCCCATTCTCTGTTTGCATCTTTGCTACCTACATGAGAGAGAAGGGCCACTGGCCTCAACTTTCTTCCACTTTGACTCTGTAGTGGCTTACTGCACTGGAGAATGCAACTTTGACAAGTACTGGCAGAAACAAGATGCCCCATCAATTATCAATGAAAAGAGGAAGACATAAACAAGTCTGATCTTCCTCCAGTGGACTAGAAAAACTCCCAGGCTCTTTCCGACTAACCGGGTCTATGATTTCATGTGATCTATTTATTAACCATCTATCTGTTCCTTTTTCTTTGAAACACAGAATTATTTAAATGTTGAAAACATCTCCCAATCCTTACTATTCTGAAAACCTAAGGAATTTACAGCTTATGGAAACTTGCCCATTTAAAACAGTGACACCAGATGGTCCCTCACCAAATATATAATTACTTCTGACTTGAGCTAACAAACCAGGGAATGAACTCATGAGAAGGTAATTGTGAGACATTTGTGTTTTTGACAATTTGAAAATGCCTTTTTTTTTTCCGCAAATAAATAACATTGGCACTTTTCTAAATAAAATAAGTATAGGCTTTTGTTAAAAGCTTTTCTTAAAGGAACATTCTGGACACTTGATCTCCGAGCCTTTGTCATATTAGAAAAGAGGGCAGCAATATGTATGAGCAATAAAGACTTTGAGAGCAGGGCCGGTTGATTTGTGCACATGACACTGGTTTGATGGAAAGATGGATTTCTCATTGACAGCAGGGACTTCATCTGCGTCACAATCCACACAGAGTTGACTCTCATTTTTAAGTTTCTGGCCTGAAGGTCTTGAGAGCTTATGCAGATTTTTCCTGTCTTCCTCTTCTTCACATCCCAAGGCCCTGCCATTCATTTTGACTTGAGAAACAGTCACAGTTTGGCCTATCTTGACAAGTATATGATGTGTTTATGGGGGAAGTTTTTTTTTCTGCTTAAGGGCCATAAGGTAATTTTCTGGCCTAAGTGTGGCTAGGCTGGACGGTTTTGTTCCAACTCTTGATTCAGGGACGCTGGTGCGATTTTTCAGCAAGAAAAATCAGGCAAGGGAAGATGGAAGTAGATAGTTTTTGGAAAGACAAAGTGAGGGGTGGCTGCTACTAAAAAGTGATCACAGGCACACAAAATATAATGGACCATAGGAGAGAAAATGCAGGAGAATTCATTCATTTGTCTGTCATTCTCTCTTCCACGCTCTTGGTAATAAGGGCTTGGCACGTGGGAAGATCTGTATTAGTATTGGCTTAGGCAACATGCTTAGATGATACAGAAAGAAACAAAACATAGTCCCTGTTCTCAATGGGCTTAAAAATAAAGCATGAATTCAGCTAGAAAATACAACAGAGCAAGGTACATGCATAAGGGGACTGCTTATTGAGAAGCCGGTTGATGCCTTGTTTTCATTCTACATTTCTCTCCCAGAGTTTCATTCAATTCTCTCTTACCCAGCAGAGAGTATGGTAGAGGGGAAGTTCATGCCTTGCTGAACTTTAACTCTGTGTTTAGGGGCCAAAATGGTAGCACAGCGGTAGGGTGTTTGCCTTGCATGCGGCTGATCCAGGACGGATGCAGTTTGATCCCAAGCATCCCATAAGGTCCCCTGAGCCAGGAGTGATTTCTGAGCGCAAAGCCAGGAGTGACCCCTGAGCGCCGCTGGGTGTGCCCATCCCCCAAACAAACAAACAAACAAACAAACAAAATCCTCTGTGTTTAATCATTTGTCACTGGAAGTAGGATTGTGTTGAAACATCTAATGGAGGTTGAGTTTCAACTGAGAACCATCTAAACCCTGGGCCTTCTATTTCTGTGTCCTCATTATTTTTGGAGTGATTATTAATGATGTTCACTTAAGATATAATTAAACTGACGCCCAGAGTTTGGGAAATGTATTAATTCTCACTGTTACTATATGGCAAAAAGGAAAGAAAGGATTTGATTGTTTTCTTCCCTTTAGTCAAACTCTAGACAGATAAAAGTTGTGGATGTTGGATGAAACTCTAGATGTTGCCTTGCATTTTTCTCAAGAAGCATATTGTTCTCAGGACTAACTTTTCACTGAATATCACCATCAGATAACTGGGAGCTGTGACTTTACATGAAGTTACATAAATGAAGTAAACAAAATTATTGCAGGTCTGTTGTACTAGACTAAGCTTCAAGTGATTATAAGGGCTTCAAATTAAGCAAAGGGAAGGCAGGCTTGACTACTGGCAAAACTAACAAAGAAAGAGAGAGAGAGAGAGATACTTGATAACTCGTGTTAGGAATGAAAAAGGAGAGACCACTACTGATATGGCAGAGATTCAAAGGGTAATCAGAAACTACTTTGAGAAACTCTATGCTACTTAAATTAAGGTTGATCTTTTCTTAAGTTTAGGTTGGTGAGTTGGAGTCCACCTCCATGTTTTACTACTCTGTTACTCTGAATTATGATTATCTTCCTTTGTCTTTTTTTTTGTGGATTATGACAAACTTTTAATCCTCAGTTGGAAAATGCTTTAAAAAAGGGTGTGTGGCTTGGTGGCCAAATGCATACATTTTAGGAAGTAGAGTTGGAGAGAGAATTGCTGAATTGAATGTCGAGCTCAGAAGGAGGGGGGAACAGATTTTATAGTTAAAAAAAATGTTCCCCTTTCCCCTACTTTTTTCTTTCTGACAGTGCTCAGGAAACACTGAATACCCCAGGGAATACATGGGACATTGGACTTCCACATACAAAATGTGCTCTCCAGCCTTGTATTTGCCTGGCCAGGACACACTTCCATTTTTTTGGTTCATATTCAGTGATGCTCAAGGCTTACTCCTGGTCTGCTCAAGGTTGACTTGTAGCAGGACCTGGGGACCATATATGGTGCCTGGTATTGAACTCAGATAAACAGCATACAAGTCAGATGCTTTATTCCTGTACTACCTCCACGACCCCTGGGTCCCAACTTTTTTTCATTTTCTTTTTTTCTTCTTCTTCTTCTTTTTATTTCTTTCATTATTTTTTCATTTTTCATTATTTATTTTATTTTACTTTTAAAATAGTTTTTAGGTTTATATTTTTTTAATTTTTATAGTAGTTAAATTTTTATGTTATTTTTTAATATTAAAGTAGCATGATTTGCATAAGTACTCACAGTGAGTTTTAGATATAAAGTGTTCCAGCATCAATTCCATAACCAATATCAACTTCCTTCTTCCAATGTCTCAAAATTATCTCCTACCCACCAGCCTGCCTCTTTTTTATGAGTTTGGTTGTTGTGTTTTGATTTTCTGCTTTAGTACTGTTGGCTCTGGGGTTTAGAGATATCCATAAACTACACCTATATAGCATCCATGTGCTAAAGAGCCCTGACCCCTAACCCTATTCTTCCCCTCCACTTCTTTTAATGCTCCTCCCTCCTCCAGTTTTTTTCATAGCCCTTTCTTTGCTTCTTTGGGACATATCTCTAAACATATATCTGCAAATACCTGGTACTTTTGACAGTATTGGGTACATAGTAAGTTCTCAATAAATGCTATTTGACTGAATACATGTGACATTATAGAGACAGGAATCTACTTTCCATTTACTAATTTCCCCAATCTTCAAATTCTATCCAGAAAATTGACTTTAAAGAGTTTTGAAGATGGGACAGAGAGATAGTTATGCTTGGTTACAGAAGCTCAAGTAAATGATTACACACACACACACACACACACACACACACACCATCATTTAACTGTCCAGGCTTCCATGAACTCTGGCCAAATTGGGTACCAGCATTGCCTCTGATACCCATCTGGTCTTTCCTTGTCTCTGTTTTCCCACCAAATAACATTTTGTAATTGGTCTCCAGAATGGTCTCACCAGGAATGCATGCAGAACATATCATTTCAAGATCAAAACTTGTAGGTCTATGCAATTAACAAAATCATTTCTTTATATCAATGATAAAGAGCTAGCCCTAGCTAGCTTGAATTGAATTGTGAGTGAGGCTCATTCAATCTAAGAAAAGGAAATCAAAGGAGAAGCTTCTGGCTGTTGTGTTATGAAAAATGAAATGTTTACCAGCAAAAAGAGACAGAAATAAAATAATACAGTATTTTCATTTTTAAAAAACTTAATTTTATGAATTTTAGTGCAATCAATAAGGAACAAAAAATAAGGAACAAGGAAAGCAAAGGGCATTCAGTGAAAAATGATTGGGGTCAGAAAATAATGGCATATCTTTGATATTATTCTGTGTTATCTTGATTTTAATACAGTGGTCCCACTACTAAGGGTTGGATAAAGAGGAGAAACATAAAGACTATTGCTTTAAAATTATTAAGTGGAGGGCCTGGAGCGATAGTATAGTAGGTAAAGGCTACTATTTGCATACGGCAGACCAGGGTTTGATCCATGGCATCCCATATGAACCCCTGAGCTTGCGAGGAGTAACTCCTAAGCATCACCATATGTGGCCCCAATACAAACAAAAATTGGCAAGTGGACATCTGCTTCATACAATGTTTATTCTGTTTATATCAAGGTATATGAATAAGTGCCTTTTAATGTCCTCATAATATCAACATTTTTTTATAGGTCAAGTATGATCACACACAACTAGAAATAGTTTGACCTATCATTTATCATGTGGGAGAAAAGATTGGGGAGATGAACCTTGAATTTAATTTCGTTGTCTAGGTTGAGTTGCCTTTGGCCCTCTTGTAACCCAAGGACTCAATGTCAAATAGTATCCTTGGCAGGTAAAGCTCATGTGAGTTGGGGAAATTAGAGTGAAAAAGAACAGCAATGATGGGCATATGATCAACTCAGCTGCCACAGAAGACAGCTGAAGCCAGATCATGATGACAAATGTGAAAGTCAATATGGGTTTGTCAGGGTAACTTTGTACTTGCTCCTGTTAGCAGTTGGTAGTTGATTGAGAACTGAGTTTTGAATTTGTTTTTGGGGTTACATCTGGCTGAGACACAGGGAAGATGACCACCTACATTTTGAGAATGCCTGTCCCTACATGAAGGTTTGGAAGTCAGCCAGAAGATCTTAAAATGGAGGTGCACAAGCAATATGATCCACCTACGGTTCACCCATTTTACTACTTAACAATTGCACTGTTTCGACTCCTTTGATTTCTCTTTATTTATTTTTTTTTTTCATTGACAAAGAGTCTATTTTCCTCTTGTAGATACTAAGACTTTCTGGTTCAGACACCTGATAGCATCATTTGGCAATTAAAATAACTTATTTTTAAAAGTAAATTGCTGTTAACACTTTCCAAAGTTTTATGTGTTTAGCTCCCAAATTAATCCACACTTCATGTCAAAGCAATTGTTAGAGAAAGTGCTTTAAGAATAAAAAATAATTTAGAATTATCTCATCAGCCTGTAGGTAAAAAAAATTCTCCCAAATAAGAAACTCTGTATTTTCTCAGAAAGCACAGATACCTTCCTCAAATGTTAATTTACCGCTTTATCATTATTATTTGGGGCTTTAGAAATAAAACTTAGTAAACCTGTTCCAAGAGCCCCTGAATGGAGTTGTTGACTAAAGTATAGAATTGACTTCTGTACACAGACACTATGCAGGATATATGGACTTGTCAATTTTTGCCTTCTCACTATTTAAAAAGTTGAGCATTTTAAGAGTTGTAATGTATCTGTGAATTCTTTGATGCTATTGAGGGTCCATAATTCCAATTGTTGGTTCTTTCTTAAGGACATAACTAACTGACTTAGCACTTCTCTGGGTTGCATGTAGATAGAAAGACTCATGATTCAATCATGAGATTCTTCATAAGCTTATATGATGGAGCCCCTCAATTTCTTGCAGCTGTGTGTGTGTGAGAGAGAAAATAGGGCAATATCTCTACTTCTCCTAGCTCTATAGGCATACTTGCAGTTGCAAATTTGTATGTCAAAGTTTTCAACTCCAGAGCTTCAAACAGTGACAGAATATATATGTAGGGTCCTTAAAGAGTACACGAAGTCTTATAGTTGCGTCTGAATCCAATATGAATGATGGTCCAGCAGGGAGACTAAGACAAATGCAAACAGAGAACAATGTATGAGAACATGAGGAGGAGATTACTGAGAGGAGATGATAGTGAGACCTTAGAAGAAATGAGTTCTCAGGACTAGAGCCATAGCACAGCAGGTAGAATGCTTGCCTTGCTTATGACAAACTCGAGTTTGATCCCCTGCATCCCATACTCTCTCTTGAACCTGTCAAAAGTTATCCCTGAGCACAGAGCCAGGAGTAAGCTCTTAACATCATCGGGTATGGCTCCACACCTCTTCCATCCCCCAAAAGGTGAAGATATTAATTTTGATAATAACTTGTTCTTGGAGTTCTAAGCTGCAGAACTGTGAGTAACCTAGTTTTCGTTGTTTCAACTCCCTGGTTCTGGTACTTTGCTATAGCAGTCTAGGAAGGAATAAATATACGAGGATGAAGACATTTTGCTAAGATAGTACATTTTTGGCACATAAGACAAAATAAGTCATAAACCTCCTCAACATTTAAAAAAAAACATTTTACTTGTCATCTAGTTTTTCTGAGGAACATTGGTTCTCAAAGAAGTCAAACAACAGGTAAGTGTGGGGTCCTGGGTTCTGAATACTAAACAAGGAGGGATGCCATTTTGTAAGGATCACATGGTGTAAGTCACTTGCTAGGTTTCCTCAAGCCTATTTCCATTAACACAGCCCCAAACTACATGGCCATACCAGATAGTCTATGGGGAAGGACCCAAGGGAGCGGTAGGAGGGTACCCTAGACAACAGCCAGTCATTTTAAAGATCATCATAAAGCTAGAACCTCCTTATGTCCCCCCTTTGTGTAATCCAATTCATGAGCTTGTGCAGGGTTTGTCTCCTTCTAGAAACGACCCTGACCATCAGTTGGAGTGTTGGGAGATAGATTAAAGTTTTGTTCAGCTTTACTCCAATTGTGTGGTCTTGTCCTTTGACTTTGGACCCTAACAGTAAGTAGTGTGAAATAGGAACCTCAAATTCTATTTAGGAGACCTTCTTAGAATCGTGAGGTAACATCTGCCTTTCACTTTGTCTTGCAAATACAGCCCCACTGACTGCTAATAATGTTTCCCATTCTTTCAAGGAGTAACAGTCACTTTTTGTCTAGGGAGAGAACTACTGCTGTTTCCATGGCACCACTCTCAGCATTCTGGACTGAGATTGTAGTCAGAGAAGTTCAGAGCTCAGGCATGGTCAGTGGCCCTGCATTGATGCCTAAGCAGAGGACAATTCAGTTTTCTAGGGCAATCTGCAGAGGCCTAAATCACAGATATGCACCTGGCCAGATGTCAGAAAGGGATGGCCCTTCCACTTTAGAACATAGCCCTTGTTAGTGATAAAAATTTCATCACTCATCACAGACTTCCTTGGGCTTAAGTATCTTCTCTCTTTAAGGAGAAGTAGAATTTAATAAAGGAATATACACAGATGTTAATGCAGAATTTTATTATGTTGGACAAATGTTTAGATCTGTGTAATCAGCCATCTCAAAATAGCAGAGTACCTGTCATCCCACTAACTTCCCTGTGACCCTTTTCCATTCATCTTCCACCTGAAAGCTATTGTCTTCCTCTCAAAATTCTGAATAGAATCAAGTGGAACACATTCTTTTGTGTCTGACTCCCTTGTTTTTAAGATTCATCTATGTTGGTGCTATTGTAGTAATTTGTTTTTTGTTTGTTTTCTTTTTGTTTTGGTGGTCACACCCAATGGTGCTCAGAGGTTACTCCTGTCTCTGCACTCAGAAATTGCTCCTGGATGGGTTGGGAGACCATCTGAGGTACCAGGGATAGAACCTGGGTCCATTTCAGGTCAGCCACAAGAAAAGCAAATGCCCTACTGCTGTGCTATCACTCCTGCCCTTTGTTTTTAGTGCTGAGTAATTCTACTATGTACTATGCCACCATTGCTGTCCCATTAGTCAGCATTTGTATTATTTTAGCTTTTGCTTTTATCAATAAAGTTGTTTTATAACTTCCTGCATACATGCCTTTATAGCTATAGATCCTCCTGGTAAAGAATGATGGCTGTAAAGAATATATAAAAGTGTTCAATAATATAGCCCTATGTTTGCCATCATTACATTGCAGGAAGAGCTATTAGGAGACCATGGTAATGTTGATTAAAAGAAAAACACTGGAATCTAAACTAGCCCAAAGGCATAAAGGCCTTTGAGACTTAGGGGCTGGCTAAGAGAACTGAAAACCATTGAGATGGAGAATTCCCAGCCCAGAGCACAGCTGGGCTCTCCCAGAACAAAGGCCAAGCTAAGAATATCAAAAGAAGACCATTAACAGCTTTAAATTCACCCCCTGTCTACCACTCTAGTCAAAATCTTTGCAGGGCTTTAGGGAACACTTTAGAAAAATTGTCAAAACTAACTTGGCAGAGGAAAAGGAACTCCTTTGCCCATATGTCTCCATGAGATTTCTACTTTCTATCACCAAAGTGGCTAAATATCCCACATTTATTTTTTCTGGAGAACTTGTGTTCTCTTTTGAGCATACCTATCTCTCTTTCTCCCCTTCCCGACATCTTTCAAGTATATTTTTATTTTACTTCATGGTTTGTCTATTGAAACTACCTTCTGTGAGGGAATGTGATGGGATTGGAAAGCCTGGCTAAGAAGTAAAACTGCAAAGAACAATTTCTTGCTCAAGTCTGGGTACCACTGTTTCCAAAGAAATCCGGTGGTGGGTATCATTTCCCACACCAGGCAGAACAT
The DNA here is from genome assembly GCF_024139225.1 of Suncus etruscus. Classification (NCBI taxonomy): domain Eukaryota; kingdom Metazoa; phylum Chordata; class Mammalia; order Eulipotyphla; family Soricidae; genus Suncus; species Suncus etruscus. Next base: position 12,772,825 of record NC_064863.1, on the reverse strand, counting down.
ATGGAACCCAGATGTGGTTTGATGACTGCCTAGAGGGGCCGGTAAGAAGTAAGTCGACCAAGGTGAGTAGAGAGGGAGCTGCAGGCTCTCTTCTTAAGCCCGTTACCTCTCTCCTCCCTACTTCAAATAAACCACTGGGGAACCCTCTTCCACCCACAATTAGTCACAGAAAGATGCATATTTAAATCACCAAGACACCACAGCACTAGAATCCCTGTAGTATTTTAAGCTTTCTTTGAATAGGCAAATGAATCTGGGAAAAGTATTTTTATATATATTTTTTGCTAGGAAAGTTTGGAAATATAGAAAAGTCTTCTAGAATAGTATATTGAACTACTATTTTCCCATCTCATACATTCAACAATGGTCGACCTTTTCATAATTACCATGTCATTTTCAACAACAACCAATTAACCAATTGTCCAGATCCAACTGAATGTCCTACAATTTAATTAAATCCCGCCTCTCAAATCAAGGACTCAGTCTTACAAGACTACCCCTCTTCAGGTAGAGGGCAACAACTGGAATTCAGCTGCAAATGGAGTTTCGGGGTTACCTGCTTCTCTATGTAGCTGTTCACACATTAAGGAGTGGGCAGGTTAGCCCTCAAACAGACTGAATAATTTCTCTATAACAATAAATAAAATTCAGGAAAGTCTCTTAAAATTGTGACTGTGTAAGATTGATACTTTTGGGATCTGGCAAACAGAAGAGATCTATAGAATTAGGATTTGAGGGACAGTTCCTAGAACTTTCATGCTCTCCCAGGTACCCCACACTTCGAGAGCATCAGTGCATTCACTAGATGCTGCTTCAAAACTTTTCATTTAGGGCTCATTACATCAGTACAGAGTAAAGGTATGATTGGAATATTGCTATGACTGACTAGATCACTGGCCATTTGGTGGCTATTGATAATTTTCAGTCCCTCTGCCCACTCCCAAGTCTGTAATGGGACTGAAAGTTTTAGTCCTCTAATCATATTTCATTTCTCCAGACTCTTATACCCATCCTGCACCTTTGGGATACCAGGAGCACTGTCCTGAAACATCCATTAGCATAAGGTGGAAAAGAGGTCTTTGGGGAAAAAAAAAAGACAGGAAATTCCATCACTTTTAGGAGCCCTGGAATGAGGGTAAAACCAAATGTATGTGTTTTATTAGACCCAAGCTCCAAGTTATTCCTATTTTTATGCTTCTAAACTTTTATTTTTATTTGGTGATAGCACTCTAAAGGAAAACCTTTTCATGTTATTCTTTTCCCTAAAAGCATTTTGTACATAATTAAAAATATTCTTTGTATATCTAATAAACAGTAAAAATGCTTATTCCAAACTAGATTTTTCCCATTTATCTTAAACATCTTTCTAGTATCTTTTTACATGGCACTTGACTGTGATATCTTTTTAAGTCTCTTTCACTCTGCAAAACCACCTCCTACCCACTCCATCTTTTCCAGTACCATTGATCTACTAAATCAGCTAGACTAGCTTCTTTAAAGAATCCACTTTATGATAATTTCCTGATGGTATCATTTCATTTTCCATCACTCTTTCTTTAAATAAGAATTTAATCTAAAAGAGAATTAGGGATCAGAGAGATAGCTCACTCTGATGAAGTGCATATACTGTGCATATCGAAGTCTGGTTCGATACTCGCACCACATATGGTTCCAGGGGCCAGCACCAAATCCTGAGCATAGCTGAGTTTGTTTCCCAAGCCAAAAATTCTAAAATATGAATAAAATAATGAAAAGGCTCATGTTCAGTGTTTCTAAATAAATAATATTTTATAATCATGTTAATTTTGAAAAATCTTTATTTTTTTAAGGGCCTGACCATGTTCTTATTCCTAGGAGTTGCAAAGGTAAATATTACTGTCATTGTCTTACCAGTAATGATCTTGCAACCTCACTGGGGAGAAAAGAATGTAAACCAATCAATATAATAGAGTAAGGGCACATAAAGAATTTGGGGTAAAGGCATGAATCGAAAGGGTAATCAAGGACTGCACCAGAAAGTGATACATGAGCTGGCACTAAAGGGAAATCTAGGTTTTGCCAATCAAGAGAGTACAGAGGGCGTGGTCTGCTTGTCATGTAAAATACTGAAGGAGATGTTATATAAAATACTGAAATAGGTTGATACCAAATCAGAAACTTAGACTGTATCTTGTAAGCAATGGCAAGCATGATGAGGATTTTTAATTGAGAGAGGCTTTCAGCTTTGTAAAGAGTCGTTGTTAACACTTTAGTGGATCAGGATATTCCAGAAATTGTTCTTCTTGCTAAAGAGATGCTTTCTCATGTCCTGTTTATTAGCACCATGGTCTCAGACAAAGGCTTAACATTTGACATTTCAGGTGCCCCAATGCTATGTTGATTCTGCCCTTTGTCCCATCAAGGGAACTTTGTAACTATGGAAACACTTCAGGTTCTCAGTTACACAACATAAAGAACAGAGATAGGTTGGTGTGGGAACTATGCAGGCAATCTGGTAGAACTGCTGCTTGAGGGCCAACTGATGGCAACTTTCTTTTTTACCTTTTTGCTATTTTTTTATTTTAATTTTTATTTTTTATTAATTTTTTATTTTTTAATTATGAGAACAAAGATGCAAGAAAGAGGACAAGGTAAAGTTACAGTGGAAGGACAATCACCCATAAACAGAATTCTCAGTAGTCCCATTGCTGATATCTTAACTTTGCACTTTCAGCCAAAGAACATTTAAGAAAAAATAAGACAGAAACCCATGTAAACAATTACTTTGTCCCTACAAGTCACAGATTGTAATACATAATATTTCTTAGCAGCACACTCAAAGCAATCTAAAGCCATAAAAACTTATGTAACTCCTTAAACATTGAAGGCAAAGTACTTTTTTACATTTTCTAGCACATGGCATATTAGTTATGTGCAAAACCAGGGAGAACAAAGCTTATATACCTGAGCACTGCTAGGTGTTGCCCCAGAAAGAGGAGGAAAATAATATGAGAGAGAGAGAAAGAGAGAGAAAGAAAAAGAAAGAAAGAAAGGAAAGAAAGAAAGAGAAGAAAAGAAGAAAGAAAGAGCTCCAAAAAAAAAGAAAGAAAGAAAGAAAGAAAGAAAAGAAAGAAAGAAAGAAAGAAAGAAAGAAAGAAGAAAGAAAGAAAGAAAGAAAGAAGAAAGAAAGAAAGAAGAAAGAAAGAAAGAAAGAAAGAAGAAGAAAGAAAGAAAGAAAGGAAAGAAAAGAAAGAAAGAAAGAAAAGAAAGAAAGAAAGAAAAGAAAAAGAAAGAAAGAAAGAAAGATAAGAAAGAAAGAAAGAAAGAAAGAACGAAAGATAAGAAAGAAAGGAAAAGAAAGAAAAGAAAGAAAGAAAGAAAAAGAAAAAGAAAGAAAGAAAGAGGGAGGGAGGGGAGGGAGGGAAAAGGAAGGATGGAAGAAAAAGGAAGGAAGAAAGGAAGGAAAGAAGGAAAAAAAAGGAATTGTAGGTTTGATTTATTTTTCAGGTGCTTTAGACATCTTGGATATAAACTGTTAGATGAGAGGTGGGAATATTTTGTCTCCATCTATGGATGTGCCTTTTCTGGTTCTCATTTATTTTTATACAGAAGCTCATTAATTTTCTGTAATCATAATATCTACTTATCTTTACTTATTTTTGCTTGGCCAATGACTGGATCATTAAAGATGCCACTAGATTTGAGGTCATGAGTGGTTTACCTTGTTTGCTCCGATATATTTTATGGATTCGGGGGACTGATGTTGAGGTCTTTAATCCATTTGGAATTGACTTTTGTTCCCATCGAGCAAGGTCTGCTAGAATGAGAGGGACAGACACAGCTCGATCCTTCTCAAGAGTGGGAATTAAAAAGCATCGTAAGAGTAACCAATAACCAAAGGTAGCAAACAAAAAACCGTTCTACAGAATTGAGCTCACCATTATGGGGAAAGGGGCTAGGTTTTGAGGAAGGGATCCAGAGACAGTGGTGGAGAGAAAAATAGTCTGGTGAAGTGTACAAGGCTGAAAACATTTTATACATAGATGTCTACCACTGACAATATTGTAAATCATGGTGAGCAATATAAAAACTAAAATTTTGAACTAAAAATGTTGACATTTGGGGGGAAGCATTTCTTTTTTTTTTTTTTTTTTTTTTTGTCCTTAGAATATAGTTCATTAGGATACAAAGTCAAAGACTTTTCAAAATCACTTACAATTATTTTTCTTTGTGAATTTGGCACAGATGATATACAATGAAGTTCATGTGTTTCCATTTTATTTTCAATTACTGATTTTTTTCATTTAATTAGTAATTTCACAATAATTGTGTAAATTATTTGCGGATTTAAAATCAAGTTTCTAACCAAGTCAATTTTTATAAATCAATTGGTAACCACCTCCTTTTCATTTTTTTGGTTGAATGTTCTATTCCTTGCTTCTTTTAACTATGAGCAGCATATACATATATACTTCAGATATTCTTTTATTTAATAACAGCTCAGTATTTACATGTATACCTCTGAGTACTTTTATCATTATTAAATGCCCTGAGTTTCATTTTATAATAGGAGAGAGAGTTGTTTCATATTCTAAGGCTGTGATGAATGCACATTTAATTCATATACATGCATATGAATGCACCAAGATTTATTCCCTATCAAATATCACTTGCTGGATATTTGGGTGTTTTCATGGTTTTTCTACAATAATTAGTGCTGTAATAAATTTAATAAATGCTGCAAGTGCTGTGTTGTATTTTCTCCCCTCCCTTTTTCTTCCCTTTCTTTCCTTTTCCATTTTTTGCCTGCATGTAATAATATTTCTATGAGTGAGAGTTCTTTAAGGATATATTCTTTGAAGGGATTGTTAAGACACGGCAAATTGATGGATAATTTTGGTAGATTTTGTCAAATCTTTTCAAGGAAATTTTGTGGTTATTTTGCATTTTCATTAGCATGTCTATGAAAGTGCCTAGTTGCCTAAAGCATTATTTAAAGGATCTTTGTCAAACTAATAAGTATGGATTTGTTATCTAATACACAGATGAGAAAAGAAACCCCAAACTGAAGCATATATTTTTTATTATAAGTAAAACTCAGAGAATGTCATACAGTTAAGGATTATTTAAGTCTGGTTTACTATGAGACCAGATTTTGTCTTAGTCTGTTAGTTCTATAAAATCATATTTTAAAATATTTTTCTTGGGGCCGGAGAGATAGCATAGAGGTAAAGGCATTTGCCTTTCATGCAGAAGGTCGGTGATTCGAATCCCGGCATCACCATATAGTCCCTTGAGCCTGCCAGAAGCGATTTCTTGAGCATAGAGCCAAGGAGTAACCCCCTGAGCGCCTGCCGGGTGTGACCCAAAAACCAAAAACAAAATTTTTTTTCTTGGGGTTGGAGTGATATCCCTTTTGGTAGGGCACTTGCCTTGTACATAGATGACCCTAGCAAACCATATGGTCCCCCAAGCCTGCTAGGAGTGATTTCTGAGTGCTGAGTCAGGAGTAATCCCTGAGCACAACCAAGTGTGACCCGAAGCCCAATAAACAAAAAAACAAACAAAGTAATATTTTTTATTTTTTTGAGGGCACCTTGATTTTCAACATAGTTGATTCTAGTTTCATTGCATACATCTTTTCAACACCTCACTCAACTCAAATTTCCCTCCTCTCTCAACCAATGCCCCATGAACCTCCCCTCCTTCTTGGTATTTTGAAGCTTTTTAGATATATTTATCTAATGTATTTAGATATATTTTAGATATATATATATATTTAGTTATATTAATGCAAATTATTATTTTTAAAAATACAACTTTTTAATTTAACTGCTTACTCTCTTGCTTATGTTTTGTTTTACATGTGTTTTGTTGTGGTATTATATTATATTGTTGTTCTACTTTTTTGTTCTGTTGTTATTATTTAGATCACACCAATAGTGTGTAATGACTTTTGTTATGGTAGTAGGAGATAGATCCCCTCCTAGTGGTGTTCTTAACTTCATGTGGTTCTAGGGTTGGAATCCAGGCCTCCCAGCATAAAAAACACTGACCCTAGCCATTTGAATTAACCCTTTACATTTCTACTAGATTTTTTCTTGTAATTGTTTTGGATTTTGAATGAAAGCTAGGAACATTTTTTTCCAATGTCAAATAATAGCAAAAATTTACTCCTGTTTTAATCCATTACTTTTAGGCTTTCTTTCCCCTCCCACACACTGAATCATCTTTTTCATTTAAAATGTAACATGGTGGGGCCGGAGAGACAGCATGGAGGTAAGGTGTTTGCCTTGCATGCAATCCTGGCATCCCATATGGTCCCCCGAGTCTGCAGGAACAAATTTCTAAGCATAGAGCCAGGAGTAAACCCTGAGCGCTGCCGGGTGTGTGACCCAATAAACCAAAATAAAATAAAATAAAATGTGACGTGGTATATGTGAGAAAGATAGATTTTAATTTTTTTCACAGACTCTCTAGCTATCTCAATGTTATTTATCAAAAAAATCAACTTTTACTCACATGATATATAAAAGATATCTGCGATATACTTAATTTGCAGATATAATTATGTCTATTGCTTAGCAGTTTCGTTGGTCTGATATTTGTACACAATTCCATCACTTTATGTCTATAAAAGCTTGAGGGATGAGACGAAAAGTCCAAGAGGGAGTAAAATGCTTGCTTTGTACACAACCAAGCCTGGTTTGATCTCCAGCATTCAATAATATGCCCCCAAGCCCTGCCAGAAGAAACCCCTGAACTCACAGGCAGGAGTAATCCTCCTGAACAAGCACTACTGGGGGTGGTCCACAATTCCCCCAGATAGTTTATATAAATATTTTAGACTCTGGAAAGTAAAGTCAATTAATATGTTTAATTAAATATATTACTTAATATTCTATTTTGTATGAATTACCATTAAATTGCATCTATAACCCTTACCACGGATAGAGACTTTTTCATTAAAAACAGGGGAGCAAGAAGAGAGAATCTATTAAAAATTCACCATGTTGTTGCAGTAATTATCACTGGAAGTTCAATCACAATACTTCTAAGAGCATTTTAATGGGAGCAGACAGGCATCACTCTTCTTATTTCTCTTTTTAGTGGAAAACACTTGGTTTGTTGTCAGGGTTTATTATATGTGTGTATGTCTATAAAATTTCAATTTTTAGGGTATTGCTTTCTTCTTATATATAAATATATCAAATGTCAAATCACAAATGAATTCAGATAAATTCTCACTCTCTGTGTCTTTGGAATAATCAATGTAATTTTTTCTCTCTTTAGGCTTATTAATACAATGAATTCAACAAATATAGCTCCTAACATTAAGCTACTTTTCCACTTCTCAAAAGTGGACATGCTATTTTAGTATTGTTTGGTGATATTTTAGTAAATACTTTGCATATTCATTAGTATGTTATCCTGTTAGTGAGACTTTTGTGGCAATTTTATCAGCTTTTAGTGTCAATGTTTGATTCACTTTATAAAATGTTTAGATTCATTTTTAATTTTTTAGATTTAATTCTTAATATTCTTGGAATTGGAAAATACAGCCTCATTGAGAAGCAGTTTTTCCAGTAAACTAAGTAGTAGAAAGGCTTAAAAACAAGTGTCCCAAGTTCATTATACACAATACTTTGTTTTTGTTTTGTTTTACTTTGGTTTATTTTGCTTTTTGGGGCCACAACCTGGTGATGCTCAAGAGTTACGGGTTACTCATGGCTCTGCACTCAGGAATTTCCTCCTGGCATGCTCTGAGGAAACCCTATGGGATGTCAGGATTGAACCTGTGTTGGCAGTGTAGGCAAGCGCTCTACCTTGCTCTTAATATTTAATGGGGAGATCTAAAGGAACATTAGCTTGAGAAAAATTGAGGAAAAACTGGAAATTGAGTCAGTACAGATGGTCAAAGAAGGATAAAGTATTTGGGACAAAGATGATCTTGGCCATTCCTGAACGAATAGCTATAACCTTTATAGAGTCCCTGGTGTTTAATTTCCTGGAACTCTTGCCCATAAATGAAGATGAGAAAAATAAGGGAATTGACAAGGCAAGATTTTTATTAAAATGAAGCTCTTGATGTGATCGTTCAATGCAAATGAATTGCCCCAGTTATTATCAGCATAACTTTCAGTATAGTTAGCTGAAGTGCATGGTCATTATCAACATAATTAAAGACTTCCGGTAGCTAAGTCATTTGAAAATGAACTATAAGCTATATAACTCATCCGTTTAGGCAGTGGAAGATCATAACTGAAAGGAAACTCTGGGTATTTATTTGGTCATAGTACTCTCTAAGGATCTTAAAGTGGCATATATGTATAGTAACAGAAGCTTGAAAAAAAGAAGGAAAACTGAAATAAAGATGATATGAAATTTGACCTTTGAGACAATTTTGAATATTGCCTTCCAGAACTTTTCCTGTAAAAGTCAATTCATAGAAACATGCATAGATGATTATATGTATATACAAAATATGCAAATGTGAACTACTTTCAGCAAAAGTTAAACTTTGCATTGACTTCATGATGTAGTGTTCAGTGGTAAAGTGTCTTGTACACAAGAGAAGGGTGTAATATAAAGCCCATCCCCACCAAGTCGTTCACCATCAAGGCCACTTTTCTTTCTTTCTCTCCTCTCTCCTCTCTTCTGTCTCTCCTCCCCTCTTCTTTCTCCCCCCCCCCTCTCTCTCTCTCTCTCTCTCACACACACACACACACACACACAACACACACACAGTATTTTGGGATACACCCAGCTGTGCTCAGGGATCACTCTTGGTGTTCTTGGGACCTTGAGGTAGCTAAGGATTAACCCTAGGTCAGCTTTTGCAAGGTTTACTTCTGCATTTATTTCTTCAGCCCCCCCAAAAGCACTTTGGCCCGGGTAACTTGACAATTAGTGGACAACTTGTAAAGTCGTTGCAATTCTAATTTTTCAACTTCATAAGAGAATGTTCTTTCTGGAACTCAGTGTATGCAATTGGAGCATTTTCCTGCATTTCCTGATGCCTGGTCTCAAGTCCACTGCCATTCCTTTTGAAGGGGTCGTACATATTTTATAAGAAAGAAAAAATGGGTTGAGAAAGACGTGCTAAAGTAGGACCTGGCAGATATAGAGAGTCAATAAATATTTTCTAATTGGATTACAGAATGCGCAATGAGTTACATTTAAAAAATTAAATGCAATCACTTCACCCTTTTAGCAAATTCACGTGGAGGGGGAGTTTCTGAGGCGTGGACCAATTGTATTATTGGCTTCAGTACTACTGGCTCCCTGGGTGAAAGCAAAACATTAAAAGAATTCAATAGTCTTTATGGGATGAGACAGGTTTTTAGTGTTTTCCTTCGTGCTTCCTGCTTTCCCAAAACTCCCTTAGCTCTGATGGTATAAATAATTAATGATGAAAAGTAATAATAACCTTATGTGGGCAGGTTCTGTACAGAACACTATTAGACGCGTGCAATTAGTATGAAAAGATTTTCATCTCTCTTCTATTCACAGAAGAGCCAAGAATCAGAAATACCAAAAAAAAAACCACACATACCTAAATGTAAAGTTATTGTACATGTGATACACACATTTGTTTTCATCTGGGGCCATATCCAGCAGCGCTTAGGGGTTACTCCTGGCTCTGCACTCAGGAATCATTTCTCATGGGCTCAAAGGACCATATGGGATGCCAGAGATTGAAACCAGGTAGGCTGCATTGCGAAGCAGTCTCACTACTGCTAGGCTATCACTCCAACCCTCTGAAGCAAACATTTGAAAAGCTTCTGGCAAACTGCCATCTTAGAGGGCAGTATTCATCTATCTCCTTCCCCTCAAGTTCTCCACACTCAAACCTGCTGGGGATTATTTATTATTGTCTCATGAATCTAATAAATGGAAATCTCATATTTGTTACATTTTCTATGAACAAAGTTGAATGTCTGTCCATATTTTCTCTGATAAAGAGTAATTGTTTATGCATATCTCTCTTTTTTTTTTTTTTTTTTGGTTTTTGGGTCACACCCAGCAGTGCTCAGGGGTTACTCCTGGCTCTATGCTCAGAAATCACCCTCTCGCAGGCACAGGGGATCATATGGGATGCCAGGATTCGAAACCACCATCCTTCTGCATGAAAGGCAAATGCCTTACCTCCGTGCTATCTCTCTGGCCCTGCATATCTCTTTTATACCCTCTACAGAATTATTTCCTTTTCCTTTATGATTTGAATACTAAAACACTTATTCAATTTTGTTAATAAATTTTGGAAATATTTTTATCAACTATTTTGTTTATCTTTTATATTTGCTTATTTGCTTATTTGCTTGGGTATACCTTCTGCAGTCTTGGAGTTTACTCCAGGCTTTGCACTCAGGGATCAATCATCCTGGCTGCCCTCTGGAGACCATATTTCATATTAAAGATCAAATCTGGGTCAGCTGAGTGCAAGGCCAGCTCCTTATTCACATTTGCTATTGTTTCTGTTCCTTCTGTTCCTACATTTATCTTTTTTACCTTGAATTAATGTTTGCAGTTAATATTTTCATGGCTAATTTTTTTTTTTTTTTTTTTTTGGTTTTTGGGCCACACCCGATGGTGCTCAGAGGTTACTGCTGGCTGTCTGCTCAGAAACAGCTCCTGGCAGGCACGGTGGACCATATGGGACACCGGGATTCGAACCAACCACCTTAGGTCCTGGATCGGCTGCTTGCAAGGCGTTTGACACCGCTGTGCTATCTCTCCGGCCCGGCTAATTTTATTAATCTTTTATTTATTTTCTGGGTCATATGATTAGTTATGCAATTTTTATTGAGATTTTTATAATATTATGTTATATAATCATATTATATAATGTGATCATATAGTAGATAATATATTATATGTTATGTTATGTTATATTATATTGAGACTTTCTTCATATTATAAGAACATTCTCCATGTAATATCTTTGTATTTCTTAACATGAAGCTATATACTCTGCCTGAAATTTATTTTATGTATAGAGTAAACTGAAGATTGCTAGCAGTTGCTATCTCACATTAATATAAACAATACAAAAAAGTGTCACAATTACATATACACAATGGAATATTATGCAGCTGTCAGGAGAGATGAAGTCATAAAATTTTCCTAAACATGGATGTACATGGAATCTATTATGCTGAGTGAAATAAGTCAGAGAGAGAGAGAGAAAGACGCAGAATGGTCTCACTCATCTATGGGTTTTAAGAAAAATGAAAGACATTCTTGCAATAATTTTCAGAGACAAAAGAGCGGAGGGCTGGAAGTTACAGCCCACTTCATGAACCTCACCACAAAGAGTGATAAATTTAGTTAGAGAAATAACTACATTGCAAACTATCCTAACAATGAGAATGTATGAGGGAAATAGAAAGCCTGTCTAGAGTACAGGTGGGGCGGGGTTGGGTGAAGGGATATTTTGGAGACATTGGTGGTGGGAATGTAGCACTGGTGATGGGGGGAGGTGTCCTCTTATATGACTGAAACACAACCACAATCATGTTTGTAACCAAGGTGTTTAAATAAAAAATATTATTAAAAAAAAGTGCCACAACACGAATCTTCAAAAATAACATTTCTTGAAGTCACATTGGTTTAGAATACTATATAGATAGGTTTCAAGTGATTATAATTTGATGTCAAACATGCACTAAAAAATTTTGTTGTTGTTGTTGTTTTTGGGCCACACCCGGCAGTGCTCAGGGGTTGGTTAACTCCTGGCTGTCTGCTCAGAAATAGCTCCTGGCAGGCACGGGGGACCATATGGGACACCGGGATTTGAACCAACCACCTTTGGTCCTGGATGGGCTGCTTGCAAGGCAAACGCCGCTGTGCTATCTCTCCGGGCCCAAACATGCACTAAATTACAATGGACACCAGACCTTCAGTTTTCATCCACCTCCATAGAATTAAACTCCTATTAAACACCCACTCCCCTCTATCCCTCTGACAATTGCCATTTTGTTCTTATGATCCAAGAATTATTAATATAATCAATGCATCAATGAACATAATCAAAGAGGGCTTATCCTATGTATGTTCAATGGGACTTGGCAAAATGGATTCATTTGGAATCACTCTGTGATTGGTGCCAGGCACTAATTTAAGCACTGAAAATGCAAGGATAAATCAAGTAAGCAGCATTTTCAGATGGAGCTTTCATTTAAATTGCAAAAGAAAGAAATAGAAAAGTAAGGAATGGTCAAGGGTTTGTGTGTACAAGGAAGAGTGAAAGAATGATAACGGGATGTGGGAAAGAGCATCTGCAGGTGAGATGGTGAGAGATGACTTTGGAAGAACTGGTGAAGTGAGGCCGAGGAGCAGAAGCAAGGCTTAGAGTTTAGAGAAGAATCCAGAAGGTGGAACATAGTACAAATATACTAAGGATCTCTAGTTTGTAGTATCTGAGATGAGAGTGAAGGCCTATAGATATTGTGAGAAGGTAAAACATAGAAGCTTTCAGCGAGATAAACAGGATCCATATTGTTTGTCTTTGGGTAGTCTGGCAAGTAGTTAACTTTAACTCTTAATATGGAGGCAAGCTTTTCTTTTTCCTTTTTTTTTTTAATTCATTAAGAAACTTGCTGTGATTTGAAATGACGGCTTCATGCAGACATTCCAACACCACAGGCTTCACCAAAGTTTCTGCATTCCTCTATCAAAGTCCCCAAGGCTTTTCCCTTTCAATCTCCCAATCCCTTCACCTGAAAATTCAATTCTGTAGACCAATTCTCCAGTTCTATTGTAGGAGGTAAGATTATATATATATATATATATATATATATATATATAATACATATATATATGTGTAATATATATATATATAATTCAGTCAAGAATATTTTTTTTAATTTTTATTGTGGCCAAAGTGAGCTACAAATCTTTCACAGTAATATTTAAGGTACATAGTGACAATGAATAAGGGGCATTCCCACTACCAGTGTTGTCCTCCCTCCACCCCTTTTCCCAGCATGCGTCCCACTTCTCCCTCATTGACCCCCCCAGGATGCTAGCATAACTGATCCCCACTTGTACAGCTTGTTGTAGATTGGCTACGGATTCTGTTGTTGTTGACTTTGGTTTTGTTGTTCAAGTCTGATCACTTTTTATTTCCGCTAAATGTTCATATGACTGTCTGGTCCTGGTCCCATCCATTTTTCCCCCTCAAATTATGAGGGCTGAGCAAGATGGTTCTAGTAATGTGGTTCTGTTGGAGGTATAAGAAAAGGGAAAAGAAAAAGCAAAAACAAACACTCATACCCAAATCCCCCAAAACTAAAACTAAAACTAAATTAAATAAAGAAAAAAGAAAAGAACTAGAAGAAATTGTCTAGATGTTATAAATATCAATTTAGAAGAAGAAAGGGAAAAAAGGAAAAAAATCAGTCAAGATTTTAAATAAGGACACCACGTGGTAGGTAGGGTAGGAGGGACAATTTCTGGGACCCCACCTGTCCTCCTCGAAACTGCCACCAGAGGGCAACCAGAGGAAACGGGGCATTGACAGCTCAAGCTTCCCAGTGAATAGCAAGCATCCTTGCCTCTGCTAAGTGGCTTTTGTTTCAGGGACATTACTTGCTTAAAGAGTGGGGAAATGTCCATATGGGGAATAGATTTGAGGGACTTAATAACAATAGATATGGGGAACCTATTGAGGACAGTGGCCAGGAGCTTGGTGTAATTAAATGTGGTGGATCTAAACAGGACTTGTTAGACTTTGCTGAGATTATTCTCAGAATCAATGGAAGATGTATTCTTAGGAACTAACTGACCAGCTGGCTGTGACTATGAAACCTTACAGTGTGCCAGATTACTCTGGTGAATAGTCCAACGACTTTGGGATTTTAATGTCTTATCAGGGCAAAAGAATGAAAGATGCCAACCTAGGTTAGAAGAGGCTTATTTCTGTCATATACAAAATTCCAACAAGGAACCCATCTGATTAGAGTTGAAGGACCAGCCCATGATAACAAGCTTATCACAGAGTGGTTGAGTGCAGATAGAGAAATAACTACATCTACAGCTACATGTAGAGAGAGAAATACAATGCCTGTCTTGAAGACAGGCCAGGTATAGGGGGAGGATAGAAAATAGGGGGACAGTGGTGGTGGGAAAGTTGTACTGGTGAAGGGGGTGTGTACATTTTTTTGGGGGGTCACACCTGGCAGCCTCTCAGGGATTACTCTTGGCTCTATGCTCAGAAATTGCTCCAAGCAGGCTTAGCATTCGAATGGGATATGGGATGCCTGGATTCAAAACCACCGACCTTCTGCATGAAAGGCAAATGCCTTACCTCCATGCTATCTCTCCGGCCCCGGGTGTGTGCATTTTATTGCTCAAACCCAATTATGAACATGTTTGTAACCATTATGCTTAAACAAATTTTTTTTTTGGTTTTTGGGCCACACCCATTTGACGCTCAGGGGTTACTCCTGGCTATGTGCTCAGAAATCGCCCCTGGCTTGGGGGACCATATGGGATGCTGGGGGATCGAACCGCGGTCTGTCCTACGTTAGCGCTTGCAAGGCAGACACCTTACCTCTAGCGCCACCTTCCCGGCCCCTAAACAAATTTTTAATTTGTTGTGATGTTGATGCTACCATTTCTGGGAGAAAATTGTTCTAAGTATCCTAAACATGTTTTATTGCATTCACTTTCTTGGGAGGAACATTTCACAGCCATAGCTTAGGATAACTATGATTTGTTTTCTTTCCCCTACAGGTACTAGGAAAATGGCTATAACAGATGGTTTGTTCCTTGACCTAAGACTACGTTCAGATACACCAGTTACCAGAAAGGTCCTAGTTATATCCTGGTACAGAATTCTAAATCATGTATGAGCATGACAATGGGTTTCAGAAATCAATAAAATTCAAGAGAGGTGAAAAAAAAATTAAAAAAATAAATAAACCCATCTGAGAGATAGGCACATTCTGGCACATCTTCCCCTAAACAAACATAACAATATTGAAGGTTAGATATTCAGCAGAGGGGTAAGATGTTTGTTTGTCTTGCATGTAATCAACTCTAGTTAGATTCCCACTACCACATATGGTTTCTTTTCTTTATTATTTTTTTTGGGGGGGTTTGGGCCACACCTGATGAAGCTCAGGGGTTACTCCTGGCTATGTGCTCAGAAATTGCTCCTGGCTTCGGGGACCATATGGGATGCCGAGGATCGAACCGCAATCCATCCTGGGTCAGCTGTGTGCAAGGTAAATGCCCTACTGCTGCACTATACCTCCGGCCCCCACAAATGGTTTCTTGAGCGCCAATAAAGATGACTCCTGAACATAGGACTAGGTGTGGCCCCCAAATTAAAATAAAAAAGTAGAGCTGGTTCAATAGTACATGGGTAAGATAATTGCCTTGTACAGATTCAGGTTGGGACCCCTGCTCTCCACAGGATTCCCTAAGCAGTGCCAGAAATAATTCCTGATCGCAGAACCAGGAGTAAGCCTGAGCATTGCCATCTATGGCTCAAAAACAAACAAACAAAAAGGATATAAATAAATATTAAAAAAACATCTTTATTACTTAACAGATTAGTAAGGGAGAGATAATTTAAGAATATATTTCCTATTAGGCTCTGATTTTTATAGTTGCCTCAGCTTCCAGAGAACCATGGCCTTGTATATGGAAGGGGCATTCTTTGGTAGGTGATTTTTAGATGAATTCTTAGGTGAATGCAACCAATATTGTCTTTTGTGATATGTTTAATAGTAGTTATCACTGAGCATAACTACTACTACTACTACTACTACTACTACTACTACTACTACTACTACTACAGGAGAACAGGTATTAGAGTAATATGAGTTCCAGTTGTGAATCTGTCATTTTCTAACTCTGTGATCTCAGATTTAGTTTTAACCTGTCAGATCTTTTATCCCTAATCTCTACAATGGGACGTTTGTTGGGAGGGTATTAGAAAAGTAGCTCAATGGCAATGCACATGCCACACATGTATGAAGATCTGGTCTTGACTATGACATTGCAAATAAACAAATAATAAAATAATGCAGGTAGCACTATGGGCCAACAGTGTCTACTGTCTTTGACAATTGTATCTTGACATAAATAGCACAGCACTAACACAGAGCAAATAGTCAAGTGGTGGGGCCAGCAGGTAGGGCGCTTTCCTTGCACTCAGCTGACACAGGTTTAATCTCTCGCATCCCATATGATTCTCCAAGCACACCAGGATGATTCCTGAAAGCAGAGTCAGAAATAATCCCTGAGCATTGCCAAGTGTGACCCAGAAACAACAAAAAAAGAAATAAACCAAAAATATTGTCAACTGTTGTTTGTGTAGCCTATAAATTTAAGCCATGCTGTCATTTCAAGGGACAAATTCTTTTTCTATATGTGTGTGTGTTTGTGTTTATTTCTAAATGCAAATGGGTGTGATGAACACTTTGTTCTATCTCTCTCCACCAAATCTCCAGTGCCTCTATCCCTTTTTAACTTTCATAGCAGGAACTCCCACATCACTCCCACCACCTCCTCCCCAAACCCTGGATCTTGCTTCTTGGATACCTTCAGTTTCATCATTTCCTCAAGTAGAGTTTGATAAATAAGAGGAAATAATGTATATCTCAACTCCTGTGGCAATAAAGACATTGGTAAGAAAAACGAACAATCAAAGCAAGACCTAGGAGATGACAAGCTTATTTTAAAACTGGTATAGAAACTGGAGCATCCAAATCACATAGAGCAAAAGAATTGGGATTGTGTCTTAGATTTTAATACAGCAGAAGTTGAAACAAAGGAACTGGTTTAAAGATCTTCACAGCCAAAGAGAAATGTCTTCGAACATGTTAGATTCCCGGGAGTCTATTTCTCTCTCCAGGGAATGTGATCTAAGATTTGGGTCACTAGACACCTTAACTACTGAAGCTTGAATTATTGTGGAATTTTTAGGCAACACTATTTCTAATATGCAGAGACTAAGAAGGATGCCAAAATGTTTGACTTGTCTAAAGAAACAGCTGCTAATTAGATATTCCAAAGGAAAAAAATTAATGTTACAAAATGATTTGAGAACCCATATTTCTTCTGGATATTACAAAAGTAAATGACAAGTACTCATGTTCTTTTTACATACGTTTGTTTTAAATAAGAACAGAGTCTATTTCCCCAAAATTCTGCTAGCAGTAACTATGTAGAGAGGCCACATCTTCATGATAGACCATGAGAAGTTTGGATTTAAATTTATTGAACAAACTTTACAGCTATGTTCCTTGCATGTTGAAACATATTTTACATTTTCAAGTATAAAATGTAGTTAATTAGTAGAATGTGTACTTATATGGGAAAGTAATTATAATTGGGCTTGAAAATAGCCTCACTGTGGCCTCTGATCTCTCCCTCAAATGCTTAAAAGGAACAAGAGGTAGCAATGACAACTACTATGACAATGATAATAAGAGAGAGAGAGGCAGAATGTTTGTCTAAGAGACAGGCAGGGGGTTGGAATTGGGGAAGGAAATGGGGGACATTGGTGGAGAAAAAGTTTGCACTAGTGAAGGGTATTGTACATTCTGTGACTGAAACCCAAGTATGATCATTTCAGTAACCACAGAGCTTAAAATAAAGAATTAAAAAAAAAAAAGGAGCATGAAGCAAAGGACAAAAGAAGCCTTAGGACTCTCATGTGAATCAGGGGTCTCCAGAAAAACAGAACAAATGGGAGCTAACGGGTTATTTTCAGAGGCAAGAAAAGTTGATGTCTTTACCTGCTCAGAATATCTCTTATCTTGAGGTCAGTCATGAAATTTGCTTATGCAGGGATGGATATGAAGCTTGTTATGCTGCGTGAAATAATCAGAGGGAGTGGGCTAGACATAGAATTATTTCACTCATTTGTGCAGTATAAAAAAAATAAAAGATAGATTGTTAATAATACCCAGATACAATACTGATTAGGATCAAGAGGACCAGTCTATGATAGGAAACTTGCCACAGAAAGCGATGAATGTACTTAGGGTAATGAATGGTCAGTCCATAGTGATTATGATAGTTGGAACTGATCACTCTGGACAAGAACTGGGTGCTGAAAGGGGATAAAGTGCTATGGATGGTACCTCTTCATTAGCCATAGTGCAAGCCACAATGTCAAAGGAGAAAAGAGTGAGAGAAAGAAAGAGAGAAGTAAAATGCCTGTCTCAGAGACCAACATGGGAGAGGTTGGGTGGGTGTTGGAGGAAAACTGGGTCGCTGGTGGCAAGAAATGTGCACTGGTGAAGGGTGTTGTACATTGTATGACTCAAATTCAATCGTGAACGATTTTGTAACCATGGTGCTTAAATAAAGTAATTTATATAAAAAAGAAAGTTCAATGAATTCAATACAGGCTTTAGAAAATGTTAAGACTGGGTCCGGAGAGATATCACAGTGGCATTTGCCTTGCAAGCGGCCGATCCAGGACCAAAGGTGGTTGGTTGGAATCCCGGTGTCCCATATGGTCCCCAGTGCCTGCCAGGAGCTATTTCTGAGCAGACAGCCGGAGTAACCCCTGAGCACCGCAGGGTGTGACCCAAAAACCAAAAGCCAAAAACCAAAAAAAAAAAAATAAATGAAAGAAAAGAAAAGGTTAAGACTGTAGGACTTGTCCTTGACCTCTGGGTTTTTCATAAGATCAATTTGGAACCTTTAAACATCTGTAGAACTCTTAAAAGGATGCTCAGCTCTCTCTAAAGGAGGGAAGGTTACAGTCACCTCAACAGTGGCCAACATCAACTGCTCTTACACACAATAAGATCTCAAGTGACTTTACGGTGACAATTTGAGGTCAAGAATGCCATACCTCAGTCTTTCCCAGAGTGAACAGTAAAGATTTCTGGTGTAAAGGGTTGTTTTTTTATTTTCTGAAAAGGGAGGGTAGTTCACATATGTTTGGGAAAAATTTGTTTACTCAAATCCAGGCAAGGCATCAGGGAAGAACAGAAGGTTCTTAGGAGCAGAAGGTCTAATTTAAAGATGCTACTGAACTGGGTGTTGAATACAGATTCAAGAGCCTCTGCTAAGGATGGGAAGGCTATATTAGACATTTTATTAGGATATCAAGTTTTCCTTTGGCAAACATATCAGATCAAAAATTTTGTAAAAGTAGTATATAGCATGTTCTCATATATATTTATGTGTTCATATAGCTAAATATATAATATAATAATTACAATTTATTATATAATATATATTAACACATAATATATACATACATTTGTTTTTGAGGCCACACCCAGCAGTTCTCAGGGATTACTTCTGGCTCTGGGCTCAGAAATTGCTCCTGGAACTATATGGGGATCCAACCTGCGTTTATCCTGGGTCAGCTTCTTGCAAGGCAAATGCCCTACTGCTGTGCTACCACTCCAGCCACCTCACATTTTTGCTTGTTTGTTTTTGGGTCACACCCGGCAGTACTCAGGGATTACTATGGGCTCCAGGCTCAGAAATGGCTCCTGGCAGGCTCAGGGAACCATATGAGATGCCGGGATTTGAACCACTATTCTTCTGCATGCAAGGCAAAACACCCTACCTCCATGCTATCTCTCTGCCCCTCCCCCACATACTCTTGACTTTACTTCATTTAGCAGTCTTTTCTTACCTAGTAATACCAATGATCTAAACCAAGAAATCAACACAGACATTATGTTACAGGGTCACCTATAGCCCTAGCTTGACCTTTTCCGTGTGTGTGTGTGTGTGTGTGTGTGTGTGTGTGTGTGTGTGTGATATGCTATTTTTCTGGTCCTAGTTCACATCTCAGGTTACACATGGATTTACACTCTCATGTTTCCTTCATCTTTGGCAATTGTTCTTTGGTTTTCTTATTCATCTTTGAAATCATTTCTCCCTTATTTTGCAGAATGTAAAGTGTGTCTGATGAAGTTATCTGATAATTTAACTGCAGTCATGAATTTGGGGGCATTAACATTACAGAAATGAATGCCTTTCTTGGGCTTATTTCTGGAGATGCACAATATCACTGTCATATTTTTATAACACTAACTTTACTCACTTCCCCCAGTCTGCTGAAAAGTTACATATATTTTAGAGATTGAAAAGCTAATAATAGCAGAGAAATTTACCATTACCCTACCCCCCATACACACACACACACACACACACACACACACACACATGTTAGCATTCACAGATCCAGTCCTTTCTTTCAATAACAATTGCTATGGTGTCTGCCTAATGGTGATTTTTCTAATTCAAGAGGTTGGGGAGAGGAAGACAGAGTCAGGCAAGGACAGACAAGTTTCATTTAATTGATAATTAATTGGACTTAGACTGTTGCCTTCATTGGATCTATAAATCAAGGTAGATATGTAGGTTTTAAACAAGAAGAAAGCTTAGTTTTATGCAAAGTTCCTCTCCACATGGGGCGTTCCTTCTCTTTCTCCTAGACTTTCCAATAGAATTTTCTACCTTTTTCTTTTTTTTTTTTTCTTTTTTTTTTTGAGCTACACCCAGGGGTTACTCCTGGCTATGTGCTCAGAAATCGCTCCTGGCTTCAGAGACCTTATGGGTCCCCAGGGAATTGAACCGCGATCATTCCTAGGTTAGCGCGTGCAAGGCAAACCACTTGCACACCACCGCTCCGGCCTCCAGACTTTTCTACCTTCTTAAAAATATAAATAAATAAATAAATAAATAAATAAATAAATAAATAAATAAATAAATAAATAAATAAGAAGAAAACTCTATGCCTAAGAGACAGTTTTCAACAGTATAAAACTTCCCTTGATGGGGCCCGGAGAGATAGCATGGAGGTAAGGCATTTGCCTTTCATGCAGGAGGTCATCGGTTCGAATCCCGGCGCCCCATATGGTCCCCTGTGCCTGCCAGGAGCAATTTCTGAGCCTGGAGCAAGAAATAACCCCTGAGCACTGCCGGGTGTGACCCAAAAACCACAAAAAAAAAAAAAAAAAAAAAAAAAAAAAACAACTTCCCTTGCATGCCACAAACCCGAATTCCCAGCAGCAAAATATGGTTCCTTAAGCCCACTAGGAGTGATTCTTTGAAGTGTTTGGTCCCCTTGATGTTGAACTAGGGTTTGGTTATTCCACACTTCCCAGAGAGAAAGGGAAACCCCATATCCCCTATCTAGTAAGAACAGGGGAATATGTTCCAGTTGTATTAGTCTGCAGTAAATAATCCACACAGATATGAGAGTATTAAGGGGCAAGAAACTCGCACACAGCAATGCACCATACAAGTCAGTTGCTCCTCTCAAGGGAGCCCCAAGCCTTCAGGAAAAAATCTCTCCCTCTCTGCTTTCCAGCTTCCCATTTATTCAGCTACAAACAGCACCCCTACTCCAGGGGGAGGGAAAAAAGCAGGCCCTGAGAACAGATACAAATGAGAACAATTACAAAGACTTTTATTTACCTCACAATCCTTGAATTTTGAGCCAGCAAGGCTCTCTAAATAAGATAAAATATGGAAATACAGAGATAGTACAATGGTCAAGGTACTAGCTTTGCAAGAGATAACTCTGGGTTGGATTCCCAATATCCCATAAGGTCCCCCCCAAGCACTGCCAGGAGTGACAACCCCAAAGCAAGACCCTTTCTTTATTATCCAGAACCCCACCCACCAGGGTGGGGGAAGGCCCTGTAATCCAGGTGGGCTTTTACATACCAAAAGAAGAGGTTAGGAAAAAAGGAAGTTGGGGGAAGTGTTACAATGCAGGAGAGCTTATAAAGACACCAGGATGGCCAGGAGGAAGAAGATAGTGACTGAGAACACAGCATCAAAGGGAGCATTTATGCAAAGAGAGCGGGCAGGGTCAGTAGTGAGGCGTGGCTAGTTCGGGTATTCTTCCTCGGTTTGGAGGCAAGCACGAAGCTTGGGTGATTCAGGTGGAGAAATACTGGGGTACATAGGCCAATGGAGGGCTATGGCTCAAGATTCCAACAAAGGCTTGCTCTGTGCTTCTAGATTCTCCCTAACTAGATGATATTCAAGATGACAGAATATCATAATATAGAGCCGAAGAGATAGGAAAATGGAGGGGTCAGTTCAGGTTCTACCCCCAGTACCACATTTGGTTTTTAGAGCACCACCAGGCGTGATTCCCTGATAGGGAGTCATACAACCAAACATAGACAAAAACATAATATAACTATAGCTCTAATAGAGAATATAAAGTATTTGCATGCATATACTTATATATGATATATACTGCCACGATATACATAATATTTATAAATGTAATTATGACCAATTAAAACTGAATATAGCAAGTAGACTTTATTCATATTTTAATGTATAACATAAGATATATACAGCATAAATATATAGTTGTAGAACACTACATACAGAATTAGGAAATCTATACAATAATTAAAAATGTTTGGAGGCTGGGCTGGAGAGATAGCACAACTGTAGGGCGCTTGCCTTGCACACAGCAGATTCAGGACAAAAGGTGGTTCGAATCCCAGCAACCCATATGGCCCCCATGCCTGCCAGGAGCAATTTCTTGAGTGCAGAGCCAGGAGTAACCCCTGAACACTGCCGGGTGTGGCCCATAAACCAAAAAAAAAAAAAAAACCCACCAAAAACATTAATAGCATTTTTTTTTTGGTCTTTGGAAAATGTTACAGTAGAGGAGCATAAAGTGAGACCTGAGCTTCAGGTGAGTTTATTCCATCACTAGGATACAGAAGTGATGATAGAATGAAGGCGACTAAAAGTGGAAATAATCAAGAACACAACTGTGAAGGGTGTCTCTGAGGAAAAAAAAATAGATCCTAAAATTAGAGGCTAAAGACACTTTATTTCATTAAAAATAAGATATTTGTCATAGGCAAAACGCTTATGAACTAGGAAAGAAAATTTAAAAGACTGCAAAGTTTTACATTGATTTTAACCTTTCTTTGCCTTTAGAACTTGATTTGTTTTGTTGTTGTTGTTTTGTTTCTTTGTTTTTCGACTGTTTCAAGGATGACTCCTAGCTCTGTGCTCAGAGATCACTCCTAGCAAGGCACAGAAGACCACATGAGGTGCTAGAGAAGGAACATAGGTTGGCTTTGTGCAAGGCAAGCAGCCTACCCACGGTACTACTATTGCAGCTCTTGTACTCCTCCTATGATGGCCTGACCATGCAAGTCTTAGATGCTCTTTCTCTGAAAACTGAGACCCCCACCCCCATCTGTAAATATGTCTTGCACTCTGACAGCCACCCTGTTTCTTATGCATGGAGGACTTTGGCTTGAGTTTATCCCATCAGACACCTGGAGTTGTCTCAGAATTGTACTTCGCATTATGACTCTTGGACCTGATTTTCTCTCTCTCCCTTTTTTTTTTATTTCTTTCTGTAGAGCTGCATCTTGATTTCACAGCCCTCCTGCCCTCCCCAGCTCTCTCTGCGTTTTTCCCTCAAGAATTCCTAATCAATTTCTTGCTTTTCTAATTCTGTATTTTGCCTGCATCTCAGAGGACCTCATCTAAGGTATCCCTCGTGGAAATAGTAAGAAATAGGGCTGAAGATTTATAATTAATATTCTTTATAGTATTATTTAAAAGAGATAACACTACCGAAGCTTTCCTACAAATCTGACAATAAATGAACTGATTAAGTCAATCGTGGTATCCTCCATAAACTAGCATATATAGTTATTGTAAATAATTGCACTCAGCTATTAAAATTATGTTTTTTAAGATTGATAATACATGAAAGTGGTCATATATAATATTAAGTGAAAAAGATATAAATTATATATAATCTTACCATTTCATGTTTTAAAATAATCTATATGTGCATTAATAATTTGTAGCAAGAACACTGCCAAAATCTAAGTCATTATTTTTCTGCAGAGTAGGATTACCAGTTCAAAATGTTATCTTTATTATCTTTTATTTTTTTAATTTGAAAAAAAATCTACAATTATTTTTACAATTGTAATTGAAATACTATAGGACTTAAAAATAGATTGCTTCTTCAGTTTCATTTGCATGTATAATATAACATTTAGGAAGTAGCTATGGGATTTTCTCCTTTATTATCTCTGTTTTCAAGTGCTCTCTCACTTAATTTTCTTTTGCAACCCTTGAATGGTGCTTATGTAACTCTCTCTGGGAAAGGGAACCTGCATTTCAGGAGGAGAAACTAAGCAATAAAATTGAGGCAGGAGAAAAAAAAAGAGGCAGAAGGAAGTAAAAGGAGACTGGGGTCAAGGATTTTGGGTCCATCAATGGTTCCAAGAGGCGAGATGTCTATAGATCCAAACCAAATAGCTAACAACACTGAAAACATGAGATTCAAACTACAATAATCAAACTTAAAAATGTACCTGTCATGGAGGCAGGTTGGCACAGAGAGGGGGAGGGAACCTGGGGACAGTAGTGGAGGGAAGTCGACACCAATGATGAGATTGATGCTGGAACATTTCATTGTCTGCCTGAAACTCAACTATGAATAGCTTTATAAATCACAGTGCCTTAATAAAAAGGAATTAAAAAAAAACCTTGAAAATGTAAGTAAAGTCTTTTTTAAAATGTGAATTATACATGTTGACATGTCAAATATGGCAGGAACAAGAGTGATATGCTTAAACATAGCAGACATTCTTTTAAGTAAATTACGACTAGCTATTAAACCACATCACTATTTAAATCCCTGCCATAATTTAGAAAGAAAGTGTGGTAGAAGAACTCAATATGAAGTAACCTCTGGAGTCCTGGCCACCACTAAGAAATGGCATCGTTGTGCCAGGGAATTGGAATTAATAATTCTGTACTGCTAAAGCCCTCAACTTTATCTTCATCTTTCAGCATTTCTCACCATGACTCCCACTGTAGGTTCATAGACTTTTAATAAGATGCTTGACAATTTTCATTTCTTCTCACTCTGAAATTATGGTTGAACACAAACCCTAGCAGCCATTCAATCAGATAGATCATCAGCACCCATGAGGCATCCTAGGCTTTCTAAAAAAATCAATGGGATAGGGGCCAAAGTGATAACACAATGGTAGAGTGTTTGCCTTGCATGTGGCTGATCCAGAACAGACCTTGGTTGGGTCTCCAGCATTTCATAATGGACCACTCAGCCAGGAGTGATTTCTGAGTGCAGAGCCAGGAAGTAACCCCTGTGCATCACCAGGTGTGTCCCAAAACAAAACAAAACAAAACCCCAATGGGATAGAAAGAGAGTATATATTTAAAATGAACATTATTCTTTATCATTTCTATTATTTCATATCATTATTTTCTCTGCTTTGTCTCTATTTTTCTCGGATAATTTGTCATGAAATTGGAATTTTGACTCATCAATGCTAATTCATTCTTCTGTGAAATTTTTGTACCTATATTTTTCTCAGACCTGAACATCAGAGAGCTTTCATACTTCCACTTAATGATGCAAAACTTCTGTGTGCTCAAGGCTATAACTTAGTGGGGGATGGTTAGATAATGCCTAGTTGATGATTGGCAGCTCAGGCCATATGTAAGTTGGTGGCCCATTCAATTTAGTTCCTCCTGAAGCCTAGTAACAGTCCAAGAGTTGTTTCTCAAAAAGGAGAGAAGTTATTTGCAGAGGAGAGAGCACTTTGTTCCAACAACCTCAAGTCTTGCCTTGCAACTTTAATTATCTGTAAAGACCAACCATTGACTCCACAACTCTCCAGTTACTGACACAGGCTCTTCAAACACTGCTGTCTGTGCTATATCTTCTGGATCAGGTATCAGAGAAATTGCAACTGTTGCAAAATCTTCTTTTATTCTAAGCTACACTCAAAAAAACAGATGCCTTTTAGTTATTCAATAAATGAGCCATCGTAACACACCCAAATATGAATATGAATATGATGGCATCTAAACAAACCCAGACAAAATCAGTCCACTAGGCACTTTGCTTCTCTTTGGTTGTCGTAGAGATAGAAGCAAAAATTTATCCTTCACTTTGTAAAGCATTATTTGACAAGTCTCATACTGCTGGAACACCTTTCACTGTGGTTGAAACTCCCTGAATTTTTGTTGGATTAATTTCCCATATTTTCTCATACAGATGTCTTACCCTTAAGTCAAGTGTGACTAGTATTACTTCAAGCCCAATCAACACAATTTCATCAATGTAATTGATTCACTATCATCTCCCCTGTAAAAGGGAAAGATATCAAGATCTCTGTGTATTAAATCATAGTACAGGGCTGTCGAGTTGAAAGACCTTGAGAATAGAACAGTGAAGGTTCAGTGCTGCTGTTACCAGCTGGAAGGGAAAAAACCCTGCTTCTGTTGGGTTTTATTGACAGGTATGGAGAAAACACATTTAGTAGGGTAGTAGCTGCATACCAGACACCAGGGGCTATGTTAATTTGCTCAAGCAATAAAACTGCTTCCGGTGAAGCAGCTGCAAGTGGAGTCCCAACTGATTAAGCTTGTACTTAATAATTCACTGCTATTCTCAAAAATCTGTCTTCCTTACAGGCTAAATAAACGGGCTGAATGGACAAATGCTAGGAATCACAACCTCTACATCTTTCAGGTCCATGATGATGATCTGTCTGTCTGTGATCCATCCAGAAATGGGATACTACTTGTCTATATACAATTTTTCTGTGGTAGAGGCAGTTTCGATATTCTACGGGCTTCATTTAGTTGTTCCCACCATATCAGCCCTTATTCTACAGGCCAGGAGATGCATGTGAAGATTTCACCTAATGCTGACAAAAACCAACACATCATGCCTTCAGAACCAGGAAAAGACCTACAGGGTAAGTTAGACCCCTGGGCCTCAATGTCAGTCTGATGAGAGCTGACTCCATGCTACTGCACCTCCATTGGTTCTTGCTCTTCTGGTGGATCCCAGTGAAATCAGAGTCTCTTGGATTTGATTTGAGTGCAGAGTCAGTATCTAGTAGCACCTGAAAGTTCTCATTGCTGTACTTCCATTGCCTGTTGTCTCAGTGTGCAACCACACTAGCTAGAGGTGGGATAAGGAGATCTCAGAGGGGTCTCAAACTCAATTTACCTGCGAGCTGCAGGAGGCAAAGTCGGGGTGATCCTTGAGTGCAAAGTCAGTAGTAAGCCTTGAACATTGGGGGGGGGGGGGTGACCCAAACAACTAAAACAAAACAAAACAAAAAAAGATTCCTCTAGGGCAGGGCCACAAAATGTTGTACGGAGGGCCGTTTGCGGCCCACGGGCCACAAGTCTGAGACCCCTATAATTGTCCAATCATATCATAAAAGCTCACTGTTTGCTTTTTTGCTAAAACCTAAGTTATCAGCATCTTTCAAACTCTTCATATTATAGAGCCAACAACTCCGGAAGCTCCAGAACAAATTCAGAAAAATCACCCTTAATTTGTACCTCTAAGATTCTAGAAAAGTCTAGTGGTCCTCTAGAACTACTTTCCATACTAAATTCTGTTCTGTCAGGATTCTCCACAGCAATCGAAAAGAGGATGCATACCTATCTATATCTTTATGCCAATTATTGCTACATAAGGAAATTTCTGATAAAGAATTGGCTTGCAGAACTATGGAATTGAGAACTTCCAATCTCTCTAGAGTGACTCAGCAAGAAGTTTTTATTTTAGTCTGAATGCTAGCAAGCTTGAGACTTAGACTGAATTCAGTCTGAGTACCAAAGCAGAAAAAATTCTCAACCATGAAGGATATCTGCTTTTTTGGACTTCAACTAATATGTGGAGGCCCAAACACCTAAGACCAATCTGCTTTATTCAATCTTGAAAAAAATAATAAATTTCATCTACAAATATCTTCCCTGAAACCCAGGGAAGGTATTATTATTATTTTATTATTATTATTATTAAATCCAGAACAATATTATGCCCAAATACCTGTATACTTTTACGTATACATATGTGTATACGTAATATGTATGTAAATATGACACATCAAATGAATCATCATATTTTTCATCAAGAGTACCTACCCAAAAAATGGGTGACTTACCTACTCAAAAAAGGTTATCTATCAAACTAGATAGTCAGATATCTATAATATTGATTCCATCTGAAAATTTGAAATTGTAATCTATAACACCTGTAGTATGTTTTGCCTTAAAAGATCATTAATTTTAGAATTATTTTGTGGATAAATACGGCTGTACAATGCCATGAGAACAACACACATAGAGATGTGCTAACCCTATTG
The DNA here is from genome assembly GCF_024139225.1 of Suncus etruscus. Lineage (NCBI taxonomy): Eukaryota > Metazoa > Chordata > Mammalia > Eulipotyphla > Soricidae > Suncus > Suncus etruscus. The sequence continues at coordinate 12,744,695 of NC_064863.1, read as the reverse complement.
TGGGAATTATTCCAAAATATAGGCAAGTATGAAATCCCCATGTGGAATGCTTCAAATAAACATGATTTCTATTTGCCAATTATATGACTGTAGAAGCTGGTGAAAGACAGATATGAGAATAGTCATTTAACAATTGTATCTGAGGAAAAAATAAAAAAAATGCAAAAATAGCTATTCTAGGGCAAAGTTAGATCGGTTAAGGCCCATTCACAGCAGGAAATCTCTTACATGTCTTTTAAAACGATGTTGGAAATCAGGTAACAACAAATCACTTGGGGAAAAAAGGCAGATAAAAGCAAAAGGTAGAATGATCAAAGCCGTGGACAGATGTCAAGTCCGTAGCAAACAATAGAGACACCAAGTGTAGTCATCAGAAGTTGTTTCTCTAGGTAACTCAATGGTTTATTAAATATTTCAAGGGTGATGGCAAATAACGGTGGGAAACCTGGCCCAAATCCAGAAAATGCTCTAGAATTATGTATGTATGGCTATTTTCTAAGATGAGCTAATCTTGGATTAGAGTAGTGTGTTTATGAAACGCGCACGCGTGCGTGCACACACACACACACACACACACACACACACACACTTTCAATGACAGTACCAACAATAATGGGACTTCAGTTCATTCTGGAAGATGAGCATCAGGAATCCTTTTGTTCCCTGATGAAAGACAAAGGGCCAATTTGTTTAGCACATGTTCATCATTAGCAGATTTGGGGAGCCTGTGGGTGGTTCATGTTCTTTCTCTTCATCCTTTTTTTTTGGGGGGGGTCACATTCGGCAGCGCTCAGGGGTTAATCCTGGCTCTATGCTCAGAAATTGCTCCTGGCAGGCTCAGGGGACCATATGGGATGCCGGATTTGAACCACTGTCCTTCTGCATGCAAGGCAAATGCCTTACCTCTATGCTACCTCTCCTGTCCCTTTCTCTTCAACCTTCTGTCAGTTGTTACCTGGTGTCAACAGCCATTTTGGAAGTCTCTCTGTGAGGCACCAGCAGCAAAAGAAAGGGCAGGGAGCTGAAATCTAAACCTGTAGGGTTAGTCATTGAAGGTGGGTGGAATGAAGCTGGGTGGGGAGGAAGAAGCCTTAGGAGTAAAGTTTGGTGAAATTAGCCACAAGGAGAAAACCATGGCATGGGAACTAATAATTTTTAGTCTAGTAGGTAGTTTGTGAGAGAGCCATTGATCAGAAGTTTAACTGGGACAGGTTGATTCATAGTCACTTCTGAAACACGTAACTACCCTATTTGCTGCATGCATAGTTTTATGCATACATGTCTGATTGTGATTTGCAGTGAGAATGCTGTGGAAACATGAGTCAGATATAGAACCTTTTTCCCCAGGCATCTTCTAAGAAAGAGAAGCCTGGTCAGAATAGTGCAGCCTCTTTACATAGAGAGCAAAGGGTTCCTCTCCCAATACAAACATTGGGAAAGGCAGAACCCCTGGAAAGATGGCCGCACTACATGTGCATGGCAGTTTTTTTGGCAAGCAGTGAGGGAAGTTGTTATTGTGACTCTTATTATTATAGAAAAAGGTACAGAATCTCCTTGCTGCTCCTTCCAACTTTACTTCTTTGGAGCCAAGTCTTCCCTTTGTGGATGGATATGGAAGATAATGCCTTCTAGATCATCCATTTCCTTCTCCAGTAACATAGCCAACTGTCATACCACCAATTAAGGGTTTCAATACTTGGATAAGTTTTTTTTTGTTTTTTTGTTTTTGGTGTTGAGATGGCACTTAGTGTGAATGGTGAGAATTAGTTATGTTTAGAGGTAACGCAACAACCACTGATATTCTGCAATATTTAAGTAAATGGGCAAAAGATAAAAAGAAATGTATTCTGTCTGGTGTTACTCCCCTCCCCCAGCTTCCTGTTTTGCTCACCTTGAGTGGCAGACCTGCCCACATCTGGGAGGGGTCTTTGGCTTCCAGTTTTGCTCACGAGGAGGATAAATGGAGAGAGATTCAGCTGGAGGATTGAGAGAGGATTGAGCAAGAGAGGTGGCTGGCAAAAACAGGGAGATGTTAGGGCAGCTGATGAGAGTTTGCTTAAAAGGTTAAAAGCTTAGGAGCCACACATATGGTGGCTGGGGCCTTAATAAAGTTGATGTCTTCTGAAACCTGACTGCTTGTGCATCATTTCCTTGCCACCACCCTAAAACCCTAAGGCTGGAAGGAAGGGATTGCAGGCAAGTGGCCTGGGCCGGCAGAGAAAGGTCGCGCTCTCTCCCTCCATCCATCTCATCATCATCCATCACCATCAAGGACTTTATAATTATAATTATAATTATAATGTTTTCAACATTCCAGTACACTTAGAGAGGTTCTAAATAAGAAGTTAAAGTATGGCAGGTCATGTTTCCTCTCAAGGTTCTATTAAAGAGTCCATATCTCTTCCAAACTTTTGAATGTTCTGAAAATCATTGGCATTCTTTGGTTGGTTTATCTAGTTTAAACCATTTAAACCACTGACTATTTCGCACCTGTGTATCTAGGTCTCTTCTTCTAAGGATTTTTGCCATTGGATTTAGCACCATCCTAATTCATAAGACCTTATTTTGTGAACCTGATGGTGTCCACAAAAATAAAATTTTATTTTATTTATTTAATTTTAATGGTTTATTCCCACTAGACTCACTTTCTGGTAACAGAATCTGGAGATTGAACATGGCCATGATTTGGTCATTCCATAGGATGACCACTCTCTTGTTTACCTATTCATTTTGATGTAAGGATTTAGGCCCAAACCATGCACTGGACTCAATGATGTCATACTGGTGTTCTTGCAAAGGACCCTCTCTTTCTGTAGAGTTAAATAAATAATTCTAAATAAGATCTAGGTCTGTCAAGAGAGGAAAGAATACCAGGACAATCACATATGACAAAGATTTTAGGACTTGATTTGGGCCTCTAGATTATATTTTACCAGAAATTAGATGCTTCTGGATTTTCTACAGTCAATAAATTTACAGCTTTGTTTTTTGTTTTTCATATTTAGAGCAAATTATGTCTCAGTTGCAAGCAAAAGAGTCTCAAGTGGTTTCCTGTGGTCAACTTCTCATTTGTATTTTTTTCTTCATGACAAAATGCATGTTTATCTGACCATATTCCAGAGGGGGGCTGTTCTCTGTTCTCCTGAGGCTCAGTGCCTAGGGTGGAGCTGACTAAAGATTTTGCCTTATGTTGGTTGAGAGCCTCAAAAGAAGGAACTAGATCTTCCATCCCAATCAAATACTTTGAACAAGTTATTTCCTGCTCTGGCATGTTATCTGTGAAATGGGGACAGGTATGGTCTTTTATGTTTGTTTTTGGGTCAAACCCGGCTGCACTTGGGTTACTCCTGGCTCTACAATCAGAAATCGCTCCTGGCAGGCTCGGGGAACCATATAGAATACAGGGATTTGAACCACCGTCCTTCTGCATGCCAGGCAAACACCCTACCTCCATGCTATCTCTCTGGCCCCTTATGGTCTTTTATGTTATGAGATTTTTTGCAATGATTAAATGAGATAATATTTATAAAGTTTGTGGAATGATTCCTGGTACTTATTGTTATTGAGAAAAAATATGAATATTGTTCCTTACTAACCCTATCAAAAATGGGGAGAAGAAATGGACACTTCATCAAAGAAGAAATACAAATAGTCAAAAGACACATGAAAAAATGCTCCACATCACTAATCATGAGAAAGATAAATCAAAACAACAATGAGGTACCATCTCATGCCACAAAGAACAAGAACAATCAGTGCTGGTGGGGATGTGGGGAGAAAGGAACTCTCATTCATTGCTGGTGGGAATGCCTTCTAGTCCAGTCTTTATGGAAAACAATATGGAGATACAGAAAAAACTGGACATTGAACTCCCATATAATCCAACTATACTACTACTAGGGATATACCCTAAGAACACAAAAACACAATACTAAAATGCAACCTATATAATTGCAGAGCTATTTATAATAGCCAGAATCTAGAAACAACTCAGATGCCCTTTAATAAATGAATGCTAAAGAAACAGTGGTAAATATACACAATGGAATATACTGTGCAGGAGAGAAGAAGTCATTAAATTTTCCTATAGATGAATGTACATGGAATCAGTTAAGCTGAGTGAAATAAATCAGAGAGAGAGAGAGAGAGAGATAGACACAGAATAGTCTCACTCATCTATGGAATTTAAGAAAAATAAAAGACATTGTTATAATAATGCCCAGAGACAAAGAGATGAGAGCTGGAAGGATTGGCCCATGATATGAAGCTTACCACAAAGAGTGGTGAGTGCAATTAGAGAAATAACTACACTAACAACTATCATGACAATGGTAATGAGTGAGAAAAGTAGAATGTCTGTCTCAAAGATAGGCAGTGGATGGGGGAGAAGGGAGAAGGGGTCATTGGTGGTGAGAATGTTGCACTGGTGAAGGGGAGTGATCTTTTTATGACTGAAATCTAACTACATACATGTTTGTAATCATGGTGCTTATATAAAGATATTATTTAAAATATTGTTCCTTAATTCCTACAATGTCTCTGTGAAATCAATACCATTATCCCAATCTTACAAATAAACTAACACTAATCTCAGTGACCCAGTAATTGTGTGAATCCAGTTCACATACGGAGGAAGTGGCAAAACTGTATCCTGTGATATTTGTCCACATGGTCTGAAGTAGATTAAAAAAAGTTTTGAGTGTACCAGATAGAATAATTTTGAAGATAGAATAATTCCATTTTATTTGATAGTGAGTAAATCAGTATGGATATTAGGCTACACCGTAGTGCTTAGGGCTTACTCCAGGCACTGTGCTCTGGGATTTCTCTTTGGGTTGCTCAGGGAACCATATGTAATGCCAGAGATTAAACTATGATCCACCTATGCAAGGCCAGAGCTTTAATCACTCTATGATCTCTCAAGTTTTGGGGAGGGAGGTTGGGCCACAACCGATAGTGCTCAGGGGTTACTCCTGACTCTAAAATTAGGAAGTACTCCCTGGCAAATTCAGAGAACCATAGGGAATGCTGGGGAATTAACCTTGTTGGCTATATGCAAGTCAAATTCCCTATCCAGTGTGCTATAGCTTCAGTCCCCGTCTCTCAATTCTTGGTGACAAACGTGCCCTTGTTTATATAATAGCTAACTAACAGTAAGCATCCAATAAGTACTTTCAAAATGACTGAATAATAAGTTCATATATTTCTACCAAATTATAGCTTGGCCTGGAATTGGGCCATGTATATTGTTAGAATAGCTCTTGAGACTCAGTTGTTATTTTTATCCACTTATGCTATAAAAAAATATCCTGAGTAGCCATAAATGCCACCAGAAAATGTTAAATTTTGAGTGTATGTTGGTGAAGAAAACCATTACATGCTCAGCACTCCCAGAATTTACAATCTGAGAGTAGACACAGCTATTATACAAGTAAGTAGCAAATAAAGACGTGATTACAAATAGTGATCAGTGTTAGAGACCTAACAAACTGGACTCAATGATAGAAAGTGATGGAGCATGGCTAAGTTGTTTAGATAATTTGATCATGGATGACTTCTCTGAAGAGACAGCATCTTGAACTGAGACTGTAAACTGAGAGGGGGGGTTATCCATACCAGCTGCAAAAAGAAAGAAGTTCTAGAATTTGGAGGAAAAATATTTTTATGCCCTCGGAATAAATGAAAGGAAAATCATGGGAAGAGGGAGATACAAAAATGTCTGGAAAGATAATATAAGGTATGGATATGCAGATTATGCTAGAAGAGGGCCTTTGGCAACTGAATAAGCATGAGCAGATTGATTCCATGAACACTGAAAGGGCCATGCAATAGGATGAGATTTTACTATGAATATTTGAGAAATGAGATGTTCTTCATGATTATAGCCTACTTTAGCCATCACAAGTACTCGTTAGATTTTGTATTTTTAGGAATATGTTAGAGAATGACAGTGACGTTCAAAAACCTTCTAAAACTGCAGGGTAGAAAGAGATTCCCAAGATCTTTGGTACCCACTCAACAAAGTTCTAATCAATTGTAGACTCAATCTGTAGATCTTAAAAATCTGAATAATGACAACTATTAGTAAAGAAAAGATAGTTTTTAGAATTCCATGTGTTTCTGAAGCCACCTAATGTTCAGAGACTAAAAAGTAACAGAATATTCAACTAGCAACAGAGCTTACTAAACCTTTCCACAATGACAGAATGGCTTCTTTGTAAGATACAGGGTTTTTTTTGTTTTTGTTTTTGTTTTTGTTTTTGTTTTTGTTTTTTTACAGTTGTACTCGTTATATTCTTCCTTTTCTTTTCTTTCCTCTTTTTTTCTAAAAATTTTACTCCCATTTACCTGGAAATAAATGTATTCTGATCAACTCTGTCAACTTTGTGATACATGGTCTTTAAAGTGATTTGTATTTTAAAAAGGTAATTCCATAAAGTCACCAATCATTGCATTTTATTTATTTGTTTTCTAAGCCATATCTGTAATGGGTGGAGGCTGCTCCTGGTGGTGTTTAGGATACTGTGCAGTGTTCAGGAAAGAACCTAGACCTTCTGAATCCAAAGCATGGGTTTTTTTTTTGTTTGTTTTTTTTGTTTTGTTTTTTTTTTTGTTTTTTATTGTTTGGACTGTTGTTCAAACTGTTGTGCTAACTCTCCAGCCTGGTCACCAAGCATTTAATTTCAGGTGATAACCATGGACAATGAGAATATTCTTGTCCCAGTCTTCTGTTTTATGGACTTCAGGAGAGAAGTTATTGAGGGAGTGGATTCTAGACATCCTTTAAACTGGAGTCAAGTCCCCCAAACTGATTCCGTTCTTGTATCTGTTGGAATCTATCTTCCTTTGTTTATATAAATATCTCTTATTCAAGCTAAGCATTTAGCTTGCCAGAGCCTAGCTCCTCAATTCCCAAACAATAAAATTCATGTTTAAAAAAAAATTCTGGGCCGGAGAGATAGCATGGAGGTAAGGCGTTTGCCTTTCATGCAGAAGGTCATCAGTTCGAATCTGGCTTCCCATATGGTCACCTGTGCCTGCCAGGAGCAATTTCTGAGCATGGAGCCAGGAGTTTCCCCTGAGCACTGCCAGGTGTGACCCAAAACCACACACACAAAAAAAATTCCTGGTACCAGAGAAAAATCACAGTGGGCACATGCCCATTTGTGCACTTGCCCTGCACATGACTAAACTAAGTTTGGTTCCTTGAACCCCACATATTTTTTTGAACTCAATAGAAGTGATCTGTATACAGAACCAGGAGTAAGCAATGACCACTGCTAGGTGTGGCCCCAAACTAGAAAATATTAGGAAGGAAGGAAGGAAGGAAGGAGGAAGGAAGAGGAAGGAAGGAAGGAAGGAAGGAAGGAAGGAAGGAAGGAAGGAAGGAAGGAAGGAAGGAAGGAAGGAAGGAAGGAAGGAAAGAAAGAAAGAAAAATGTTATTTCATGTTCCTTAAAAAATCACTTGTGATTTTCTAGAATTGGCTTCAATTATTGCCTGTACTTTCAGATAGGAATTGGACTGAAGTTTGGTATGCTTATTTCCATGTGGTATTACCTCTGCATGGCACCTCTTTTCCCTTCTCCCGCCTTTTCTCTTTGTCTCTTTGAATGATCCTTTGAAAAGAAATACAACTGCCATTTCCTGCATGAAGACTTCCTTGATTTCCTCATCTAAGATTCTTGGCAAATTAGTGTTTTATAGATGCATTTTAAATGATTAATATTTAAGGGCTCAAATTTTTCTGTTTAATTTATGATCAAATGCCTACCCTAGATTCTAGTCTTTCCTCACTTTATTTACAATTTCATGTAAGATCAGACAATTTTCATTACCATTTTGAACAATCGCACGATTATGAACACAGGTCAAAGGCCAGATGCTATTCTAGTCAATTTATGTGTATTACGAATTACCTGATTTATATTCTCATAAGAATCATAGATTATTATTAGCCTCATTTTTCAGTTAAGGAAACAGTGGCAGAGAGAGGATAAGTACCTACAGTCATACTGTTGCATGCAGAAGTCAGAATAATGTCAAGTCAGTGGGAGTCCAAAGCATCTCTTTGCAAAAATGATTCTTTCTAGAGTCTCTCACTATAAGCCCCATAGAATAGGGATTGGCCTGTATGAATTTTGTTATGTTCCTTGGGCCATATTTCTCTCAATATAGCACATAGCAAGGGTTGAATATTTACATCTTGAGAATTAAGCATATGCACATTTGCTTCTGTGTAATTCACTAGAAAGCATTCACCCTACCTCTTTTTGTCTTTGTGTTCTTTTTTTGTTTGTTTGTTTGTTTGTTTTGGGCCATACCCAGTGATGCTCAGGGGTTACTCCTGGCTATGTACTCAGAAATTGCTCCTGTCATGGGGGACCATATGGGATGCAGGGGATCAAACCGCAGTCCGTCCTAGGCTAGCACATGCAAAATAAATGCCTTATCACTTGCGCCACCGCTCTGACCCCTTTGTGTTCATTTTTATTTAACATTTTTTTGGGGGGGAAGTTAATGGCCTTGGCAATGGCCAAGGTCTACTTCAGGCTCAATGTTTAGGAGTCTTTTTTTGAGGTACTTGGGGGAGGACCATATGGCTCACACTTTGGTCTACTACCTGCAAAATATGGACTACACCCATTGAGCTATCTCTCAGAGGCCATTTATTTATTTATTTGCTCTCTTCCAATGAGTGATCTCTTTTACAGAGGTGAGTTTGATGCTTTTATTGAATGAGGAGACAGAAAGAAATAATAGATGGAGTACTGAAATGAGTAAGGGAGGGCAGGGTGAGGATTGTCATAAGAAAATTTAAGGGGTTGAAGTTGACTAGAAGACATAGTAGTAAAGGGTGCAATTAGGTAAAATGAGGAATGAAACACAAATCACAATATTCAGAAGGACCATCAGGTAACTGGAGATTTGGGACAACGGAGTTGAAGAGAGAGTACCAAGGATTAAACATATTGGCTTATATGTGACCAACCTGATTTGATTTATAGATGCCACATAGCATTACATAGGCATCACTTTGAGTAATTCCTGAGGTCAAATCTAGGTGCAGTGTCTGAGCACAACTAGGTATGGCCCCAACCACCCATGGTCTACCAAAACAAACAAAACCCAAGGGCTGCTATAGACCACAGAATGATGAAGACAGACTATTCTTGGCGAATCTGACCCTAGGACAAGAGGCAATGGGTAGACAAAGCTAACAATTGTTTAAGATCATGATGAAAGTTAAAAGTACGAAAAGTTGCTCTCTGTAGATAAATATAAGGGGAACAGAGTAAGATGAAGCTCCATGCTTCAATGCTGGGCCACTTCACATAATCAGCATGAAGCTTACCACTCTTCATGCCACAAATACACAGACTAGCCCAGGCTACTTCTGGATAGCAACAGACCTGTCTCATTGGGCATGAGTCCTGGCTTGGTTTTGTGTTTTAATATAGTTCCCCATAGTTGCTTATTGAATAGCTCTATATCTTCCAGAAGGAGTTGATTTGCAGGCATAAAATGAGGCCTTTATTTCCTTTTTTTTTTTTTTTTCTTTCTCAGGCTCAGCTCTGGGCCTGAAAAAAAAATGAGTCAGAGCTGGCTCCTGCAAAGCATAGAAGGGGCCTTAGGATCAGTCCTCCCACAGTGGCAAGGCTCAGCAAGTAGGTATATTTGGGAGCCCAAAGAGGCTCATCTAGTAAAGGTCAACTTGGTTGGGGAATTGAGACTTCCTGTGAGTTTGGTGGAAAAACTGGGCCTCTGGACTAAGCAACTAAGGTGATTCTGAGTTCAAGAGCAGTGAAATTTTTAGGTTTTGAGAAGGCTCTTGCCCATCTCAATTCTTCCCTCCCTCAAATAAAGAAGCAACCAATTGCTGTTTCTCAGTCACTCTGTTAGAGAATATCGTTTGAGGGTATCATCCAGGGAAATGTTTGTCATCTGATGCTCACTCTTAGAGTATGAGATGAGGTCTTCTCCTGGTTACAGAAACTCTCCCTCTCTCCTTGAGCCTTAATACAGGACAATATTTCATCCCTTATTGTATTGCTTTAGAATTTTCAACCTTGGCAATTAGCTATACATATTATCAAGGTTTTTTTTTTTTTTTTTCTCACCTTTGTCAATCTGAGACTGCTAGAATTACTTGTCCATCTGTAGAAGAATCAGCAGGGCCACATTTCTTTGTTTGCATCATAATGGGAGATAGATAGACTAGTGGTCCTTCAGCCAGGTCACCCTAACCTAGCAAAGGTTGAATCCAACAGCTAAACAGTACAGCATTGGACTTAGGGGCTGGAATATTTGGGACCCCCTCCCCAAACACTTGCTAGAAGGGTTTGACCATAACTTAAGGAGAAGGGGAATCAGGGTGGTTAAGACAGGGATGAATTTCTCTTTTTTTTCTTTAAAAAAGACTTTTTGGGGGCCACACCTAGTGACACTCAGGGATTACTCTGGCTATGTGCTCAGAAATTGCTTCTGGCTTGGGGACCATATGGGTTGTGGGAATTGAACACAGGTTCATCCTGGGTCAGCTGTGTTTAAGGCAAATGCCCTAATGCTGCACAATTGTGCAGGCCCCAAGGCAGAGATGAATTTCTGAAAGTGAGCAGGACAGAGCATAAAATTCAGGAAATGAGAGCCATCCTTCTGCCTATTCTTTCATTTTGTTCTAGCACAACTTAATAACATTAGCACCCACCTTAGACTCAGCACCACTCTGGTCACCATGCGTGAAGAGCAGACACTTTGTAGAATAGGGTAAGCCTGGGCTCCAAGACACAAAATGCCTAAGATGTCATCAAATCTATATTCATCTTGTCCCCCATCACTTATTCCTTCTCCAGTTTTGAAGAAGTCAGATATCTAAGTCTCAAGTTCCCTGTCTGTTAAAATGGGGGAAGCATGGAATCAATTGTACATGTTGTTTTCATGTAATGAAGTGTGTCTGCAAACACACTCATCACCATACTTGCTTCTACACGGAGCACTTACAGTTACTGGGTTCATATGCAGTCTCTCTAGTAGAACATAGAAGAAACTGTTAGCCCAAGAAAGGAATTTTATTTCTCCTTTCTCTTTCTCCTTTCACAATTACACACTCTGTTTCCTTCTCTTTCTTTGCTTGGCTACACTATATCATGAAAATGATGAAAACTATAAGTTTTCTCTTATCATTATATTTGGTTTTGGGGATATATATAATATATATTATATATATATACTAATATATATAATATATATAATATATATATATGGTGTTCAGAGGTTACTACTGGTTCTGCTCTCAGAAATTACTCCTGGCAAACTTAGAGGACCATATGGGATGCCAGAGTTCAAACCCAGGTGGATCCTGGATCAACTGTGTGTAAGGCAAAGGCCCTACCAATGTGCTATCACTCCGGCCCCAATTTCTGAATCTTTATAAAAGTTCTCTCCCTTACCCTCATTGCCTTACAAGAGACAGAAAGGCCAGCAAGGCAATATATTTTCCATGTGGGCTCTCCAATGTTTCCATGAAACAGATAGTAGGTACCTAAGAACAATAGTGACTTTTTTGTTTTATCACTTTGCCTTTGAGTTCTAATACATTCCAGAGACGTCTCTCATCTCATCTTCTGCAACAACCTTTATGGACTGGTACTTGCAGAGTCAATCCTTAATTAATAAGGAGGGGACTGAAGCCCAGAGATCAAAGGCAGTTGGTGAAGCATGATGGAAAGGTGCTCCCCACCCCCGAAACTGTGAATAAACTACCTGTGAAATAACGAAATTAATGAATAAATTAAAAAGGGTCACTGGGAAGGAGACCATTCAGTTGGATAGCAGGATGAGGGGGAAGGAGCTTGCTGATAAGCAGAGGACGGAGGTAGGGAGGTGTGCATGCATGAAATGAGATTGTAACCTCAGGAAGTTCAAGAGCAGCAAAGACAAATAAAGAGAAATAAATAACTTGTTTGGGTGGAGGGAAGAATGTTTTGCTGGGGGGTGGGGTGGGAGGGCAGGTCGTAATGAGAATGTGTGTCATGCCAAGGAGGGAACTTGAACATTCTCCTGCCACCAACACAAAAAATCAAGTAGACATCTGACCCAATGGGCTAAGTTCTCTGCAGTCAACATTCTCCTGTGCAGAGGAGACCTGGGACTCTATGAGCCAGGAGGCCACTCTGAAGATTGGAAGTTGAAGGGATGAGAAGAGGTCCAGGGTCCAAATGTAATGAAGTTATCTCTATGTAGGCTTTTTTTTTTATACTTTATTTATAGATTGATTGATTGTTTTGGGGGCCACACCCCGAGGCACTCAGGGATTACTCCTGGCCCTGCACTCAGAAATCACCCCCCAGCAGGCTGGGGGACCATATGGGATGCTGGGAATTGAATCAGGTCCTTCCTAGGTTGGTCACATGCAAGGCAAATGCCCCACAGCTGTGCTATCTCTCCAGCCACTATATAGAGTCTTGGGATAGTAACAGGCAGAATATTTTCAGGGAAAGAGTTGGAATGAGTCTCAAGAAAGACCAAGTGCAAAACTGAACTTTCTTCAGAAAAGGTATCTCTTTGAGTAGATCTCAGGTCTTGTGCCCCCCCCCCTTTTTTAGATGACTCTGGCCTTTTTATTTATTTATTTATTTATTTATTTATTTATTTATTTATTTAGGTTTTGGACCCCACCAGGAACTCTCAGAAATCTCTGCCCTCAGAAATCTCTCCTGGCAGGCTCAGGGAACCATATGGAATGCCGGGGATCAAACCTGGGTTAGCTGCATGCAAGGCAAATGCTCTACCTGCTTTTTATTGCTCTGGCCTGACTTGCTAAGTATTGACCTTGCTTCTTGCCCCAACCCAAGCAAGTAAACACAGGCAGGCCCTGAATCTTGGCACATCCTCGGTGGGGGAATTTAAACCCAAAGAACCCATAGGTTTTGCCTATGTGGTTCTCCTTCCAAGACATAAATCACACCCAATTTGTTTGAAATCCTGTCTTGAGAAGGTTGTGTGTTTTGACAAACTTTGCAGCAAAATTGCTCTATCGTTTGGTCATGTAATGAAAGCTGAACCCAACAGAGCTGGTTGGTCTTGGGCCTCCCACCCAACTGCCACTCAGCCTCGGGCTAGACAGTCTCCCATCTCCTCCAGGTTAGTAACAACACCCTGTGAATATCTTCTACAGTTATGGCAAAGGACTGATCCTGCCGCAAGTTAGGGGTATTTCTCCTACCTGAATATTCTGAAGAGTGTAATTTGCAGAATTTGCAAAACCATATCCCCTGTTGGCTAGTGACTTGGAGATACCCTAAGCCAGGATTGGGGCAGAAAGTTAATTAATCTGCTTATTAAAAAGAAGAAATGTCTCATTTGCATGCATTTACATGCAGGTCTTTTTTTGCATCCTGCTTTTGGGTGGTTTCTGATTCTTTTTTTTTTTAATCCATTACTGACCTAGCTACTGAGTCACTTCATACACTTATATTTTCTGTTTGAAGGGCAGATCTCTGCTTATCATAGATTTCAGCACAATTTGCTTGTCATATAGAACACTTACTTCTCTAGAGAGATCCTTGCCTGCCCCTGGGCAGTGAGGTTTTCTTCCAGTTACTCTATAGCAGAGTTGGGAAATATTTTATAGACTTAACCAGTCTTGGAAAATAAAAACCTTGCCTCCAACAGTTGGACATATTATTTGGGGATGATCCATTCAATTATCTGCAATTTCCTATTCAACTGAATTTTCCACGGTCATTTTTGTGGTGTGGGCGTTTTCTCCTTTTTACGTTTCCTATCTTATTGGGAGGTCTATTTTTGCAGTTCTTCTTTCTTTCTTTCGTTCTTTCTCTTCTTTCTTTCTTCTCTTTCTTTCTTTCTTTCTTTCTTTCTTTCTTTCTTCTTTTTTCTTTCTTTCTTTCTTTCTTCTTTCTTTCTTTCTTTCTTTCTTTCTTTCTTTCTTTCTTTCTTTCTTTCTTTCTTTCTTTCTTCTTTCTTTCTTTCTTTCTTTCTTTCTTCTTTCTTTCTTCTTTCTTTTCTTCTTTCTTTCTTTCTTTCTTCTTTCTTCTTTCTCTCCACTTTCTCCATGAATGTTTTCTAGCAATTCCACATTCATCATGATTGGGGTTTTTGCCTGGAAATGCATGTATAGCCTGAATTTAGGCCTTTGAAACCACTAGAAAAAGACTTCAGAGTAGAAAGAGGGCATGAAAACAAAAAGGGTGATTGAGGGGGAATGAGGTGAGGAGGGATGGAAAAGCGGACTCCAAGAAGCTCTTGGAACAACCAAAGTCAAGTCCCACCAAACTGGATGGGAAACTTACATGGAAGGACCATCTTTGCATGAATGAATGCTCCGTGAATGATCAACTCATACATGGGGTGGGATGGGGTGGGGTGGGGGGATACCCTTTACCAGGGTGGGGGGATACCCTTTACCAGGGTTTCTGTATTTTGTGGCCCTGACTTTTTTTGATCCTTAACAACTCTGTGGCTGGGGGGGGGGGTTAATATAGGAGGGAGTGGCTTAGGCAAAGTAAAACCACCTATATACTAACAGCTCACCAATCAGGGTCTTGGCTGGAGGGGGAAATGCAAACCCCAAACTGAACCTTCTGCTGTCAGATGTCAGATTTCGGGGAGAATGATATTTCTGTACTAGTGGACAGTATGGACAGGAAATGACCTCCCCACAAACTGCTTCTTAAAAAACAAGCAGTGGAGTCTAAAGCTATCCAGCCTCTCTCTCTCTCTCTCTCTCTTCTCTCTCTCTCTCTCTCTCTCTCCTCTCTCTCTCTCTCTTCTCTCTCTCTATCTCTCCTCTCTCTCTCTCTCCTCTCTCTCTCTCATCTCTCTCTCTCTCTCTCTCTCTCTCTCTCTCTCTCTCTCTCTCTCTCTCTCCCCTCCCTCCCAACCTCCCTCCCTCTCTGGAGCTTTTTGCTTTCTCCCTCCCTCCTTCCCTCCCTCCCTTCTCCTCCCTCTCTTTCTCTCCACCTCCCTCTCTCCCTCCTCCCTCCCTCCCTCTCCCTCCTCCGGGCTCTCCCTTTCTCTCTCTGCTATAGAGGTTCCGACAGCAGTTCTCAGCCAGCGTGCTCTGCTTGCTGCCTGCCTGCCTGCTTGCCTGCCTGCGCGCGCGAGTGCATGTGTGTGTGCGAGCCTGTGCGTGCGCCTACTTTGTACCGCGAGGAACACAGTCCATGTGCTCTTCTGCATGGACGTTCCTGATACTCTGTTGAGCTCCATTCTCGACCGGCAGGCAAGATGTCCAGCACACCGCACGACCCCTTCTATTCTTCTCCCTTCGGCCCATTTTATAGGAGACATACACCCTACATGGTACAGCCAGAGTACCGAATCTATGAGATGAACAAGAGACTGCAGTCTCGCACAGAGGTAAGTACTTGCACCTGGGCTGAGTGTTCTGGTCTTTTTTGGGGGACAAAATACTGTCCCTGGTTTCTCCTAGGGTGGCCGGTGGCGTGTTGGGTGGGAACTGTCCCACCACCTACTCCCCACGTCCCTGCAAATGAGCGCCTGGTTGGAGCCACTAGTTTCTAGGCTGAGCTTGCCAGGGAGGCAACCCAACTCTTGGTGCCCGCTCTAGTTTTTTTCTGCTGGAATCTTGAAATAAGATGATTCTCCTTCTGGGCTTCCAGAAAATATTGCTTTTTTTTTTTTTTTGCACCCTCCAGAACTCCGGACGCGTATGCTCTGAGTCGGTCCTGCTCATGTTTCTGGAATTTCTCTACATTCAGGCATTTATTTGGCAATCCAATTGCATGCGGCAAAATAAGATTGTTAAGTCAAGCTCCAAGGAAGTCTTGCTTTTTGGGACCTGTGTTTGCTTTGCAAAGTGGCCGAAAGCGAGGTGAAGGCGGGTGGAGAGTATCTTCCCCCCCAAAAAAAACACCATCACACTACTTTACAGAGCTAGCCCCGAGAAGAGACAGAGGGTTGTGTATTTCTGTGGGATATGCAGAGACCAGTTGCTTGGGACGAGGGACTTTGCTCCTGGCTCCTTGGGAAGCCACTTCTGAGAACTCTTACCTTTGGCAAGAACTAGATCTGCATTTCAGTCAACTGGAGTTTTTGCATAATTTGCAATCTGGTGCCTGCAAAAGGGGGGTCTGCTCCCCGAGCGGGCCAGGAACTCCGGGAGGGAGCCTGGAGAACAGGACTTTGAGAACTTTGTCAATGCAAAACTCCTGGCTGCCTGCTGCAATTTCAGTGTTTCATGCCACCTGACTTTTTGCTCTGTGCTAACTTAGCTGCCAGGTTGTGGTGTTGCTGTTGCTGCTGGTTTGCCCGAAAGTTGGGATGAGGGGTGGGGGAACTTTGTGTAATGATGTACAGAGAAAGTGTTGCATGGAGGGACTCAAGTGACTCAAGTCACTTTAGGAAGTAGAAATCTTCTCTACAGAGCGCACTTATCCAGAGGGTTCTGGGCCAACAGTGTGACATTTTAGATTGAGAATTGGACTTTCAACTTTGGAAAAGGATTCAAGCTTTGATGATAAAACTAAAATCACTTGCTTGGATGGCCAATGGAGCTGTGCAGAATTCCTGATGTTTAATGTTTTCAATACAGCTAACAATGTGACCTGTTTTCTAATTGGCTAATTTCTGGATAAGAACTGATCTTTTTTTTTTTAATGGATTATCTTTAATATTGCTAATTTTCTGTATATGTTAGTACACCATGGCTACTAAATATGATTGATGATACTGTTATTTCATTAAATTAGTAGCTTTTACACAAGTGTAAACTATTTTGCTTAGGGTGGGCAACTGTTGGCAATAAACAATGTTTGTATAGTGTGTGTGTGTGTGTGTGTGTGTAATATTCCACTTTGTTTATTTCCTCCAGATCTTGTGTGTTGGAATCTTAAAAGTCTTTCAGAAATGATGGGTGGTGATAGGCTGCATTTTAGAATCTTATCGTTCATGTTCATGGTGATAACCAAAAAAACTATAGGATTAAAAACATAGCTTAATTTATAATTAGTTAAGAAAAGAAATAAAAGGAGAGATGGTTGGGAGTCTGTCAGTTCAATCCTTGAAAGACAACAGGGTTTAAATATAATGTCCTGTACTTCACATTTTAGAAAGTTTTGAGAAGTGCCGGAGAGAATTTTGTCTTCCTTTTTGGTTGGGTGAGAGAGTCACAGAGATCCCTCTGGTTCAGAGGGTACGGAGATCTAGAATGGTCACTTGACCAGTTCTAAGCAAGGTGACCGACCTGTGGTTCTGATCTCCTGATAACCTACAGGTTAGGTCCTCCCATTTTATTTCCTATTCAAACTCCCAAAACCTTCCTTTGCTCCAAAAAGTGACACCTGTAGTGAGGCTAATTTAGGTATTCCTAACTTCTGTTTGGATTATGGGCTCTTACTTTTAAGGATTCTCTTCCCTCAGAGGAAGAAAAAAAATCTTACTTTATAGCTCAAGCACCTGGAGAGGAATCCTTGCACTGACAAATCATTTAAACCTGACTTGCATCGACATACCTAAAATTTTGTTTTCCAGGGTGTTCTAGAGACAACCCAAGGCAGGACAGCCCTGAGCATTTCCCCTCTCATTGCCTCTTTAAAAAAATTAGTATCTAAATAAATTATGCTTATCTCTCATTTTTCTTTGTCCAAAGGTAAATTTCACCTACCACATATTTGAATTTTTTTTCACTTCCAAAGTGAAGTATCAAATCACTTCTTCTAGGGTTTTATTTACATTAAGTTCTGATTATGATGCACAGTTGGAAAACATTTCAGAAATAACTTTGCCTGAGAAGGTTGTATGATGCCTTTAACAATGATGATTCATTCCTTAGGAGAGAAAGCTATTCTGAATCCTCTTTGAGGGATTGGCTGGCATAAAAGTCAATAATAACCAACAAGAGCTACCAGGTTATTCACATGTAATATCAAATAAATTGTTGAGTGATTTATCTTTAGAATGAATATTTAGAATTCATCAGTGCATAAAACCATTTGGGCAAACAAACTCACTTTCTCATCTAGTCCCAAATTCTTTCTCACACAGTATCACTTCATTGACTTCCAATAACACTCGCATTTTCAGATATTTGGGCAATACTTGTAACTTCATTCTTTTAATTCCTTTGACTTTATTCCTTTCAATAAGTTAAATGCTTTGAGAAAGAAATTGTAACAAATCTGTGATAAATCTATTGCGGTTAGTTTGTAGAAATTTCCATCTTCCTGGAAATTCAGAAAGTAAGTGGTAAAGACTAGCAGCATTTATTCACTTTGTTTCTATAGCTAACTCCGGGACATTCTCTCATGAGACTGATGCATTTTTTTTTTCCCTAAATGAAACCATATCAGAGCTCTCTGGACAACTGTCTTTTTTGTTTTAGCTTAAAGAACACTCAGTTATGAGTTAGCCCAGTTTCCACTTAATGCCCTTTTATTTTCACTTATTAATCGGCAGAAACCTGGATCTTAGGTTCTCCCCTGGAAATTACCCCGAGTAAAACTTTTAACGAACAACTTCAGATTAGCTCAAGTTCCACATTTGTTTCACCTCTGTAGGAAAAAGCCATGATACAGGAATCAAGAACACAGAATTCCTTTCCTCCTGCTTCCTGTCACAAATGGCACTAGAATAATGGAGTAAATAAAGGTGGAGAGAACCACAAAGACAGGATCTGGACTTATTTGCTTAAAAGGAGCATTTCCAGGGGCCTTGCTTGTGGCTAAGTCTTAATTTAGGCACAGAATATGATCCTGCCCCCCTCCCAAATACTACTAAGTGTGATTTCTGAGCACAGAGCCTGGAGTGAGCCTCAAGCACCACTGGGTATGATCCCAAATTAAAAACAAAACAGCACAAAACAAAACACCCATGATAACAAAGACAAAAGAAAATAAAGAAATAAAAGTGTGTTGGAGTCGGGAAGGTGGCGCTAGAGATAAGGTGTCTGCCTTGCAAGCGCTAGCGTAGGATGGACCGTGGTTCGATCCTTTAACCCCTGAGCGTCAAATGGGTATGGCCCAAAAACCAAAAATAAATAAATAAATAAAAGTGAACAGTTAGTAGGAACAATACAGGTTCAAAGTAGGTCTTCAATTAATGTGCTTTTATTAACTGGCTCATCCACTGAAGAGAATTTGAGAAGTAGTTTCCTGAAGTTAGTATCTTTTTTGGGAATTTTGTTTTTGTTTTTGGGCCACACCTGGTGATACTCAGGGGTTACTGCTGGCTCTGCACTCAGAAATCGCTCCTGGCTTGGGGGCCATATGAGGTGCTGGCGGATTGAACCACTGTCTGTCCTAGGTCAGCGCGTGCAAGGCAGACGCCCTACCAGTTGCACCACGGCTCCAGCCCTGAAATTGGTATCTTTTCTGAGATATGTACCTCTAAGGTTTTTGTAGACTTGGTATCCTGAAGCTGATTTGGGTATCCATTTCCTTCTTCCCTACTTTCTCTGCACTCACCCCACATCTATTTGATCAGGAGATCATTTAGAACCTTAATCTTTGTGGCAAAGGACAGCAATATATTTAGAGAGAATAGGACCTTGCCCCCTTTTTAAAAGAACTAAGAAAGCATGACCAGGCAAACAAATCAACATAAGTTTCTTTTCAATGCTCTTGGCTTTTCTGGTAAATAAAAATTTCTTTTCAACCTCAGAATCTCAGTGGGATTTCATTAAAAAAAAAAAAAAGAGTGGTCAAATAAAATGAATGACCTAAAAAAGTGGGCATTCCGCAAACCCCCCCCCCACAATGAAATTAAGGGGAACTTTTTAAACTTTGCATCACTTCTGTTCTCTGTAATTCTCAGGCGGGGGGGGGAGGGGGATGAGGAACTCCTATATATTTCCCTTGTCTCTGCTGCCATGAATTGAGACAATATCTCAATATCTTCCAAAATTCAAGGTTCCAAAATGAAGTGGTCATGCTGTCCCAAACATATTTTAGAAGAACACAACAACACAATGAGATGGTTTGGCATTTTACACTAAGCACAGTCAGAAAGGATATAAAAATATGTAGTAGAGATTGCAGCATTTGCTCTGTTAGAAGCCTTAATAATAACAAAAGCAGCACTTTATTTTTCTTCACTTCCTGAGATCTGGGTTGTGATCTGAAAATATAGGTAAAATATGAGACACATCAAAATGATCAGAGTATCTCCTGTTTTAGTGAAGTAATTTACCTCAAGTGGGATTAGTCTAGAATGGAGGAGATTTACGCCAGGAAAAGTTATAAAAGCAAATAAACATTTTTTGTAAATACATTTTCTTTACCTGTTTCTAATCCCAATGACCAAAAGTGTCTCTTTGCCAGTGAAGATATTTGAAGATCAGTTTGTTTCCTCATTGGTAGAGTGTTAGTTTTATGAAAAATACCACCAACACCAGAGAAATGGGGTTCTTTCATTATCTTTTAGCTGGGAGATGTTTCTTTTACTAATACTACACTGTCCCACTTCAAAAGAGAACACACACACACACACACACACACACACACACACACTTTTTAAAAATTAGAATCACCTCTTAGTTTGTCAGGATTTCTCATAGGTAAAGATGTTAGAAAACCTTGAAATTTAAATCTGATTTTTTTTTTTACCCCTCCTCATCTTAACTTTAATCTCTAATTCCCTGGGGAAGTGGGGTTGGGTGGCTGGGGGCAGGTTGGTTGTCTTTCCTCCTTTCCTTTCAGCTACATTTTTATATTACCTCCATCACCAGATTTCACATAGTCACATCATGTTTATTCATAGGATATCTTAGTATCATTGATGTTCAGATGGCATCTAGTTAAAATGAGATTATTTTTGGATAGGTGGTGGGAAAAGTGAAAAAAAAAAGTTTTGTGATCAACTTGGATTGTCTCTCCTTCCCAAGTTCCAAGTCCCCTGAAAATGTGGTCAGAAACATGTTACGGTGACTGTGAGGTATATGAATGATTTTCTGTTTTAGGCACAGAACTTTCCAAATTGTTCAAAGGGGCTTGTTGCTGAGTGGGGGAGGGTGGTAGCACCGCGGTGAGGAAAGCTATTTTGAAAATGTTAAATGAAACCAAAAGTGCAGTTTTCAAAAGGAGAACTTCCCAACAGCTCTTATTTTTCAAGATCTCTAAGAGGCCTTAGAAAACAATTGCAGGACTCTGAAACGGATTTTTATTTACTTCCATTTCTCTCCCCACCCCACACACTTTCCCTCCCATTTTCTATGGGAACTGTTTTTAATTAAAAATTGCTACAAACTATTCGTTGGAGACCAGGAGGAAAAGAAAGTCTCAACTCACATTCAGCCTAGATTCTTATCAACTAAAAAATAAAATCAATGAACATTTAAATTTCTCTCAGTTTTGTTTGTAAATGATGATAGGAGGATTTAGGCTGTGGACATTTTTTTCAGACATTTAGGTTTTTTTTTTTTAATTTAAATTGTATGGCAAACAGGGCTATAAATCTCCTTTTATTATGTTTGGCCTCTTCAACTCATTTTTCAAGAGGAACACAGAACACCCCAGTTTTGAACAAACAAACAAAATATAAGGCAAAAATCCCTAACATCTAATGTACACCATGCAAAACAATTCATCAATTTACTTATTTTGCACTTGTTTGGTGCATCTCAAGATACTATTGATCTGAGAAAACAATCTCTTGGGAAGTATCAGAAAATAGATTTAAAATAGAACTGATGTCGTAAAGCTGATTTCTACCTTTGCCAGTTTCTAAACGAGCCTTTCTTCTGTTTCTTTCTCTTGCTTTGTTACTCTTCTTTTCTCCCTCCCTTCCCTTTCTTATTTCTTAGCTGTTTGTATCTGGAAGTTTTGTAGGGAGGGGTACACCCTTCAGTGCTTTGGGGCTACTCCAGCTATGCTTTAGGGGGGTCATGTGGTGTTAGAGACTTAACCCAGCCAACCCCATGCAGGACCCTTAGCCCCTGGGCTCTCTCTCCCTCCTCATTACCCCTTTCCAGTAATTTTAAAATATAAATCATGACAGTCCACATCTGCTCCTAGTCAACTTCTAATATTTAAGATTAATTCTGTCTTTTCTCCAAGAAGTTTCCTATGGAATCATCAATTTAAGAGTCAAAAAATAAAAAGGTGATCACGGCATTGTCTTCTGTCTTCTAAAAGTCACATTTGTTGTTTTTGCACCACACCCAGCTGTGCTCTATGCTAACACCTAGCATGGGGTTCACTCCTGGAAGATCAAATGGGAGTCAGTGATCTAATCCTGGTGGGTTGTATGCAAAGCTAGTACCTTCCCTGGTGTACCATCTCTCTGGCTCCTAAAGATTGTATCATTCGGTAGCAAAGGGAGGCATACAACTTAGTGTTGACAAAATACTTGATAGATGAATGCATGGCATAAGAGCATTAGCTGATAGGCACCTTTCGGAGTGATGATCACCTTTCTGGTGATGATCATGGCTGAATTCTCTGGAACATTCATCATTGCCCCATGGCTCTGCATTTATTCTGCAGCTCAGTAACCATAAGTATCTTAGGAGAAGGGGACTCTTTCTATCCTTGTTGATACTGACAAGTTAATTGGTCATCCTTCTGATAGTTGAGCTTCAGAGGTTGGACTCACCTACTCTGCCACTGTACCTATGAATTCTAATAAGGGGCCAGAACTGTGGCACAAATGGTAGGGTGTTTGTCTTGCATGTGACTAATGTAGAATGAACTACAGTTTGATCCCTGGGCGTCCCATATAGTCCCCCAACCCAGGAGCGATTTCTAGTGCATAGCCAGGAGTAGTCCCTGAGCATCACCAGGTGTGGACCATAAAACAAACAAACAAAAATTCTAATAAGACTTCTTAGCAAAGAGGATTGTTTTTAAGGGTAGACATTGATGACATGAATGCTTTTATATTTTCATAAAACAGGTGGATTTGGGGAGTAGCTTCCCCAAGTGCACATAACCTGTTTATGTCAGAATAATTTATAAGGGAGCAGTGCAAAATTCCAAAGAATAAATTCCAAGAGAAAATAGTCCCTGTTTAGGAGCCAAAATCATATTCCCTGGTGATGAATAAATATTGCTACAGTCATTAAAGGGACCTTCTTTAAAGAGATATAGGGATTTCTTTGGAATCTTATACATGATCAACCAATAGTTAAATATTTTTATTTAAAAGTACTTAGATTTCTGTCCAGTGTATCCCTTCCTCCAATTGTGTTCCGTTTCACTTGGGGTTCTGATAATTCTAAAGTGCAGATTGAAGAATCAAAATGATCCCACAGTCTGTGGATACCAGCCCTTCTGTAATACTAAGGTAAGTATTCAGTGGTTAACTACAATTAGAATGTGGCAGACCATGGCTTCCTTAGTAGGTTAGGAACTGTAGAGAAAGTATAGAGAGGAACTATCCCTCACTTTGACTCCCCACAGTCCATACCCCTTGAATCTTTGCTTTGTGGGACCATGTTTGTTTCTGATCTTGCAGTCTACTTGACCTATCTCAATTCTATGGTCTCCCAACAATGGTCTGTTGATTACTAGAAGTTTGATAAAGTTTTTGGTTGGATCTACCTTCATGTTTATCTTCTCATTTTTCTGTAACAGGAAAGAGTGATTCGGAGGGAAAAACTGAGTCCAAACATGGATACTCCCACTGTGCTGATTTTCTAGCTTCTCTCCCCTGTGCACACTGGGAGAGACATCCAATGCCTGTGCCTAATTTGAAACTCTTGCATTTTCCTTTTTTTTTTCTTCTGGGCTACTGTTGTGTTGATAAGGATGCACACTTTAGCTGAGGCCCAGGCACATGTGCTCACCCAGGATCTCATGCCTATAGCTGTGGTGCTTGTATTCATCCTATGTTTACTTTGGTTCCCAGGGGTGCTTACACCTTTTTCTCTAGGGGGTACACTCCTGTCTGTGAGCCAGAGATGTCACAGTGCCAACACCATAGCTGGCTGGGACTCAACTTGTGTGATCTGCAGGGAGGAGAGAGCTTATGGTCTCACAGTGCAAGGCCACTGGTCCTTCCTGCTCACTCTGACCAGCTTTTTGTGGTCACAGATTTGTCAGGCTTTCTCTGAGCAGAGTAACTTGCCAATGTGAAAACATCCTAAGCTCTCTTCCTTTCTAAAACTCCAGGGGTTAAAATGCTCTTAGCTGCTTCCTCTTTCCTCGATTTGGATACATCTTTCCATAAGTAGCCAATGGGATCATTTGGTGCTCTTTGTAGCTTTCCTTTTTACCTTGAGTGAGCTGCTTGCTTCATGCTCTAATATTGAGGCGCTATCACGGGGCTCTTTTTGATGTATGTGCTTACCTCTTAACCCTGTTCTACAGACTCCAGTTACCAGGGGCTTCTTGGGGATCCATGAATTTGCCAAGTAGGCTCCCATCTCAGCTCCTTTGGCCTCAGAGATAATCTCTGTAACAGTCATACAGCCCAATATTAGGGGATATGCGCAGACTTAGAATTTAGCATCTTGTTGAGTTTATAGTCTTTTATTTATTTATTTATTTATTTATTTATTTGTTTATTTTTGGTTTTTGAGCCACACCCAGCGACTCTCAGGGGTTACTCCTGGCTATGCGCTCAGAAGTCGCTCCTGGCTTGGGGGATCACATGGGACGCCGAGGCATGGAACCGCAGTCTGTCCTAGGCTAGCACTGGCAAGGCAGACACCTTACCTCTAGCGCCATCGCGCTGCCGCAAGTTTATTTTCAAGTGATCTGTGAAAAGTCATGAGTCTCAGCATTTAGGGAGACTTAGTCAATGGTCCTTAGTCAGAGATAGTTTTCTTTCTGAATGAGCTCAATTCAAAGGACTCCTCACCAATCACTTCCTTTGACATGTCCTGATCATTTTCTTCTTAGATATTACAGTGATCTGATATTTCTCTCGTCTTGACTTTGTCTGATTGTCCTTAATTGGGTTCATGAAGACATAGATCTCATCTGTCTTGTGCAGGATGTTGTCTGTAAGGTTTCTAGCTCACAGTTGATGTGCAAATTATTTCTTCAAAGAAGAAAATTCAGTAGCATCAGCCCCATCCAGACAAATGTTGGGATTGGCCATAAATTTTACCAACACTCCTCTATAGTTTAATGTAGAGGAGACTTGCTTGAGTCCAACCAGCATCCCAGGAGCATGCCCCGATAGTTGCTCAGGGAACTGCAGGAAAAAGAAGACTGAGGGAGATTTCCTCTGTGAAGAAGTGTTGACTTGAGAAATTTGCTTTCCCGGAGGTGTGAATCTATTGAGAATCTGATTAAAAATATTTATACTTGCTTTGGTGAATCTTCCTCCCCCCCCCTTTATTCAATATTTCTACTATTTCTTTCTTTTTGGATCTATCCTCGACCCACCATTGTGAATTGTGATGTGAATCATGGTAATGCCTTGTGTTTCCTGGAGCACTTTGCATTTTAGGAACGTGCTTTCAGGGCCATTAATTAGCTTTTTAGAGGGAATTTGCACAACGGAAAGCATGGTAATTTAAATGGCTATATGATGTTGTAGTCTATAAGAATGGTTATTTTATGGTGTGTGTGTGTGTGTGTGTGTGAGGGAGAGAGAGCGTGTGTGTGTGTGTGTGTGTGTGTGTGTGTGTGTGTGTGTGTGTGTGCGAATGAATGCTAAAGGAAGAGGAGAGAGAGAATGGATATAAGACAGAGACAGAGAGATTATGATAAAGAGATGCACCTTGTGCAAGCCTGAACCCTGGTCAGGATATATGCCCCCCCCCCTTTTTTTAACCTACTAGTACTTTTTCCCCTGGAATGAGAAGAGTTACGTGTTTGGAATATAAAGATCTGAACTGTAGTCTGAGATGCAATGATTGCATCCAAACCGAAGCTCTGTCTCTTTTCTCTTTGTAAAACATTAGAAAACTCTCTCAACTTTTCTAAGCCTTTCTTTCCTTGACTTGAGTTCCATGCTGGGAGGCGATGCATGCATGAACACTGCTTGGTACAAAACAAGTGCTCAGTAAAAAGGAGTTAGGTTGAAACTGTTGCCCATTCTCCCCTTATTCTCTAGCACAAAATTGCCATCTAAGTTATGCAAAACTTTTTTCTATTTCCAAAAAACATTTTTCCAAAATATTCTTGCAAGGTCTGCAAAGCATTCTTAGTTTAATGAATGAAGATTACATCAAGTTTATAAACTTGATGTTATAATAGGGCCTGGTCATGTGGGAGAGTTTTTCAATATTATTTATTGTGATGACATCAGAAGGTCACACATTCTTGTGGCCATGATCTGCTCCCCAGTGCAGTTTAGAATGATTTCATATATTTACTTTCTTCTCTTGGGGAAAGGTGTTCAGGTTTGGACCTACTGAAGAACTCAC
Organism: Suncus etruscus; assembly: GCF_024139225.1. Classification (NCBI taxonomy): domain Eukaryota; kingdom Metazoa; phylum Chordata; class Mammalia; order Eulipotyphla; family Soricidae; genus Suncus; species Suncus etruscus. The sequence continues at coordinate 12,718,397 of NC_064863.1, read as the reverse complement.
TAGAGATTACAGAAGGTTGAACTCTGCTTTCCCCAGTGTCTTTTTAGAGTCAGCTTCATGGAGAGTAGTGTTGGGCTGGCTTGGCCATTTATTTTGTCACAGGTGTTCTCAATATGCAGCCCTGCCCCACACAGACCTATCTCCAAGAGATGTGTCCATGTTGGTTGGAAGTTGAAGCTTCACCTGAGTGTCTGAATTGATAACAGCACTGTCATTTGATCCACTATGACATCTACTGGCTTAGTCCTTAACACACTGAAAAAGCCCAAAATGGGACTGGTGATGTGCTGAATTGCTCTTGCTATCTTTCTGGCCTTAAGCTTAGCTGGATGTTCAGTGAAGCTACTTGTTTCAGCTCTCCTTGTAAATGGATCTAGGCATTACACTGTTTCCCTGTACCAGTAGCTTCACTGTTGTATTCCTTGATTTTTCTTTTTTAGGTCACACCCGGCAGCGCTCAGGGGTTACTCCTGGCTCTGTGCTCAGAAATCGCTCCTGGCAGGCTCAGGGAACCATATGGGATGCCGGGATTCAAACCACCGACCTTCTGCATGCAAGGCAAACGTCTTACCTCCATGTTATCTCTCTCGCCCCTTATTCCCTGATTTTTCATTTAATTTTCTTTTAATTACAAAACCTCAGAGCCAGAGCCAGAGCAGAGCAGGTAGGGCACGTGCCTTACATGTGATTGATTCAGGTTTGATCCCTGGGGTCCCATATGGTACCCAGAGAGCACTGCCAGGAGTGATTCAAGATGGCAGAGCCAGAAGTAGTCCCTGCATATAGCTGGATGTGGCCCCCAAATAGAACAAAATAAATGACAAATCTCTTCATACCCTCGTTTCCTTAGTCAACTCACATGTGATTGTTAGTTTTACATCACTCACTTTTCAACCTTTCTAGAGAAATCACATTGCCTGCAGACACGTTTATGAAGGCACACATGTATATAACTTTCTCATCTCTACATATGTCACACATACGGATATATATGTAGACTGTATAAAATATATTTCTGTATAGAGACATTGTTGTACAGGGAGAGGTATGTGGTAAGTTCCTTTCCAATGTATTGACATTTACTAGTACTCATGAAGATTTTATCTGGATACTATAAATCCAAGGAGATAAGAACAATCTCAACCAATACACACAGCTGACCATTTGGCAATACACGCACACACAAAAAAAGCCCTTTGAAAGCTTTTCATCTTCACCATTTATCTGTATTTGATTAAAATAAGTCTTACTAAAAATTGAAATGGAGCACTTGGTGCCTATAAGTGACCATTGAAAGGTTATGATGAAAAATATAATATTTATAGAGAAAAACTCTCACTCACATAGGAGTTAGATGCCAGGATTTCCTGGCTGGGCTTGGCACGAAAGCACACTTGAACTTACCTGTCTCACCTCTCTGTCAGAAATGCAGAAGGCACACATCTGGGCTGCCAACTTGGGCAGGGAAATGGTGATTTAGAAGTCGTTTTACATTTTGTCAATGATAGCCCTAGTATTCTGACTATAACCAGAAATTTGCCAATTTCAACAGGACAGCCACTAATTTGTATTTCAGCCAGATGTCAACTTTTGTTTCTCCTCTGATGTCTCTCTTTTTGCTTTTCCCTCTTCCCATTTTTTCAATCGCCCTAAAAAGGTATCGATCTTCAGCCCCCAGCTATTGATGCTGAAGGCACGTCACTAGGCTTTGTTTTAAAATGTATTATGATTTTCCCTGCCAATTTATTTAAAGTGAAGCTGGATCATGTTTTAAAATCCTTGCCTACTTCCTCGTTCTGATAAAAGCAATAGCACTTTATCAATCTAGAGCATTTTAGAAAATATAGCAGTCTGCTTGGAGGGAAATGGACACCGGTGGTAAAACCCAGCTGTGCCTAAGTCCCTTTGTAAATCATGATGCCTTGATTAAAAACAGGAAATTTTAAAACTAAAACCCTAACAAGACAAGCCTTTGGAGGCCAGAAAGACAGTGGGTTCACTCTTGCCTTTTATGTATGCAGCCCACCTGGGTTCGATGGAGCTCCTGCAAAGCATATGGGTCTTGAGCACTACCACTTAGAACCAGGAGTAAACCCTGTGCAAATTCAGGTATGACCAAAACCAAAAATAAACTTAAACAAAACAAAAATACAACAATATTACCAAGAAGTCAATACAAATGGTCTTCTATTCTACTATGAAAAAATTGGTAGTCACATTTTAGTACATAAATCGAAATAGGTATATTTACCCATTAAGCCTTACATGGTTCAAAGCATTTTGAGTACCCTTTTGGTGTTTTTCTTTCTTTTTTTTTTAATTGTTGTTGTTTGTTTTTGGTCACACTCAGCAGAACTCAGGGTTTACTCCTGGCTCTGCTCTCAGGAATCTCACCTGTCAGTGCTTAGGGGCCCATATGGGATGTCAGGGATTGAACCCAGGTTAGTAGCTATCCTTTTACATTCAGCCTTTACTTACCCCATCCTGAGCTCACTTGTCCCTTTTCTTTTCTTCTTCCATTTTGGGCCACACTCAGCCATGCTCAGATTGACTTCTGCTTCTCTGCTCAGTAATTATGCCTGGCAGGCTCGGGGACCATATGGGATGCTAGGGATCAAACTTGGATGGGCAGCTTACAAAGGAAGGGCCTTGCTATCATTCCAGCTCACTTCCTGTTCCTTTTGTTGCTGTTTCTGTGTGGTGCTGGCTCCCATGTTTGCACACCCTGCAGCTGATAGATTTATATGGAAGCCACACTTGAGTTGTGGTGCCTTCACACACTTGTTGCTGGGCTGGGAGTTCCTTGGGCAGCAAAGGGTCGCAGGTGGTCAGTGACTCTGACTTCAACTCCTGGCTTCATCTTTGTGATCTTGGGTGACTGCAAATTGCTGAGTTCTTTCTCCAAGCCCCCTGAAATCCTCAGCTCCTTGAATTAAAATTCAAATCATTATTTTTTATTGATCCAATCGCTGTCAGATATATCTTTTTTGTTTTTTTTTTTTTTGTTTGTTTGTTTGTTTGTTTTTGGGTCACACCGGCAGCACCCAGGGGTTACTCCTGGCTCTATGCTCAGAAATCGCTCCTGGCGGGCTCTGGGACCATATGGGATGCCGGGATTTGAACCACCGTCCTTCTGTGTCTAAGGCAAACGCCTTACCGCTGTGCTATCTCTCCGACCCCCAGTTATATAATTTTGGGGATGGCTCCTTGGGTGGAGCGCATGCTCTGCATGCAGGAGACTGGGTATCGGTCTCTGGCACCACTGGGTCCCCTGAGCTGTGCTAGGAGCAACCTCATGGTTCTAGCCAAGAGCAACATCCAGACATTGAAATTACGAGCATCCCCCAAGCATTTTCAAGTGTAGCCCCAAACTCAAATATTCAGTGAATGCTAAGTGGACTCGCCCTTTCCCATGTCCTGCTTTATAAAGTAATAGCAGGAGGTGGAGTCTTAGGATAATGGAAAAGAGATCTAGGTAGTCTGGTAGAGACACTGGTGATGCAGTACAATAAATTCACTATTGAAAAGAACCAATAGCAATGACAATTGTGTGTGCATATTTTGGGGAGGGGGCTACATTTGATGGTGCTTAGGGATTATTTCTAAGTCAGTATGCAGGGATCAGACAGGGTGGGATTTGGGGAACCATATGTGATGCTGGGAATTGAACCCAGGTAGGCAACTTGCCAGGAAAATGCTCTTCCTTCTGTACCATGTCTCTGGTCCAATAAATACATTAAAAAAAAAAGAGAGCTAACAACACAGACTAAAAATGTCTCCTTTGTACTCTGCACTTTCATGGACCTTGAACTCAAAGAATTAATATTCATTAGGATAAATATTGTCTTCCAGTAAAAACGTGGGATGCTTAAGGAGTTAGTCCTGGGGATTGTGAAATTTGCATCAGTATTGAATATTAAATATCTTGAACCCAGGCTTACTGTCTTCTTTTTTTTGGGGGGGGGGCGGTGGGCCACACCTGGCTGCACTCAGGTTACTCCTGGCTGTGCACTCAGGAATCACTCCTGGCAAGGTCGGGGGACCATATGGGATGCCAGGGATTGAACCTGGTTCCACCAGATACAAGGCAAATGCCCTATTTTCTGTGCTCTTGCTCCTGCCCAACTGTCTCCTTTTAAGGAAGATTTTCTTTCACTCTCCTTGAAGACAAATTTTTTCCCTTCATTTTTATTTCACATTTTTTTTTATGGTTTTTGGGTCACACCCGACGGCGCTCAGGGTTATTCCTGGCAATGTGCTCAGAAATCGCTCCTGGCAGGCTCGGGGGACCATATGGGATGTCGGAAATTAAAACCCAGGTTCATTCTGGGTTGGCCGCTTGCAAGGCCAATGCCCTAACACTGTGCTTATCATTCAGGTCCCTCTTTCACATTTTTTTTTTATCTGAGTTAAGAAGCAGCTAGGATCCACCTTACTCAAGGTTTGCAAGTCAAGTGATTTTTCTGTAATGTGTAGTAGGAAGCAGAGGAGTCAGTGAATGTTCTGAATTAGTGTTTTAAAACCAAGAGGTTGGGTTATACCAAATTAATTAATAATGAAATTTGGAGAATATGCTTTTACTGCAAGAAGAAAAGTGGAATCTCAGAAGCCTAGACTGAGTTATATGCAATGTCTTCTTTTCTTTTTTTTTCTTTCTTTCTTTTTTTTTTTTTTTTTTTGTTGTTGTTGTTGTTTTTGGACTACACCACTGGTGCTCAGGAGTTATTCCTGGTTTTGTGCTCAGGAATTACTCCTGGTAAGCTCAAGAAACCACATGGGATGCCAGGGATCAAACCCAGATTGGTTTGTCAAGGCAAACATCCTACTGTACTTTTTGCTCCAGACCCTGCAATGTTTTCTCATTTTTCTCATTGGATCCAAGAGATTTTGGGGGACAGATCTTGTCTTATTCCTGTTCTTATTGGCTACAGAGAATGCAAAATGATGTTCTTTGTGACCAATAGTCATCTTCCTTTTAAAGGTATATTTCACATAAATAAAGACAGAACTAAATATCCAAGCCATAGTCAATCATAGTAGAATCAAGGGACCTAAACTTTAACAATCTAAACTCAAAGGGGTTTATTATACTGGCAAGCCAGAGGTCAAAGAGTGTTGGTCTACGATGTACTCTAGGTCCATTGGTAGAGGGAGGTTGACACTGGTGGTGGGAAGGGCCCTGACTCACTGTATACCTGAAATTCAACTATGAAAGACTCTGTAGATCACAATTGCTTCAATAAAATAAAAAAAAAAGTATTTTCACAGAGGCACCCCCTTTTGTAACTAGTTTCTGAGTTGTTATGGTTTTATATGGATAATGTGTTTTAGAGTTAGACTCTTACATACTGGTTTCTGTCATAATGCAATGATGAACCTGACAGTAAGTAACATCAGCATTTAGTGCCTAACTTCTGGAACCCTTTAGACTTATTTCTCTACCTATTTTATTCATATGACCTTGAGTAAGAAAATTGACTTTCCTATGCTTAGGTTTTACATGGGCGGTATATGGATGATAGCATACATTTGGGCATGTTTATGAGGAGAGATTGAGATACTGATTACAAATTAATTAACTTAGTTGTCTGCCCCATCCCTCTATAAAGTGTTAACAAGTATTATTATTATTACTACTTGTTTGTTTAGTAAATCATCAGTGATTTACTATTCTAGGGATGCTCCTTAGAAAGCTCAGTTAGACTCGGCGCTTGTGTGTGTGTGTGTGTGTGTGTGTGTGTGTGTGTGTATGTGTGTGTGTGTGTGTGTGTGTGCAGGAGGGAAGATGGGCAAAGGTAAAAGGATATATGCTCATAAAGAAGGTAAAAACTTGGATATACTGAGTTGGGCATCTTGACCCTTTGGAGATATGGGTGTTAGCTTTGTAAATCCAGCCAGACCTGGATAGCTTGATTCATTTCTCTGTGCCTTGGTTTCTTCATCTGGCAAAGAAGATGCTCAATCTCACCCCACAGGGTGGTTTTAGCACCTGCTCTGTGCCTCTCATCACTCCTCCCAAACATTTTGTCAAAAATCAGCCTCCACTTTTGAGCAAAGGGAACCAATGGAAGGACTTGCTTTTCTGGGGAATAAACAATGAGCTTTGCTTTGCATAATCACAATTGGGTCACTTTGTGGATGTGGGGTGCTGAGCTGACTTGGAGCATATTTGTCTAGGAGGGAAGAAGGCACCAGTGGACGGGAGATGTGCAGAGGGACAATGACACACACTTATTGGCTGGCGAAGCTATTTTTAGCCCAGTGTCTGAAGTGGAAGCAGATTTTCATGGCATTTAAAAAAAGATTCAAATTTACCGTAAGCCAAGGTGATGTGCTTTGTTTGGGAACATTCTTGACCCCCTAGTCTTCATTTTAATCAAGTGTGTCACCAGCACCTTAGTTCTGATTTTTTTTGTTTTCGTTTTTGTTTTTTGGGTCACACCCGGCAGCGCTCAGGGGTTACTCCTGGCTCTATGCTCAGAAATCGCCCCTGGCAGGCACAGGGGACCATATGGGATGCCGGGATTCGAACCACTGTCCTTCTGCATGAAAGGCAAACGCCTTACCTCCATGCTATCTCTCGGGTCCCTGCCTTGACTGAATGGGACCCAGGACAAGAGCCAATGTCAGGATTGATGGCTGAAAATTCTCTCCACGTGGGCTATCAGTTGGTTTCTGGGTCCCAAAAGGGAGATACTTGAGACTGTGTGTGGGGGAGACAAAGAATGGGAGAAAGGCTCCCCATTCAGGACATGTGTCCCAACCTCAAAGACTTTCTTTGCATGACTTAGAGAGGAATAACAGTACCCCAAACTATGAGAAGGCCCTGTTAGCTGAAGAGCACTGTGGGGATATTTCCTTCTGTCCCAGTGCTTCACAGCTCATAGATTTACATTCACTTCAGACCTGTGAGCTGGGTGATTTCTCCCCACCCCCTTTTTTTGATTTTTGGGCCACACCCAGTGATGCTCAGGGGTTACTCCTGGCTCTGTGTCAGAAATTGCTCCTGGTTGGGGGACCACAGGGGATGCCAGGGAATCGAACCATGGTTCTTCCTAGGCTAGAGCGGGCAGGGCAGACACCTTACAGCTTGTGCCATCGCTCCAGCCCCTGGGTGATGCCTTTTTAACGTGCCGTTTTTAAGGTTCCTGCATCTCTCTCATCCTGAAGTGTAGCCTGGGATGATTCTCTCTCTCTCCCTTTCTCTCTCTCTCTCTCTCCTCTCCTCTCTCTCTCTCTCCTCTCCTCTCTCTCCCCTCTCTCTCCTCTCCTCTCTCTCTCTCTCCTCTCTCTCTCCCCCTCTCCTTCCTCTCTCCTCTCTCTCCTCTCTCTCCCTCCCTCTCCCTTCCTCTCTCTCTCTCTCTCTCTCTCCTCTCTCTCTCCCTCCCTCCCTTCCTCTCTCTCTCTCTCTCTCCTCTCTCTCTCCTCTCCCTCTCCTCTCTCTCTTCCTCTCTCTTCTCTCTCTCTCTCTCTCTCTCTTCTCTCTCTCTCTCTTCTCTCTCTCTCTCTCTCTCTCTCCTCTCTCGCACCTCTGAACTAGATCCGATATGATCATCTGCTTGGTTCTTCAGTCAATACCAGAGTTTTGAATTTCCAACATGAGGCATTCTTGGGCTCTATTTTCAACCCAGTATTCATTACCAGACCTCCTGCTTTTTATCCCCCCCCCCCTCGTTCTTTGTTTTTCAGGCAGTGTCTCAGATTCTTGTATTTCCCCTTCCAGAACCCCATTGTGTGCTTTTGAAGATATAAGTCTAGTGTCCCACATCTCTGGGCCTTCGCTTGAGTCAGCATGTGTTCGAAGGCCTGCACTATTCTTTCTGGTCACTTTACAACTCAAATGCAGAATATGCTGAAATGATGGAGTTCAACCAGTGTTTCATATCCTCTTTCTTTTTTCTTTTTTGTTTGTTTTTGGGTTTTGGGCCACATCCGGTGGTGCTCAGGGGTTACTCCTGGCTTTGCGATCAGAAAATTGCTCCTGGAAGGCGCAATTTATATAGGTGCCAGAAATGGAACGTAGGTCCATCCTAGGTCAGCTTCATGCAAGGCAAATGCCCTACCTACCATTGTACTATCTTTCAGGCCCAAAGTTATTCAGCTACCTGGTGACTAGTGGAGATAGGCTATTTTTGTTTGTTTGTTTGACCTCTGCATTTATTGCTGATGTTTTTTTTTTTGTTTGTTTTTTTTTGGTTTTTGGGCCACACCCGGCGGTGCTCAGGGGTCACTCCTGGCTGTCTGCTCAGAAATAACTCTTGGCAGGCACGGGGGGACCATATGGGATACCGGGATTCGAACCAACCACCTTTGGTCCTGGATCAGCTGCTTGCAAGGCAAAGCCGCTGTGCTATCTCTCCGGGCCCTATTGCTGATGTTTTAAAGATTACAATTTATTGGAACCAGGACTGAAAAAAAAAAAGAAGCTTAAGCTGTGGGGTTATTCCAAATAAATAAATAAATAAATAAATAAATAAATAAATAAATAAATAAATAAATAAAGTAGCAGTTAATGCCTGTTGGCTAAGTGCATTAAACTGCTTCAAAATGATCAGCTGGATGTACTATTTTAAAAACTGCTTGCTGGGATGGTGATTTAAACCTCTTTTTTCCCAGGCTCGAAATTTTACATTTTGAAGGGGGGGTGGTGGTGGTGAAAGGGATAAGACTGTATTTGAAACAAGTAAACATTAAAATATAGTTTATTATCTTTTCAGGCATTCGTCTGAAAGGAAAATATGTCAAGACATTTATAGTTAGACACTGAAATCTCCACCTTAATTCACTCCAGTGTATTTCCAAGTTGCCCAACCATATATAATATTACCAGGTCTCCAGGGGCTGCCTTGAAGGGATACCAGATACTCTGGTATAACGAGAGAATGGGGGAGGTGGGCAGAGAATGGATGGGAAATGGTTTCCTAGTCCTAATTCTATAGCTCCTGTGATATTTTTTTTTTATGGAGGCAAGAGAAAAGGGGAGAAGAAAGAACTCGTCTGTTGCTTTTATTATGGCTTTGATTTTTAAAACCATTTAAAAAGTACTAGCATTTCCTGTGGTACCCTGGGGTGTCTAAGATGGAACTGCATTGGTTTGTCCATTTCTCAAGAACTGATTGGCTTTTTTTTCTTAAAATGCTTAGGGAGGGAAGTTCTGGGAAAATCTTGCTTTCAGGAGGCACTTGGCTGGTGGGGGATGAAGCCAGTTTTTCACTTACATCTGGCGAAAGATGACAAAAACCAGGATGGACACTGGGAACAGGAGGAAGGGAAGTAGAGAAGTCATGGTGCACACACACACATACACACACACACACACACACACACACACACACTCTCTCTCTCTCTCTCTCTCTCTTGGATTGCGAGTTGCTGATAGAGTATTGTAATGCCATATTCATTTTATTCACCTCAGCCACTGCAAACATTTTGTTGTTTCTATGGTGAATTGTAGATGAATTAAATGGCTCAAACTTCCTTCAGTGGGAGAGAAAGCCACACAACATGAACCACCCACTAATAGTTCTTACCAGGTCCCTTTGCCCCTGTGATATAAGCTTCAGCGAGAGAAGGAAGAAAGAAAGAAAAAAGGAGGCAACTTTTCCAAAGTGACTTGAAAACCAAGATATGGCAAAAACCAATCTCTCTTCTCTTGGCTACAAGAAGTTTATAAATATCGGTATAGGGTAGAATAATGTCATCCTTATTTAGAAAGTAACCTTAGTCATTTTTGTGAGACTCTGAAATGGCTGTCCAGAGAAGTCCCTCGGCTATAAGTAGGGGGTATTGGTAGGCGATTTTGAGAGAAGCTCAGAGACCAGGCAGAGCACTGAATGATTGGCAATGTATATAGGGAGTAAAGAACAGAGCTGCATGGAAACAAAACAGAATCTCCATGTTGAGAGAAATGAGTCAGGGGGAGAGGGTTAGACATAGAAGGATTCCACTGGTACTAATACCAGAAAAGCAAGAAAAATGAAGGCCAGGAAGAACAATCTATGACAGCTTGCCACAAAGGGACAGGAATGCAATTAAGGCAAAGAAGGGAGCACTGGACTATTATAGTTGAAAATGATTACTCCAGGCTAGAACTGGGTGCTGAAAAAGGAAAAGTAACCCGCAGGATATCCCTTCAATAACCATATTGCAAATCACAGTGTCTAAAAGAAAAAAAGGAAGAGAGAGAAAAAGAGAAAAAGTGAGCAGAAAAATATCTGTCATAGGGGCCTGCAGTGGGGAGGATGGGAGGGAAACTGGGGAAATGAGCACTGGAGAAGGGTGTTGGACATTGTATGACTGGAACTAATCATGGACAACTTTGTACCTGTGTATCTCATGAGGATTCAATTAAAATTTTTATGTACATAAAGAAAACAGCAGCTTAGCCACCTAGGATAGCCTCAAGAAAGATTCGAAGCACATCTCTTAAGGGCATGCCCATCTCCCACGCAGATGTTTCTAGACTTTTAGGTTTCAATTACACTACACATCAGTGTGCCAATTATTACAGTTTCATCTCCATTTTTCTGGTTAGAAAATGGAGGCTGATACAGGCAGAGGGTGTGGGAGGAGAGAAATAAGGGGTATTGGTGATGGGAATGTTGCACTGGTGAAGGGGGTGTTTTTTGTATGACTGAAACAAAGTACAATCACGTTTGTAATCACAGTGTTTAAATAAAGACATTATTTAAAAAAATGAAGGCTGAGAGAGAGAGGCTTAGCAAAGGGATTCATGAAGGCTTGGATCCAAGTCGAGAGCTGGTCTCCCCCTTTAAATTCCACTGACTCCTATCAATCCTATCAGTGCTCCCCTTGATAGCTTGGAGAAAAATAGACTCACATTAAGGAACCAGAAAGTAGACTGTGAGACAAACTCAGTTTCATCCTTGGGTTGGGGACTTTTGTCTTCAGTTCCTAAAAGGAAGTCACCCCATACTCATACAGGTCCCTGGGAATCAGTTATGAGTACCTCATTCCCAATGTCATGGAAGTTGAAATCCACTGGCAGACTTATCCTTATTCCTTCAGTATTAAACATGGAGCCAGTTACAGTGGTCGGCAACCTGCGGCTCGTGAGCCACATGTGGCTCTTTCCACTTTTAATTTGGTTCTTCTGTGTGCCAGGCGGCCGCTCCAGGAGTCAGGACTCTGCTCATAGCCTCTGTCAGTGCGCGCCCTGTGTGGCTCTCAAAATAAATTTCAATCGTGGTTTTGGGGAGATTTGGCTCAGTTGAAAAAAAAAAAGGTTGCCGACCACTGCCTAGACCTTACTGGACTGAATTAAAAATATGGGAAAATTAGTAGATCCTGATATTCAAAAAACAAATCACAGTGAGCTACTTACATAGGATTCATCTTTCCATAATGGAAGATGTCTATGAGAATTAATCAAAGGTATTCCTCTGGAGGACCAGAGAGATAGTACAGTGTGTAGGGCACTTGTCTTGCATGCAGGTGCCCCAGGTATTTTCCTCAGCGCCATATGTGGTTTCCTGAGTCAGAATGTATTACACATGTCATGTTTATCTCTACATAAAGCCAAGTTAGGTAGTTGGCTTCCTATAGACATGGTCCCAAATCGTGAATCACAATGCATGTGACTCCACTTGGTGGCATCTCAGGACTTGGTTTTCTCCAACTGGAATGACTTTCTTTGCCCCTGGGCAAATCAAAACCCTCAAATCCAGTATAGACAGCTCAATTGGAACCTTCTCCATGGTGCACCGTCCAAAGGCTCCATTGTATACATTGCATTCTTATGACAACAGGCAATTTAGCACTGTCTTTAAAATTCTTCTCATGCTCAAATGATCTTTCAGGAATATTAATCAGATTCTGGGTTCTCTGATAGACTCTGAGTGATTAAATCAAATGAAAAACAGGCAGTTTTTGCACTGCAAAAAAGACAGTTGGCCAATAGCACAGGCTGAAGGAACTGAAATTCAAAAACACTTTGCTAAACCTTATGGGGTTAATGTGTGCCAAGAAGACTAGAGAAATTCACCTTTGTGCAAAAGGCCTGCAGAGAAGATTCTTTCAGTGGGAAGGAATACATTTGATTTTCAACCTCACCCTGTGTACACAAGGCTTACTCCTGGTTCTGTACTAAGGAATCACTAATGGTGGTGCGAGGTGGACCATCTGGGATGCCTGGCATCTAATCTGGTTGACTATAAGCAGAGCAAATGCCCTTTCAGCTGTATTATTGCTCTGGTCCCACCTCCATTTTTAATTATTTTTGTATTAATCAGGGTTCTCAGGAGAAACAATTGACATAGGTATAGGTATCCTAGACAGTTAAATCACAAAAGAGATTCATGATGTGGAACTGACTCACAAGATTTCGAGGTCAAAGAAATCCTGTGATCAGGAAGAGAAGAAATGTAGCATGTTCAGATTTTGAGGTAAGGGATGATAATGGACTGGCTTGACTGGACCTGCAGAGAAAAAGTGAGGACTGTGAAGGAGGCAATGTTTGGTGATGTCCTGGCTCTTTAGGACACTGGAGAGAAGAGCTGTTGGACCAAATCTCAGGTTATTGGAGGAGGAAGAGAAGGAATTTATCTCAGGTTTTATCTCTCTCCAGTCTTGTCCACAGCTGTACCTGAGTGTTCAAGCCCAAAGTGGCAATGGTTAAATGACATTCACTCTAACCAAATTTACTCTAGATAAATCCACCTGAAGTATCTCAATCAGCCTATGAGCTGTATATGTCAGTTTTGTCAAACTCGTTTGTCCTCTCTCCTGAGTTATGCATTGCTCTCGATTATTTTTTTGCCCATTGTTGGTTGTCTCCTACTAAGCATCTTTATCACTTGACCATTTGTTCAAGATAATTTTTATTTTTATCTTTCTTCTTATTATTTTGGTTTGGGTGACACCTGGTGATACTCAGAGGTTACTCCTGGCTCTGCACTCAGGAATCACTTCCTGGCAGTGCACAGGGACCATATGGGATGTCAATATCAAACTTGGGTCAATAGAATGCAAGGTAAGTGCCACACCCACTCTTTTATCATTCCAGCCCCCCCTCTTTTACTTTTTAAAGCAATGATTGATGAAGCCTGGATTCTCTTTCCTATGGAGGGAGGGATTTCATTTTTTCCCTCCTGTTTCTTCTTTCCTTTTGTGTTACCATATTCTATCTAGTGCCTCTTACTTTGGGAAGCTCTTGTGGTGGACTCTTAAGTAATGGGCCATTTCATTGGCCTTTTTCCTATAAGCTAGAAGATGACTCTGTAGTACATTCATTTCCCACTTTCCTTCAGCTGTGAACCTCCATGATATGAACCTTGCCTAGCTGTGCCTGATGCAATATAGATCAGTGAACACTGGGTTAAATGTTATCTCTTTTTAAAAAATATATCATTTTTATTGTCTGTGCAGACTTTGATGGAACCACTTAAAATATGTCTTGTGCCAGTTATTTTTGTTTTCTCCAGATGTAGTGTGTATGAATTCAGGAGTTTTCTTGGGGAGAATCATATACCTGCTAGTAATGCCTTCCTAAGTATTCAGTACCCATCATAAATGTAAGGCAGGTCAGTCAATTTCTTATTGATGCCTTTGATTTCTCAGGGCACTTGCTGGAAGACTTTTGGAGGTTTAGCATAAAAATCACAAGTTTCAATTTCTGCAAGTCAGGTGACACTAATCTGGGATTCAAAAAAAATATGGGCATTTAGAGAGTATGCCTTTAATTCTTGTAGGATAACTGCTAGATTCCAAAGATGCAAAGATGACTAAGACTGGAAAGAAGGATTGTTGCAAGGATTTCCTCCGGACATTCAAGTTGAAAGTCAAAGGGTTGGACCTGGAGTGAATAGCACAGTGGTAGGGCATTTGTCTTGCATGTAGCCATCATGGGATGATTACTAGCATCGTAGCATCCCATATGGTCCTTTGAGCCTGCTAAGAGCAATTTTGAGCTCAGAACCAAGCAAGAGTAACTCCTGAGAGCCATCAGGTGTGGCCCAGTCCCCTCCCAAAAGAAAGTCAAGGGTTGTTTGCCATGGATTGGAAGTAGTCATTAAAGGAACTTCATTTTTCCCCTTGAAACTATGTCTTTCTGGGTCTCCCACTAGTTTGATATTAAAGGTAAAAGGAAAGTCAGAAAGATAAACTCATAGGTGGGGCATTTGCTTTGCATATAGACATATTAGGGTGTGCAATCCCTAGCATTGCATATGATTTTCATAACACTTCCAGGAGTAGCCCCTGAAACAGGAACCAAAATTAAACTCCCTAAGTACAACCAGATTTGACCCACAAAAACTACCCACAAATAGACAAATAAAAAAATAAATGTAAAAAAAAGATAGCACGTTAGAAAATGCATTGAATAGTAAAATTACAAATTGCAACATTGTAAATTATCACTAAATCTGTGGGTTAGAAGATTTATACAATGGATGGAGCATTTTGTTAGTGGCAAGATTTTTGGAGAAGAAATCTGTGGAAATGGTTATTTCTGAAAATAGCCTGTTGTTTTGCTGTTTATTGTTCAGGGGGCATCAGTTTAAATGCCTTCCCCCATAATGGACCTAGAGATTTGTGATGGAATTATTTATGCAAAATTGAATACTTTGAAAAAATCCTCCATAAACCTGTTGTTATATTTATAAACTTTACATTGTACTCAAGTCAGGCAAATGTCACAGAATTTAATAATCAGTAAATGCAGAAGTGAAGGTTTCCATGGCAACAGTAACTAACCCATATTGCATTTAAAATGGAATGTACATTAAGATTTACATTTAATCATCTATTAGTGGAGAGAAATACTATATAAAACAGGTGTGATGTGGATGTGTTCGAGTGACCCGAGTCACTTTTTTTTTTTAATTTTAGATTCCAGTTTTTCCTTGCTGTCACTTATTGTAGCACCCAAGTTTTGACTCTTCAGAGGAAAATGAGTTGGGGAAAAATGAGAGGCCACATTAGGGCAGATGTGTGAACCCTTAGATTTAAATGCAACAGAACATCATCCTTGCATAAATTTTCAATCAACTCAGTAGGTGTTTCAGAGAAAGAAATAGATCCAGAATATGAAATGTTTAGGAACTTGTTGAAAGAGGGTCCTTGAGAAGAATTTCTATCTCTACATCAGTTTCTCCAAACCTTCAGTGCCCCTCAGTTCTGGTGGCATAAGAGAACTTGATTGTGGAAGTTAAATTAGGAGGATTTCAGAATAGGGTCGGGGAACCTACACTCTTCTGGGCATATGGATTCCTTTTCAAAATGAACCATTAATTTTGATCTACAATACTATTAATAATACTTTCTCATAAACAAAATTTCAACACCACAGGCATCATCAAGAGTATTCATATGAAACTTTCAAGAACTCCAAACCTCCTTCTTCTCATTCCCCCAATTCAATTTCGTGAGTTAGTTCTCCCATTATGTTGCCTTCTGGCCTTTTGTTGTTACCTTGTTATGTGTGTACCTTTAAGGGCTACATATGAGAGAGGTAATTCTTTGAATTTTATTTTTCTTCTATGAAGCATCCTTTACCCACTTCTGAGGGTTGTTGGCATTTCCAATGCAATTGGAGAGGAAAGAAATGGAAGAGGAGGAGGAGGAAGAAGAAGAGTAGTAGTTTTAGTAGTAGTAGTAGGAGGAGGAGGAAGAGGAGTAATAGTTGTAGGAGGAGGAGGAGGAGAAGGAGTGAGAAGGAGGAGGAGGAAGGAAAGGAAAGGAAGAAGAGGTGCTGGGAAGGGTAGTGTTCTTTGTAAATACCTGAGTTCTCTCCATGGATTAATAAACTGTTGATATGGGAATTACTTTCATAAAGCCAAGAATGCTTCCACCCCCACTCCAAGTGAGATTGACTTGAATGTCTTCCCTGAAGATGTTGGTCCCTGGCCATCTGCTTACATAACTGCATTTGTCTTCTCTCAGCAAGACTTCCAAGCTCTTGTGATGGAGTCCTATGAGTTATATTTGAGACACAGTCCAAGTGACTCTAAGCCAGGCGAGAGCAGAGATAGCATTATGTAGAGGTTATTATTATTATTTTTTTTTGGACAAAATCTGGTACAATGGGAAGAAGTGCTGGTCCTGATTCAACGTAGAATTTAGTCTACAAGGAAGAGTGAATTTTAAGAATGATTTTCAGAAAAATCAATTATATGCTTTCCTTCCAGAAACTTCCACGGTGAACTTGAAGATACTTCTTAGTTTTGTTATTTGAGTTTGATAGTGGAGATCTTTGGTAGGTTTTCTGAAAAGCTATTTTTCTTTCTTTGTTTTGGGGAGCATACCCAGAGGTGCTAGCTCCTCATTCAAAAATCACTCCTGGAAGGCTTTGGGGGACAATATGGGATGCCAGGGATCAAACCCAGATCAGTCTCAGGGTGGCCATGTGCAAGGCAAACATCCTACTGATGTGCTATCACTCCTACTCCTAAAATGTTATTTTTCAACAAAATAATTTCTTAGAATTTAACCAATTGAAATGGGCTTTTCTGGGTACTATTCAGGGCAGGATTTTGCTAGCCAGTTCTGAAATTCAGTCTTAGTTATAACTTCCTTTCTGGTATAGGATTGACTGAAAATATTTTAGGTAGCTAGACTTTTGGGTGTTTTCCCAGCTAGTTTTCAGCTGTTATTTCCAAACTGGTCAACTTCATTTGCAGTGAATACCTGTGATTTATTTATTTATTTATTTGGTTTTTGGGCTACACCCGGTAGTGGTCAGGGGTTACTCCTGGCTGTCTGCTCAGAAATAGCTCCTTGCAGGCACGGGGGACCATATGGGACACCGGGATTCGAACCAACCACCTTGGTCCTGGATCAGCTGCTTGCAAGGCAAACACTGCTGTGCTATCTCTCCGGGCCCCAGAATACTTCTGATTTATGATTTATACATTTTCTGATCTAGTCCATGAGCCATGACTTCCTTCTGCATCTTCCTCTATAGACTTTGATAACAAGCCTGAGGGGTATGGGTGCCTGTTGGTGATCTGGTCCCCACATGTGTTTTGGATTCATGCCATTTTCTTATCACATAGAGTTTTTTGTTGCAAATTTATTGGGAATGCTCTTTTAGAGAAGATTCTTTTTAGAGGGTGGAAAAGTTCTCTGCTATTATCTCCCTCACTACTTGCTCTTCCCCTTTTTTATTTTCTTTCCCTTCTGATATTCCTATAATTAGGAGATTATTTCTTTTGTTTTTGTTCATTAGGTACCTTACATATTCTTCCAATGTTTTGTCTCTTCTTTCTTTTTTGATTTCTTAATTACTGATTGCTTGTCATTTGTGTTCAAGTTCATTTATGCGATTCTCCTCCTGTGTAATTTATTATGGCTTGCTCGCATGTTTTTTAGTTCCTTCAGCTCCATTTGTGTGGATTATCTCATCTTCTGAAAGAATTCTTTGAGTTGGTTGAATTGTTCATCTATAGATTTCTTAATATTTTGCAGGTTAGTGACTCCTTGATTTTCATTGCTAAAACATTAAGTGTTGGTTTTAGGTCCTCATCTAGAAGGCTCAGACTTTTGGGTAGACTTAGACATTGTTTAGCATTTCTCTCCATATCTACCACTGTAAGTGTCTTCTTTCGCTTTTGTATTGATCTTTGCATTTAGTGGTTTAGAATGCTGGAGTAACAAGGTGTTTTAAAAAGTGATATATTGAACTGTTTGTATGAAAGGTGGCTCAAGGTATATCTTGTTTTTTTTTTTTTTTTGGGGGGGGGGTCACACCCAGCAGCTCTCAGGGGTTACTCCTGGCTTTACGCTCAGAAATCCCTCCTGGCAGGCTCAGGGGACCATATGGGAAGCTGGGATTTGAACCACCGACCTTCTGCATACAAGGCAAACACCTTAACTCCATGCTATCTCTTCTGCCACTCAAGGTATATCTTTTAAGAGGTTATTTTTCCAAACAAGCAAGGTGATCTTAGTGTGATTAAAAAATATTGCAAACTAGTGCTTCTGCACTAGTTTGAGAAAAGAAAGATTGATGGGAAGGAGGGGGTGGGTTATTTACTTGTTCCCACCCAGATACAAACTTGACTGTCCCCAAGGGGCAGACATCAAAATGGCGCTGGAACCTGGAAGGAGGCTGAGGAAAGGCCCAAAAGACAGTCTGAAAAGCTCTTTTAGATTTAATTAATTTTGATAAACCACCACCTGTGTACATTTCAGAAACAGGAATACAGATAAGTCGGTGAGGTAATTTTGAGACTTTTTATATTCAGGACTGCACTTTCCAAAATTGTTCTTTGACTCATCATGCATCAAACCTCTTCACATGCTACTATATATCTCTTTGTGCCATCTAACGTATTGGGTGAGACAGCATTCAAAATAATGCATTTAATAATGCATTAAAAACAGCCATTGGCACTTGCTTCTGAGCAGCTATGTTAGAAAGTGCTTTCCTTACTTTGAATTCAATTTTCAGGAATGCAGCTCATCTGGTATGAAGCATAGTGACTCTCACCTTGATACACTTGATTCTGAGTGGTTGAAGATGGCACTCATTGGTTCCCAGTTACACCCATTCTGTATCTGTTGTTCTGTTGTTCATATTTGCTCATGTACTTTGATAACATCTTTGCTCATGCACATTGATAGCACATTGATAACATTGATAATTGAGATACCAAATTAACATTGTAAAAATGCATTGAGACTTCAGCGCCTCGAGCCATTTATATTGGAAAGAATGTGCAACTTAGAATTAATGGGATCATGGATAAATCTGGGATTTCACTACGCTCATTATTTGTAGCCCTGTTTCTCACCTTAACATTTCTCATAATCATTTTTCTATTAAATCTAGAATGAAATGGAAGGAGTTGACCTAAGCATCTGCGGAGGTGTGTTGTGCTTATTCATTTAATAGTAATACTTGTTGATGGCTTCTATGTACCAGGCTCAATCCTCAGAGAAGGGGAATTAGAACCAATGACCCAGATAAAGGTCCCTTCTATTTTAGAACTTACATTTTAGTGGAAGACCCAGAATATAAACAATTAAGAATACACACATTTGACATAATATCAACTGATGATAAAATATGTTGAAGATAAAGGGAAGTCCAGGAAAGACTCTGAGAATTGGCTGAATTAATACGTTACATGGAATTCACATAAATTTCAATATAGAAATTTTTTTCTCATAAATTTCAATGTAGAAATTTTTTCAATATGGAAACAATTTCATTGTTCCCATAAATTATCTCTTTAAAACAATTAATGTTTTAGTAATTTGGATTAATATAACAAAAATGCCACAGATTGGGTGGCTCTCTTTATGGAATAAGAAACTGAATTCTGAGTCCATAATAATCCCCACTCTGAAGAAGGCTGACCAGTATTGTCACGACCATTCCTGAAGGGTCAACGTAACTTGATCTACCATTCCCCAAACTTTTGTGGATTATTTTTTTAGGATTTTTGCCATTGGTCTACCAAAATTTTACCTCAGGATCTGACTTGATTAAGCATAACGTTTTTTATAGTTTTTTGAAAATATGGGATACTTCCTGAATTTGCCTGTCATCTTTATGCAGGGGTCATACATAATGTTCTCTATGTTTTTGAAATTTTAGTATGTGTGTTGCTTAAGTGAACAATGAGCTTAATTTGTAATTTAAATAATCCTACTACTTCAGCGTTTGAGGGGAATTTACTTAACCTCTTTAGTCTTCTCAGCTTCCTGACTTGGTCAAAGGGAATGATTATGATAATAATAATATGAATAGCAAGATAATCATCATAACTGCAGTAAAGTTTACATTAATAAGTTTTTTGAAGTATTGAGGCACTTTGCATGACATTTGATCAAATATCACATCAGCATCATTTTCATAAACATCATCAATAAGAACATCATCATCACTCATCACCAGCAAAATGAATACCTGGTACCTTAACATCAAAAAGAGCTTTATCACCAAGATCATTATCACTAATTTCATCACCAAGGTCATCATTGATGCCATCACCTAAATCATGATGGAATACTGTAAAATAAAATTCACAAGTTATGAGATCACCCCAGGAACCAAGCTTCTAAACCCCATGGAGATGGGTTTGAAGTAGCAGGGTAGCTGCAAAGAATCAATAAACCAAGATAGTCAGGAGAGTGTAATAAAGTCAGTGGCTTCTCATGGCTTATCCCTCATTGTGTCTGCCAGAGACAAAAGCTAAAACTGCTTCTCTCTTTATGAAACCAATACTTACATACTAGGAAGGGGAAAGTTGAGTAACCCAGGTGGGCTTTTACATATCAAAAGAGAGATTTGTGGGAAAGATTTTTGGATTAATAGCTAGGTATCATCGTACAGAATATTACCACCAATAACTTCATCATTAATATGCTCATCTCATGTCTTCACACCAGCATCATCCTTTGAGAAGAAATTGTCTCATTGAGTTAAGGAAGGTACTGAACTGTAGATCTTAGGTACAAAGTTCACTAAATGATTAGTGAATTCTTCTGTTTTATTTTGCAAAGTATGAGTACTTGTATGGAAGAATCAATTTAAACACTCCTTTTGTTGACTATGAAATATAATTTAGTGGAGTATTTTTTGGCTGGCACCCAAGTTCTGTTTTTTCTTTTTTAATCTTTTCTCTTACTTAACTCACCTTGAATATGACCTTGAGCAATTCACTTCCCTTTGACAGACTCAATCCTGCATATGAGGATGTTAAGCCAGATAGGGGCATAATTTTCCTTCAATACTGTAATAGTCATTGCTTTATTATTGGAATCAGTTGACTTAAATTCATTTATACGTATTAACTATATGCATCCTTAAAGCTGATGGAGTAATATAAAATGGTCCCCCAATTTTTGAAAAATAAATTTTATTACTTGGTTTTCATTGCTTAGGATCATATATACTATAATTAATAGTATCATATGTAATAACAATTAGTATTGTTATGCATCCCAATTTGTTCATTTAATCTCAATCATTTTTAGGGTACTAATAAGTGAAGTATTTTCTTTGGTAACAGACATTTTTATTTTACTTCTATCATGTGTAATTTCCACAGTGATGCCTTTTTATATATTTATTGTTTTTAAATGGCTTTTAGGAAAAAACATATTTGCACAGTCACTTTCCTTTCACCAGTCCTTATCTCACAGTTCTTTGTATATATCCTGTTAGACTAGAACAATTAATATACTTCCATGTGGAGATAAGGCCTTTGAAGGAAAAGAAAATGGGGCAAGGGGCTGGAGAGAGACTAGAAGTGACTTAGAAAGGGAACAATGGCACAGAGAACCCCTGAAGGAAACAGAAGCATGAACCATTTAAGGAGTGGGCGAAGATTATTTTAGGAAGAAGGAACAGAAAACACAAGAATGGAAATAAGTTTGAAGAATTCAGACTCTTGGCAGTGAGGAAGAAGACCACTGTTGCTGGAAAGGAAGTGGAAGATTCTCTTATTGAACTCTTTGGCATGAATGTCCCTTCTCTTTTATCCAAAGTCAAATTGCTTAATTTTTACAGAGACTGATGTGAGGGTGGGCTGAGTCATAGATATTCTCAGTCAGTTGCTCTTCCGGGGTGCAACTGATTTGATTTAAAGAGAAAGGAAAATTGGAGATACTTCCTCTTCTGGCTAAAGCTTATTTTCATGGCTAAAAGGACCTTGGCCATTAGATGGAAAATAGTCCATTTCTTGGAGTGTTTGGCCCTGCGTCAATTTTAATGGCTGTTGGAGATTCTCTGAGGTAACTTCTTGTGGTAGCACTTGTGGAGGAGAGGCTGAATCCCAGAACTTGTCCCAAACCCAGTGAGTAGACAGCCAGAGAGTTACTGCCAATGCAGAGGATCCCTGATTGATTCCTGAAAACTGCTCTAGATTTACCTACCACAGGAGGTCCAAGATAACAAAGTGGGCTCTTGTGTTTGTGGTATATTCCTTCTTGTTTCAATGCCTTGAAAAGGTACTTTCATACTCTGGGAGAATGAATCTTACCTATCCCATCTCAATTTTGGTATTTGACTTGAGTTTTAGATATACTCTATTACTTTGGTAGAAAGTGCGTAATATTGGGGCCAGAGAGATAGCACAGCGGTAGGGCATTTGCCTTGCATGTGGCCAACCCGGAATGGACTAGGTTCAATTCCTGGCATCCCATATGGTCCCTCAGTCTGAGTTCAGAGCCAGGAGTCACTCTTGAGCATGACTTGGTGTGGCCGAACAATCAATCAATAAAGTTTTTTTTTTTTTTAAAGAAAGTGCCTAGTATTGAAAACATAATCTTGAATGTGTGATGAGTATCAAAGCGAATTACTATATTATTAGCCTTTATTCTCCTATCTGAAAGGAGGTTGGATTTTGTTGGGATGAATCTCCCTTTTCACTCATCTCAGTATTTGCTCACCACTTTCCCCACTCAAAGATTTACCTTCTGAAGTTGGCATAAATTATTGGCTAAAAAAGATAAGGGTTAAGAAGTACAAATAGGTAGCATTCAAGTGGTGGAACACATGTATAGGGTCTGAAATTCCATTGCCAGCCCACATTGCCTCCCACAAGCATAACTGTCTATAACGTTGGTGTGTAGAGTGGTTACTCGTTACTCCCAGAGTGTTACATGTACCAGGCCTAGCATCAGCAAGAGTGACCTCAGCTTTTTCCTCTATGTTCTATTAGAGCTATATACAAAAAATAAGTGATCTGGATAAGTAAAATGAGCTACTCTTAAAAACATCTCTAACATTTTGGGGCCTCAAAATGAAAGTCCCCTGCCTCCCATTTGTGTGATGATCCAGTAGAGACTTGGAGGGGAAAGGCATGGGCATCTTCTCTCTGCAATTCTTTGAGGACCTTCTCATGGAACTACAAAGTTACCTCTGCTGCCCAGGGTCTTTTAGAACTCTCTGCATCCAGCCTACAAAAGGAGTCATAAAGCACATGTAATTTTCCACCGTACTTCCCTGGTGGACTTGGCCAGGGGACTTCTGTTCCATACAAGGGACTTAGACCTAAAGTTTATGAGCACATTGACTTGGGTAGTGCAGATCAAAGTGTTTTGCTGTGCATTTGCTTCCTAGAGGTTTTATATAGGAGCTGATTAACATTAATGTAAACTTCCTTGGTCCCTGTGAGAGTGAAAAGGTTGCATGGGGGGGGGGGGTGGCATGTGGAAACACAGAACCTGTACAAATAGACCACTCCAGCCCATCTGACTGCCTGATGTTTTAAGATTCCCCAGCTTAGAATGTAATAAAGTTATGGGAAAGTAAACATGATAAATGTTCCTCTTGCTCAGCTTTCTCTACCTTTGGCACCTTTTCAAAGAGGAATTAAATTAATAACTTGTTGATTTGTAACTCTTGCCCTTTAAACATGTAAGCTCTCAGCACGCTGGATGTCAGCATCATTAGCCAATACATCAATACTCTTAAGAAGTCTGTTCACTTAACTCCCAAAGCAAAGCCAAGGTTGTTTTTTCTTTTGTCCTTGGCTGGTGCCCTCTGTGACTGGAATCCCTGAGGCTGCCCAGGAAGCTGTGGTGACAGATGGCTCCTTTGCTCAGCTGGTGATGACCCTTGCTATCCTCTTCCTTTTCCTCGTCCTCTTCCTTTTCCTGGTGACCAATCTCTGCAGGGTTGGGCATCCTTAGGAGCGTAACACAAAGAACTTCACAGTTGCTGAGCTTCAGGGGCGGAGGTCTGTGGCATTGTTCCTGTTTCTCTTATCGCTGGGTTTTTCATAATTCCAATTTCCTTATATTCCCGTGGGAACCTGGAAGCCTTTAACAAACTCCTGATGGTCGCAAAGAGTGTGGATTGCAGATAACCCAGAGAAGGACTTTTTGATTCACATCAGATTGGGTTGTTTCTATAGTTACACTGGCATAGCACATGTAACTCTCGTATCCAAGTATTTAGGAGGGAAAAAAATCTCAAACACTGAACTGGGGTGAATGAAATGTGACTCAGGAATCCAATAAAAGAGACTTGAAGGTTTTTTTTGTTCTTTTTTCTATATGCCAAAGGTGTGAAGATCTTGCCCCAAGAGGGAGCCCATCCTTATGAAACCACTTTTATACATGGGAAGGAGTAGTGAGATGAAGGAGCTTTTCATTGAATGCTTAGGCGGAAGAACCAGAGTGTCATTTATTTCTTAAATTAGCCTAAAAAGGAGGGTGGCATTCCTATCTACCTTAAAGATGAACAACTTGGTTTGGAAGTGTTTGAACAGCTTGGCCAAGAGCACCTGAGCAAGAAGTCAATTCAATTTAATTTTCCTGGTTTTGGGGCACCTGGAGTTTGCAACAGGTATGTGGGTTGGGGATGATGAGGTCACATAATATCAGATTGGGAGAATGGGGATGGTATTACAAAGGGGACAGAATTTTTCAAAGGAAGCATGAAGTGGAAAGTGCCAGATATGTTCTCTACTCATATGTGTGGGAGCTGCACTGCCTTTGGAATTCTGTGACCAACAAAGAAAAGGCTAAAATAGGGTTTAGAATGACTTCTGAACTGAATGGGGGCTGGTGCGGATGAGAAAATTAGGAGGGAATGAAGTTATCAGAGGGAGGAGTGAGCTGGGGATCCTAAGGGGATTTGAGAGTTATTATTCATCCTGTAGTCTGGAACCCCTGTAGTGCTAGCTTTTTTTCACTGGGGGCGATTTTGCGTCCCAGAGAACACTTGTCAATGTCAGAAGACATTTTTCACTGTCACAAGGAGTTGGGAGAGTTACTGGGCAGAAGCCAGGTTGCTGCAATACAAAAGGCAAAGGTAGACTGCCAATCATCACGTAGAATTCTCCAGTCTCCTTGATGATGAGATTCTCAAATAGTAGAGTGAAGAAACTTCACCAGCAAAAGATTCAGGAGGAAACTGGCTGTGTTGGGGCCTGAGAGATAGATAGTGCAAGGTTAGGCATTTGATTCGCATGCAACTGATTGTTTCTAAGTCCAATAGCACATATAGTACCAGGAGTAAAGCCCTGGGAACTGCCGGCTCCAAACACAAAACCTAACTAAACAAAACAAACTAGCAGCCATAAATACAAACCCATTCCCTACCAATAAAGCCATTTCTGTCTGGGTTATGAATAAAAATCAGGATTGATTTTTTTTTTCTCTTTTGGTCAGTGTAGTGAGTTGTGTTTGAATTTTTCTATCTGTAAAACCGATAGAAGAGAATAGATTCCAGGGGAAGAAACAAAAGTTTATGGGGTAAAATAAAGATGCTTTTTAATATGTATGCTATGAATGGGCTCAATTTCAAGCACACAGGCACTTTCTAATACTTCTAATCAAATAAAACACTTTGGCGAGCTCCCTTTACTTAGCATATCTATTACATTTAGCCCACAGAATTAGTTTCAGGTCTAATTCTTGCCTTTTGGCATCGTTGAGGGCTTTTATTTTTTTGTAGTAACTAAAGTGATATTTCTGGAGTATCCAATGAATTTATACTGGGAAGATATGGCTCTGGCTCTATGTGTTAAAAAGCAATATATCACCAAGGTCAACATATTGCTGGGTATAATATAAGCTCATCAACCATTTGTCCATAAATGTGACTTCCTGTCACACTGAATCAGTACTACAGAATTACATTGAAGAGGCTAGCCATAAAAATAGATGCTCACTGAACTCATTTTAGAAAATTTTAGGGGAGACTGGGCTCTGTATTTTTATTTCTGGCTTTGATTTTCAAATTAAATTCTTTGGGGCCAGAGCGGTGATGCAAGCAGTAGGGCATCTGCTTTGCGTGCACTAATCTAGAACAGACCGCGATTTGATCCCCTGGCAGTTCATATGTTCCCCAAGGTAGGCATGATTTCTGAGTGCATAGTCAGGAGTAACCCTTGAGCATCACCGAGTGTGCCCCCCCCAAAAAAAAACCCATATTAAATTCTTTGAAAATTACAGATTAGGCTATATGTTTACAATAATGTTAACTTTCCTAGTCTTGGGTGATACACTTGACCAAAGAGCATGAAGAGAGAAGAGACTACCAGTTGGTTCATTCAACCTGTGCTTTTCTGATGAACAACCTAGGAACCAGAGATAGTGACTGGTTTTCTTGGAGTTCAACCGCTGATGGACCCAGTTTAGGTTATATTTTATAAGGGCCTAGGCATCTAACAGCAGAATCCTTGTACCCTGCTACATCCTTGAATTTTGTAATTCTAGATTATAAAAGAAACATATTGCCAAGGTCAACATAATGCTGGATATAAAATAAATATGTATATAACATTTTCCCAATTTGAACAGAGGTAGAGCTAGATATGACTTTGCGTTCTCTATTACTTACAGTGATATTTTTTGAGATGAAAGGGTTACATGTGAGCTCATACAAGTGTAGCACACGTGTTCTCTGTGACAGTCGTTCTCATTTTACTTAAAAGATGAAGAATTCCAGTTGTGCTAGAGATGTTTTGTATGACCTTTTAAAAGTTCCCTTAATAGCTAAATTATATAGGAAAACTCAAGGAAAGAAAGGTCCCTGTGGATCGGTGGATGACAATAATTTCCAGGCTATTAAAACTCACTTATTTATCTCAACATTTATCTCAGCTGAAATCCACAGTTGGGAGAAGTTTGAAGCTTTGGAGAAATGGAAACTGCCCTTTCCCCACATTTGTCATAAAGCAAGGGTCACCTTGCCCAATTGGTTCGAGTCTGTGATGATTTCTTTTTCTTTTCTTCTTCTTCTTCTTTTTTTTTTTTTTTTACTTATTTTTATTTTTGGCCATACCTGGTTGTGCTCAGGGCTTATTCTTTTTTTTTTTTTTTTACTTATTTTTATTTTTGGCCATACCTGGTTGTGCTCAGGGCTTATTCTTTTTTTTTTTTTTTTTTTTTTTTTTTTTTTGATTTTTGGGCCACACAGCGGTGCTCAGGGGTTACTCCTGGTTATCTCCTCAGAAATAGCTCCTGGCAGGTACGGGGGACCATATGGGACACTGGGATTTGAACCAATCACCTTTGGTCCTGGATCGGCTGTTTGCAAGGCAAACACCTCTGTGCTATCTCTCCGGCCCCTGTGATGATTTCTTATCTCATCTATCAGATGGGGGTAATGATAATATGTGTTTGTATGTGAGCAGCCATAGCTGCTGGTGCTCAGGGCTTACTCCTGGTTCTGTGCTCAGGCTTGGGGGGGACCATATGGGGTACCAAAGATCGAATTTTAGTTTACTACATGTGAGGCAAAACTCTACCTGCTGGTAGAGTTATCTTTATCCCCAAACTCAATATTTAAAAATTGTATTTTTACTATACATATGGCTTTTTTTTTCTTTTTGTTTTTTGGGTCATACCCGGCAGCACTCAGGGGTCACTCCTGGCTCCATGCTCAGAAATTGCTCCTGGCAGGCACGGGGGACCATATGGGATGCCCGGATTTGAACCACCGTCCTTCTGCATGAAAGGCAAACACCTTACCTCCATCCTATCTCTCTGGCCCACATACATATGGCTTTACATAGAAGTTGACATAGACACATTATCTCTCTGACCTCTGTAATTCTTTTCTTGGTAGGTTTCCCTCCTTTGTTTCTCTCTCATACTTCTGAAATAAAATAATTTTGCTTAAACATTTTTTATAGTGCTTGACAAATTCTAATATCTTAGTAAAGACCAGCTATTATTATTTCTATAATTATTATTGTTCTACAATTATATTAGGAAAGGCACCTGGCTTCTAAAAGATTTTTCAGTTAATTTTCTTTTTGAGTAACTCCTTTTCCATCCACTGACTGCATGGCTTAAGGAAACTTACTACCATAGGCCTCAGTTTTCTTTTTCTTTTTTCTTTTGGTTTTTGGGTCACACCGGGCAGTGCTCAGGGGTTACTCCTGGCTCTATGCTCAGAAATCGCCCCTGGCAGGCACAGGGGACCATATAGGATGCTGGGATTCGAACCGTTGTCCTTCTGCATGAAAGGCAAACACATTACCTCCATGATATCTCTCCGGCCCCAAGGCATCAGTTTTCTATTTCGAATAAAATGAAAACAGCCCCTGACAACCTCCCACAGCAAATTTCAGTAAGTTTCTGAGTTTGTGAGTTTGACCACCCTATCATTCAGAAATCCAAAGGGATTGCAGCGGGGGAAATAGTAGAGGGAGCTTATTGCGTATGCAAAGAACATTTCTCACAATGTTGATTCGTTGGCAAAGTCTCACCCCTATAATCAAATCGAAGTAATTAGGAGGGGAAAATAGAAATGAGGCATTGTGGCAGGCTTAGCATTGTCATCTTGCTAATGGCTTTCTAAATGTAGTTTAATATCTGATCCACTACTGGCTCATTTTCAGCTGGGTCTGGATGAATCACTCCCACACAATACTCATCTTCACAAGAATGAGATCCTTGCTTTATGTGGTCTTAACTTCCAGATCTCAGCAGATCGCAAGTCAAAGTGGCAAACGTGTGAAGGATAGGTTCCTTTCTGTTATCTAAAGCTTTGTTTGAGAGCTAGTGTAGAACTTTTAGGGATCAGAATACTTTCTATTTTAAGAGTAGAATTGCCTGATTTGGTCAGCCCAGTTTCCTCAACTGTAAAATGGAAACGACTTGAATTGTGTTAGTACTTTGATGAGATGGTGAATCAATAACTTAGTCCCTAGTATTTCGTAATCTCAAGAAATGCTATTTTGTGGTTAGAATCGTCTAAAAATATTATTGGGGTTTCTTTTTTGTTGAAAACATTTAGAGTTGAAGAAGTCTAATTGGGGTTTCTTTTTTGTTGAAAACATTTAGAGTTGAAGAAGTCTCTCTTTGATTGCAAAGCAATTAGCAAAATATTTTAATGGATTAAAAAAAAAAACAGATATCCTAAAAGAACTCAGGCCACAGAAAGAGAAAGAATGGCATATTGACGTAGTTTGTGTAGCTCAATAAATATTGTATCAGGTCCAGGATGGAAAAAGGATGTTGCTGTAATCATTGTGATGTGATAGTCTGAAAAATAAACCCAACAATAGGCCAGTGTGCTGGCCAGCAGGAAGCCCCAACAATACCCCCACCTTTTTCCTGTACCTTACCAGGAGTTCCTTCCAGGCGACACAGATAACCGGTAAGTGATAAAGCTGTGGACAGGCTTTTGGTGCCAGCTGAAAATAGAAGAATCAGTGTCAAAATTGTTATCTGATCAGAAAACGGACTTAGCAAACACCCTTCCCAAGTAGACCTTTTTCACCTGATCAGTTCCTCTGAGTCACCATGACGCATGGAGCTCAGCTCACCTGAATGTCAACACAGGCACGCATCCAGCTCTAGGGTCATTATCACACCCTGCAAGAAATCCGTGTTTGAGCAATCACGCAGAGAGTAATTCCTGGCATTTCCAGTCAACTCCAAGCCTTCAGTGCTTGCCCATTTTTAAAGGAAGGAGGCAACTCCAGCTCCAACTTGTATTTACCCCATGACTTACTATGAAGCTGGAAACAGGGCAAAATGAATGGTTCCTCCTGTCTGCACTTGACTTTCCTCATGGGTTAAGTGGGAGAGAGAGAAAAAAAAAAGACCAAGTGAATCCCATAGGATTTTATAGATCACGTGGGTTCATGCAGGCAAAATGCTCAATATCATTTTAATAACAAAGATGATTTATGAGTCTTATAACTAACATTTCCATTAGAGATAGTTTGATCTCCATTTTAGAAGTGAGAAAATTAGTCCCAGGTCGTTAATATAGACTTAGAGTAGCCATGTTCTAGGTCCAATTTTAGTTTGGCTTAAGAAGACAGATGGTAAACAAATGAACACATAAAATCACAAGATATGAGGTTCTCAGTGGTATAAAAGTATGAGGTACAGGGAGTGAAAAAAGAGGAGTGAGGTAGGGGTCTGCTTATTTCTGTAGGATGACCAGGGGGAATCTCCCTAGTAAGCTGACATTTGGGCAAAAGACCTTCAGAAATGGAAGAATAAAGCATTTTCTAGTAACAATATCTTGAGGATAAGTTCCCAGGCTAAAGAAACAATCCATGGAAGGGTCCCTAGTTGGTTCACTAGTTCTTGGGGAGAGGTAAGAAGATCTGGTTCTGAAAGCAGAGTGAGCCAGGTAAGAAGAAAATGGGTCCATTCCCCCACCCCTGAAAGGGAGGGCTGGAGAGATAGCATAGAGGTAGGGCATTTGCCTTGCATGCAGAAGGACAGTGGTTTGAATCCTGGCATCCTATATGGTCCCTCGAGCCTGCTAGGAGCAAATTCTGAGAACAGAGCCAGGAGAAACCCTTGAGCACAGTTGGGTGTGAGCCAAAAACCAAACCAAACCAAAAAAGTAAAGAAAGAAATGAAGAAAATGGGTCCATGTCACAGAAAGTCAAGCTTTAAAGGGCAAGTAGGAGATGAGTGATTTTATCCAATGGAACATTATGAGAGCTGATTTCTTTTTTAAATCTGAATTCAATTCTGAATGAGGACGACCCAGAATTCTGTGAAGGGAGGTAGATGCAGGGCAATAGGGTGCAACCAAAACAGACTTCTGGGTTTTTTTTCTGTCAGCCAAACAGGCATTAGATTGGGATAGGACAGTGGAGCTGGGTAGACATGAGGGGAAGACTATCAAGATGAAAAGAAACATGAGCTCCAATCATTCTAAATTGGGAAAAAGCAGCCAGTCTACCAGGAGAGATATGTGTCAAAGAACACTATGTGCTGGAGATCAGAGAGATTATTTTCTGGAGATTAAGAAGACAAAGAAAATATCATAGCTGGTCTAGCTAACAGGATCTTAAGGAGATTGAAGAACTTTAAGTGTGCCTTGGACAATTGGAATAAGGAAGCAAAGTCAGGACAGCATTTAATTTTCAAGGATTATATAAGGAAAGACGCATCCACAACAAACATAAGATGAAAAATCTCTAAGTATTTAGGTTCCTTTTATTCTTTGCAAAATAATGCTGACATAAGGGGAGGGCTGGAGAGAAACTGAGAACATAAGTGGTGGGAATTGTGCACTGGTGAAGGGTGTTGGTCATTGTATGCAGAAACTCAATCATGAACAACTTTGTCACTAAAAAAACCAACAGCTGAATGATATGAACAATCTTGCAATAATGGTGTTTACATAAAGTAATTAAAAATAACGCTGCAGTAAGTTTCTATGTAGTCTTAGGTCAGTCTTATTTTGGGCCTCCATTCCTTCATATAAAATGGAGAGACATACAACTGTATCTAGACTACTGGTGTGAGAATTAAATGGGTTAATATATGTAATATGATTGCACCAGGATTCAATGCATATTAAATAGGGTCTAAATGTGAATATTTCTATAGAGAAGGTATTTTAAGAGCCCAGTTACTGAAGCATAGAATATTCACATCTTAAATACAAATAAGGCTCCCCCACCTTCTGGGTTTCATGAAAGTTTGCCATTTCCTGTAATAAACTCAGCCTAATTTTTGGTCAACAGGATTCTATCAATTTATAATCCTTTAAATAATCAGAGTATGAGAATATTTACCTTGTGAAATCTTATCAACACTTGGCATTACAAATCTTGACTTTTTTTTTTAAGTCAAGCAAGGTAGTCTTTATTGAACAAAAATGCACCCAGAAAGATGCGAATGGGGCAGAAGGAAAGGACTATTGGTTAAAGAGGGAACATGAGCTTGACACGGCAAATAAGAAAGCAAGCAGAGACACACAGATAAACAAGCCAGATAAATATATAGGGGGGAAGAGGCACTTGAAAAGCAAGCCCTGTTTTGTATATTTTTAGTCAAGGTGATGGATTCAAAATAGAACCTAAGTTTGACTTGCATTTTCTTGACTAGATATACCCAAAGCTGGTGGTCTCAGGCTACCCTGATCACCCTCAAATTTTGAAGATCTTGAAGAACATGGGGAATCCTTTGTTTGAAGGCTTACTATGTAGGTTAAAATAAAATAAAATGAAACTTACTATTTATTTTTAAATGGCAGTAGTAAAACATCTATGTTAACGTACATATTCTTAAATAAAAAAATTGTGTTTTCTCAAATAAATTAAAATGAACTGAGTAGACTGGCACTGAGGGACAAGTAAGTGCATCTCCCTAATGCTTATTTAGTAGAAGAGAGATTGAGGCTTTATCTGAGTCTGCATTCACTGTACAGATATGTTGAATTGGTGGAAGAAAACATGTAGGAAATCAGCCTCACAAAGGGTGTGGTTAGAAAAGGGAGGATTCGTTTAACAGCTTTTGAAAATAAATCTTCTTTGTTCCTATACCCAAGCTCTCTGTGTAGAAGTTTCTTGTATCATTGAACTTTTCGTGTTTCATAATATTAAAATTCATTAGTCTATCTTGCACTTTTGAATGGATATTTTACCCACTCATGAATTTATAATATCATGCATTGGTTATTTGGAAAATATAGGCTCACTGAATATTCTGAATATTTGCAAATCTTCCAAATTTGACACTTTTCATTATACAAGTGCAAAAAAAATCACATTTGTTAATATCACCATCAATCTCCCAAGAAAAGTCTTTAAGTATTGGGAAGCTGTCAAGCTCACAGTGACAGATATGAATTTGCCATACTTTAATTTTTTTTTCACAAAAGCTCAAAGTTTATCATTGGCAACCGATCCCCTCAGTTGTTTTCCTTGAAGTGATGGATTCACTTTGTTCATTTTTGAGGAAATGTCTGCCAACCATATTTCTCCATAACTAGAGCTCATGAGTTCTTCCAGCTAAAATAGTATTGAAAGGAAAGAAGCCTAGAGTTGATCTTGCATCCAACCAGATGCCTTTCCTAGAGATCATATCCATACTTCCATTTTATCAAAAAGATGACAAGTATTCAATGGTCAAGATCTATACAATTAAATTTTTTTACAGCTTTATCAAGATTTTATAACCCTGTGTGTGTGCTGGCAAGGGTTACAATAATTCTTTTAGAGTTTGTATAGCTTTGATGTTTGACTTAAGGCACTCCAGTTATTTCCCCCTCATCACTCTGCACTATCATTTTAAATGTCAGCCCAAAGGAAAAAGGCGAATTATGTAAAACTGTGATGAAAATAATTTTGACCTCGTATACTTCCTGAAATGATCCTATGGGCCTTTTAAAGGACTATGCCCTAGAAAATGCTATGTCCCTGCTGTAAGCAGGCTAGCTATATCCTTTGTCAATTTTTCTACTGGGTTGTTTATTTTTTACTTATTGATTTTTCAAAGTGATGTATCTACAGAGAATAGTGCTCTTTGATACAAGCATTGTAAATATTTTTTATTTTGCCAAGAAGGCAAAGCCTGAATAATTATGTACATTCATACATGTTAAAATTGTATTGAATTTCAGAAAGTATTGAGTGTATTACTTTTAGAGTCCTCTCCCCTACATGAAATGCTTATGTAAACGTATATGTGTATATATAATCATTTAACATATATGTAAATGATATATAAGTATATAATTCATCTAAAACAAATAAATGTATATGTAATATGTGTACTTAAATGCACAGAAACAAACAAGACCTTAGAGAAGAAATAAATTATAACTGTCAATAATGATAATTTTTGTTTCACAAAGAAGGATATGACCCGACACACGGAGTCATATCAATTGTGACTTTTGACTTATTTCATTTTTTTTTAATTTTCAAGGGAGGTATATTTTGGTTTTATGGATCTACGATTAATAACTTTTTAAAAATTGTTAACTGTGGCTTCCTAATTCTGATAGTATATCACACAGGAGGAAGTGTTTCTATTCCAGAGGCTCAGAAACAATAACAGTGCAGCTCTCTTGAAAATAAATAGTACTTTTCTGGAAACTTGGTGCATTTTTTTTTTTTTGCTTTCTCCTTTCTAAGAAGTAGGCATGAGAGAATATGCCTTCCTAACTTATTATGAAAATGTGTCCCTATGTTTTCACTAAAGTCAGAGTGGTCAAAGTGAACTTTCCTTTTTCCTTTTTCAAATTCTGAACCAAGTAATATAAGTCTAATTCAATATTTATATGAAATCTGGGGTATGATTATGTAAAAGTTTTTTTTGGGGGGGCACATCCAGTGATGCTCAGGGGTTACTCCTGGCTATAGCGCTCAGAAATCGCTCCTGGTTTGGGGTACTGTATGGGATGCAGGGGATCAAACCATGATCTGTTCTAGGTCGGATGCATGCAAGGCAAATGTCTTACTGCTGCACCACTGCTCCGACACCTATGTAAAATATTTGAATCAGTTTGTTGGATTTAAGTATCAGTGAGTGACTTTTACACCTGTATAACTGTCCACTGTTTATTTTTTCACATTTACTTAAGAAAACAAATAGCTTCAAAGGAGCCATTTAAGAGACTGAAAATAAATGTTACTTTTTCATTGAGTTCATATTAGAAATGGGATCATAAAACCCCCAATACAGCTTATGTCGAAGTAGCAAAAGCTAGAGCAAATGAATTTCCTAGATATTTTCTTCCCAAGTTAATTGATCTTGTACCATGATTCATAGCAGTGGAATATGTAGTTGGTAATAGTCACAGATATTCATGTAATATCTTTCATCCAAATGATTCCCAAAATTCTATATCAATGAGTTTCTCTACAAGTGCCTTGGCTGTATTAGCCCATAGATGTAAAAGTTTGCCACTTCAGTGAACTGTAGCTGGAGCAGAGGAAGAGGAAAGGCTCGTCTTATTTGTTCCCTTCTGCCTTGGATTCCTGAAGCCTCATGACTTAGCCAGCTCACGAGATATTTCCTTCCTCTCCCAATCATGGATAGACTACAGCATACCTTTGCTACTGCTTTCATGGCTTACAGCTTTTGGTAATGGATGGAGTAAAGATATGAAAAGTTACCTAGACTCTAGCCAACTTTAGAAACTCTGAATAGGGCTTCCATCCTTGAGAAGTTGCGTCTTCCTAAATGCCCAGTGAGGGGTGGTTTCCATTACTTTTACTTCCCAGCTGAGGAATGAGTCTTGCCTGAGATGATCCAGTAAGAGAGGGACAGAGTCAAGGAAGCTTTGAACTGACTTTGACCTTGAACATGATCTGGACCATGGCTCTTTTCTGCTGGAGCACGAGTCAAAAATCTGAGAAACATTTCCCAGAAATCTCTGTTTCTCTAATACAGGCTGGTGCTCCTTTCTTCACTAGTTCTGTGTTCCATTGACTTCTGTGGCTGCTGTCTTCAACCATACTCCGGCAGCTACACCCTTCCCAATTTCATGGCTCATGCCGCACAGGTTATGTTCAACCTCTAGCTTGACTCTGTATCCCCCCGTCAACGTGGCTTTATTTCCCACCTAAGCCTGGGTGTTGAAGCGGTTGTCTCCACTTCCTTCCTTGTGTGTTCCAGATAAGGCACTGCAGCTTGATTTCCTTCCCTTCCTCTCCTTTGCTGAATCTGCCTCTCAGAGGCATCACAGATCCACTAAGAGGAAACTTGGTTTTGCTTTGACTAATGAAAATTCTGTAGTGACCGCTACCTTTTCCTACAAGGAGATTGAAGCCTATCGGTTTTCATGGCACTGTTACCGGTTGATTATTCTTCTACTTTCCTGACCACTTGTCTGCTGTGTCCCTGTCATCCTTTCCTTCCTGTTCTGTGTGCTACGCTGGATGTGGCTCATATAGCAGTTTGTAAAGTCAATTGTTGAGTTTTCCGAATCTCTGTGAACCTGTTGATATCGTGATGGTTGCTGGAACTTAGCGATGGCAGAATATTACTGAAAATGGGAAGTGTTAAAATATCAGCCTGTATTGACCCAAGTTTATTAAACAGTCACAAACTCCACAGTAATGTTACCCCAGAATAAATATGAATATATTTTAGATTAGTCATTCTGAGCAATTTATTCCCCATCTTTCAAAGCATTTATTTTTTGAGTGATAGTGCCCTTTTTCCAAAACACATCAATCATTTTGCCTAAGAATTTTATTCACAGACCTGGACTCACATCAGTGTTATACCTGCATGTCGAATTTACACGTACCATATGTAGTCTAAAAGCTGCTCATTTTGAACAGACTCTGAATTCAACAAGTTCCAACCAAAACTCCAACCTTGCTCTTTCCCTCAAAGGGCTTTCCTTGAATTAAACTCTCTCATGAGCACTTCCATTCCCTTCCCGAATTTGTTGCGACCTTTCTGAGTTATGTCAAACCCAAAAAGATATTGTCTAAAGAAATGATAATCATTGCAGCAGTTTATTATTGAGGAAGGGAATATGAAGGAAATGGTAATTTTGAATAATGATGTGATTTCCAACTTCATTTTTAGACTTCTCAAATTTCTGCAGATGGGAAATTGGACATTCTTAAGCCCTTGAAATTTCTGTAATTAAAACAATATCCTCTCTGGAGCTCAAGAAAGGAATGAAATACATTCATAAAAATTAAGCATCTCACAGATGCCAGGATTTTTAGAAACTTTTCTAAACATAAGTTTAATATTCTGAATATTTCTATAGTGTAATAGATAGTAAGATTATATTTTGCATGTAAGAAAAATCGAGCCCCAGATAAAATAGCTCATAGGAGAAGCACAGCTAATAAATAGTAGAACTATGATTTGGACATAGTTTTGGGGTCTAAAGCTTGTGATTTTGTTTATCCCATGATGGTGTTGGTTATGTGTATCTAGGTGAGTGTGCAGGAAATTGATCTTTGATAATACACCCACTTAAAAATCTCTTTCCTCACCCTATAAAGGAGTTATAAAAGTTGTCTTTGTGGGACTGGCGAGGTGGCGCTAGAGGTAAGGTGTCTGCCTTGCAAGCGCTAGCCAAGGAAGGGCCGCGGTTCGATCCTCCGGCGTCCCATATGGTCCCCGCAAGCCAGGGGCAGTGCTTAGCCAGGAGTAACCCCTGAGCATCAAACAGGTGTGCCCCGAAACACTAAAAAAAGAAGTCTTTGTATAGTCTTTCCTTAATTTTGTCCCATATTTATAACCTTCCTTGTTCTCCAGAGGAACCTATGTAGCATATTACTTAATATCTAGATAGAGGGCTGCAGTTTATTCATTTTGGGAAGGCTTTGGGCTGAAGGAAATTTACTTTCTTGG
The DNA here is from genome assembly GCF_024139225.1 of Suncus etruscus. Taxonomy (NCBI): domain Eukaryota; kingdom Metazoa; phylum Chordata; class Mammalia; order Eulipotyphla; family Soricidae; genus Suncus; species Suncus etruscus. The sequence goes on along the minus strand of NC_064863.1, from coordinate 12,681,428 downwards.
AAAGCACTGTTAAAGATATGGTTTTTATAACTTTCAAGTCTTACATCAGAAAAAAATGACTGTTATGAGATCAGCATTTGCGGATAGTTATTGGGGGGTGGAATTCAATGTAATAGGGTTTATATAGAAGACTAATACTTGTCTTCAAAGATGCTGATTCCCAGTTGAGAACAGGATGGATATCTATGAAATGCAGGGAAAAGTATCAATGCATTCTTATTCCCTGTGTTTCAACAGTGAGGTTTCAAAAAAAGATGATTTTTTTTTGTATAATTAAGCAGCAGTCATGAGAAAGGGATCTTTTGAAACTATTAGTCAATATAATGCTAAATGGCTCCCACAGGGTTAGTACATCAGCTGAAGTAGAAGGATTTAGGTCACACAACTTTGAAGAAGGCTCTCTAGTGGGTCACCTGTCTCTTAGACATCTTTGTGTTTTCTTGCTCCTAATAGTGTATCTAGCACTCATTCCATATGTATTAGTTAAGAAACTTTATGCCAGATATTAAAAAAGAATATAAAATGAACAAGCAAGGAATACGATTGACAAAATTCTTTTTTCAAGTAAATTGTAATGGATAAAACCAATTAAAGAAGAAATAAGTTGTGATCTCAATAAGAGAACGAAATAAAGAAAAGTTATGGGAAAAGTTTAGGGGCGACCTAGGATAGTTAAAATAGTTAGAGAAATTCTGTTTAATGAACTTTTCTTTATACAAAATTCTGAAAAAGTACGGTAGCCTGTGAAATCATGAGAGAGACATTTCTAGGTGAAAACCAATAATGGGAATGGAGAGAGAGATAGAGAGAAAGAGTGAAAACCAAAGTAAGGGAAGTAACTGCTATGAGATTAGGCTAAACCACATTGATTCTTGTAGGATTGAGAAAGTCTTGATGTAGGATTTAATTATCATTCTTTGGGAAGTTATTGGAAGGCCAGAAGTAAGGGTATAGAATGTATGCAAATAAAGGTGCAGGTACATGCAAATTTTGAGAGAAGAAAAGAGAATGGACACTTAAGAGACTCTTCAAGGCGTCTCTCAGGACAAAGTTATTGCTTGTCAGAACTAGTGGCAGTGGACCTGGGGTGAGAGATTGGACCTGCGATTTACTTTGCTGATGGGTTGTAACTGGTAAAGGAAAGAAACTCAAGTTTTTATCATCAATAACAGTGAACAGAAATATTTCCCCTAGCTCACACATTTTTAGAATTTACTAAAATCCTTTCTAAGTTAAGAAGGATTAGGTTGTACACTCTTTGGTGGCCATCGCTGAGAATGACAAATTCCACATGCAGATCTAGACTCTGCCCAATTGCAGCTTCCATCCATGTGTACATTCTTGTTTCTCTGGAAACACATGGAAGGCATCTGCTGTCCCAAAGTTTTGCCAAATACTTGAATACCAAGATTTTTTACATTGTTTTAATACATTACAATTTCAAATTAGCTTGGGTAAAAATGCCATTAATTAGATCCTAATGTGTGTACTTCGGTTGTTCCATACTGTGCTGTGTACATGTGGAGCTGGGTTGTAACTTCATATACAAAGAAGTAAATGTTCAGTGACTTGTCATTAAAAATATTTTAAAAAATATTCTCTTTTTATAAATTTTTTTCATGTAGTTTTAATGCAATCTAATACTTGGAGTACAATATTGGAAAAGTAGAGACTAGTAGATTAAAAATAACACCTGGAACCTGGGAATGTGACTCAGTGTTTGAGCACCGGTCTTCCATGTGCGAGGAAAATTTGGATATCCATCCAGCACTGCCATGTAAGTCAAGTGGAATCCCAGTCACTACCTTTCGTAATTCTCAACACTACAACCAAGCTTACAGTATAAGAACCAAGTGTGTGAGCATTGTGCCCAGCTGTCGGAACCACTGAACCACCAGCTATCAAAGCAACCGCTTAGAAAAGGGGCAAGGTGGGCCCAGGGAGATAGCACAACGGCGTTTGCCTTGCGAGCAGCCGATCCAGAACCAAAAGGTGGTTGGTTCTAATCCCGGTGTCCCATATGGTCCCCCGTGCCTGCCAGGAGCTATTTCTGAGCAGCCAGGAGTAACCCCTGAGCACCACCGGGTGTGGCCCAAAACCAAAAAAAAAAAAAAAAAAAAAGGGCAAGGAGAGAAACCAACAATTTCTTTAAAAATAATAAATACCGTTAAGCATTCCGCATTTCTCCCAAAGACCTGGACAGCTAAGACTTTGACTTATTTTTTTTTTCAGTGTGCCTCACCTCCTCACCATCTTAAATAAAATTGTAAATCGAATCACTGTGAGATACACAGTTACAAAGTTGTTCATGATTGAGTTTCAGTCATACAATGTCCAACAACCTTCACCAATGCACATTTCCTGCCACCAATGTCCCTACTTTCCCTGTCTTGACTCCTGGCTTGCCTCCCTGCTTACCTATATGGCAGACATTATCTCTCTCTCTCTCTCTCTCTCTCTCTGACTTTCTTTTTTCTTCCTATTTGACACTGCATACACTAATTTTAAAAAGAATGGTGTTTATATTTATATTACTAAAATCATAAATATTTTACCTTTCTCATGTGTTGTAAAATTAATAAAAATTAATTTTACCGATAGATTTTTTTTGTTTTACTTATTATTATAAGTTTTTTTCCCACATACCACACAGAGTTTGCAAACCAACTTAAAATGAGTTTCTGGGATTATAAAGCACTAATGAGACAGTAGTTATTGCTTCTTCTTTTGTAATTGTTTATAATGATAGGCTTGGATATAATGAAAGGGAATTGATCAGTAATGTAAATATTTAAGATATTACATTAAAAAGTTTTTAAAAGGAATATCTCTCAAGATGATGAATCTGTCAAAAAAAAAACCCCAACTATTGCTAGTTTTCATAGTTCACAGTTATTGTTATTTGGTGTCATAATGGTGAAGTTTTTGTTTTTTTTTTCATGTAAAGGGTTCCCTAAAATTTGAGTGACATTTTAGGGAAGAGTGAATTTTTCTGAAATTCTCTGCACAAAGGGACAATACTGAGCTACCATCCAGGTTAAGAAAGTGGATGTTTTCACCTATTGTATGAAAGACGTAAGTGGGCCTTTTCACCACATGCTGGCCTTTGCCCCATGGTGTCATTAGGAGGAAAAGATGACAGTGAATCCTGTTGGATGTTGATGCTCTCTTTATTATCTGACTCTTAGGAAAGTTGTATACTTTTATTTTGTTTCTTGGTCACTTTCTTATTTATGAATAATCTTGTTTTGCCTTTACTCATTATTGGTTGATCTCTGTTGTTTCTTTTGAAGACACTTTTTTGTCCTCCACATAATGATCTCCTCTCTTGACATGTTAAAAACACATTTAGAGAAGATTTTTTATAAAGTGGAGCCAAACTAACTAGAACTTTAACTATTCAGATTTCAGTGTGAGAGACAAATTGAAAAAAAAAAAAAAGAAGAGAAAGATTTGACACATACTCTAAAAGTAGAGAAATTCAAATAGAGTTCAGTTTTTCTCTAGCTTTCAGTCTAAAACTCATCAAAGCAAAAACTGTTTTATTTAGACATCTGGGAAATGTACTTTGACAAAAACACCGCTTGATGAATGTCAATGTCATAAAGCGACTTGGATATCAAAAATCCACAGAAACTACTGAAATAAATTATAGACATTTTTGACAAAGCATACTTTGCTGACTCATTTGCATTGTCCATGTGACGATAGTGTGAGCATCTTAATACAAAAGAAAGCGCATTTTCATGTAAATAACGAGGTGGCTCCAAAGGGTTCTACAGACTTCAAACAAGGCAGAACTTTCTTACCTGCTTTGAGTACATAGAGGCTTTTCTATATTTATTAAACATGTTCTCAAACTTTTCCTTTTTCCTAGTTTCTCTAGCTCTAGAAACACTCTCTCAAACTACCTTGCAGAGTAACAAAACATTCTTATAAAATTTGATCTCTCTGCATGTCGGCTCAGAATCGTAGATGGAAGCCTGAGCCCCCTTCTTAAAAAATCATATGCAATTCATTCTGTTCAGAGTTGGAGCTTTCATTTGTCCAACACATAAGACAGAACAGAGTTGACTTTCTGTGTCTAAACTGCAGCCACAGCCCAATTTGTTGCTGGAAAATATGAAAGCCTTGCTGGCCATCTTGGTGGGCTGTTGTGTCACTGGTGAGACATATATTGTTTAGCAAACCAAGTTTTTGGAGACCAGATGAAGGAGGTCAGAAGCTCCCCAAAGTGTGAAAGACAGTGAGGAACATAGTCATTGAGCACTGGCATTAAAAAGTCATGTGTTTACACTTACCCATGCTACTTAGGTCTTGTGGAAGTTGATCTCTTTCAACATATACTTCTTGGCAAATGGCCTCATAAATTAAGACTCATCTTCCCTTCTGGGTTGAAAATTGAGAGTGAAGTGAAATAATACATATAAACCACCTAAATGAGGACCCTAAGATATTCTCTAGGTTTATGGGGTTGTTTTTGCTATGATGGTAACAACCTCTATCTGGTTACCATGGACATTGTTGAAAGGAAAACAGTGGCTTTGAGACAAGAGGTAGTGCTATACTTGTAAATTGTCTAGATGATTGAAATACTATCAACCATAGCAAACATTTGGTGATCCCTAACACGTGCCCAGTTCTTGTATCTGCTAAAGGAAAACCAGAGAGAAAATAAGTTGACCCACAGTTGTCTGGATTCCTCCGTCAGGAAGAACTCTTTTGATTTCTTTCAATTACTTTATTTAAACACCTTGGTTACATTTAGTTTTGTTTTCCAGTTATAAAGTTGTTTATGATTGAGCTTCAACCATACAATGTACAACACCCTTCACCAGTACACATTTCCCAACACCAATGTCCCCAATTCTCATCCTGCCCTCTTACTCTGACTTCTCTGCCATCCTCTGTATCAGGCCTTTTTCATGTCTCCCTCTTTCTCTGTCACTCACTCACTCACTCACTCACTCACTCACTCACTCACTCACTCACTCACTCTCTCTCTCTCCTTTGCAATATTGTTACTGAAGGTTATTATGCTTATCAATTTTATATCCTTTCAGTACTAAATTCTTGTCCAGAGTGATCATTTCCAACTATCATTGTCTTACAGGCCCCTTCTTTGCCCTAACTGTACTCCCTCTCTATTTGTGTCAAGCTTCCTACTGTGGACTAGTACTCCTGGCCCTAGTCTCCATAGACAGAGAGAACTTTTACTGAGAGAGTCCAAAAACCCACTTCACTGATGTTGAAAGCATACAGAGTAGACGTCTCACCCCCGCCCCTTTCTGGAGGGGGTGTTCATAAGTAAGGCTCAGGTTTCCTGTGGACTCTACTAGCAATTCTCTTTCTACCAGACTAGAAGTTCAATGCAAGGGTCCAAGGATGTGATACTGTTCTCACCCAGCACTGCTGGGGATACTTGGAATAATCTGGATGTGCTGAGGGCTTGCAGGGTTGCGCCAGTGATGCTGAAAAAGAGACCATGTGTGCAGGGAATTGAGCCAGGCTCATCATGCTGGTTCTCTCCTGGTCCTGGATACTGAATTAACATTTTTGAGGATTGGACCTGAGCACCATCCACCTCAGTACTGTGCCTTTGGTTAGCTCAACTGTCTGAGGCTCCATGTTTGCAGGGTCTAAAGACCAAAGGACATTGATTGCCCTTCTCCTTAGCATGATGATGAAGGAGCACAAATCTGAGCTCATAGTCTGTTGCATGAATCTACACCACAATATTCACTCCTGTGTCTGCTCTGTTGACTTGGAAGAGTTGGAGATAATGGGGGTCTGAGCTGTTGACTTGGGAGAGATAGAGAGAACTGGGGGAGTGAAGAGTAGGGCAAGTTCACTGGCATCTTTTTACAAGTGATGACTCTTGAGCCAACATCAACACAAGCACAACATGATGTGCTTTTCCTATTTGTACCTATTAACTACAGACCACGTTTAATTGGCTTTAGATGTTAATCCAGTGGGCTATAGGGGTTAGGGAACAGTGATTCTTTGAGGGGTTCTGGAGAATCTGCTTGAAAGTGTTGAAGACATTCTGCAGTGAGCTCAGAGAAACAGCACTTTGAACTAATCTCTGAGACAATTACTCCCAAGGATCAAAAGCAAGGAAAGGCATGGGGAATCTTCTTTTTGAACAATGAGACAATCAATTCGATTCTCCAAAATTAAAACCTTCAATGCTAAAGAGATAGTACATCTTCAAAGATCAAGTACAATTTTTTAACAATAAAAGAGTGTGTAGACATGATTTATACCTGTAAGAACTATCCACACATGTTATATTCTTAAAAAATAATCCAGTGTATGGAAAGCATGTAAATCATTTGCACTTGTTTTCAGAAAATTCTAATTAGGCCACTTTGTTTTTGTACTTTAGTCCCTGTTATAATCATGAAACAAATATGAGAGGATTCCAGCTTTATTATTATTATTATTATTATTATTATTATTATTATTGTTGTTGTTGTTATTATTTAGTTTTTGTTTTTGGCTCACACCCGGCAGTGCTCAGGGATTACTCCTGGCTCTCCACTCAGAAATCTCACCTGGCAGGCATGGGGGACCATATAGGATGCTGGGAATTGAACCACCATTTATCCTGGATTAACTGCATGCAAGGCAATCACCTTACCTCTGTTCTATCTCTCCAGCTTTTATGGCAGAAAGTAAAAAAAAAGTTCATCATTGGTCTTGCAGCAGCCATTTTTGATACAGCATATGTTTTGAATAGTCAGATCATTACTTTCCAAATTCTTTCCCAACTTGATACAGGCTGTGTAACTATCACATCATTCTGCCATTACTAGAGGTTTCTAGTAATTGTGGTAATTGGGGTCAAAGTACAGTGAATAGAGCATTTGTCTTGCATTTAGCCAATTGGAGTTCGATCCCCAGCATCCCATATGGTTCCCCCAAGTAACACCAGGAGGAGTTATTTCTCAGTGTAGAAGCCAGGAAAAAACCCTCATCACGTCTTGGTGTGGTCTGAAAACAGAAAAAATAATCCCTGCAAAATTCTAGAGGTTAATATGACCTTAAGGACCTCTGTGATATTTGGTGCTATGGGCTGTTTACTTGGTAAATTATTGTGGTAGGAGGGTTGGGAGAGCTCAGAATTAGTCTGTGTAAGTAAGGAACAATTGCTACACTTATTAATGTAATTTGAGCTAATGAAACATCACATTGGATCACTATTTTTGGACACGTTGAAACCTATGTTGCATTATTTTTTAATACAAAAATATAAAGCAACTTAAATGTTTAAAAACTAGAGACATGAACACTTATTTGTTTACAGGATGTTGAAACTAAACATGATAGTTACAGGAAGTGTTCATGCTATTAAGGCAACACAATGCAGTATACTTTTGTACATCTAAAATAATTACATTTAGACTAACAATAAATAATGGAAGAAGTACAGAAGAAAAAGAAAATAATGGTGGTGGGCCAGAGAGGAAGATGTGCAGCATGTAAGACATTTGGATTGCATGAAGCTGAGCTGGGTTTAATCCTCAACATCATATATTGTACCCCAAACTCTACCAAGATTGATTCCTTACCATAGACCCACGAGTAAGCCTTGAGTACTATTTGTAATAGCCCCCAAACCAAAAGAATGAGATTGTGGTGCTCTCTTCTGTTTCTTGTATATTGTGTTGTTGTTGAAGTATCATGATATTACAGTATCATGATAGATATCATTCCTTCACCCCACCCCATAGGCTAACTTCTATACACCAGTTAGTTCTAAAGCAAAATTTGACTTAACTTTATGCCCAATAGATTACTCAGAGAAACAAACCTAATTAATGATCTTTAGAGCTCTTAACTCTGCCTTCTTGATAAGATAAAAATTTTAATAATATCCACTGTCCAATGATTGCTATGGAAAGTCAGATATGATATTTATAAGTGCTTTATAAAAAGCATCTTTTATAAAACCTTTAAAAAGTCATGGTATCCATTAAACATATTTTTGAAAAACTTGATAGATGTGTATATTGAAAACCTTTAAGCACATTTTTGTTGATATGTGAAACTATGTTGACTAGTTCATTTCTTTTAAGTCACTGCACTTTTTTTTTTGTTTTGTTTGGTTTTTTTTTCTGGCAGTGCTCAGGGGTTACTCCTGGCTCTGTGCTCAGAAATCGCTCCTGGCAAGTGCTCAAAGGTTATTCCTGCCTCTGCACTAGGAAATCACTCCTGGCTCAGGAGACCATATAGGATGCCGGAATTCAAACCATCGAACTTCTGCATGAAAGGCATATGCCTTACCTCCATGCTATCTCTCTGGCTCCAAGTCACTGGAATTAATTAATTAATTAATGGAAAAATTGTGCTAAAGAAGGTCTATTTTGAGGGGCCGGTGTGGTAGCACAACAGTAGGACATTTGCCTTGCACGCAGTTGACCCAGGATGCATGTGGGTTCGATTCCTGGCATCCCATATGGTCCCCTGAGCCAGGAGTGATTTCTTAGTGCAGAGGCAGGAATAACCTCTGAGTGATGCCAGGTATGGCACAAACAAACAAACAAAAAGGTCTGTTTTGAAAATTACTTTGTTGGATTTCTTTTCTCTGCTCTTGTTTCTGTCTCTACTGAGACTCATTCCCTCTCCTTCTCCTCCTTCTCTCAGTCTCCTCCTCTTCATCATCATCATCATCATCTTCTTCTTCTTCTTCCTCCTCCTCCTCTTCTTCCTCCTTCTTCTTTTCCTCCTCCTCCTCCTTTTTCTTTTATATAAACAAGCTCCTCCAAGGCCAAAGTCAAGAAACCATGATAATTTGCACTTTAAATGCACTGGGAAGCAAAGAAGAAATTCCTAAGCAGCAATGTGGTTCTGGTCTTAGGTAGCTTTATGTTCTTTTATATCTGTTGATGATGAGCAGAAAAAATAATTTGTGAAGTAGAATGACAAAGGTGACTCTTACAAGCATGGGCAGGGATTATAACTTTAAAAATGTGTTCAACAAAGCCATGAAAATAGATGCGGTTCCTCAAGAGGTACTTGGCAATACACCTTTATAGATGCTTAAAGTGAATATATGAATCCATCCTGTGCCTTGATGAGCTCTTGGAGAAAATGGCGAAGAGCATTATGTGTTCTAAGAGTTTATGGTGTTTAGGTTGCTTCATAAGCTGTTGACATTTCATTTGAAAGTGGTCTGTTGAAATGTCATCTGGCTTTCATTTGTAAGAACCACAAGAAAATAGGAGGTTGGATTCTGTGACCTCCTGGTTGGTTCCCAACTCTGAAGCTTTCATAGGAAGATAAATGTAAAGTTTATTTTCCAGCCGAACAACTGATATTTGTGTACGGCTTCAGAATTTGCAAACCATTTCTCACACTCTTCAACCTGTGTAGAAGAAGTGGGTGGGGAAATACCCTATTAAATCTAGGTGAGAATGCATATTACACAACATGTTTGGTATTATGCTGCGTTGTCTGCATTCAGGATGAAAGGAATGTTCTTGCTCAAAAGTAACTGTGAGAATAAGAATCCTTTTCACTTGAAAAACATCTAAAGGATTATTAAACACCTGTTAAGTTGTGCTCACAGAATGGGTAATGTCATTGAAAAAGTGGTTTCACCAGGTGGAAGAATTTGGAAAAAATTTTTAAAAAGTCATCATCTAATTTAACTATTGGGTTCATCTGTTTCAGATATTTAAAGGAATAATATTGATTTTTTTTCTGGCATACCATAATCCACTTAAATTTTCGACTATCTAAAATAGACCTTTGGATACTGGCTGTTTTAGCTAACTGCTTTCCCTGGAAATTCTTGTCTGTTCAGAAATGTCAAGGCTAGCTCTGGTTATGCCTGCCCTGAATTTTAAAAAATGCAATAACTGAATCTCTTTCTACATGGGCTAGGGAAAAAAATTGACATTCTATAAATTCTCCATAGGGACTTGGGTAGATAAGGCCAGGCATATATGCTGTACCCAATCAAAACACAATTTCACAGGTTATGACTTTGCATTCAGTGCAGTCTAGCTCATGGAACCTGGTTTTGGGTGTGTGAAGAAATGGGGGAATTTGCCTGCAACCAAGAAAGTGCCCTGGGAGACCTTGTTGTCTGCCTTACTGGCATTGGTCTTTTTCTTGTAGAATTTCTTCTGGTCAGATTTGGAAAAGGAGGGCAGAGAATAAATTTTTTCCCCTTCTGTTGCTTCAGGGAGACGAGAAGAACTCTTTGTGATTCTGAGATAAGAAATGAGTGTTTCGTACTGTTTAAAGAAGTCTTGATTTTTGGACACTTTGGTACATGTTACACAAGTGTAACACATCCACTAGTCTTTATGTTCTAGGCATCTTTGAGACTCAGATTTGAAACAAGGCAGAGATCTTTCACTGTCCCACTGTTTATATCATCTCAAACAGCTTCCTGTAGCTATGGTACTAAAGAAATATGGAAGATATGGCCATCCCCTTTTCACCTTTTTTCTCCTCCATGTTGATCTTCTATGACTTTTTCCTCTGTCCTTGGGTTCAATGTCTGGGAAAGAGGTGAAAGAAAATATGTCATCCATTTATCAATTAATTTATAACCAGACTTGTTTATTAAAGAATATAAAATTATGTGAGTGTGTCACAAAGCTGTGACTGTAGTGCATAAATACAATGTGTTTCACTCTGTCACTTAAAGTCATGTATCTGTCCATTCACCTCTGACACTGAGAGTCCATGGTGCATTCCTGATTTCTCCATTACTGGATGACAGGGTGGAAGGAAATGATTCAATTTTTTAATTCCTTAAGTCTGCATGTATTAAATAATTATCTATTCTCTTCCTGGTAGAAGTACTGGAAGGAAAAAAGAGATGATGACTCTGTAAGTGTTTTATACTGGAGGACTATACAAATATGATTATTTGTTACTAGCATGCGAAAAATTAGAAGATTTTGGAGGCCTCTTTCAACCCAATAATTTCATGAGCTCTTTGAAAATGCTGGCATTTTAAGACTCCTGTGTGTGTGTGTGTGTGTGTGTGTGTATGTGTGTGTGTGTGTGTGTGCGTGTGTGCGTGCATGAGGAATAGACTTGTTAATGAAGCACGGATTTAAGATGTTTCTCAACCCTTCTGCATAATCCAAGCAATTGAAACTATGTGGCTGAAGTTTCAGTTCTGTCTGTACTTACTGTATATCTGTTCTGTAATTTGGAGCAAGTTTGTGTCTTTGAAGTTTAGCTCTCTCTTCTGATGTGATGAAAAATATTTATTGTTTAAAACAACGGTCACTGTGATGATCATTTCTGTGAGCTTCTGAGAGTAGGCTGTGGATAGACTACTAGACCTTTTCCTTTCCTCTTGATCCCACCTTCTAGTTCCTGCTTATGGAGTCCTCTCCTAAAGATATCAAGACAAGATGTGAACCTGTCTCCAATTAGAATGTATGCCAAGATATAGGGCCTCACTCTTTACCTTAAAAGCCATTATTATGTAGACAAAAGGCCTGGAATGGCAAGAACTGATTTTTCAGGAGCACATGGTAATCCTGATTATAAAAGCTTGACACTTCGTTCACATTTTTTTCTAAATCACATTGGCAAACACTGATTGGTGCCCTTGCAAAATTTACTCATTCATACAACAATTGTTTATAAACCCAAAGCTGGGGTTGAACCAATTTGGTCTTTTATCACTATTGAGTTTCATTAGGAGTGTGCTAAGGACTAAGCAAGCCAAACAGTGGGACCCTAAAGTAGGTGCTCAGGAGATATTGGTTTTTGGAAGATCTGTTCACTTCTAGGCTTTTTGAAGTTGTTTACCCAGTCATATAATTTTGTTTTCTAGGAATGTGGGTTTTCCAAAATTTCACCTACATCTAACTTCCGTATCATGTGCATTTACATTTTCAGCATTAGTGCCGGCTCTTGGCAGAGGTCCTTCTAGCCTGACCTTCCTAATCTTGTCGTTAGTCAATCATTTAATATTGAAGATGCATTGATGAAAATGCTGCGTGAAGGTTTGAAACTGATATTTGATGTCTGATCTTATACATTTCAATACTTTGATTTTAAAACCCAGTTGCACTAGGAATTTCAAAGAAACCCTATAAAGTTATCATTCATGTATTTAGCAAACAATCAAAATTATGGCTACTTTTATTAATAAATGTATAATGTAAAAACGATTGCTCTTTGATCAAGTTAGAGTTTGGCTCAACTCTGGATGACAAGATCCAGAATCATCATTGTTTTCTTCTAGGGAGGGGAGGGTAGAAATTACAACCGATTGTGTTTAGGGTGTGAATGGCTCAGTCTTCAGGGTTTACTCCTGGTGGTGATAAAGGGATCCTGCAGTGCTAGAAATCTGACCTAGAATTGCACAATGCAAAGCGCATGCTCCAATCCTTTGCCCTCTCACCTTGACCCTCAAGTTATAGTGTTTTTCATCACATGATGTTGACGATCCAGGGTTTGTTTAGATGCACTGAGACTAGTGGAGGACAGAGATTTTATTCATGAGGATGACCAGCTCAATGCAAGGAAGTCCAGTCTTGCTGCTCCAGCTCTGCTCAGGAGTTTTAGTAAACACAAAGGAGAAAAACCAAATAAATTGCTCCCTCCCATTTGTATTGTCTTCTGCTAGAAGTGTACACATTAAAATATTTTAATTATGGGGCCGGCGAGGTGGCGCTAGAGGTAAGGTGTCTGCCTTACAAGCGCTAGCCAAGGAAAGGTCCACGGTTCGATCCCCCGGTGTCTCATATGGTCCCCCCAAGCCAGGGGCAATTTCTGAGCGCGTAGCCAGGAGTAACCCCTGAGCATCTAACGGGTGTGGCCCAAAAAACCAAAAAAAAAAAAAAATTTTTTTTTAATTTATCCAATTGTGATTTATAAAGTTATTCATAGCTGGGTTTTAGACATAATCATGTTTCAGGACCAGTCCCACCATCAGTGTCAATATCCCTTCACCCACAGTGTCCATCCTATGTCACCACCACTCACCCTAGCCTGCCAGCATAACAGACACCTTTTTAAGTTTGTTCAACTTTGGGGCTCATGACTTATTGTTGTCAATTCTGGCTTCGATATGTAGTTCTTTCCTTTTCTTCATACTACTAATATACCTGAGACCCTTTGGTCTCTGTCCTCCATCATTCTATATTTATATTTCTCCTCCCCTTTTCTTCTCCTCACTATATTCTGGGACATAGAACGTTCTCTCCAACACCTATTTAAATCATTGCACTTCTTCATGCAATTATTCTAAATACCATCTATAAGTGATATCATCTTGTATTTATCTTTCTTCTTCTGGCTTATAAAAGTGCACACATTTTAAGGAATATATCCCATTGGCTCAAACATTTTTCACAGCATAAAATGTAGCTAGATGAAGTTGGCCTTAGTTACATGGATTCCTCAGTTGTCTCTTTCATCTTAGAACATGTCAGAATACCCTTAGGGTAGCCCAAATCTGACTCAGCACCAACACCATTAGCATCACTGCCCGTGTCCAGGTCATCATCCTCTGCCCAAGGATTATTGTAGCAGCCACCAATGAAATTTTGCCTTCGATTCCTGCTGTCATTTCCTCACAATAGCCAAGGGAAGCTTTTGAAAATGTAGGTCAGATCATGTCTTTCTTCTCTTTTAATGCCTTCCAGTAGCTTTTCATAGAAATAAGAAGAAAATCTAACATCCTTGCCTTTCCATGTGAGATCTGTGTGACCCATCTCCATTCTTACACTGACTTTATCTCCATGTCACTCCTCCTCACTATATATTACTCCCACCAGCCTTCTTGCTGCCCTTCCTAAGAAAAACACAGTCTTTAGTTAAAGTCTTTGAACTTAAAATAGAATAAACGCAGAGAAGCCAAGTAAGTTGATGGAGGCCAGACTGTCAGAAGTAATGGAACCAGTATCCAAAATCAGGTCAATCTGACTGCAAGTCCTGAATCATTTTTATTAAACTCTACCGCATAAGGAATGCCTGGTTGCCCAGTAATAGATTCCGAATACTCAGCCTGCCTCCTCTGTGGAAAAGGCTGCTCAGCATTTCTATGAGACCCAAGCATCTTTTTGCAAAATAAAGCGATGTCTTCTAGGTTCAGTCTCTGCCAGAACCCATTAGAAGCACAGACTCAAGCATAGGACTGTAGAAAATTATAAGCATTATCAGGCCTGAAGTCAGGTGAATTGGTTCAGTCTTCTTCCTTCCACGAACCGAATAAAATAATACCCTGGCAGTTAAGGTTGGACTTCTTCAGGTCAGTAGATGCTGAATTCCATGCTGCCTTGTCCTTCCTTGGTATAGGCAAGTAGTAGACACTATTCTTGTCCCTTTGTTCCCTTGGCTCTTTTGCTGAGCATGGTAGTTGATTTAAACAAATAAAAATGCATATTCTTGCCTCTACTATATTTGGATTTGTTATTAAATGTCATGTATTTTGTCTGGGTTCAGTGGGATCTAAAGTTCCTTTGAAATTTGGCACCAATTACTTTCCGCACATATAACTATATTTATTTTTGGTTTTTTGGAAGAGGGGATGTTAAACTTTTTATCAACTTTTACCCTGGAAAGGTTGTGAGGTATGCTTTTCCAAAACATGGAGAGGCCTTGGTAATAAATTTTCCTTATGTGCTAATCATTCATTCAGCATGTTACATATAGACATTGTGATTTCACCCCCCCAGGATCTTTGAGACAAACCCATGAGTTAGAACATCACCATAGTAATTTCATAGAGGCAAAAATGAAGGTTATAGAGATACAATTTCCTTTACATTTCACACATAGAATTTATGCATGAACCATTTTTTTTTTTTTTTTTTTTTTTTTTTTTTTTTTTGGTTTTTTGGTCACACTCGGCGGTGCTCAGGGGTTACTCCTGGCTGTCTGCTCAGAAATAGCTCCTGGCAGGCACGGGGGACCATATGGGACACCGGGATTTGAACCAACCACCTTTGGTCCTGGATCGGCTGCTTGCAAGGCAAACGCCGCTGTGCTATCTCTCCGGGACCTTGAACCAGTTTTTAAGCCTAGAGCTATACTCTCAAGAATGTGCTTGCTCTCTGTGTGATTGTGGGGTATGTGTGTTTGTCTGTGTGTGTGTGTGTGTGTTATTGGTGGTCATGGAAATCTAACCCAGGGCATCACATTTGTGAAGCTGGTACCTTTACCATAGTGTCAAATTTCTTGCCCTCTAATTTAATGTTGACAAATATTTATTTAAAGCAGAGGCATTAATCAAATAAAGCAAAAGGTACTATTTAGTTTGGAAGTTTTCTTCAGCTTCCTGCATCATCTCTTTTCTTATCTTATCAACCCACCACTCCTGTTTTATTGTTTCATGTTGAGAACAACCGAAATTGGAGATCACTTGGCTATACATTGTGTTGCTAAAAATTACATAGACTGTGTGTAGTAGAAGTAAGCTTTTTTCTTGGTATTTATCATTATCAGGGTATTAAAATATCAGGTGACATTTCCCCTGGAATAGATCACCTAAGTTTCTTGAATTTCTTCTGTACATCCTTACACGTCTCTGGATAGGAGCTTTGAAACTCCTTGCTTAAGGTAGAATCTGCTGTGTTTTGGAGATTGATAGTTCTGGATAGGCCCAAGGAAGGTGGGAGAACCCAAAGCTCAAAATATTCAGGCAGAATCATCAATGCCCATTCCATGCTTTCCTTGAGTCATAAACCAAGGGTTGAGCCTTTCTGATGTTCTAATAAAATGCCTCACTTCTCTGGGGATCCCTTTTTGCAGATCACTTTCTCCCAGGGATCCTGACTTTCAATGAAGATAATACAATATCTCTCTTCAATTTCCATCTTCTATTTCATGAGTGTAATATCCATCCCACTTCTTCCCTTTGTTCTGATCTCCTAAAGTGGAGTCTTTTCTGTTCCTTCCCCGTTGTTTCAAATGCAAGTTAAAAATTTCATGAGGTCCTGCCTCAATTCTCAAAGGCAGGCTTATAAAGTTGGTTTTTTCCATGATTCTTTTGGCATCTCTTGAAATTCTTCCCATTCCATTTTCATTCCACCCACTCCATCTTTTTGACAGAGAACTTATAATAAGAAAATCAAGAGATTCTGCCTTCATATAATCTAGCTCTAGCAAATCATTGCTCTAGAGATTGAAGCTCTTATAATCACACAACTACATAGCCTAAAGGGAGATTGCAGATTAAAGTTTGGAAAAAAAACCCTTCTTACCTACAGGGATCCAGATGAGTGGAAGCAAGTGGTGGGGAGTATATTTAGGCTAGGGAAAGAGTAAAGACAAAACCCCAGCGAAAGAAAGGAAAACGGTTTGGTTTAAGGAAGTGTGTCTGAAAGGAAGCATTCATGTCTATCTCAGCAAGACATAAAGTGAAGATGGGATCTGAGTGTTGGATTTGAAGTGTGGCTCTTATTTTGTTCTGAGATAATGATTTGAAACAATCTTCTTACAAATATGCTAAAAATGGTCTAGAAGAACTAGGAACGGATTGACTTGCATCATTGTAGATGAAACGTTCTGGGAAAGGAGAAGAAAAGAAACTTTGGAATGTAAAGGAGGAGAATGGACTGGAGGAGGGTAGGACATGCAAGAGAAAGATTCCAGAAAGTGGAATGGGCAATGGTTTGAGTTAAGAGATTAGAAGGCTGGAAAATCATGAAAGGGCCTTGGGACCTTGCCCTGAGAAGAATAAGTCCATGTGGTTCTTGTTACAGGTACTCTTCCCTGTCCGAAAGTTGTGTTTAACACATTGTAATAAGGAAAACACAATGATGTTGTTGGTCTTGCAGTCCTAGCAAGATGTGAATGTGAAACTGCAGGCAGACAAGAGAATTTTAAACTCTATTTACATTTTGCTTTTCTAGATTTCTTTTAAAAAATTCATATCAAAAATAAGGACTCTTCAACACTGATCTGTTTAGCAAATCTTAGGAATTAAATAGAAAACCTTGCAAACCTATTCCCAAGCATGTCAGGACTGTAGACATTTCTTAACCTGTTATCCTTGGACTCATACTGTTTTTATTTTTTTCCTTTCTCAAGTGGGTAGGAAAATTCAGAATATATTTAATCACAAATAATGTATCTTTTGAAGGCATTTCCTTCCTCCCTCCCTTCATTCCTTCTCTCCTTCCCCTTTTTCTTTCCTTCCCTTCCCTCCCACCTTCCCTTTTACCCTTTCTTCCTTCCTCCCTCCAGCAAATTCATCTCTCCCTCCCTCCCTCCCTCCCTCCCTCCCTCCCTCCCTCCCTCCCTCCCTCCCTCCCTCCCTCCCTCCTTCCTTCCCTCCCTCCCTCCTTCCTTCCTTCCTTCCTTCCTTCCTTCCTTCCTTCCTTCCTTCCTTCCTTCCTTCCTTCCTTCCTTCCTTCCTTCCTTCCTTCCTTCCTCTTTAGCATGCATCAACCTCTCCATGTCCCCTCTTATTCCACATTGTTCCCCAGCATGTCTCCTTCAAATGCTGCCCAAGTGAACAGAGGAGACAGAAGTGCCTCCAGAAAGATGAATAACCATAAAGCACAGCTAATAACCTGGAATTGTTTGTTCTAAAAGAGGGAGCACTGTTTTTTGTATAATGTGCTCCCAGAATATGGGAGCAAAATCGAATTCCTGAAATGCTTTTGTCTGTACTAGGTTGAGTTGCCTTCAGATTCCATGTTCTCCTGGAAAAAAACTCCCTCTAGGTTCCTGCTTTTGAATCATGATGATGATGATTAAGTTTCTATGCCAATCACGCCTCCTTCACTATTTAATTTGATGTTCATAGTTCAAATGTCTGATTGAAGCCTCCATAAGTTTTTCCCATATGTGTTTCTCTCTCTCTCTCTGTCTCTCTCTCTCTCTCTCTGTCTCTCTCTCTCTCTGTGTGTCTCTCTCTCTCCTCTCTCCCCTCTCTTTCTCTTTCTCCCTCCCTCCCTCCCTCTCTCTTTCCCTCCCTCCCTTTGCTTTTCTTCATTTTCTTATTTGTCCTACTTTTCCTAAAATATTGAAGCTTGTTGAAAAGGGGCAGGCTTGCTCAAGTATTAGCAGTCAAATATGTAAGTTCATAAATCACAAATCGGCTTAGAAAAAGGTTTTTTCCCCTTTTCTTGGTGTACTGTAGGGCTCAGGTGAAGAGTTGGAAGAACTCTGTTTTAGAAAACAGAATTTTCTTTATTCCTGGGTTCCTGTAGGGTTCAGGTTGAGAGGTAGCAGAACTCTGTCTTAGAAAACCGGGCTGCCAAGGAGTCTTGCTCACCACAGTGAAGCAAAGGGAATTGCCAAGCACAAGGGAGACAATATCTTTTGCATAACAATTCAATCCTTCCATTTGGTGAATATTCATATTCTGGAGGAGGAGTCAGAGTCATTTCATACTCAGCTTTATGAACTTGGAAATGTAGCTTAGTTTCAGTTCTGTGTTATATTTATTTCTTTGTGTTAAACAGTCACAAAAATGGAGTTTTACTTGATCCTTTTGCTTTTATTTACCCAGAAATAAAGCCTGAAATGTGATAGACACTGAACTCTGGGCACTATTCTATTGCCTTTGATTTTGTGATAAATATGGCTTTTAAAATTAGCCAACCCTAGGGGCCGGGTAGGTGGCGCTGGAGGTAAGGTGTCTGCCTTGCAAGCGCTAGCCAAGGAAGGACCGCGGTTCGATCCCCCGGCGTCCCATATGGTCCCCCCAAGCCAGGGGCGATTTCTGAGCACATAGCCAGGAGTAACCCCTGAGCGTTAAACGGGTGTGGCCCAAAAAAACCAAAAAAAAAAAAATAAAATTAGCCAACCCAATTATAATTTGAATATTGATTTTGTGTTAATGTTATATATAGATAAACTGCACCTTAACTATATATTCACCTATTTACCTCGCCCTCTTCCTGTCTTTGTATTTCTCTATCTATAAACCCAAACTAAATTAGACAGATGGATATTGATATGAATGACTTATACATAATGTCTCTATATGATATGTATGTGAGTGTCATACACAAACACACATGACCCACACAAAATTAATTTTATGGGTGATGAATAAACTAAGTTTGGAGTGCTTTAATTATATTAAGGCTTTCTGGGGAAAACAAAAAGAAAATTGCTCATTATTACTCTTTATTTAGTCATTTAGACCTTCTTACACATCATTAATTCTCATAAAAACTCTTAAGCTACAGAGGTGAGGAAACCAAATCAAGAGACTTCAGCCCATTGCCCAAAATGGCCACACTGATCTCAGAGTGTTTCCAGTCTCACTCCAGAGACCAATGAGCTTTATCTCACGAGATCTTGCCTCTTGAGAATTTTGGGAGCTGAAACTATCAAAACCCTTGGTTCAGTAGTTTAAAAAGGAACGAGAGAGAAGTGATCAAATTAATTATGCACTGCACTGGTAGTTTTTGAATATCTATAATGCACTCACTGCTCAAGGTACTGGAAAAATAACAGTAACACTGCTGGTGGAAATGTCTAGTTCAACTTTTCTAGAAAACAATATGGCTATCCCTCAAAAATAAGAAAAGAAATCAAGTTTCTATATGATCCAGTAATACCAATCCTACGAATATACCCCAGGAACACAAAATACACAATGCAAAAATGTCCTCTGCACTCCTATGTTCATCACAGTACTATTTACAGTAGACAATCTGGAAGCAATTCAGGTACCTGACAGCAGATGAGTGGCTAAAGAAGTGTGGTACACAACGTAATACTATGCAGCCATTAAAAAAACTGAAGTTATGAATTTACTAATACATGGATGAACATGGAGATTATTATGCTCAATGAAATGAGTAAGAGTGAGTGGGATAAACACAGAAGGATCTCATTCACCTATGGGATATAAGGAAAATAGAAGACTGTGTGGGGATGATATCTAGCGCCAACAGAGATCAGGATTAGGAGGACCAGTTCATGGTAGGAAGCTTGCCAAAAAGAGTAGAGTGTGCAGTTAGAGTAGAGAAGGAACCACTATGAAAATGATAGTTGGAATTGACTACTCTGGATAAAAACTGGATGCTGAAAGGGGATAAAGTGACATTCATAGCACTCCTTCTTTACAGTAGTACAAACCGCAGTGTCAGAGAGAGAGAGAGAGAGAGAGAGAGAGAGAGAGAGAGAGAGAGAGAGAGAGAGAGAGAGAGAGATAAAATGCCTATCCCTGAGTCAGGCAGGGAAGGGTGGCTGGGAGGGAAGAGGGCATCAGGGAGGGTAAGAAGAAAACTGGGGTGTTGGTGATGGAAAATGTGCACCGGTGAAGGTTCTACATTGTATGACTGTAACTCAATCATGAACAACTTAATTTCTCTGTGTGTGTGGAAACTCTATTATGAACAACCTTCTAACCATGGTGTGTAAATATAAAAAATTGGGTAATACCAGTGAAGAAATCACTATCTTCTCAACTTTTTGGAATTTCTATCCCAGGATAGGGCAGAAGATTAAGAGGTTTTGTCTGCCAGGGCTGGGGGTGGGGCTACAGGGAAGAAAGCCACTCCACTGATACATGATGAATTGTGGTCTCTGGTTTCCTTTATGAACCATATTAACACTAAACTCTGTGGCAGCCTCATCTATCTCATGAAGGACAATGACAGCATCTTGCGATGGACCCAATTGTATTATCTCCCAGGCTTAACACTGGTTTGAGTCAGGAAATCCAATGGTGTTCTTATATAGATCACAGACTCACTAGATAGCCAAGAGGAATGATCTAGGTCACGGGGTATTCCATGTACCATGCCTGTCTTAGGGATTTCAAGGCTTGGAGAAAGTCTGGGCTTTTGAGGTTCCTTCTCTTTTAGTCAGTAATGTGGAAAATTTGATTCTTATTTCAGACTTTGCATTCTCACTCTGTTCTTTTATGTCTATCTCTTTGTTTAATAAAAGCCTATCATTGTAACTCTGAGCCACATAACATAATTAAAATAAGAACATGGATATTGACATTATACCATGAAGTGGATCTCCTTGCCCGGCCTGCTATCTCTTTTCTACATGATCTTGCCTTGTAAACAACACAATCTTTAAAGGTCATCTATACCTCCTCCTCTAGGAAGCTTGCTTTCCTGGCCTTCATAGACTTTCATGACTCTATTTTTGGTGTCTTTAGCATGTGTTGATATAGCAGGGGTCCTCAAACTTTTTAAACAGGGGGCCAGTTCACTGTCCCTCAGACCATTGGAGGGTCTGGCTATAGTAAAAACAAAACTTATGAATGAATTCTTATGCACACTGCATATATCTTATTTTGCAATGAAGAAACAAAACAGATACAAATATAATATTTGGCCTGCGGGCCATAGTTTGAGGACCACTGAATAGTGTCACCCTTCATTTATGTCTCCCCCATGTGACTCTAAGACAGAGAGTCCCATTGTCTTACTCTTTCTGTTCCACCTTCCAGGCTAGTTGTTTGGGACATGTTGGTCTTGATGACTTAAAATTATGGGTGCAAACCCAGGCTGGATGGAGATAAAAATTTCTGATCAGCTGAATTAAAGGTGTGAGAAAATGGGTCCTTAAGAGAGTAAGGAGAGGGGCCGGGAAGGTGGCGCTAGAGGTAAGGTGTCTGCCTTGCAAGCGCTAGCCAAGGAACGGACCACGGTTCAATCCCCGGCGTCCCATATGGTCCCCCCAAGCCAGGGGCAATTTCTGAGCACATAGCCAGGAGTAACCCCTGAGCGTCAAACGGGTGTGGCCTAAAAACCAAAAAAAAAAAAAAAAAAAGAGAGTAAGGAGAGCAGAGAAAATCAAAAAGGGGAGCTGATGCATAAGAATAAGGACTTTATGGATTGACATCACACAGATTCAGGCTCAGATTTCCTTCTGACTCAGAGAGGCACCTAATAGTCCTTTAGTTTAGAAATATAATAATTGCGATACCAACTATAGATGAAGATGTGGATTAATGATGGAGGTCAAGTGTTGTCAGAACAGTTGCCAGTACATAGTGTTAGAGTCCAGAGTTGAAGGAGGAGACCACACAACTGAAGTAAATCTGACTAAAACTTTATTCCACCTGCCACTGTGAACAAACTCCCACACTAACTGTTCAGGGCCATCTCCAGAAGGAGAATAATCCCACTCAAGATCATGAAGAAGATTATATACGGGAGGGATATAGGGAGGTTCTAGCTTTCTGATTAACTAAAATGATTGGCTATTGTCTAGGGGTACCTTCCTACTGCTCTCTTGTGTCCTTCCCTGATAAGCTACCTGGTATGGTCAGGTAGTTTGGGTGTGGTGTTAATAGAAATAGGCTTGTGGAAACCTAACATGTGGCTTACACCATGTGGCCTTTACAAAAGGGCATCTCTCCTTGTTCAGAATCAGGTCCCAACAATAGCACTACTGAATATTTGACACCCATTGTTGATTCTACCCCAATTTGGAGATGCTCCTGTGTTGACATACTCAGACATTATCACATGGATTTATCCCAGCAAGTCTCCATGAGGCCATTTCACCCAGGCATGGTAATGACATGTGACTTCTCAGTGTCCTAATTCGAGCCTGCTCTGCCTAAAAACTGGTGACAATTGTAGCATCTCTCTTTGTAAGGGGGACATTCCTATTTGTAAACATTCTTAGTTCCCATCTCTGAACACCTCACACGCCTCTCCTTCTACAACTCTCACATGTGTCTGAAATCCCAGAGACAGAACAGAGCCAGCCGGTCCCCATCCCCATCCCAGAATATCCTCAAATGACAAATGTCAGCGTTCCCAGTCTTCAAAACAGCATCGCTAAACTTTAAGTTTGCCGCCCCGTGGAACGTGAGCACAGCCCCATTCACGATGCCACGCAGAAAGCTGGTGTTATGATGTGGTGTTTAAAAATAGATGTAAATAGTTAACACTTCTTTGAAAGGGAATCAAATCCTCACTTATAGCCTTTATTCACCAGCTGGTCCTTGTAAGCATCTTAGCGATCTGTGTGCAAACATTACTTTTAAGTGATCAGCTGGTATAATTAGGTAAGATTGTACACTCTGAGCACAATTCCTGGTTCTCTTCATCTCAGCTGGAGGAAGAAACAAACATCGGGGATGAGGTAAGTTAGATGTGGGAGGCTTTTCAGCAGCTGCAGCACCTTGCTAATCAGCAGAGCTAGTTATTTATTTATTTGTTTTTCTCTCCGAGTTCAAAGGTAGACCCTGGTGGACTGGAGCCAGAGAAGTAATTATAAAGTGAGGTACAGGAGCATCATTGCTGCCGCAAATAGCAGCTTGGCTCAGCCAAGGTGTTTTTTCTTTCCACCTGGATGTTTGAGTATTTAGTGCTTTTCTTTTCTTTTTTTAAAGGAGGGTTTTCTCAACATCTTCTGATGTCAGATTTATTTCTGATGATACATCTATAAAAGGAAGGCCTCCTAATTTATGATGGAGTTAATGATAGAATTTCAGATTGAGATCATTTTCTATATATATATATATATATATATATATATATATATATACACACACACACACACACCGAGCTGTGGTATGAAGACTTACCTGGATGGGAAAAATGCCATGCCATAAAAGGGCAATTCTTAGATTATCCTGGACTCCAAAGGAGAAGGAGAAGGGTGGAGAAGGAAAGATGTTGAGGGAGAAAGCAAGAAGTGGGGAAAGGGAAGGATTGGAGGAGTAGAGTGTCTGAGTGATGTGGGAGAGTAGTACTACTGTGCATCCAACACACTGACTCAACAACCCTGAATTCGTGTGTCCTAAACTACAACCACTGAACTTGGAAAGGTGTCTGTCAAGGTGATAGGTGGGAGAATGTGTCTGAGTGAGGGGGGGGTATAGAAACTCAGATGGAGGGAAGCTAACACTGGTGTGGGATTGGTGATGGTATATCATATTTTAAAACATATTTATCAATAACTTTGTAAATCTTGATTCTTTAGTTAAGTAAAAAAAAGTAAAAAATATCCAGGCATCCAATGTTCCAACTCCAATCTTACCACCAGTGTCAATGTCCCTCCACCCATATCATCAGGTACTGTCTCATCCCCCACCTCACTTCTTACAGACCCAGTTTTAGTTTTCAGCACTGTGGTTTGGGCCGGGCCCTTCCCTTTGGTGTCGGCACTAGTGGTTTTGATGGCTGGATGCCTTTGCTTCTCCATTGGCACATCCAATTCTCTGAGCCCTACCACTCTGTGATTGACTCTTTGACTAGCCCGTGTTCCATCTTTTCTCGAAAAACAGCAAAGCCAGCACTCCTGATTCATTAGCACCATGTGAACCCATCCAAGGCTGACCCAATGCCTGAGTAAATCAGCCAGATAACTGGTCCTGTCCCCAGAAAGGGTTATATGAGGGAGGAAGGAACCCTAGAGACCAAATAGGGAAATACTAGGTGCAATCAACTTCAACTTTGTACATTATCGTAAGCATGTTTTTTTTTTTTGGGGGGGGGCACACCTGATGGTGCTCAGGGTTTTACTCCTGACTCTGCATGTAGGAATTACCCTTGGTGGTACTTGGAAGATCAGATGGGATGCCAAGGATAGAACCTGGGTTGGCTGTAGGCAAGGTAAATACCATTTCTACTGTGCAATTTATCTGTTTATTTATTGCATACTCAATACAGTTAAAATTTACATGTTGATTGATAAGTGTTTTTCTTTTAAGCTGCAAATATTTAGAATGTGACAAGAACATTGCTAAGGAAAAGTGGACATAAAGAAATCAGGTTTAAGAAAAAGGAAAAACAATGATTTAGTCAAACATTATTCTTTTGATTTTTTTTATCCTAAAATGACTCTGAAAAAATTTTATTAAACAGTAGCAGTTCCATTTGAGTATCCAGTGGACACTGAATAGAAAAACTTGAATTTTTTTTCCAGTTCTCTTTCTTTAGAAAAGTACTAAAGTTTTCTTTAGAAAATTAATTCTGGGCCCAGAGAGATAGCACAGCGGCGTTTGCCTTGCAAGCAGCCAATCCAGGACCAAAGGTGGTTTGTTCGAATCCCGGTGTCCCATATGGTCCCCTGTGCCTGCCAGTAGCTATTTCTGAGCAGACAGCCAGGAGTAACTCCTGAGCACTGCCAGGTGTGGCCCAAAAACCAAAAAAAAAAAAAAAAAAAAAAAAAAAAAATTAATTCTTTCTTTGAGAAAATTGTAATGTTCCAAACTCGAGAACTTTATACCAGTAAAATCTTCTTGAGTATCCAGGGTACGCTGTGCAT
The DNA here is from genome assembly GCF_024139225.1 of Suncus etruscus. NCBI lineage: Eukaryota > Metazoa > Chordata > Mammalia > Eulipotyphla > Soricidae > Suncus > Suncus etruscus. Next base: position 12,656,279 of record NC_064863.1, on the reverse strand, counting down.
AAAAACTTGAGTGTTTTCTTTAGTTCTGTCTTTTATTTTCTTTCAAAATATAGGCCAGAGGGTTAGAAGGATTAAAAACAAGCTTTGCAATTGCAACTTCTTATGGAAAGAAAGTATTCTGCCCATATTGACGGCTATCCCATTGCTCCAGGAAAAAAAAAAAACAGGCCGATTTCCCTTGTAGGAACTTTGTCCTGACAAGTTCCCTACCAGGAAAACTCTGCCCTTTGGTTGGAAGGGCCTGACTTCCTGCCCTGATTTCATTCAGATCCAGCTTCAATGGCACTTCCTAAAGGTTCTATTGACCTGCCGATCTGCAGCAAGTGCTGTTCTCCTTGAGCTGTTGTTTCCCCTCTCTGTAACCCTCATCACAACGGGCAATGACCTGGTTCCTTTATTTGTTCTCTTTTCCTGGCATGCCCCTCCCTCTACCTTGCAAACCCTAGGGAATTTGGCTTTAACATTGCCCAGTGCAGTGCCTGGCACATTCTAAATATATAAAAAGAATACTGTACAAGAAAGTACTCCATAGAGAACTTGTCATGTGGCAATTGAAGAAGCGATTCAGACCCATTTGTCACACCATTTCTAAATTTTTTAGCAAATTGTATCATGCATTTCTCTCTAAAGTCCCTTTTATTCTGACTCCTCAGATCTAAGATCAATATTCTCCCAACCAAAAATATATTTGCATTTAGAGTCAAGCACATAGCTTGCTTTTGCTTGAATATACTGAGAAGAATCTGTATTTTTTTATATTGAAGAAAAAATGACTAGACCGTACTTTCTTCCAACAAAATTCAGAAGAAGCTCAGAAACATAAGATGATCCATGATGAGGCACTAGAGATAGAACAGCCGGGGCCGGAGAGATAGCATGGAGATAGAACAGCCAGTAGGGCATTTGCCTTGCATGCAGCTGACCTGGGTTTGGTCCCTGTAGGCAGTCACCTTAAGCACACACCCTGTTTTTAACATCCAGAACACATACCCTGCTTTCCCTAATTCCCTCACCTTTGTCTTCTCTAGACACAAAAGCACACACCCCTCTCACACCCTACTTTATTGGCTGACAGAGTTTACACCTCACTCTCCCCTAATATAACTACCCATTTTTTCCACCTACAATAAATAGAACTACTCTCCCAAGGTGGCTGGTGGATGCTTCATTGTGAGTGTTCTACTCACCTGAGATCTGACTTTCACCAGTGACTTCTACATTCAGTGACTGACCTCACTAGCAAATTTGACCTAACCAGTCACTTTTACATCTTGGAATCTAAGATGAGACCATATCAGTCTCATTTACACATCCCCTGCATCTTGTATGGTCCCTGAGTTTGCAAGGAGTAATTTCTAAGTGTAGATCTAGGAATTGCCCCTGAGTACCACCAGGTGTGCTCCCCCCCCAAAAAAAAAACACCCAAATTAAGATGACCCACAATTCACAGGGACTCTGAATGTTTTGGAATATGAGCCTGTCAGCCCTGATAAAATGATTGAGGCATGGAATTTCTGCATAAAAATAATGTGTGGTCAATTTCCTTCATCTGTTTCCCCAAATCCAACATTTGTCTCCCTAAATCTCTACTATAATTTTGCAGATTGTTTCCTCTGAATTCATTTAGCGTCCATATGACATTGCTCACACTTGTGTTTTAAAATATCCTCCTGAGGTTTAATTTCTAGACATCATTACATTTAATAAAAACGGAATTGTGCATCTTACATCTCAAGTTGGAAGGTTGGTTTGAATGCTTTGGAGGCAGTAAAATTTCATTTGGAAGCTGTTGCTTGAAGTGCATACGGAATGCATGAGCTAGATTTGAAATATTTGCTGTGCAGAGGTTTTTAGTCCTGAGGGCAGGGAGATTGGGTGTAGGGAAGGCTTCTCTGTGACCAAAATTTGACCTGAAGTAGAGAATGTTTTTTTCAGTTTGAATAATAATATATGAACTGAAAAATATGTCAAATATATTATAATAAATAGTTATTTTAGTCAAGATCTTGTTCAAAACAAGTTAGGTATAGCCTGTTTTATTAAAAGTATTATGAATTAAGTAATAAATAACCATTCCCAGAATCATGTATTTTTTGATTGGAAAAAATATCAAAAGGGTTTGGACTAGTTGTACAGCAGGTAGTGTGTTTGTCTTGCACATATTTGACCTAGATTTAATTTCTGGCACCCCATATGGTTCCTGAAGGACTTCTATGATAGAGCCCTACATTCAGAGCCAGGAGTAAGCCCTAAGCACAGCCAATATGACTCTCTCTCTCTCTCCTGTCTCCTCTCTCTCTCTCTCTCTCTCTCTCTCTCTCTCTCTGAAATACACACACACACACACACACACACACACACACACACACACACACACACACCCCTACTTACCCACTTAACCCAATGGATCTTGAACTTTTTTTTTTTTTGAGGGGGATCATGCCCAGTGGAGCCAAGGGCTTACACCTGGTTCTGTGTTCAGAGATTACTCCTGACAGGCTTGGGGGACCATATGAGATGTCGGGGATCAACCCCAGGTTTGGCGAATGCCCTACTCACTGTGCTGTCACTCTGGTCCTGGATTTTGAACTTTTTATCATCTATAGAAACGCTCTAGGTATGATTCCATGCATGCCACACATGTAGACACTTCTCACACTCACACTCAGGCAACCCCAATAGAAACAAAAGATTCCCAGACAGAATTTCCCTTTCCCTATAGAAGTTTTGCTTTATTCTCCCATTCTTTATTAATCCTTTACAGGACACATTGGTTTGGAAAGTTCATGGCCTAGAATTATCACTTTTTTGTTTTTTTTTTTGTTTTGTTTTTTGGGCCACACCCTGTGACGCTCAGGGGTTACTCCTGGCTATGCGCTCAGAAGTTGCTCCTGGCTTCTTGGGGGACCATATGGGACGCCGGGGGATTGAACCGCGGTCCGTCCTAGGCTAGCGCAGGCAAGGCAGGCCCCTTACCTCCAGCGCCACCGCCCGGCCCCACTTTTTTTTTTTTGAGTAAACAAAATGCATGTCAAATTGTATCAGTGAGCCTACTACATACACTTTATTCTAACAAAAGTTTTTTTATAATATAAGAAACTACAATTTTTCTGATATAAGAAACTACAGTAACAAACACATGGATTTCTATCGTTTGTTTTTTTTTTTTTTTTGGAGACAATAACAATGGCTATTACTGCTCAGGAGTGACTCCTGGCGGTGGCTGGTCAAAGGGCTACATATGGTACCAGGTATTTGAGCCAGGAATGACCCTTATAATACAAAGCAAGTGCTTTAATTTCTGTACTAGCTCTCTGTCCCCATACCTTGCATTTAAGTTCAGAATCATGTCAGACACATTCCATGACCTTTGTCAACTTTCTTTGTAATAGCTCATGCGGCAGGTAAGAAGAAACACAGACTTGACTGATAGTCTGAGAGACTTTTCCCATCATTGGGTCCAGACTAGTTTATGATTGCGTTGCCCAGGAATCATTTAAGAAGTAATATTGCTTCCAAGATATTCTGCCAGTTCTAAACTTGGTCGTTCATGGCTAGAGAATTTTCTCTTTGGTCTTGGGAGTATTGAGTCATAATGGAAAGAGTGAAACTCCTTGGGGCTAGAATAATAGTATCACTGGAAATGCATTTGCCTTTCATGCAGCGGACCCAGGTTCAATCCTCAGGTTCTTATATGGTCTGCAAGCTTGCCAGAGCAATCCTTGATCATTGTTGGGTGTGGCCCCCAAACAGAACAAAAAGAAACAAAAAAAAGAGTAAAGCTACCATTTAAAGGGCCATGTTGTAGAAATCCTGGGACTCCCAGAAGAGGAACCCCTCCTAGCTGTCTTCATTTAGAGGCCAGGTAGGAGATAGTTTTCAGAGCCCTACTAGCCAGCCCCGCTTCTAACAAACAATCCTCCAGTTGGAACAAACCAGACCTTGGAACTACACCTAGTGCTACACCACTGAGCTACCAAATCATGAGATTTGTGAAGACGTGGGGCCCATTGGTGGTGCTCAGTGGCTAGTCTGTGCTCAGGAATGATTCCTGACTTTGCTTAGTGGTGCATGTACTCAAATGGTGCCATGTACTCAACTTGGGGCCAGTTTTATGCAAGGCAAGCATTTTACCTCTTATCATATTGGCTCCAAATAATGAAATTTAATGAAATTGTTATGTTATGTCACCAAGTTTATGGATAGGGTTTTAAATGAAAAGTGGATAATAACCAGAACAGTTAAAATTGTTATAAGCAAGCAGTTTCTTAGAGACAGTATGCCAAGTTGCATTTTCAAGGGAAGGAGAGCCCAATCAAATACTTGGTTTAATTATTAAATTTCTTATGCCTTGATTTTCTTATCTGCATAATAGGATCACTAATATTACATATCTTATATGATTACTTTAAGATTATGAAACTTAATACAATACAAAAATCCCTTCCTCACACCTATATTCGTTGCAGTGCTATTTACAATAGCTGGACTCTGGAAACAACCAAGATGCCCTTCAACAGATGAATGGCTAAAGAAACTGTGGTACATATACACAATGGAATATTATGCAGCAGTCAGGAGAGATGAAGTCATGAAATTTTCCTATACATGGATGTACATGGAATTTATTATGCTGAGTAAAATAAGTCAGAGGGAGAGAGAAAAATGCAGAATGGTCTCACTCATCTATGGATTTTAAGAAAAATAAAAGACATTTTTGCAGTAATTCTCAGAGACAAGAGAGGAGGGATGGGAAGGTCCAGCTCACTACATGAAACTCACCACAAAGAGTGATGAGTGTTGTTAGAGAAATAACTACGTTGAGAACTATCATAGCAATGTGAATGAATGAGGGAAGTAGAAGCTTGTCTAAAGTACAGGTGAGGGTGGGGTGGGGAAAGGGAGATCTGGGACATTGGTGATGGGAATGTTGCATTAGTGAAGGAGGGTGTTCCTTGCATGACTGAAACCCAACAACAATCATATTTGTAATCAAGCTGTTTAAATAAAGATATATAAAATAAAAAAGATTATGAAACTATTACCAGCAATTGTAAGCAGAATTTACAGAAAAGAACTCTGAATGTGTTCTAGAAAAAATAATGTGTATTTTTGAAATTTAATTTAGTTTACAACTCAGAATGAGATCTTACTGTTTTTGAGTTGTGAATAGGCTTTTGCTCTGAGACTTCAGGTCTCTTGAAATCTGACTTGCAAAATTATTTCAAATGGGTTGAAGAAATAAATATCCTTCACAGGTCCTGAAAGAGACAAGAAATTGTAAACAAGGAGCAGAGAGACATGACATTTGCTGGAGCGACATTTCGTGACAGCTTCCCCTGTTCTTTAGCACTGTTATTAGTGGTATGGGCAAGAGGTTGAGTAGCACATTAATCATAATTGTGACATCAAATCATTTGGAAGATAAGAGAAAACAGGGATTACATCTCTGTATCAGGAGAGGTGAGTAGTAGGAAGGTGAGCTGGGAAGAAAATGAAACAGTAAGATTAAATGCAGTCAAGTTCAAGATATTGTATTAGATCTGTGGATATACCAGTCCTTCCTCTCAACATGAGTTGAAACATTCCAGTTGACGGCGTTATTTACCAAAGATGTATGACATGTCAGGCACTGTGTTCAAAGATGGGCACCCATTGACAGAGATGGCATGTTCCTTCCTATAACAAGTTCGTAGTTTTTATGCCTACAAACAGAGTGGAAAATAGTACAGAACAGTGAATGAAAGGATCAGATCTATGAAAGGCACAGATATTGTACACACAAGGGAGTGAATTATTGAGGTGATCTCTACCATCTTGGATATATAGGTAGAGTATTTAAAAACTAGACATAAAATCAGGACATCAGGAGTATTGAAGGAAAAGAAGGTAGAAGCCTATAAGAGAGTGTGTATACCTGAGAATCAGAGTTGATTGTGTCAAAAGTTAAAATATAAAAGGAAACATCCAAAGGAGATACAAACTGTCATCAGAGGGAATAAGATTTAATGATTTATGATTTAGTCCATTAATTAGTTAAATTTATTTAATTATTAAATAATATTTAAATATTTAATGATTTATTAATTAAAAAATTCATGATCAAATGAAGAAAAGTGATCTGAGACAAAGGAATTTCTAAATGTGGGGATAAATGCATTGTGTGAGGGGTAACAAATTTCTTTTTTTTTGTTTTTGTTTTTGTGCTTGGTTTACACCGGGCTTGCTCAGGGGTTACTCCAGGCTTGACACTCAGGAATCACTCTTGGTGGGCTCCAGTGACCATATGGGATGCCAGGAGGTTAAACCTGGGTCGGCCTCATGCAAAACAAATGCCCTACTCACTGAGCTATCACTTTGGTCTCAGCATTGAGTAAAGGATAACAGATTTCTTGAATCTCCATCTAGAGGGTTTTTGCTTTATCTTTGGAAGTAGCAAGATTTACAGCAACATTCATTAATCAGTTCATTCAATAAAGTGAATAGGACATTGTCACTTCTCTTCAAAGTTGACTGTCAATCAGGGAGGATAATTAAGCACACATCTATGACATTATTTGATTTTATTATTTTAGTGTTTTATTATTTTACATTGTAGTTATTTTAGGAGGAAACAGTGAGGTAAGCTTCAAGAGGCACACCTGGAGTCTAATTTTGAGGAACTTCCTAAAAGGGCTCTTCTGAAGAAGATGCTGACATAAACATTGAAATATGCAGTATATAAGTAGACAAAGATAGGGCGGGGAATATCATTTAGAGAAAGATTCTGGACTGACCAAGGGTCCTATAGGAGGAGAAGCCTATAAAATAGGTTGGGAGGAGGCAGTGGAGAATTTCCTGAAATGAGTATTATGTGTCAATAAATAATGTAGATATGTCTTGGGTTTATTACATTTAACTTCAATAAAAGTTCAGGTGTTCTTATGACCACAGTAAAATATTTTGAAATAACGTTAGTCATTTTGAATCTAGGAAATTATCTAAAGGAAATTCTGCAAGGCCCCAAACACCAGTGACTAATAATTATCAAAGGTGGGGATAGATTTTTTAAAATTGTTTCTGCAGAACTTGGTTTAAAACATGAAGTCGTGAGCTTTGCCAAAGAGTCACATTCCCAGACTGTGTTACAAAGACGTTACCATTGATTTTTTTAAAATCTAAAATATTTAGTCTATTTGGGCTCATGACCATTGTATTTGACTTCTAGTTTTTCAGTCCAAAATTTGATTCTAAACCCAGGAGAATTTTATATTGTCATTCTGGTTGTAGATTTGATGAATGGAATGAATGAATAGCAATGCTTTGCTTTGAACTTGCAATTAAAATGTTTATTAAATCCATGTTTCGCTCTATTCAGATTTGGTGTGAACCAATAATACATATCTAAATATGTTGAATTGATCTGAAGCAATTGTCAAATGATCTGCACATGTAGAAGGTATTTTCCCAAATGCTCTTCTTCCCCAATTAATCATTGTTATGAGGAAAAGACATTTTCTTTTGAATGGAGCCCCAGTGTTATTTTCTTCCTACTATTTGACTTTGCGTAGATGAATGGACTGCAGATCCTGTTCATTTTTCAGGTTCCAACTAGAGTCTGTCTTGCAAAAAGCTTTTGTTTTCTCTCCAGTTAGCTCTATTCTGCTTGTTTTCTGAACTGCCCAATACTTTGTACTCCTGACTGTGACACTTCATCATATCTTTTTAAAATTTATTTGATTGTCTAAGGAGCTTACAAATTTTTTATTTGATTATATTCTAACCATATTATAGAAGAGCAACTGGAATTCTCAATGTGTCTGTTGTTGGAATGGTAGTGCTGCACATATTGGCTGATCTCTTAAGTTACAGAATATAGAATTCCACAGTTTCACACAAACAATATTATTTATTGGAAGGCTGCAGGGCATACACGGAAGGTGACCATGGATCTGTGGAATCAGGTCCAAGAAAAACTAGAGGATTTTAGCAACCTAACTTCATGGTTTTAGCCTGAAGTTTCAATCATTGGATGAAATCCCTTTTTCTTCCAAATTTTGGTCCAGTTTTTAGGATTAAAAGTCATAGAAGGGAGAGTTTGTTTGTTTCAAACAGAAGTTACCCCTGTTGACTCATGGCTTTCACTAGGATAGGAAGAGGAAAGATGATCAATTTTCATAAACTAGATTGTTTTATTGCCCAACCTGGAACATGCACAGTGAATACTAAAAATGTATTTTCCAGAAAGAAACCCAGGGAATAGTAGTATGGATAGTCAAATAACCAACAAAAATAAACATACAAATCAACTTCTTAAAAGATATGTATCGATGCTACAAAATTTTCAAATAATGAAGCAGGTTTTCAATTGCTATTGATTCCTTCTGGTGACTTTCAGAGTGTCAATTATCCACTTGGATCCTTTGCTTTCTCACTAAATTTAGTGATCTTGGTTGGAGTTTCTGCCTCACTGGATGGTTGTGTTTTTGATAACATTCTGAAAGTGTTTTGTAAAGACAAAATGTGATATTGTGACACACAACTCATTTATGTAGATTTTTAGTGTATTTTGTGGTTATGCTGTTTTATGTTTTTTTAAAATTTTTAATATATTTTTTTATCTTTATTTAAACACCATGATTGTAGTTGGGTTTTAGTCACAAAAATAATGGACTACATTCCTCTCTGCAGTGCTGGAACCCCAGAGGAAAAGTGAAGGTGACTATCTCTTGGTTGTCTCTGGCACACCAACAATCATAACCATTTTATCTGGTATTTATGGAGTGTTCTCTGTATTGGAATCTCAATTAAGCCTCATTCTTGGTCCTAGCTCATTTAATGATACCAATTTTCATATGTGTAAAATGCTACAAAAATTTATCACTAAAATGGTAAACCAAGGCACAGCACAGAGACAGAATTATCAGGCATTGCCATATTACTCTACACTAGGTTTCCCTTTGGTAAAATTTGAATGTTAATTTTTGCTTCTTAACCATCTTGCAAAATTGTGAAGAAGATTAATGAAGTGTTGGCATAATATTTAGTGTTTTCTTGGAAGAAAGCTTCTGGTGAACACAATTATTATTGTGCATTTTCATAATAATTAAATATGAAATATTGTAGTATTTTATGCTCTTCTTGTTTTTAATTAATCTTTTCATTCTTACCTCACAATCCAAGTATTTTACAAAGCCAAGAACTTCAGAATAACAATTTTCTTACATTTCTCCCACAATTTCTCTCTATCTTGTCTATCTGCCTGTCTGCCTCCTTATCTATCTATCTATCTATCTATCTATCTATCTATCTATCTATCTATCTATCTATCTGTCTGTCTGTCTGTCCATACATACATACATACATCTAATTCAGTAGTTCCAGTTTTGAACATTTATAATTTTGTTCTTGTTTTTACCTTGAGACCAAGAGCTTAAAGATTTAAGAGTGTAAACCAGAGGTTAAAGAAGAGATGTTAATTTCACTGGTAGGCAGGTGGTCAGATTTGAGGGACAATAAAATAAGCAATCCTAAATTAAAAATGCAACTGTGACTACAGAGTTAATAATGTTCATGTTTTTTAGCTCAGAGTAAGGAGTCCTTCCTATAGTAAGAGCCTAAGGAATGGAGAGTGGAGAGAGCAACCTGGCAAGAATTTCTCCTCTGTTACTGTGTCACTCACTCAAATGGCTGGCGATAATTAGACATTGGAGACATTTGTGAGATCAGACAGTATAACGCTTCCTTGAAGAAGCTGCACCAGTGACAATGCAGTGCCAGTGTTGTCTCCAGACATGCGACTCTCTGTCTTGCTAATGTCAGTGTGCTAAACCTCAATTTTCAGTCGATAAAGTGAGAAATTAGAAAAGGTAGGACAGAAGACTTCATCTAGGTGATAGAGATTAGGATTCTTTGTGATAATCCCAAATTTTCCCATTGGCAAAATGAAAATGAAGGCATGATGATAAGATAAAAAAAGATATCAGAAAATAAAATACAACATTTGTATACATGAAATCATTGGAAAGACTTCCATTAATTTATTAATAAACTCTTATAATTGTGTTAACTAGAATATAATCTTAGTATGCGTATAGTTAACCTTCCAAGATTTGAAAAGCATCTGCAAAGATCAAGTACATATATATTTTTCACTCTCCCTGCAGCTACTAATTGCATTCTTATAGCTTCCTTTTCACTGGAGAAAAAAAAATGTTTTATAGCAGACTTAGGTATAAGGTGATATGCATGACTATAAAAATATAAATGATATTTATATTCTCTCGACTAAAATTATATGTTTAAGGGTGAGCAAATATATGTTTAGAGATGAATAACTCTGTTTAAAATAATTTAAAATCAAATGAAATAATACACTGAATAATCCTTGTAGAAACTATGATCTTATAAATGCCCTTTCTCTAAAAGACATTTTCCCAATTTATCAAGCACACAATATAGGCTTAAAGTGTTTACCAAACATATTTAGTCAACAGCAGTATTTGGAAGCTTGATTAAAAATAGAAAAGTAGTATGACTTAAGGTTATTCATTCCAGTGGTAAGGATTCTAAACTATCTATTAACTGTGTAGCTATTGTTAGCAAGGAACTCTGTTTGATTTGAATGGGCTAAATATGAGAGAGAGCAATGGGTTATATACCTGACTTCCAGTGATAGATCAACCTGAAAAGGTATTTTTCAACCTGAAAGAAAAAAATAATTAAGAAATTTTAATGATATTCACTGCTTGTTTGGCATAGGTAGTAGATGCAAAGAATGCAATATGGATCAGTCCACTGATAGTCTTTGAAGTTTACATCCAAGACAAAACATCTAGGAGGTAGTGGAACCTCAATTTAATCCTACTTATGATGGCATGTCTTTTTTGGGGGAGAGGGTGGTTCATGGACTCCTTAATCTTCTGTGACTATCCGGAAAACCTTTTTTTTTGGATGTTCAGGATTTACTCCTGGTTATGTGCTCAGAAATTGCTCCTGGCTTGGGGGACCATATGGGACTCTGGGGATCCAACCGAGGTCCGTCCTAGGTCAGCTGTGTACAAGGCAAATGCTCTACCGCTGGGCCACCGCTTCAGCCCCATCCAGGGAAACTTTTTCAGATTTATTGATTGCAAATTCTTCCCATGGAGACCATAATTATATTTGTCATCTACTCTAAGTGATCCATAGTGAGATCCTTTATCTTACACTCAAACTAAAAAAATGCATTAAAAATCAAATACAATTGATTTTAATGCATTTTGAACACTTGACTTTCAACATTTGATTTTTATAGCATTTTAATTGCGTTAAAAATAAAAAAAAAACCAAAATAGAAACTCAAAAAGCAAATTAGAAAAACTCAAAAAAATCTTCGAAAGCTCCTAAGGAATTGAAAATATTTGGTCATAATACAATAGCCAATGTTAACATATATAAATAGATCAAAATTAACAGAGATCGAGCCAGAGAGATAGCACAGCAGTAAGGCATTGGCCTTAGCTCAGCTAACACCTGAGGGAACCTGGTTTGAATCCCGGCATCTCATATGGTCCCCTGAGCCTGCCAGGAGCAACTTCTGAGCGCAGATCCAGGAGTAACCACTGAGCACCACTGAGTGTGACCCCAAAACCAATGAAAAAATAACAGAGATCAAGTGTAATTCATGGCATGAAGTTGAAGCAGTAGAAACCCAAAAGGCTGCTGTGATTTTTGAGGGTGTTTCCTGGGAAGGGACATTTGAGAGAGACCTTGAATGCTCACTCTGCCCATGCTTCATAGAATATAATTTCAGTCTTCTGCACGGATATCTCGACATCTCTTCTCCCTTCTTCTAGCCACATTGGGCAGCCAAGAGAAATAACTACACATTTCACTTTGTTAAGAGATGATTGTCTGTCAGGCTGTCCCAAGAACATAATAATGACTGAGACCAACCCCGGAAAATGGGAAAGTGCCATTTGGAAATGTTCCCATCAGAGTGAAAGTCTGGCTGCTCATTTAGATCATGAACTGTTTGTCAATACTGACAATTAGTGGCCAAAAGATTGCATTGACCACCTGACAAGAATCAATATGTGTAGTACTTGTTAGTTATTTACCGTGAGTGTATTAAAGCCCGTAGATTTCTTATAAATCCTTCAAGCCATCCTGCTATGATCCTCTCAACAACACACATTGACACATCAATAAATCCTTTTGACAAGGGTGATCTGTGAAAATCAATATCAGTTTATCAGAGATTCCTGTGTACTTTTTTTTTTTGACAGGCCAGGAGAGGTTTAAGAGCATTTCCTAAAGCAGAACAGATACGGTGTAGGAGCCAGGCTTACTGTATGTAGTTCCTGCCTCTGGAGCCACTGGCCTTGATTAAAGTCCTTTGCTCAGAGAATCCTGGTAAATCTCATACAAAGGAAAGAGACTCACTCATTACTTCTAGTGAGGCCTGCTTTTATCTCAGAAGTGACTCTGAGGGGCTGGAGAAATCAGCGAATAGGGTACAAACTCTCTCTTGACATAAGTCAATCAGGTTTAATTCTGGACATCCCAAATGGTTCACTGAGCACCGTCCGGAGTAAATCTTGAATGTAGAGCCAGGAGTAACCCTGTGCAGAGCCAGATATGCCTTCCCCTAACAAAAATCAAAAGTGTCTATGTAGTTAAAGGCATCATTGTTTGTACCTACCCAGCTATCAGTTCTCTTCTTTCTCAAAAACAAAACAAAACAAAACAAAAAACAACAAAGCAAAAACAGCTTTTCATACACATCCTTATTGTCAGACAGCACTAGCATTGGCAACTAATATCTGTCTGTGAGTAAGCTGACATTACCTATTTTAACTTGAGAAGCGAATTAACTCTCATGTGGAGCAAAAATAGCCACAAGTCAAATTCATATACAGGAAGAGTGAACTTAATGCAGTATAAACACATGTTGATTTTTCAACACACACCTGAAACTGATATAATATTGGAAAGCAATGTGACTTTAATTTTTAACATGTATATTCATTAGACTAGAATAGCTGGTATAATGAACAAGACAGGAGATGTCAATACCAGCCACTTGACACAGAAGTGAGTAGCTCTTTCTGGACAGTTACTTTCTCTGGATCACTCAAAAAAGATGCTTCTTCCATCAGGGGTCCTGCTGTCACCTTCTTTTATAAAGTAAAGACTTTGTTTGAGCCACACCTGACTGCACTCCTCGGTTCCTCCTGGCTCTGCACTCAGAAGTCACTCCTGACAGGCTTGGGGGACCATATGGGATTCTGGGGTTTGAACCTGGGTCGGCAGCATGCAAGGCAAGCACCCTACCCACTCACTGTACTATCGCTTTGGCCCGGGTAAAGACATTTTTTAAAAGAACCATTTAATGCAATGTACAGTTATTCATAGTTGACTTGTGGGCATACAATATTACTTCAAGCACCAATCCCACCACCAGTATCAGGTTCCCTCACTAATGTTCCAGGATTCCCTCCCATCCCTTAGTCTACTTCCTTCACAGGCATAGATTGAAGTTTGGTTGTTTAAATTTGGTAGTTTAAATCTCATGCTCCCAGTGTTGCTGGTTGTTGTGTGATTTGGATCTTGGAATATAGCATTACTTCATTGCTATATCATCAATGTACCCTTAGCTCCTAGCCCTCTGTTTATCCCACCTGTTTATTTCCTACTTCCTGCCTTCTCAATTGATTTCTTTCCTTCTCTGTCCTTCAGTTTCCTATACTCAGAGATTATGGGAAATCTAGATAGTTCTCATTTTATGCACTAATGCATCATCTTAAAATTGCGTCCCAAGGAAGAGAAAAACAACTACTTCTAAAAATCATGATTAGAAATGATTTTTATTTTATTGGTGAGAGCACAAACAAGGGTCAGATATTAAAAAAATTATTTATCAGTGTGGTTCTAGAATGGAATTCCCCCTCCACCTCTTGTTCATTCCACTCTGGTGGGGAGCTCACTTTTTCCTTGAAGAGTTGGTAAAGACTAGGATTTGCAGTTCTGTGTCAGATAAAGAAAGGTATCTTCTAACATTTCCTTCCTTCCTTCCTTCCTTCCTTCCTTCCTTCCTTCCTTCCTTCCTTCCTTCCTTCCTTCCTTCCTTCTTGCTTCTTTCCTTCTCTCCTTCCATCCTTCCTTCCTTCCTTCCCTCCTTCCTTCCCTCCTTCCCTCCTTCCTTCCCTCCTTCCCTCCTTCCTTCCCTCCTTCCTTCCTTCCCTCCTTTCTTCCTTCCCTCCTTTCTTCCTTCCCTCCTTCCCTCCTTCCTTCTCTCCTTCCTTCCTTCCTTCCTTCCTTCCTTCCTTCCTTCCTTCCTTCCTTCCTTCCTTCCTTCCTTCCTTCCTTCCTTCCTTCCTTCCTTCCTTCCTTCCTTCTCTGTTCTCTTCCCCCTTCCTTTCCTTTTCTCTTACAATTGTCTGTTTCTTTTTCTGGTACTCTTCATTTTGTTGGGCATGATTATACAAAATAAAAAGAGTGTTTTAAGATATATCTTCTCTCACTTAAAAACGAAATTTAATAAAGGTCTCTCTCAGCAGTACTGCATATGGGCAGGGTATCAGGGGCCACTTCTAGCCATAACCCACCTGGTAGTGGCCTGAAGGTTCAATAATCAGAAACCATGGGATTATGAAGACTATAATCCAGTGCTTGCACTTGCTTGGTAAACCTGTGCTTTTCCACTTAAGCAATTTCCACAGCATCTCAACTTTTTGATATATGGCATTGGAAGAAAGAAAAAATCTTTGGTGAGAGTCTTGCCAGCAATTTTTGTTGGTGAACTTAAATATTTAAACTGAGTAGAAAATGACTCCATTGGCAAGATAAGCACAATTTTTAAAGTTTTATTTTAGTTTTAATTAGCTTTATTTTGCCATAATGGAAGCATTTGGCAATGTCTCATATGCTAGTCCTTATAAACAGGAACATTTAGGAGGCTGTAAGTAAACCAAGACTAGAGCTAGAAAGATGAGAAACCTAATCTTGTGCCTCATTTATTAGCCCTCATAGTTTCATTAACTACAATATTTAAAGAATAAAGACAGAGAGATAGTACAGAGCTAAGCACTTGCCTTGCATCCTACCAACCTCGGTTCAAATCCTGAACAACACATATGGTATCCTGAATACTGCCAGAGCTTTCTTCTGAGCATAGAGCTAGAAATAACTCCTGAGTACTGCCATGCATGACCTCTCTTCTAAAGAAAAAAAAATTATAGAATATGAGTGAGAATTTTCTGTCTCTGCAATTCACTTGCTTATGAGAATCAGAAAAAAGAGCGGGTGGAGTTTTCTGCATGGAGCAAATGAAATAGCTCATTAGCTCTGAGCAGCCAATAATCTTTCATGATTCACCAATAGCTGTGATTCCTCAGGGAAATATATGCTAGGCAAGGCTGGCATAGCTAAAAAGCCAGAAGAAAGGGGATATATAAAGCAGGGAAACAATTAGTAAGAACATGCTTTGCATTCTTGCCAAAGACTAGGTTCTGTTTCTGAACCAGAGTTGTCACTGTATTTTATCCTTGTGTCTAGGCTATTTTTAGCAGCCAACATTTTTCCCAGCTTAAAGGATGACTTTGGTTATTAGCCATGATTAATTAAGTCTAGATGACGCTTGAAACCACCTACATGTGAATATAATACTGACAGCAACATCATAACTGTTGACATGTTTCTAGGCATCCTCACATTCTGTTAACCTTGTGAAGTGTATGAAGCAAAAATCGACAACCCATTTAATGGATGAGGTGAGGAAATGAATCACAAAGTAAACTTCAGTGGTGATAATTTTAAAGAGAGTCACAGCACAGGTGAAAGGGTATTTATTTTCTCTATTATTTCAAAGTGAGATGGATCCAGTTTTTTTTGTTTTTTTTGTTTTTGTTTTTGTTTTTTTTATTTCCCTTTCTATGACTGTTTCTACAAAGGATATTTGGAATAGAAAATTACCAATGGGGGCCGGAGCAATAGCACAGTAATAAGGTGGTTTGATCAGACCTGGGTTTGATCCCCGGCGTCCCATATGGTCCCCTGAGCCAGGAGTGATTTCTGAATGCATAGCCAGTAGTAATCCATTAACGTCATGGGAGGAATACAAAAAACAACAACAAAAATAGCATTGGCAGCTAGCATGTATACAACAGTTGATCAAATCCTCTAATATCTAAACCCATTTAATCTTAAAAACTGTGCTTATTGGAACACTGTAATTACGGCTATTAGTTTGGATCTTTATTTTTTTATTTTTTTTATTAATTTATTTAAACACCTTGATTACATACATGATTGTGTTTGGGTTTCAGTCATGTAAAGAACACCACCCATCACCAGTGCAACATTCCCATCACCAATGTCCCAAGTCTCCCTCCTCCCACCCGACCCCCGCCTGTACTCTAGACAGGCTCTCCATTTTCCTCGTACATTCTCATTATTAGGACAGTTCAAAATGTAGTTATTTCTCTTAGTTAGTTTGGATCTTTAAAGAGAAAACGGGATAAGAAGGTTGTGAAGCTACTCCTTAGTTGTGTAACTGAAAAGGGAAGAGAATTCAGTTCAGGCAGTTTTTTGGCCAAACCTAGGTTTCTAGTCTTCCAGAAACCTCTTCTCGACTTCAAACAGCTTTCCATTTCAAAATTCGTGCAATATTCTCAAAGGTTATTAAGGTTAGCTGATGAAGTAACCCCGATGGTAGGGTTAGTGCCTTGAGGAAGAGATTCCCAGAAAACTATTGCTGACCCTTTTTCCCATGTGAGAACACAGTGAGAAGAAACCTATCTGGAAACTGAGGTGAGACTTTCACCCACACCACACCATGTTACCATTCTGACTGGAACTTTTAGCCGCCAGACTGTGAAAAAATAAATATCTGCTAAACCATTAATCCACCATAGTTTGATAAAATAATCTCAGCTAATATAATCTACATTTTTTAACAAAAGAGAAAAATTAAAAAGACACGAGGAAAGGCACATAAACCATAGAGATCAAATTAAAAAAGCAAAGAACTTCTACAAATACCTATCTTTCTTCCCACCTGCCAGCAGTTGTCTGCAATTCAGTAGAACTGCTCTTCTTGTTCTGGAATTACAATTTGCCACAGTCCTCAGTAATCCTTATTGCCTCCTTCTGCTATGTTACATGAAAACCAATACCTATATGTTACCAGAGAGACATATGTAGACAGTATGCATCCATTGACCTCACTTTACATACTAGATGCATCAACAAAACATTGTAAACTTTCCTCTCAAATACAATTAAACACTGATATTCTGAGGGCACTCAATCAACTAATGAAATTAATTCGGTCTTCAGGAATGTGATTTTGTGCAATAACCTTAAAAAGTCAAAAGAAGAAGATGCAGCTTTTGGTTCCTAACATCTGTTTCAAAACCCTGTTACTTAATAGATAAAATACCAACAAGCCTTGTTAAATTAAAATTAAGTGTTACTAAAGCAGTTAACCCTGTGCTGGAATTGTGCTGAATCAATAGTTATCTTTATCTTATTGGGTATATAACCAGTAAACTAAGGTCGATGTTGTCTGAGTAAAAATTAAATTATGTTTATAAGGACACAAACAATTCATGTTTTTCCTGATGACAAACTGTATGGAGGATCCTTATACCTACTTCTCTCACCCTGTAGAATATTTCCTTTAAAATATGAGATACAGGATGTATTTCTCCCCAGAGCTTTCTGTGCTCCTGATTGTCCTCTGACATATCTCCAATCTCAGGGAAGCTTTCCAGAATAGATCCTTCTTTACATTTTTCCAGGCGACATGAAGTTTTTTTAAAAAAATTAATTTTTTTATTAAGGCACCGTGATTCATAGTGGACTTTCAGGTATACAGTCTCCAGCACCCCAGCACCCAATTCACAATCACTGTCATCTTCCCTCTACCAGTGTCCTTAGGTTCCTTAGACCTGGTTGAATTTTTCTCTTCTAACCTTAACTGAGATCAGTGTTCCCTACTAGCCCAGAGTCTAAGGTAGAAATTGCAGAGACAGTGTCCCATTCTCCCACCACAGGAAAACGTTTCTTTGAAGCTTTCAGTCTCTTTCTTACTGTGTGGTTTGGGAGTTGCCCCCTTCTTTCTCAAGCATTGTAAATGAACTAAAGACCAGAGTACTCTTAAAATAATTTTTTAAAATTAACTCACCACGCAATGTAGAGTTAAAAAGATGTTGATAAATGAGTTTTGGTCATACAATGTGCTAGCACCTGTCCTTTCACCAATGTTCACTTCTTGCCACCAGTTTCCCCAGTTACTCTTTTGTGGTCCCATCTGCAACCTATCTCTATGGTAGATACTCTTCCTCCTCCTCCTTCATCCCCCACCCCCACCATTCTTCTCTCCTTTCCTTTTAAGCACCATATTCTTAAGAGGTTAATGACAGGAATGAAAACCTTAGCACCTGATTTCCAAACAAACATATCTTTGCTGTTATAAGTTTAGACTTTGTTTGTTTTGAGGTTTAAATCCCATTGTTGCTGCTATTTTATCAGACTCTGGGGAGGCTTCATCTCAGAGTCACTTTTATCATTTTCAGATTTTGGAAGTACAACGAAATTGGAATTGGAACATTGTATAACCAAAGCTCAATCATGAATAATTTTGTAAATGAGAATGGAGGCCTGGAAGTGATAACAGAGCGGTAGGGTTTTTGCCTTGCATGCAGCTGATTTGGGACTTATCCTGGTTTAATCCTCGGCATCTCATATGGACCCCCACATCTCCCAGGAGCAATTTCTGAGTACAGAGCTGGGAGTAATCCCTGGATGCTGCCAGGTGTAGCCCCAACACCCCGCCCCCAAGCAAAAGAATGGAAAGGGTTTTACCACACATCTTTGATGAGCACTAAGTAGGACTGTGCCTATAAAGCATGTAGCATGGACTTTATATATGAAGCCCTCAGAATATGTTATTGTATTCTTCTCCACAATTCTACATTCCTTCCTTCCTTCCCTCTCCTTTGAAGCCATTGTTTCAATGACTGAGGAGCAAGGGATTCACACACATGTTTTGTTATGGTGCCCTCCTCCATATTTTGTGGTGGTGCCAGCCAGGGATCCTGGTGAATTTCACACTTCAGCTATTTCTCAATATATAGTTGTGTAGTTGTGTGTCCACAATATGGTTGTGTAGAATGTGGTTGTGATGGTCCAGGACACTGGACATTGTGCCCAATGGTATGCACTAGCATTTCTAGCTGCCAGCTGCCAGGATTGGGCATAAGTGACTGAATTCGTAACTTGATGGTTGCAAGGTACTGGCATCTGCCATTGTGCCATCTACAGGGCCTAGAGTCCCCTTAATAATTGACCCAAACAATATCTTTTGTTTCTCATAACAAGCTCCTTTCAACTGTATCTGAGGTTTTTCATGAAGTGGCTTTTGAAAAGCCCATATTGATGTTGGAATAGTTGCCAGAAAACCCAAACATGTAACTAGGAGTTGGGAAACTCACTCTCTTCCCTAACTTCATAGAGGGAGAGGCATGGTTGATTTGAATTCATCAGTCATGGCCAGTTGTATAGTCCATGCAGAAACTGCCATAGATATGCCTGACCTCAAAGAGTTCTGAGAGTTTCCGGAATGGTAGAAACATCCATGAGCCAGGAGAATGCTGTGCCCTAAAATTTAGAGACAAAAAGTTTCTGTCATAAAGAATGTCTTCGCTGGGGGGGTAATATGACTCAGTGGCAATGTGTTCCATGTGCAAAGCCTGGTTTAGTACATGGCATCTTAAAAAATATGGTGGTGGGAGGGAAGGTGGCACCCTAACAAATGAACTTGTCTCTGTCACTCTTTACCTAATAATGGATTCATATCTTTTCAGTTTCTTTATAAAAATGAGTAATCTAATAAAATATTAATTAAAGCCCAGACTTAATTTGGTTACTGCAAGGTAAACTTTAATGTTAGCATTGGGGTGTGAATTCTCTTGCAAGATGTACCAAAGGGGCAGACCACCAGCCCCATCCTTTATCTGCACCTCCCACCCAAAACCTGCCTTTGGCCACCTACAGATGCTCACCAGATTGTGGGTCCTCCCTTTCTTTAGAAAGCAGAAATTGTTCTCTCATCTTTGCAATTTACCCTGAAGATTTGTTTTGCAAGCAAGTTTTGTTCCTCTACCACCGGTCTAGAAAATGCTAACTGTTGAAGGGGGAGGAAGGACTAGGAATGCAGGCCTGGTTCTGAGTACCTGCCGCTGGTCTGGGTGTGCCACAAAAGGAGAGAGCTGGGTGGATGGAGTCTGCTGGAGGCACCAAGTCTCAGTTTGCTCTCCCGTGCAGAAAGGAACCAACTTCTCTTTATCATGACCTTGGAGTGGCTTTTGGTGGGTTGAGGAGGTTTTTCTCCATTTCGTCCTTAATGCTTCGAGACTCCTTCCTTTTCTGGGGACTCCCCGTGTTCTGGGGACCTACCAAGAGAGCAATAGTTATAAAAGGAAACCAGGGAGTTTGGGAATCACAGTCTGAGCTGAGCTTTTGGGTCTAAAATGCTGAAATTCAGGTTGCCTTGGAGTGGTGAAGAATATGGAATTCTTTCTGTTGTTGTTTTGCTGTTGAGTCTAAATCAGGGGCGCTTGGGGGCTTACTCTTGACTCTGTACTCAGGAATCACTTGTAACTGTATTTTCTCTTCTTTTCTCGCCCTTCCCTTCCTGTCCGCTCTTCCCAACTTCCCTTCCCTTCTTCACTCACCTCCTCTCCCATCCTTTCATTTCCCTACTCCCTGTCTCTCCTCTATGCCTCTCCTCGCCTCTCCCCTTGATTTCCCCCATTCTCTTCATTTCCATTCTTTCCCCCTTTTTTTGAGGGGGGCTGTTGATGCTACAGCAGTTCTGGGGTCTTACTCCTGAATCTGTCCTTAGGGATTATTCCTGGCAGTGCTTGGGAAGTGCCAAGGAACTTAAGCAGTACCAAAGATCAATTTATGTCAAAGGCTTGAAAAGAAGCTCTTGACTCACTGTCCTATCTCTCTGGACCCTGATATTCTTTTCTTTAGAGAATAGGTCATTTTTTTGTGGTTGAATGATTTTGGATTGTGGCCCAGATATTATCGTAAAAAATAATACCACTCAAAGATTGAGGTATACACAGAATAACACAGCCTGTATCTAAATAAAGGAGTCCTAAACACAGAAACAGAAAGTAGTCATGATTGGAGAGTATAGGAGGTAAGGTATTTGCTTGCATGTGATCAACCTTCATTGAGTTCTCAACATCCCAAATGGTCTTCTGAGCTCCAACAGTATTCCCTGAGTGCAGAGCCAGAAGTAGCCTCTGAGCACTGACGATTGTGGCTCCAACCAGCCTGATTTTCAATAAAATAAATAAATACTTGTCAAAGTTGGATTTAAGTTTTTTAATTAATACGATGCTACAACCAGGCCATAGGAGCATTCGGGAGACTACATTTATATGCACTCAAGGAATGCTGAGATAGCTTATAAATAGAAATTGGTCCATCCACAGAGCAGTAATCAACCTTACACAGCAGAGAGCACAAGCACAGACAAGAGTCATTTACATTAGCATCAGTTCTCTACAATTTCCAGAGCTGTTGAGTCGCCTAGAGATAAGATCCAGTGGACAGAATTCAGATGGACAGGAAACACCTGAGTCTTTTTTATGCCTTTTCAAAGTCTCCCACCATTTTTTTCCTGTCCACAAAGTTCCCGTATCTCAGCTTCTGAAATCTGTCTTCCTCTCCAAGTTCTTCCATTCATTTGAACCTAGGAAATTCTAGTGATTTTTCTCTTCTACATCCCAATCTTTTAATTTTTGTTCATATGCTGGGTACCTCTCTATATAATACATAATATATAATTAAATATATAATAAATAATTTTGTATGAAGAGATGCCACAGTTTTCATAAGCTATAGGATGAACTGATAAATTTGAACACCTCCTCCCACTCCCCTAAAAAAATCCAACTATTTTTTTCATGCAAGTATGTCCTAAACATGGCTGGGACATACTTATAAATTAAAAATATATTCTTAGGGCTGAAGAGATAGCATGGAGGTATGGCATTGCTTTGCATGCTGAAGGACTGTGGTTTGAATCCCAGCATTCCATATGGTCCCCCGAGCCTGCCTGGAGTCATTTCTGAGCATAGAGCCAGGAGTTACCCCTGAGCACTGCCGGGTGTGACCCCAAAACTAAATATATATATCCTCTCCTATATGGCAAATGTTCTGCTAGTGATACAGAGGGTAAATTAAGAATCCAGAAGAGAAGCTAGAGAGACAGTGCAAGGATTAAGTTCCTTGTGTGTACTTGACACTGGTATGATCCCTGATAAAACATGGCCCCCTGAGCATATTTAGTGTAGTGCTAGAAGCCCTTGAGTACTGCTAGGTGACCCTAATGGTCTGCACTCTTAGGCCCAAGTATTGAACCTTCTGGTCAATTAATTGCCCAAGAATTGTGGGAAGGCTCCCCACCTTTTGTAATTTATTACAAATTATCTGTAGAGGTAAGGGGAAAAATCAGGTTTCATACAAAACTGGAGTTTAACCTACAGGTTGGCAGCAACTGAGGTTTCAGGAAGGAAGCAGAGGGGCTAGAAGTGAGTGGGTGGTATGGGGGTACCAATGCTTGCAGGGTTCATTCATGTTTGCTGGTCACAAAAGAAGAAAGTGACCTGAGAGTTGGATCATCAAGATGTGCCTTGGCTAACCTTGAGAGGATCCCTTTCTTTTCATAGTCTCCCTTGACTCTCAAAGTGCTGAAGATAGTTCAGGTACAATGTCAAGTGTTTGGGTATATGTGGACCCCAGGCTCCAAAACGAGGTTCTGGTGAGACATGGGTCTGGAAGCAAATGTTGACACAAGAAATAATCCACACAGTGAAAAGGTACAAGAACAGGTTCAGGAAATCCAGCACTCAAGCAAGGAATCCCACCACACAAGCTTTCTGTTCCTAAGAAGGAACAGAACTTCATGAAGGAAGACCGAAGAATGAGCGCCTGCCTTCCTCAGACCCCTGCTTTTATCGACAAGAACCAGGCTACACCCTCGGATGGGAGAGGAATGCCAAGTAGGGAATAATCCAATAATCCCATCACCAGATCTGCACATTCTTTTTCTTATTTTTAGTTAGGTTGGCAGTAGAAACTCCCAAATTACGATGTGCCTGGAATCAGAAACTTCTTCATTTGAAGTGACCAGAAGAACTTGCAAAGTTCAGCTTTCTAAGTCAGAGATAGATGAGAGGAGCCGGAGCATTAGCTAAGCAGTAGGGCGTTTGCCTTGTATGCAGTTGACCCAGAACAAACCTAGGTTCAATTCCCAGCATCCCATAGGGTCCCCTGAGCCAGGATTGATTTCTGAGTGCATAGCCAGGAGAAACCCCTGAGAGTCACTGGGTGTGGCCCCAAAACAAAACAAAACAAAAAACAAAAACAGAAGTAGAGGAGAAAAAGTGTGTAGGAAGTTTGGATAGGTGGAAGTGATTGAATTGGGGGGGGGGAGGGGACGGGACGGGGGGGGGGGGAGGGCATTTCTGTCCTTATAAGAAATTAGGCTGAAGAAGAATACCAGGTATGCAATGTGGGTGAGAAAAGAGGCAGTGCTGATAGTTTTCTCAGAGATACTTTGTCTACTAATAATTTCTGGAAGATGACAATTCACAACCTAGATAATCACGGTTAGCAACGGATTGTTGTAAAATTTCATACTTGTCCAAGTTCTGTTTTTTTGTTTGTTTGTTTTGTTTTGTTTTGTTTGGGGGGGGCACACTCATTTGATGCTCAGGAGTTACTCCTGGCTAAGCGCTCAGAAATCTCTCCTGGCTTGGAGGGACCATATGGCACTCCGGGAATGGAACCGCGGTCCTTCCTTGGCTAACGCTTGCAAGGCAGACACCTTACCTCTAGCACCACCTCGCCAGCCCCCCAAGATCTGTTTTTATATAATTTTTTTTTACTAAGTTTTAGTTTCTGTCTCATATCTCTCCAGGATTTTTTTTTTTTTTTTTGGTATTTTACATCTTTTGCGTCTTTCCAAGATCAAAAGTCTTGTCATTCCATCTTGGGCATCCTCTCTGGTAAGCCTGATTCTATCTGATCTCTAGAGCAAGTGACCCAATGAATACTTTTTTTTCTCCCTGCTATCAAATGTAATATAGATATTTCTCCTTTTTGGATAACATTTGTTCTATAAAAAATGAAAGATGGAGAATCATCAAAAAGTCACAGTTATCCTAACATATGTTGAACAATTGTGTATCAAACATGCATTCATCTGATTAAGCATGCTGAATTCTCACAATAATTCTGGGAACAGGAGACATTATTCATCCCATTTTACAGATAATGAAATCAAGGCAAAATTTAATAAAATAATTTGCCTGGAACTGCACAGCTTTTAAGTGTTAATATTAATATGTGAACAGGCTGTCTTGATCCTGGGATTGCATTATTAACCACGATGCCCAGAGCCTGGCTAATAAATTTTAGCTATTATTAATAGTCATACTGGTGTTAGTTTTATTCTAAACTCTTCTGGAGAACACGAGGGCCCAAGAGAATGTAAAAGCCATTCACTTCCTTTGTCATATTAATTATACTTAGTCTCAGCATATTAATATAGCTGAAAAGTCAGAGAATAAAGGCACCATATAATTTTTAACATAGACTTAAACATTTAAACAATGTGATTTACAAAGTTGTTCATAGTACAGTTGTGTCACACATTCAATGTTTTAATACCAGTTCCATCACCAATATGACCTTCCTTCAACTATTGTCCTCAGTTTCCCACCCACCATTTGTCCCCTTAGCAGGCACAAACAAATGTAGTTCATACTGCTAGTTACAACAAAATGTCAAATGGACTTATCAAAAAAAAGTTCAGTAAAAGTCAATTTGTGATCATTTTTATATCTCAAAACGGTGATATTAAAGTCACTGAGAATGTACTAGGCTTGTTGGCACAAGTTGAGCCTTCTGCGTCATTATTTTTGCTCATTAAACTTGGTTGGCTTCGCAAATTCCCCATTAAAGGTTGTGTTGCTACTGTGCTGTCCTGTAGAAAATTTATATGTGGCTTCACATCTGGAGCTGTGGAACTGGGATGACTTGGTGGCATAGTGGCTTAATGAGGTTTAGTTGTGGAGCTGGGTCATTTATATGCCAGAAGATGTTGAATGTAACATAGAATTTTTAAAGTGTTAGGGTGCTTTCAGATTTACACAGGAGTTGAAAAGATAATGCTGAGAATCCCTACATGCTCTGTGTCCGGTATCACCAGCTGCTAGATTTTAAACTATATTAGTACAATAACCTTGTCCCAATTAACAAACCAACATGGGTTCATTATTATTTATAGTAGAGTCTATACATCCTTTCTGCAGTTTTCACTTAACATTCATAGACATCCATCTGCGATTATGCTCAGGCATAATGTGGACTTTTCTTGTTTTTGATGGCTCTGATATTTCGGAGCAATGCAATCATGTATTTTCTAGAATGCCTTTATATCAGGCAGGCCTCCTTTTCTCATGCTACATGAGAACTCTGGGTCTTTGGGAGCAGGGAGTATAGGCAGAGTGCCTGCTTATCACATCAAATTTTTTTTTTTTTTTTTTTTTGGTTTTTGGGTCACACCTGGCAGTGCTCAGGGGTTATTCCTGGCTCCAGGCTCAGAAATTGCTCCTGGCAGGCACAGGGGACCATATGGGGCGCCGGGATTCGAACCGATGACCTCCTGCATGAAAGGCAAACGCCTTACCTCCATGCTATCTCTCCGGCCCCCACATCAAATTTTTTTTGGGGGGGGCCACACCCGCCAGTGCTCAGGGGTTACTCCTGGCTATCTGCTCAGAAATATCTCCTGCAGGCACGGGGGACCATATGGGAAGCCGGGATTCAAACCTACCACCTTAGGTTCTGGGTAGGCTGCTTGCAAGGCAAACGCCGCTGTGCTATCTCTCTGGCCCCATCAATTTTTTTTTTTTTTTTTGGCTTTTGGGCCACACCTGGTGACGCTCAGGGGTTACTCCTGGCTATGCACTCAGAAATTGCTCCTGGCTTTGTGGACCATATGGGACGCTGGGGGATAGAACTGTGGTCTGTCCTAGACTAGTGCAGGTAAGATGCCTTACCACTTGCACCAACACTCGGCCCCCATATATCAATTTTATCGGTCAAAATTGCCTAGTGATATATTAGTGAAATATCTTAATGTGAGAGTGGATCAACTGACCGAAGTACTATTTGTCAAGTTTTCTGCACTGTCAAATTGCACTTATTTTTCTTTCTTTCTAATCTATAATCTTTTGAAGTGACTAAGTCCCTGCTAAAGCTAAACAAAGGCAGTTACACTCCACATTTAGGGAACTCCTATATAACTTATGTATAACTTTTATGAATCATTATTATTAATTTATACTTGGGAATAGAATCTAATGTTATTTTATATTTTATTAAAATTCTTTGCCCACTGTATGTCTTCACATATATGTCTAGATATGATTGTGTTGTATGTGTATGCCACTTGAACATATTCTTGCCTCTAATGCTACAGTGTTTTCCAGGATCAAGTTATATAACCCTTATCTCAGCTATACAATGAGAATAAACTACTTAATAAGCTGCTTTTCAAGGAAGCTAAGTATTGAGAAATCTGGGCCCTAGATATATTCACCGTTAAGCTTTTTTTTTTTTTTTTTTTTTTTTGCTATTAAATTCTATCTTTTCTGCAGAATTTAAAATTGTACAAGTAGATGTTAATGTCTTTTAACATATATTTTAGGTGCTCAGGGCCTACTCCTGGATCTGCATTTATTGGGATGCTTAACATATTTTTGTGTGCTCAGGGATTTTTTGTGCTAGCAGGACTTACAGAGATCATAAGGGATTTCAGGTATTGAACCCAGATGTAAGTTAAGTGTCCTTCCTGTTGTACTCTCTTCTGTCCTTTTTTTAAAAAAATATTTTAAGGAAATATTTATGAGTTTTTAACATATTTCCCATCATATGTCATTGACTAAAATTTCTGGGGACATTAGTAGTCTTCTGAATTCAACAACTATGTAATAATTGAGCAATGATCATCGTGTATTTAGTTTTCAACCATAAGGATTAATAACTCATAATATTGCCTATCACTTTTTGGCTATTCTGAATCATTGCTGGTCTCTGTGGTGTAAATGCGTTGGGGCTCATAAGTTTCAATCAAAAGATTGAGAGCCAGAGGAAGATAAGCAATTAAAAATCATCTTTGGGCTGGAGCAATAATAGTACAGCAAGCAGGGCATTTGCCTTTCATGCAGCTGACCCGTTTGATGCCCAGCATTTCATGTGGTACCCCTGAGCTTGTCGGGAGTAATTTCTGAGTGCAGAGCCAGGAGTAACTGCTGAGCCCTGCTGGATGTGGCCCAAAAACAAGAACAGGAAATCATCCTTGGGTTTGGGAGATAGGTTAAATCAAAGAAATGAGTAAATAATTTGTATATAAGAGCCTCAGGTTCACATCCTATCACAACATGGTCTTTTGAGTGGAGTGCTGTAGTAATAACCTCCCAAGCACTGTGGGGCATGTCTCCAAACCCAAGAAAAATAAATCAATATATTTAGTGATAGGCTCCAATGAGACCCCCAAGCTGCCTAAATATCACAGCCCTGGTTTTGTTTCTCCCTTGCTTCCTTCAGTCCATCAGTCAAGCTGAGGTAAAGTGAACCATCTAAGTGTTCTTTCCTTTGGAAATCCCTAAAGTGATTCCTGTTGGCATCAGGAACAAGCCCAACAAGGCAGGACAAGACTTAAGCATGTCAGATACTGAGGGAAGTTATATAGGAGGTACTAGGTTTCATGGGTATGATCCTGAGAATTAGTGTCATCTTAAATAATGCATCTGTGGTTGGTGAACCACAACAATGTATGGTGGACCCCAAACTCTGTGGAGAACAAAGGTCTTATGTTTTGAAAGAGCTGGAAAGGAGCCATAGGTCCCAGACAAGTAGTTTCATGGTGACAATGACCCTCATCCAGTTTCCAAAGACATCAGGTGGGTGTAAAACGAGAGTAGGGTCTTCACTTAGTTCTAAGTTCTGAATTTCCAATCCTTGTGTGCTTCTCACTATGTTTAGTTTAGATGGAAGCTCAGCATGGCTTTTCCACAAATCAAACCACATGCCTTAGACTGCAAGACGGCATTACCTGCAGAAACTTTACACAGTTTCAAGTAATCACTTGTGCATCACTGATATAAAGGAGTTAGGTCTCTGGAAGGTGTTTTTACTTCTCTGAATGAATCACTTTGCATTTTTGAGGTGTGTGTAAAAATGTCCGCTTACTAGACAGAAAAAATAAAAATGCCTCTAACTTAAGTAAAAACACCCCTTGGGTAAAGACCCAAGTGATTAGAAATAAGAAATGTGAAATGATAGCCCAGTAATTGATGGCTTGATGGCTTGTGGTCCAGATGGAATTCCACCTCCCAAATATTACCAGGTATAATTAAGCTCTAAACACTGCTCAAGGAACATGAGGATTTGATGTAAATGCCCAGAAGTCAGAACATTTGGCATAGTGGCACCCTGGGTAGCGAGTACTTTGATAGTATTTTGGTCCCTGGGGCCAAGAGCTGCTTGTAATCCTCTAAACCTCCAGAACTAGGAAAAATGGCACAAAAGCTTGAATTCTAGGCAACGAAAACACCGATTTTTCAGCTGCTTTCCTTTTGTTAGAGGAAGGAGGCTTATGGATTCTATTGAGCATGTTTAGAAATGAAGTTTCTTAATTTGGAAAATCAAATGCTTGAACTAAGGAAAGACTAAGAAAATACTAAAAGAAAAATACCAAGAAAAATACGAAGAAAATAGCCACCCTCAACTTTTACCTAGAGAACCTGATTTCTGTGACAGCCTCTTTACTTCCTATGGAGCCAAATCCTTTCTTTTAGGGTGTGACAGAGGTTTGTCATTTGCAGGGGAAAGTCAGGGTCTTTCAGATTGGTGTTTTTTTTTTCTTTCTGCCTTGCAAATGTATGAAACAAAAATAAATAAATATTTGTTCTCTTCAGAGGCAGCAAGATGGGAGAGAATAGATTTCTGGGGTGCATGTCAGTTCAGCTCAGCAAACCAGTAAAATTAAAACAATGTGCCCCTTCTAAGGCTTTGGGATTGGAGGGAAGTATTTTTGCTTTTTCAACATGTACCTTATTGATGTATCCTGCTGGCAGCAGCAGGTTGCCATGGAAAGATAAAATAGGTTAATAGGAAGGAGGAGGGACCAGATATTAGGAGAGTAACATGAGAGTCCATTATACTTGTATTATATCACATTATCTAATTTGGTCTAATTTTTATTTAAAAAAATTTATGGATCAGAATTTTCTCTATAGAAGGGGAGGTGGTAGCTCAGAGAAGTTAAGTAACTTGTTTAATAATGGGGCAAGCAGGGGAGAGAGCTGGAATTGGAATATTCCAGCTTCTCTTCTTGTTTCTATTAGAATGCCTGGCAAACTTTGCCAGTATGTTCATAGACTAGATCATAACATGATTTTTCTCCTTCCTTCTGGGATGATAGAAAACTCTTACAAGAATTTTTCTTATACCTGTCTACAAGATACTATTCAAAGAGCTATTTAATTGTAGAGATGGTGTATGCAAATATAGAGGACTGTTGTAGATAACCAGGGAGCAGGCCAGGTTTTCCCATTGATCTGCCCAGGTTGACACCACAGTGCCTATGAGCTGGGTATTTTCACCATAAGCCCGATACCTTTGGAAGGGTAGAGAGAAGTTGCTTAGAAATAGTACCTAGATAATTGGTTTTGGGGAAAGGAGCACACTAGATTAAGAAGAGTTTTCAACTCTGATTCTTTTCATGGGCTTGACAGTGTGAAATGGCTCTTAAGACAGGATTGCATTGTGTAATGCAATGATATTTCTTTCCTACTTTATTACAGAGAAATAAAATACACTGCCTTGTACCTAAATCAATCGAATTTGAAGAATACCGATTCAAGGAGGCAGGATACATGCAAGGCAAGAACCATATTTGCCATACTATCTCTCCAGACTGTTTAGAAATTAAAATTTTTTTGTTTTTGTTTTTGGGCCACACCCGGTGATGTTCAGGGGCCACTCTTGGCTATGTGTTCAAAAATCGCTCCTGGCTTGTGGGACCATACGGGACATCAGGGGATCGAACTGCTGTTCATCCTAGGTGAGCGTGGGCAAGGCAGAAGCCTTACTGCTTGCGCCACTGCTCCAGCCCCATAGAATATGAGATATTTTTACAGCTCTTAACTGATAGCCTACCACATAAAAGAAATATTAGACTTTTCATTGTAAAGTTCAACAAATTGCATTTGATTTCTAAGACCCTGGGTTCTATCCCTGGCTCTACACACTCAAATGAAATGAATTCCCTTATTTATTTTTTTTTCTGGAGCATTTTCCACATGTATCTCATAATCCTATCACATAATTTAATAAGTAGTGGAAAGTAAGCTCAGGGTAACTGGAATGATTTAAAAAATAATGTGAAATTTTCAAATCCATACCCTTGTTTCTTATTGAAATGTTGGGGTTGTGTGAAGTATAGAAACTGGGAAAAATTAGGTCAAAGTTGTTCATCTCACAAATTGGAAATTCATTGATGTCTCTAAAGATCTGAATTATTAGGAGATAATAATGACATATAAAAACAGGTCTAGCCCTTTGTTTTGTTTTTAGGTTTTATGGTCACACCCAGCAGTACTCAGTGGTAACTCTTGGAGGTATGTGTGGCACCATTTGCAATGCTAGAATCCACACTTCCTGTATGCAGAATAGGCTCTCCAGCCCACAGAACAACCTCTCTGGTGTTGGAGTGTCAAGTTTTACCAATATTGATGCATAGAGTTTCATAAGGCTGCTGAAATGCTTAAGTCAGTTGGGTAAATGAATGAAGTTTCCACGTTTCAGGGTTAAAGGTTAACTTTAACAGCATCATACCTGAAGGGTCCATTTGTACCAAAGTATTGGAGTATCTATATGCAGCTGCTACCTTGTTTTGCACTAGCAAGAAGGAGAGCGTTCCTACAACAAATGACTCAATTAGCTATCGTTCAAAATTAAATTGTTTCTGATCTGGATGTTGTCAAAAGAAATCTAAGGCCCGGGGAAGATTACACTGTTTGTAAATCAAAAGCAACTGCTTCTGTTTGTAATGGCAGTTGTTAAAAAAAATAATCTTGATTTGACAATTTCCCTTTCATGTTTGGGTTCTCTACAAAGCAAGATATGAAAGCACAGGTTTACCTGGACATTCTGTAGTGCCCTGCGCTGCCACTGTGGTGTGAAATGTTGACTTGATTCCTCAGAAAGTTAACCCAGCTGTTTTCTAGGTTAGTCAAAAGCTGATTTCTAGAGTCAGTCTGTTAGACTTCTATAAAAAAATGAAAAATTTACTGGGCTTATTCAAGGATACTAAGAAAAGCTTGTCATAAAAGCATAAACAAGTTAGATTGGTTGGCAATAATTATGTCTGCTGAGGATGTGGTGAGATTTAGAAAGTTTTGGGGGGCATTTTTCTGTTATTTTTTAATTAATTAATTTTATTTTTTATCAGTTCATTCCTGTAAGTAACTTTACAGGAGTTTTTGTTGTTGTTTTTTTTGTTTTTGTTTGTTTTTGTTTTTGGGCCACACCTGGTGATGCTCAGGGGTTACTCCTGGCTATGCGCTCAGAAGTCGCTCCTGGCTTGGGGGACCATATGGGACGCCGGGGGGGATCAAACCGCGGTCCGTCCAAGGCTAGCACAGACAAGGCAGGCACCTTACCTCTAGCGCCACCGCCCAGCTCCGAGTTTTTGTTGTCATAACCAGTCTTCACTCTATTCAGGATAATTCTTTTTTGCTGATGCTTATCACTCATGAGATGGAATCACCTTTAGATTGAAGTATCTTTTGGATTGGTCCCTTACCCTACCTGTTCTCCACCCCAGGGTGTGGTCTTTGGGTTCCCCAAAAAGCCCACGGGTCTCAGGGAGAAACTGCTTGAGGTTTCCGTTTTCTATTACTGAGCTATCTGCTTGCTGGTATTAGTTCTAGGAATGGAAGGCTCCTGTGTAGAAGATCCTGAACCTGTTTTATCTCTGTAATCCTGTGTGGATCATTTCCTGTGTCTGTGTTTGCTTCCACATCCAAGTCACCTCAATCCCCCTGGGATTAGGCCATGAGGCTTCTGCTTCAAGTGCTTCCTTGAGCTACTAGTGACTTGGTCCCATAGATAAACTACTCAGGGGACCCACATTTCCTGTGTTACTCTCCAGGCAGCCTCCAGGACATTCTGATATATGAAATTTACCTTCAAGGAAAAATGTCTTTAGTTCTGGGTCCTGCTGCTCTTGGTATGGAACCTTCATAGATTGATTATCTTACTAGTTAAACACATTAATTCTCAGTCTCAGTTGTAAAATGCATCTAAATAGTGATATGAAAGACCCTTTATGAGGATTCTGTGTCTCATACTAGTAAGTGTCTGATATTTTAATGATCAGTTGCAGCTTTTCATTCTAGAACTTTAGATGGCCTATGGGTAGCTTGGTATTCAGAATTCCCTGAGATGTGTCTTGAAACCTGTCACTAAATCTTCCTGAGTGTGTCCATCTGTAAAATGAAGAACAAGAACATCTCACTGGTTTTTAAAATTTGTCTTTTTAAATAAAATACTTGGTGAGCATCTTTCAAAGAAAAGGCAACAAGTGAGGTTAGAAAGCTAGGGTAGCAGGACAAGCTCTTATCTTGCATGTCACCAACCTGGGTTCGATCTTCAGCAGTTGTGCATTGTCATGATTCCTAAATGCAGAAACAGGAATAAGCCCTAATCATTAGGGGTAGGTGTGTGTGTGTGTGTGTGTGTGTGTGTGTGTGTGTATACAAAAAAAGAATCAAGAAGTGTGTGGTTTCATAGTGGATGAGCTATTTCTATTGCTGCTAGTTGATGCTATTCCTACACTCAAAAACAGAATATTGAACTTCTTGGACAGCCATTAGCCCTTCCTTGCATGTCTCTGTGACCCTGCTATGTGGCATCTAAAAGCATCATGAATCTCGGGGCCGGACAGATAGCACAGGGAGTTTGCCTCACAAGTGGCCGACACAGGACTGAAGATGGTTCGAATCCCAGCATTCCATATGGTCCCCTTGCCTGCCAGGAGCGATTATGGAGCACAGAGCCAGGAGTAACCCCTGAGCATCACAGGGTGTGGCCCCAAAACCAAACAAACACACACAAAAAAGCATCAATCTCTTTGCTGCTGCTTTTTTTTCTCACTATGTCTCTAGAGAACCTTGTTTGTCCAATTTGTTGATTCTGGATCCTCAATTACTAGGTGTTACTGAATAGATTGTAAATTTTTTCAATAGCGAATGGCTGAGCGGGGAGACACTGTAGGCAAAGTAAAGTCTCACTTTCTCTGACTCTTGCTATCTGGACCCCAGAGTAACCACACTGCGGTGTCTGCTGGGAGCCCGACTAAGTATTCTGCCCTGAATATTATCCACTGGCAGGCTACTCCACTTCCTGGCATCTTCTCAGGCCACTGCCTTTCTCTGCTTGCTCCCCTCCCCCAAGGAGTGTGTGCTCCGGGAATGCAAACTAATTTAACCAAAGCCAAACATAATTAGGAGAGTAAATCTGCTGTTTCTGCTGAAGCACCAGCAAAAAAAAAAAAAAAAATCATCCCTGGTGCCTCCCCAAATGAAATCCAGTCTGGAGGCTCTTTGCACCCCCTGTGGGGAATGTAATGCAGTTGCCTTTGTGGGCCACCCTCTTCCCAGCAAATCTCGAAAGGAAAAAGTTAAAGACATGTTGGTGTCCCCCTTTGCTGCCAGTACTATCAGGATAACACCCACCCAACAGTCCTGCAGACTCTGAGCGTGGCTGCTCAGGCCACGTGAGCCAACGCAGTTGCAAACTCCAATTCTTTCTTCCCTCTCTTGCGTTTGTTCCCCAGATCCTTCGTCCACCTCTAATGCACAACCAATGCTCATCCAGTTTCTGAGATTACAATTTCTGTAGAGAACAAAAGCTGTTCTGGGAAATGAGGGTGCAGGAAAGAGTCATCTTCATTTGGGCTATGTAGTAGGGGGACATGTAGTTGGCTCTAAAATCTAAAATGCCTTTGGCTTCCTGTAATGTAACTTAGTATGGTCCCACACTCTAGATCTCCCCCAGGATGAGAGAGCTAAGTAGTTGAAAACCTGCTCGTTCTTCCTTTTTATTTGATGAATATTTGTGTGGATTGAGGTGGAGAAGCATCATTTAGATTCCATGGGATTTTCCCTTGACTGAAGGTCCCTTTTATCCACTTATTGATATCTCAACTAGTCCTGGGACCAGACATCTTTCTGGTACCAGAATGATCTGCCACCCCCTGTCATTAGTAAAGATCCATTGGGGATGCTCTTATGCTGTCTTAATGTCTGAAGCCACATTTCTCTCTGCTCTTGGTGCCCAACTCCTACCTCTGTCCTACCTAGGGAGCACTTGTGGGATACTCATTGGACACTCTGGGACCAAAGGAAGGGCAGTGATGAGGGATGTGTAATTTGACTTTGGTTTCTTCCCAGCTAAGTAGTAGGAAGCACATGCATATCTGGATTCTGATCATACCCTTTCTAAGTACATAGTTTCACATGTGGTGAGTGCATGCGTGGGTTTGTAGCATTTGCTAAGCCCCTTAGAGAAGAAAGTAAGGGTGGCTTGGCTGGGCTGTCTCTTTCTTGAAAAACAAAAGAAAGGTTCTACAACAGGATGTAACTTGCCAGCCCCATAGGCCTTCCAATGAGGAACTGGGGTTAGAATGAAGGGTTTTCCTTCTTTTGCTACACCAGTTTGAGTTTGAATCGACACTGTTGCTCTCCATCACCTTCATAGGATTGTGTGTTCTCTGTTGGCCACATAGCCCTTGCATCTTTTCTGTTCTCTGTATGTCCCCAATCCTGAGCACAGTCCCTGCCACATTGATTGCAAGCAAAAGGAAAGAAGAAAGTGGACAATTGTCCATCACCTGCGACTTCTTTCCTTCTCTATTGAAGCCCACACAAGTTAAAAATTCCAACCTAGTCCAAGGAGGCATTATCACTTCCATTCTGTGACATGACTTCTTGCCTTAAATTTAACAGTGGTTCCCATTCTCCCTAGGTCCTTAAGGCATCTCTGCTTCCAAGGTAAGATAGCAGAGAGAAGATGGTTGGCTGAACATCCCTCTGTCATGCATGGTTTCTGTGCACTCAATGAATGCTTCAGAAGCAGAGTCCTGGGCCTTGGTGCTGGGAAGAGAAATATGAATGCTTCCCAAGGACAAGAATGCTTAGTTATTTGAGAGACTCGCTGTTATCCTAAGATGGATGTCAACACCGAGGTGGAGGTCAGAAAACAACTAGAGAACCTCCAAATTTTGAGAGTATAATCTCCCTCCCTTTTGTAAATGTCCAGACCAACACTTTGGCTCATAGAATAATGCAAGGTTAATTTATCTGTCTGAATATGAGTTCATGCGTGCATATTCTCACCCAGGCTGGAGGATTCACGTTTCATTTATGATTAAGAGACTTGCATGTATCCCATGCCCCAAGCTTCTCAGCACAAAAGAATTTCTACTATTGGGGAGGGAAAAGATTCTTTCTTTTCCAGCCATCTTGGGTTCTCTTTCTCGAAGCCTGCCAGTTAGATGGTCAAAGACAGGTTTGTCACTGTATGAATCAATTATAAAGCAGAAGAGTATTAATACGTATGCCACTCTTAACACCTGGGAATTATGACTGATGAGTAACTCAAAGAAGTCACTACACTTTAAACTTATCTTAACCAGGAGGACTTTGCTTCTTAACTTTCTAGGCCCAGTAGATTTGTGACAAGACAAAGGAAAAGTACTTTCAAGTTTCTAGAGTTGGTAATTGTGGGAAAGTAAATATATGAAAGAAATGAAAGTCAGTGAAGTTTGTTAGGGAGATTCCTCTAGTGAGGTTCTCTGTGTGGAAAGTGAGAAAAGGTCTAGAATGCTCTCCAATAGTTAAGTTCTGTCCTTGTTGGAAGAGAAAAGATGGGGTGAGGGGAGGAATAACTCTATAAATGGTGTCTGATGTTTAGGTAAAGAGAGATTAGAGAGCTTGCGTTGAATCACTACTTTCCCTTTGTCTTCAATTTAAAATAAAGCTCAGGCCAAAATGTCTTATTTGGGGTGAAATTTGAAGTAGCAGTTGAATTTTGTCTCCTTGAATGAATAGTCACCAAATACACTCTAGGGACTCCTAAGTTTCAGGCAATTAGCACCACCAAGAAGGAAGCCTGGCTGAATTCTGCTGGAACTCATGCCAGCACCCATATCTGCCTGTCTTCTGTGCTGTGCTCCATTTTCGGCCTGATTTCATCCTGTGTGTGGCTTATCTGCAGACAGCATGCCTTCCCTGGAGCATTCCCTGGAGGTGAGCTTACATGCCCAGAAAGGGGAAGCCACTGAACTCTGCTGGAACTCAGATGCCAGCACCACTATCTGCCTGTCTTCTGTACTGTGCTCCATTTTTGGCCTGATTTCATGCTGTGTGTGGCTCACCTGCAGACGGCTCGCCTTCCCTGGAGCCTTCCCTGGAGGTGAGCTTACACACCCAGAAAGGGGAAGCCACTGAACTCTGCTGGAACTCAGATGCCAGCACCCCTATCTGCCTGTCTTCTGTGCTGTGCTACATTTTCAGTCTGTTTTCATCCTGTGTGTGGCTCATCTGATGACGGCTCACCCTCCCTGGAGCCTTCCCTGGAGGTGAGTTTACAAGCCCAGAAAGGGTGGAGCCAGAGGAGCACAACTGCTCCACTTTGCTTCCCAGCCTTGCACATCATTTTGCCAGTGAATATAACCACAAGACGTAGAAAAAAACACAATACAAGGGTGGCAATGTGGAAATAATGCAGGCCAGCGCCAGACATAGAGAATGATGATGGCAACTCTGATGACTTGAACATGACCAACCAACTAGTCAGTCTCACAGATAAGGAGTTTAGAGTCGCAATATGGAAGATATTCAGAGAACTCAAAGAAAGTATAGAAGAGAACACTAATAAGAATCAAGAGAATACGAAGATAGAAATCAGAAAACTGCAAACTGATTTCATGTCAAATAACAGGTCTGAAAAACTCAGTAGCTGAATTGAAGAAAAGCATGGTTGAGCTTTCTCACAGGTTAACAGAGGATAGAATTAGTACACTGAAAGATGAAATGAATAACAATTCCGTACAGCAGAAGAAAATGGAAAAAAAGCCTTAAAGCAAATGATCAAACAATGGAAAAATTACTCAAAGAATGTGAACAGATGGAAATAGAAGTCTATGATAAGCTCAACAGAAACAACTTAAGAATCATTGGAGTCCCAGAGACCCAGGAAGAAAATTTCCAGGAAGAATCAATGGTAAAGAACATCATTAAGGAGAAACTACCAGAGCTAAAGAATAAATGTGATCAAATCCTGCATGCCCGAAGAGTACCAACTAAAAGAGACCCGAGAAAAAACACCCCAAGACACATCCTAGTCACAATGACAAATCCTACAGATAGAGACAGAATTCTGAAAGCAGCAAGATCGAAAAGAGACATTACATTCAAGGGAACATCCTTGAGATTTACTGCAGACCTGTCACCGGAAACACTCAAGGCCAGAAGGCAGTGGTGGGACATAGTGACAAAACTCAATGAAATAAATGCTTCACCTAGAATACTGCACCCAGAAAAACTCACTTTCAAGTTTGAAGGAACAATACATGGTTTCACAGACAGACAACAACTCAGAAACTTTACAGACTGAAAATCGTTCTTAAAAGAAAAACTTAATGGCCTACTTTAAGACAAGACTGACCAAAAGATACACCAAACTTCAATATAAAGATGGCACTAACTCCCAGGACAATTCTTTTTCTCAATGTCAATGGACTAAATGCACCAGTTAAGAGACACAGAGTGGCTAAATGGATCAAAAAACTCAATCCAACCTTCTGCTGCCTACAAGAAACGCACCTGAATAGTCAGAACAAATGTAGACTCAAAATAAAAGGCTGGAGGAAAATCATTCAAGCAAACAACACCCATAAAAAAGCTGGAGTGGCCATACTAATATCAGATGATGCAAACTTTATACTTAGGAAAGGTGTAAGGGACAAAGATGGACATTTTGTATTAATCAAGGGATATGTATAGCAGGAAGAAGTCACTCTCCTAAACATATATGCACCGAATGAGGGGCCAGCAAAATATTTAATACAATTGTTGACAAATCTGAAAAATACTATCAATAACAACACAATAATTGTGGGAGACCTCAACACGGCACTGTCAACATTTGACAGGTCAACCCGACTGAAATCCAACAAGAATATACTAGACCTGAAAAGAAATTTACAAGAAAAAAACATCTAATCCCATCAAAAAATGGGGAGAAGAAATGGACAGACACTTTGACAAAGAAGAAATAGAAATGGCCAAAAACACTTGAAAAAATGCTCCACATCACTAATCAGAGAGATGCAAATCAAAACAACTATGGGGTACCACCTCACACCCCAGAGATTGCAACACATAACAAAGAATGAGAACAAGCAGTGCTGGCGGGGATGTGGAGAGAAAGGAACTCTTATCCACAGCTGGTGGGAATGCCGTCTAGTTCAATCTTTATGGAGATTCCTCCAAAAACTAAAAATAGAGCTCCCATATGACCCAGCTATACAACTCCTAGGAATATACCCTAGGAACACAAAAAATAGAAAACAAAAATCCCTTCCTTACACTTCTATTCATTGCAGCACTATTTACCATAGCAAGACTCTGGAAACAACCAAGATACCCATCAACAGATGAATGGCTAAAGAAACGGTGGTACGTATACACAATGGAATATTATGCAGCTGTCAGGAGAGATGAAGTCATGAAATTTTCCTATACATGGATATACATGGAATCTATTATGCTGAGTGAAATAAATCAGAGAAAAAGAGAAAGATGCAGAATGGTCTCACTCATCTATGGGTTTTAAGAAAAATGAAAGACATTCTTGCAATAATAACTTCAGACACAAAAGAGCTCGAAGTTGCAGCTCACCGCATGAAGCTCACCACAAACATGGATGAGTTTAGTTAGAGAAATAACTACATTTTGAACTATCCTAATAATAAGAATGTTCAAGGGAAATAGAAAGCCTGTGTAGAGTACAGGCGGGGGTTGGGTGGGGAGGAGGGAGATTTGGGACATTGGTGATGGGAATGTAGTACTGGTGATGGGTGGTGTTCTTTACATGACTGAAACCCAAACACAATCATGTATGTAATAAAGTTGTTTAAATAAAAAAAAAAAAGAATGACGCCTACCTCATTGAGGTTCCAGTCTAGTTGGAGTAAGGTGGGCTTTAGCAAGTAAACATAGAGGAGAGTAGATGTGTACAGTATTGGGGCTTGATAATGATACTAACTAAGTTACCAGTTTTGCTAATGAGCTTCCCTGTAAATTTGAGTGGTTGATAAGAAGATTATGAATCTAGAAAAGTCATACGTGTAGAGCCTGAAGATCTGGATGAGTGCAGGATTCCTTCGATGGCATTCTGGCTGGGAAGAAATAAAATACAAATGTCTATGTTTTAACTTTCTTCTTAAGGTATTTGTTCCAGAAATCAGAGCTCCCTTTTAATGGTTGTTAATATCAGGAAATGAATATCTGATTACATTTTTCTAAGGTGAGTCCCTGAACAGCAGGTGGAATCTCATCTTATCCTAGCTTCTGTATAATTCATTTGGGGAAGTCCCTTGAGTTTTGCTTTCAAAACTTGAGAAGAAAAATGAAGCTGGTTTGGGGGTCAGAAGAGTTTTTAACCTTTTTGGATAAGCAGAAATACCTCATGTAATTCCAGGAAAGATCCTGATGTGTGGATTTCTTGAGAAAAGAAAGAACTGGGTTATTTTCTCATCTGATGTGTGTGTGGAGGGCAAGGAGGAGAGCATAGATTTGCCTGAGTCTGCAAGACAATCTAAAGTATGTTCCCCTCAATGCCCAGTTTATCCAACATACATTTCTCAGGGCTCATGTCTCATGGTAGACTTGCACACAGGAGCATTTGAAAACATTTTTTCTCCACCCTGGCCTGATCAGGGCTATCTTGCCTTTGAAGCCTGTGTAGGCAATGTATGGGCATTGGTCTGTGACTTGTGCATGGATCCAGGACTGGCATTTGCCTTATGGGATGCCCTGTTTTCATATCAAAGACTTTGCATGCCCCATTAGATCATGAGTGCTTTTCTCCATAGTTGGCCCAACCTCAGTTGTTCTAGAGTGGGTTATAGTAGAACTGGGGCTAAAGAAATTATCAGAAAAAAACTGCAATTGATTTGTACATCTTCTCCAATCCCTGGTCTTCCTAAGCACCCAGGGAATTATGGCCTAGGGTCTTTAGAACTTGTGGATGGAGTCATGTTTATCATGTCCATAGATACTATCTTGATATTTCATCTGGGATTTTTCTTTTTTTCTTTTCTTTTTGGTTTTTGGGCCATACCCAGTGGCGCTCAGGTGTTACTCCTTACTCTCTGCTCAGAAATCACTCCTGGCAAGCACGGGTGACAATATGGGATATTGGGATTTGAACCACCTTTGTTCCTGAGTCAGCCACTTGCATGGCAAATGCCCTACCACTGTGCTATCTCTCCAGCCCCAATGTTACATATAGTTACTAGAATGACCTAGAGAATTTCTTCTAGGATTTCAGAAAAATAATTAAATATATTTTTAATAAAATTGAGTCATTAACCATACCTATCTATGCTATGTAAAAATTTATGTTGTGTTTCTATCATTTATTTGTCTGTCATTAATACATTCCCATTCACATTATTAACTACTAAAAATAACTTCCTCTCCTCAATTATAGAGTAGAACCAATTGTATTAGTCCTCTTGTGCTATAATAATCAATTACTATACCCATGGTGGTTTAAAAAATTAATCTTCACATTGATGAATGTCTAAAGTACAAGATCAAGGATATCAATGTGCTTGAGATGTGATCAAGTTACAGAACCCTTGAGTTCTGTAATTGTTCTATCCCACTTTCAGAGTTTTCTTTCCTTGCTGGAACTCATATGTGGGGGAAAATGAAATTATGGCATGCTCTATGGTCTTTTATAAATGCATTGTCTATTTATGGGTGTTTTCTCTATAACTCATCACCTCTTACAGGTCCTACCTCCTAATAATGTCATTCTATTTCAACTTGTGAATTTGATGTAAGCATTCAGATCTCATTGTGGTTGGCTATAGAAAATTCGACACAGTGCATAAATGTGTTTGACACAGGAGATAATTTGAGGGTTTCAGATAAAAGGGATACGCAGTCAGTACCTAAGAATCCAGATTATCAACACATTAATTTCAAAGTTGCTTTATGGATGTTCTTCACTATAATTAATTTAGGAAGAATGAAAAAAAAAGACACAGAAGCACATGGAATATTTAATAAAGTCAAGAGGCCTACCATGGGAGATGGGAACTAGACATTAGAGAGCCCTAAATGGCAAGGTGAGAGGTTTGAATTTAATTCTGAGTAGGTGGTTTTGTTCATGAACTTGCCAATGATTGGAAGGAGCTGGTGTGCAAGTCAGAAGACAGAGTATTTTTTTTAATTCACACTGGCTTTTGTCTCTTCTGCTTATGAAGCAATGGGTGGGTTCCATGCCCTTTCTCACAAGAAGAAGGAAGACAATCTTGCATTGT
Organism: Suncus etruscus; assembly: GCF_024139225.1. Taxonomy (NCBI): domain Eukaryota; kingdom Metazoa; phylum Chordata; class Mammalia; order Eulipotyphla; family Soricidae; genus Suncus; species Suncus etruscus. Next base: position 12,614,533 of record NC_064863.1, on the reverse strand, counting down.
TGATGGGGATCTTCAGGTCTGCTGCTGAGATGCTAACAAGTGATGGTGATTTTATCTCCCTCTGAAGTCTGGTTATTGTCCTCAAGGTCTTAATGTGCAACTCAATCAATAATGTGTCGCTTGATCCATTAATCACATATTCTTGAAGATATTACCTCGTTTGGTACATAACCTCATATTCATACAGGCTCAGATCTAAGGCATAGAGGCAATTAGAGTTGCAGCAAAAGCTCTAAAATTCATTTTTGGTATGCTGTCCATTTCTCAGAGCCACTTAGCCTTCCTCCATAAGATAGGAAAAGAGGGGCCGGGCGGTGGCGCTCGAGGTAAGGTGCCTGCCTTACCTGCGCTAGCCTAGGAGACGGACCGCGGTTCGATCCCCCGGCGTCCCATATGGTCCCCCAAGCCAGGAGCGACTTCTGAGCGCATAGCCAGGAGTAACCCCTGAGCGTCACCGGGTGTGGCCCAAAAACCAAAAAAAAAAAAAAAAAAAAAAAAAAAAAAAGATAGGAAAAGAGTATTTGCCTCAAAGTTTTGGTGACAGGGTGAAAGGACACAGAGCACAGATGGATTTTTGAGTCATTGCTTGGCACAAGTATCAGTAGTAATCGCCACCTCCTTGTTTTCATTCTTAGTCTCTTTGCAATGGACGTAGAGTGGTATTAACAGTATTGATTCAATTCAATGTGACAGGGCTGGCAAAAAGCACATTTCCAATCATCATTTTCATGAGCCTTGGCCTCAAGACAAGGCCTCCTTAGGATTACCTGCCTGCTTGCTAGTAATAATCCTCTTTCAGTAATATTTTCTCATGGAAGGTCCTTGGAGACAGAGAGATGTTATAAAATGATTTGGGGCCTTAGAGTATAGCAAGGAGAAGAAAAGAAACTGAGTGGAAGAGGAGAAAGACAAATATGAAAGGATGGAATCCAGGTGCATTGGTGGTATTAAGAAAGAACAGAACTAAATATCTAAGTCAAAGGCAATTACAATGGAATCGGGAGACCCAAACATTAACAATCTATACTTAAAATGGTCCCTTCATACTGACAGTCTGGAGGGTTATGGGGAGGTGGTGGTATAGGATGCACTTAGGGAATATAGGTGGAAGGTGGTGGACACTGGTGACAACTCTGGTCCTGATTCATTGGCATGTCTGAAACCCAACAATGAAGCACTTTGTAAATCACAATGGCTTTAATAAAATGAAAATAAAAAATACACAAAGAAATAAAAAACAAAATGATTTTGGACTTGGTGTTTCATTGTTAAAGTGAATGATACGGACAGTCTAGGATTAGGCTGTGATAAAGATGTGTTTGCTCCTGTCTGACTTCTCTGAGGTTGTTGTGGATTTATTCTATTTATTTCTTTTATTCCTAGGTAGAGAAACACAGGACTCTCTTTGTTGCTGACCAGAGCTCAAGTAGGACTAGGGCCCTGGTTTGTTGAGCTGGTTGCTACCCAGCTCCACCCTGAACATATATCACTTCCTTTCTCTGAGATCAACATCCCTAAGCTCAGATCGTTGTGTTTTTTGTTTGTTTGTTTGTTTTTTAATTTTCAGTGGGCTCCCCAATGAGCCCTGATAGATATTTTTACTCACAGGCACAATGGATATAGTGGCAATTCTCCCTTTGTGCCAGGAGAGCTGGAGGTTGAAGATAATGAGTCAGGAAGAAAGAAAAGTTACTGTGATTTAAGACTGGTAGAAATGTGCAATACCCTTACAAACATGTTCTTGTTCGTGGCATTTGGGTTCTGAGAAGGTTGTGAGTGATAACTTAACTCTTTGGAGACTGGTTTTCAGGTTTTCACTCCCCAATTGCTTACAAGAAAACAAGTCAATGTGAACTGCAAAGAGGCTGATTTTCTAGATGGAGTCTCACACTTGGCCTCTGTGGTATAAAACGATAGGTTTGTTTTTTTTTTTTTTGTTTTTTTTTTTTTAGCACACATTGACCTAGTGGCACTAAAATATGAGATTCCTTTTTGAAACTCAGGGTCAAAAGGCCAATAAACACACATACACACATGCATGTGTCCCAAGAGACTTGATAATTTAGTGACTTTGGAATGTAAAGTTGAAATGAACACATTTGGGGGGTATTTGGAGTAAAAAGATTTCTTGATAAGTTTATTTCAACTCCTTCATGATGGATATTATTATTGTCTTTCAAAGATCAGTAGATTGCGACCCGGCAGTCTTAGCCAGTTGCTCACAATAAGTTCAGCCCCTAGGCTGCCCTGTTTCAAGGTTCTTAGATGTCAAAAATGGACTTGATCATATCTACAGGTTAATCCAGGTCTAAAATTAGACCTAAAATATCTGACTCCCAGCCCCAATCTCAATGGTCTCCCCCTAACTCAAAGGAGGGTAATTGCAGGATAAATGCTGGGTTTTCACAAAGCTGAATTTATTTTCTTTATTGTGTCCCTTTGCAGTAAAAGAACAAAATGAAGGAAAGAATGTGTTAGCATGGCCATCTCGCTGTGGGGGGTAGTGAGTTGGAAGGATTCTCTTTGCCGAACTTGACTTAGGAGGCCTGGGGATTTGAACTTGTGCCTCTGCTGGCAGGCTTCTCACCGCTGCTTAGATGAGAGATGGTTATGCAGTTTGCTTTCCCTCCCTAAGCACACCGCAGGATGCCTGATGTTCTTGAAATTGCTCTCAGAAGAATCTGACTATTTTGAAGCAAACGTGTCATCCAAAACCTTTTATGGCTTTATGGAAATCTAAATGCACTTTTTAAGCACAGATGGCCTGGGTGGGTCTGCTTGTCTTTTCCACTAACCCTCAGATATCTATGTGGGAAGAGTTCTGGGTGGCAAGTTAAATGCTTCTTTGAATTTAGCCCCAGTGCTATAGATGATGAGAACGAAATGACCCAAGGATGATTTAATAGAAGTTAAAGTTCTGAAGTGTTATGACTATGTTGTCCAAACATTTGAAGGTCATTGCTTAGACAGGGTTTAACATTCTTAGGACCTCTTATTAGTGAATGAACCCTAATGCTTAGTAGTCAAAGAAAACAGATGAAGAGTCAAATTGTTTTTTTTCTTTCCTATTTACAGTGCTCTTACTACCTTTAATTGAGTTGATTTTACACAATGACCAAGAAATTATCGCAGCAATTGGATGTTTATTCTAAATCATGTCTAAGAATCCTTCTATTCTTTTTTGCTTGTTTGTTTATTTGTTTGTTTTGGGGATGCACCTGGCAGGGGTTATTCCATTCTTACCCTACCATAATACTCCTAGTAGAAATTAAATTTGACATTATCTTTTATTTTCTTCTCAAAAAGTGCTAGAATATTCTATTTGTAAAAATGCAATTATTGATGAAAATATGGCTACCTCTGTATTTGATAAAATGGAGAGAAATACTTAGCCTTGGGCTCAGGACATTTTTGATTTCAAGATGTGTCATTTTTATCCTGAATCCCATGTAGGGATTATCCGCCATCTTAGGCTCAGGGCTGCCAGTAGTAACTGCAGAACCAGTTAGGTCTCTTAAAAACTCTAGACCTTTTCTTGGGTTTTAAGAACCTTTGCTTTCATCACTGGTAAGTACTAACCCAATGGGCTAGAAGGAAACCTGGGGAGATGGAAATAAGGATAAGGAAACCAAATTCTGGGGCCCAAATGTAGGGCAGCAAGGGACAAGGTTAAGATTTTTAGGGTTCCTCAAAATTCTACAATTTGTAGAGTTCTGTTAACAACCCTGAATGCTTCAGAATAAGTCATCTAACAGTCTCTTTAATTGGAAGCTCTCAAAAGGGTGTTCACTGATTTGATGGAACCCAGACCAGAGTGTGAAGTCAGAGAACAAAGTCAAGGCACTGGCCTACTTTGCACATCTTTCTTTCTGGTATATCGACTAGATCAGGTAGAAAGAAAATGTGGGTCAGACCCCTCACTTTGGCAAACCCATAATTTCAATGATGAGTAAAATTCTGTCACACTAAATCTATCAGACTACCAGTACTCATGGGAAAAATACATTTCCAGAATCAAAGACAAACATGACAAATAAGCTTATTTTTATGATATTTTACTTCCCTAAACCTTGAACCTCAAAATGTGATCATATTTTCAAATAGAATCTTTGCAGATGTTATTAGATAAGATAAGCTTATTCTGGATTAGAGATATCTTAAATTTAATGTTTAGAGGGCCCGGAGAGATAGCACAGTGGCGTTTGCCTTGCAAACGGCCGATCCAGGACCAAAGGTGGTTGGTTCCAATCCCGGTGTCCCATATGGTCCCCCATGCCTGCCAGGAGCTATTTCTGAGCAGACAGCCAGGAGTAACCCCTGAGCAATGCCGGGTGTGACCCAAAAACCAAAAAAAAATTTAATGTTTAGAGTCCTTTTGAAAGGACACACAAGACAGATGTATGCAGAAAAAATGATGATGATGATAGTTATCATGGTGATGCAACCATATACCAAAGAATGCCACAGATTACCAGAAACCATGATTGGAAACAGTTGGTAGGTGAGGCACAAATTAGTTCTCAAAACAAACCAACTCTGCTGACTGCTTGACCACAGACTTCCAGATTTTAGACTTAGAGCAATAAGAGAATCTTTATTGCTGTTTGTTTTTTTTTTATTTTACCATGTTTTTTTTTTTAATGCATAATTTTTTTTTTATTTAAACACCTTGATTACATACATGATTGTGTTTGGGTTTCAGTCATAAAAGGAACACCACCCATCACCAGTGCAACATTCCCATCACCCAAGTCCCAAATCTCCCTCCTCCCCACCCAACCCCCCGCCTGTACCCTAAACAGGCTCTACATTTCCCTCATACATTCTCAATATTAGGACAGTTCAAAATGTAGTCATTTCTCTAACTAAACTCATCACTCTTTGTGGTGAGCTTCCTGAGGTGAGCTGGAACTTCCAGCTCTTTTCTCTTTTGTGTCTGAAAATTATTATTACAAGGGTGTCTTTCATTTTTCTTAAAACCCATAGATGAGTGAGACCATTCTGCGTTTTTCTCTCTCTCTCTGACTTATTTCACTCAGCATAATAGATTCCATGTACATCCATGTATAGGAAAATTTCATGACTTCATCTCTCCTGACAGCTGCATAATATTCCATTGTGTATATGTACCACAGTTTCTTTAGCCATTCGTCTGTTGAAGGGCATCTTGGTTGTTTCCAGAGTCTTGCTATGGTAAATAGAGCTGCAATGAATATAGGTGTAAGGAAGGGGTTTTTGTATTGTATTTTTGTGTTCCTAGGGTATATTCCTAGGAGTGGTATAGCTGGATCGTATGGGAGCTCGATTTCCAGTTTTTGGAGGAATCTCCATATCGCTTTCCATAAAGGTTGAACTAGACGGCATTCCCACCAGCAGTGGATAAGAGTTCCTTTCTCTCCACATCCCCGCCAACACTGTTTATTCTCATTCTTTGTGATGTGTGCCATTCTCTGGGGTGTGAGGTGGTATCTCATCGTTGTTTTGATTTGCATCTCCCTGATGATTAGTGATGTGGAACATTTTTTCATGTGTCTTTTGGCCATGCGTATTTCTTCTTTGTCAAAGTGTCTGTTCATTTCTTCTCCCCATTTTTTGATGGGGTTAGATGTTTTTTTCTTGTAAAGTTCTGTCAGTGCCTTGTATATTTTGGAGATTAGCCCCTTATCTGATGGGTATTGGGTGAATAGTTTCTCCCACTCAGTGGGTGGCTCTTGTATCCTGGGCACTATTTCCTTTGAGGTGCAGAAGCTTCTCAGCTTAATATATTCCCATCTGTTAATCTCTGCTTTCACTTGCTTGGAGAGTGCAGTTTCCTCCTTGAAGATGCCTGTAATGTCCTGTAGTGTTTTGCCTATGTGCTGTTCTATATATCTTATGGTTTTGGGGCTGATATCGAGGTCTTTAATCCATTTGGATTTTACCTTTGTACATGATGTTAGCTGGGGGTCTAAGTTTAATTTTTTGCAAGTGGCTATCCAATTGTGCCAACACCACTTGTTGAAGAGGCTTTCCCTGCTCCATTTAGGATTTCCTGCTCCTTTATCAAAAATTAGATGGTTGTATGTCTGGGGAACATTTTCTGAGTATTCAAGCCTATTCCACTGATCTGAGGACCTATCCTTATTCCAATACCATGCTGTTTTGATAACTGTTGCTTTGTAGTACAGTTTAAAGTTGGGAAAAGTAATTCCTCCCATATTCTTTTTCCCAATGATTGCTTTAGCTATTCGAGGGTGTTTATTGTTCCAAATGAATTTCAAGAGTGTCTGATCCACTTCTTTGAAGAATGTCATGGGTATCTTTAGAGGGATGGCATTAAATCTGTATAATGCCTTGGGGAGTATTGACATTTTGATGATGTTAATCCTGCCAATCCATGAGCAGGGTATGTGTTTCCATTTCCGTGTGTCCTCTCTTATTTCTTGGAGCAGAGTTTTATAGTTTTCTTTGTATAGGTCCTTCACATATTTAGTCAAGTTGATTCCAAGATATTTGAGTTTGTGTGGTACTATTGTGAATGGGGTTGTTTTCTTAATGTCCATTTCATCCTTATTACTATTGGTATATAGAAAGGCCATTGATTTTTGTGTGTTAATTTTGTAGCCTGCCACCTTGCTATATGAGTCTATTGTTTCTAGAAGCTTTTTGATAGAGTCTTTAGGGTTTTCTAAGTAGAGTATCATGTCATCTGCAAACAGTGAGAGCTTGACTTCTTCCTTTCCTATCTGGATTCCCTTGATATCCTTTTCTTGCCTAATCGCTATAGCAAGTACTTCCAGTGCTATGTTGAATAGGAGTGGTGAGAGAGGACAGCCTTGTCTTGTGCTAGAATTTAGAGGGAAGGCTTTCAGTTTTTCTCCATTGAGGATAATATTTGCCACTGGCTTGTGGTAGATGGCCTTCACTATATTGAGAAAGGTTCCCTCCATTCCCATCTTGCTGAGAGTTTTGATCAAGAATGGGTGTTGGACCTTATCAAATGCTTTCTCTGCATCTATTGATATGATCATGTGGTTTTTATTTTTCTTGTTATTGATGTTGTGTATTATGTTGATAGATTTACGGATGTTAAACCAGCCTTGCATTCCTGGGATGAAACCTACTTGATCGTAGTGGATGATCTTCTTAACGAGGCATTGAATCCTATTTGCCAGGATTTTGTTGAGGATCTTTGCATCTGCATTCATCAGTGATATTGGTCTGTAATTTTCTTTTTTGGTAGCGTCTCTGTCTGGTTTAGGTATCAAGGTGATGTTGGCTTCATAAAAGCTATTTGGAAGTGTTTCTGTTTGTTCAATTTCATGAAAGAGTCTTGCCAAGATTGGCAGTAGTTCCTCTTGGAAAGTTTGATAGAATTCATTAGTGAATCCATCTGGACCTGGACTTTTGTTTTTCGGCAGACATTTGATTACTGTTTTAATTTCATCAATGGTGATGGGGGTGTTTAGATATGCTACATCCTCTTCCTTCAACCGTGGAAGATTATAAGAGTCCAAGAATTTATCCATTTCTTCCTGGTTCTCATTTTTAGTGGCGTAGAGTTTTTCAAAGTAGTTTCTGATTACCCTTTGAATCTCTGTCATATCAGTAGTGATCTCTCCTTTTTCATTCCTGATACGAGTTATCAAGTTTCTCTCTCTCTCTCTTTCTTTGTTAGGTTTGCCAGTGGTCTATCAATCTTGTTTATTTTTTCAAAGAACCAACTTCTGCTTTCGTTGATCTTTCGGATTGTTTTTTGAGTTTCCACTTCGTTGATTTCTGCTCTCAACTTTGTTATTTCCTTCTGTCTTCCTATTCTTGGGTCCTTTTGTTGAGCATTTTCTAGTTCTATTAGCTGTGTCATTAAGCTACTCAGGTAAGCTCCTTCTTCCTTCCTGATGTGTGCTTGCAAAGCTATAAATTTTCCTCTCAGTACTGCTTTTGCTGTGTCCCATAAGTTCTGAGAGTTTGTGTCTTGATTGTCATTTGTTTCCAGGAACCTTTTTATTTCCTCCTTGATTTCATCTCGGACCCACTGGTTATTGAGCATGAGGCTGTTTAACTTCCAGGTGTTAAAGTGTTTCTTCTGAGTCCCTTTGGAGTTCACAAATAATTTCAGAGCCTTGTGGTCAGCGAAGGTAGTCTGCAAAATTTCTATCCTCTTGATCTTATGGAGGTATGTTTTATGTGCCAGCATGTAGTCTATCCTGGAGAATGTCCCATGTACATTGGAGAAGAATGTGTATCCAGGTTTCTGGGGATGGAGTGTCCTATATATATCCACTAGGCCTCTTTCTTCCATTTCTCTCCTCAGGTCTAGTATATTCTTGTTGGGTTTCAGTCTGGTTGACCTGTCCAGTGTTGACAAAGCCGTGTTAAGGTCCCCCACAATTATTGTGTTGTTGTTGATATTATTTTTCAGATTTGTCAACAGTTGTATTAAATATTTTGCTGGCCCCTCATTCGGTGCATATATGTTTAGGAGAGTGAATTCTTCCTGCTCTACGTACCCCTTGATTAATATAAAATGTCCGTCTTTGTCCCTTACAACCTTCCTGAGTATAAAGTTTGCATTATCTGATATTAGTATGGCCACTCCAGCTTTTTTATGGGTGTTGTTTGCTTGGATAACTTTTCTCCAGCCTTTTATTTTGAGTCTATGTTTGTTCTGACTATTCAGGTGCGTTTCTTGTAGGCAGCAGAAGGTTGGATTGAGTTTTTTGATCCATTTAGCCACTCTGTGTCTCTTAACTGGTGCATTTAGTCCATTGACGTTGAGAGAAAGAATTGTCCTGGGATTTAACGCCATCTTTATTTCAAAATTTGGTGTGTCTTTTGGGTAGTCTTGTCTTAGATTAGGTCTTTCAGTTTTTCTCTTAAGACTGGTTTTGTGTCTGTGAAGTTTCTGAGCTGTTTTTTGTCTGTGAAACCATGTATTCTTCCATCAAACCGGAAAGTGAGTTTTGCTGGGTATAGTATTCTTGGTGAAGCATTCATTTCATTCAGTCTTGTCACAATATCCCACCACTGCTTTCTGGCATTGAGCGTTTCTGGTGACAGGTCTGCTGTAAATCTCAGGGAAGCTTGCTTGAACATGATTTCCCCTTTTGATCTTGCTGTTTTCAGAATTCTGTCTCTATCTGTGGGATTTGTCATTGTGACTAGGATGTGTCTTGGGGTGGTTTTTCTGGGGTCTCTTTTGGTTGGTACTCTTCGGGCATGCAGGATTTGATCACATATATTCTTTAGCTCTGGAAGTTTCTCTTTAATGATGTTCTTGACCATTGATTCTTCCTGGAAATTTTCTTCCTGGGTCTCTGGGACTCCAATGATTCTTAAGTTGTTTCTGTTGATCTTATCATAGACTTCTATTTTCGTCTGTTCCCATTCTTTGACTAATTTTTCCATTGTCTGCTCATTTGCTTTAAGTTTTTTGTCCAATCTCTCCTGCTGTATGGAATTGTTATGTATCTCATCTTCCACAGCACCAAGTCTATTCTCAGCTTCTGATACCCTGTCCCAGAGCTTATCCATTTTGTCATTCACTTCGTTTACTGACTTTTTCAGTCCTGTTAGTTGACATGTTATTTCAGTTTGGAGTTTTGTCATTTCTGCCTTCATATTTTCTTGGTTCTTATTAGTGTTCTGTTCAACTCGATCCATGGTTTCTTGGAGTCTGTTGAGCACCTTCCATATTGCTAGTCTAAAGTCCTTATCTGAGAGGTTGATTAGTTGTTCAGTCATTATCTGGTCCTCAGAATTGTCATCTTCATTCTCTATGTCTGATGCTGGCCTGCGTTGTTTCCCCATTGTCACACTTGTATTGTGGGTTTTTCTACGTGTTGTGGTGGTATTCATTGTCTATATGATGTAGGCAGCACACTCCTCTGGCTCCTCCCTTTCTGGATGGGCTGACTTGCCTCTAAGGGAGGGGAGTCCTCTGTGGATGAAGCCTCACACTGGGCCAAATCTTAGGCCCGAGCATGCAACAGAGAAGACAGTCCAGAGAGAAATGTTTGCTTCTGTGATATAGCGCCGTTCTTAGTGTGATTTTTCCTTCTTGTTGCAATGGAGTTCTTTCCTTAGAAAGAGTGCACGGCCGCGTAGCGAAGCGGAGCGGCCGTGCTCCTCTGGAGCCTCTTTTTGCCCCACTCGCAAGAGTTTCACGCAAGAGGACAGTAGACAGACATAGACAGGTCACACTCACAGTCTTTCACAGCTGAGCCCCACTGGGCCGGTGTACTTTCGCGGATTTTCCCCGCCTGGTGTCACACACAGGGAGCCAGCTTTTGCAAAGGATAGCCGGTTTTTATGCTCTGAAGTCCCTCCCTGAAAATGGCGTCTGGGCGAGCGAGGTTTCTGGAGGCTCTTTTTGCCCCACTCGCAAGAGTTTCACGCAAGAGGACAGTAGACAGACATAGACAGGTCACACTCACAGTCTTTCACAGCTGAGCCCCACTGGGCCGGTGTACTTTCGTGGATTTTCCCCGCCTGGTGTCACACACAGGGAGCCAGCTTTTGCAAAGGATAGCCGGCTTTTATGCTCTGAAGTCCCTCCCTGAAAATGGCGTCTGGGCGAGCGAGGTTTCTGGAGGCTCTTTTTGCCCCACTCGCAAGAGTTTCACGCAAGAGGACAGTAGACAGACATAGACAGGTCACACTCACAGTCTTTCACAGCTGAGCCCCACTGGGCCGGTGTACTTTCGCGGATTTTCCCCGCCTGGTGTCACACACAGGGAGCCAGCTTTTGCAAAGGTTAGCCGGTTTTTATGCTCTCTATTTTACCATGTTTTATGGCAATGTGTTATAGCAGTCACAAGAGCCCTTACCTCATTAAGAGTGTGGACTTTTGACATTCCACATCCTGGGCCAGGTAGCATTACTAACAGCCGTGTGTCTGTTCCTCATCTCCCATTCTTTTGAAGTGGGCTGCTTCCTTCTCCTGTTCAACTCTAGTGCTGACTTTTTGGGACAAAAAGCACACTTAATCTACTATTGTAGCCTCATCATCTGAGTCCTACTTAACTAACTCAACAAATGCCAAAAGAATGAGTGAAAAAATGAAGATACTGCTTGACTTAACCAGACTTTCCAAAGACCTAGACACCCTAATCAGTCCACTGTTTTGCATACTCATTCTATTATGAACACCTATCTATTAGTGCTGGAGAATGTGGTAAAAGTGAGAAACACAGTTAGGAGAGAGAGTAGCATAAAAAGCTTAATATTTCTTCTTTCATAGGACTTATTGCAAGTTAGTATATAATATAGGGGTTGGAGAGATAGCAAGGAGGTAAGGTGTTTGCCTTGCATGCAGAAGGATGGTGGTTCGAATCCCGGCATCCCATATAGTCCCCTGAGCCTGCCAGGAACGATTCTGAGCATAGAGCCAGGAGTAACCTCTGAGTGCTGCCGGGTGTGACCCAATCCCCCTCCAAAAGAATATAATATAATACAATACAATATATCTATATAATATGATTATATATTATATCATTATATAATATTTATTATTTACAATCTATTAATATATTATATATTTTATATATTATATATAGATTGTGAATTCATTGCAGCATGCTTGTCTTTGCTATAGGTGAGTATGATTGTAGGTTATTATGTGTGATTTGGAATGATGTAGTCTACTTTGTGGGAGGCATTTTTGGGCAGTTTCAGAAAAATTTCCATGCAACGTAATGGTAATTACTTCTTTACACCATGTTGTTTTCCAAAGGGTGTCATAGAAATGCTCTACTTTGGGATAATGGGGGAAACCATATACTTATTACCTTGAGAATGATTATAGCTGTAGGTTCATTATTATTCTTTAGTGAGTATGACTGGGTAAGAAGTATGCATGGAGGCTGGATAAGGGAAGTAGTTGAAATAAACCAGGAAACAGACACATTTATATTAGTAGTAGGATTAACTTTGGGTCATGATAGGTTTTCATAAGTAAATCCAACGTGATCTTTCATAAAGTAACTTGAGTTTTTACATTTAGTGGTAGGACTAGGACCTGCTAGTTCTCTCTCTGAGAGGTAATATTTGAGCGGAGATCTAAATAGTAAATGAGGTGCCAATCTGCCAAGATAGTGCATGCTCAGCTTTACAGATGGGGAAACAGCAAGTGCCAAATCTAGGTTAGAGCAGTTAATGGGAAATGTTTGAAGAACAGAGATCAGGTGACAGGAGTGTGGGTCTGAGGGGCAGAGGGTGATATCAGTGACAAATTTGTCTCCTCCTTCCTCTGCAGGAAATGGTCTAGTTCATGAGGGGCTAAAATTGTTGTTTAGGGAGAGGGGAAGTTGCTCCAAATCAAAGCATATTTGATGTTTATAGCTGGCAAAGTGGAACTTCAAGACTGCATAAAGAACTGGGCTTGAATTTCACCAAGGTCAGCGAAGGGGAAGACAAAATTTGTATTTTCTCCCCAGGGATGACTGGTCTAATGCCACCCTTGGAGGCTGTCCTCACTTAATGAGATCTATGCCTGCTCTTTGCTTTGTTTAAAGCACACTTTCTTTGTGCTTTCACAAATGGTACAGCAGACCTGACTTTGGGGGACCATCTCTTGTGCTGATATTAGCTGTGTGTCAGGAGTACAAGCTTTTCAGCCATTCTATGTTCTGAGTTCGGTGGTAGGGATATGAGAAATGGCCTCTTGTTACACAGTTGTTTTGTTTGTTCTTGGCTTTTGCATTTTCATTAAATCATAGATGTCTCTAATTGCTTCCATGTGGCCAAAATGTTCCTTGATTGGAATTCTATGGAACATAGAGTTTGCTTTATTAAATAGTGTTTCTTGGGGGATTTGAGTGGTCTTTCGTTTCCTTCCTCTTCCCCCTCCCCTTTGAGTTTTTAATTTGTTGCAATGCATAATCACTTGCTTCTGTGCTGAAATTGCTCTCTGAGCTTCCACAACTGTGTATTATAATTCCCTTTATTACTCAAGAATCATTTTTAGCCTTCAGTTAAGATGACTGGACAAGAATCAGATTAAACAGAATTAGTATCTGTTTTGCATGGTACATTGTTCCTGAAGTCAGTTGCTGTCCCCCTTGTTTTCTAACTTTTGGGGTGGTTTTTCAAATGATGGAATTAAAAATAACTAACACCTGATCTCATTTATACCTCATCGCACTCTGAGACACATAGGTATAAAAAATCCATTTAACCACTTCCTTTGAGTGGTCAGATAACTTATCCAAGGTCATCCTCATAGTGTATGTGACAGCTACAATGTCCAAGCAAATGGGAATCTCCCCAATCCCTTCTGTAGTATGACTTTCTAAAAATATAAACTGTTAGAAGAACACAAAACAATTTGATCCTGGGGTCAGAGAGATAGATGATTGTTTTGCATGTAATCGACCCAGGTATGATCCCTGTTATCCCTTATGGCACCCTGGTCCCATCAGCAGTGGGACCCAGAATGCAGAGCCAGGAGTAAGCCTTGAGCACCACTGGGTATGGCCTCCAAACAAAAAATAACACACATAAATACAATTGTATATAATGAACTGTTTTTAGTGGACTCTTTACTAATGTATTTTCTCCACCATTAGTAAAATGAATTCTATTTATACTTAATGCCGAGAATGGTGACATGTTAGGGCTCATGCATAGGTCACTCATGCTACTCAGGGTTCTCCAGAGAAACAGAGTCAATAAGACACTTCTATATATCTATGTGTATAGGTCCATTAGAGACTTCTTTGAAGGAATTGGCATAGAGTTTAGGAATTGGAACAAAGGACAAGTTCCAAGATATGCAGTTTGAAACAATGAGCTGGACACCCTGTCTCACCAGTGCTGTGACTTTAGTGTGAGTTCAGAGCCAATGAACAAGCAGAGTTGGTATTGCTTGTCCAAACTCAGGGCAAGACGACAACATGACCAACACAATTGTTTAAGAACCTGAAAAGCCCACCTTGCTCAATTCAGGTCTTTAGCTGATTAGTTGAGGCCTTCTTGTAAAATGCTTTACTCCTAATTAAAATGTTCATCGCATCCAGGAATGCCCTCACAGACTCACCAGAATAATGTTTAACCTGGTGACCTAATCAAGTTGGCACATAAAATTAACAGCTGCCAAGAGTAGAATTTTTTCCTTTCTCCTAGAGGAAGCTTGGCTAAATTACTGAGCTTCTTTGAGCCTTACTTTCTTCATCTGTAAATTGGAAACAGTAATTTCAACCTCAGAAGAAGGTCACAGCATTGAATGAAATAATTTAAAAAATGCATAATTCATTACACAGAGAAAATGTTCAGTAATTCTTGGTTATTCATTGTATTACTGTTACCACATAGTTGTGATGATGAAAAATCATTCTAGGGACACGCACATTGGTATTTATATATGTTTTTATATTGCATAATTTGAATCTAAACTTCTCTTATAGAGTTTTGGCAAATGGCCCTTATATTTAAAATAGAAGCCCAAGACCTGGAAGTGAGATTTATATATAGCTTCTGTCTGATATTTTTTTTCAAGATGATTTGGAAGAAATTTTTCGACATTTCTGAGTCTTGGATTTCTTATATATAAAATGCCTATGCTGTTCATCTTTATGCACAGTTCAAATAATATATATGTAGATATATGACATTATTGTGAATGCCTTGGACCTTCTAGCACTGATTGGGGTGTTGAGGGGACATTTTATTGTTTGGGTCTGTGACAATTATTGGCATTCTAAGATAAAGGAGAATTGATTTAGTGCTGTAACAGGTGATAACAGGGAGTTGGCATTAGGTGGAAACAGCAAGTGTTTTGAATGGGTATTTCAGCAGATGTCTGTAGAAGAAATTGCCTGGACCCCAAAATTGGGGGGAAAGACTTTAAAGGCAGAGCAACTGTAGCGATATTGTAGACTGATGGTGTGGGTGTACCCATTTGAGACCCTAGACCCACCCATTTCGGGGAGGGGTCTTGGGAACCGGATAGTAGGCGTAACCTTACCTGCAAGCCCCTCCCATTCCTGGGAGGGGTCTGGAAAAGGTTAGATAAGGCATGGACCAAGGGAATTCGGGCCTTTGGCCGTTCCTCTCTTGGCCCGGCTCGGCTCCCTGGCTTTTGGATCATGGGGCCGCATGGAGCCCAAAGGAAAGATGGCTGAAAGGAGTTTAGATGCAGGGCCAAGAATAACTATTGCTTAAAAGGTTATGAGATAGGCCACACACACGTGGTGGCTAGGGCTTGAATAAAGATGATTCTTCCTAAAGCCTGCCTGTGAGTAAGTTTTGATTACGCCGATTACCTGGGCCTGGAATTTGCCAGCTGAATGGGGATGAAGCCACGTGGCTGGGGCCTAAGCACAGAGGCCTCCATCCATCGCCATCCAGCCCCATCGTTAATTATTTCATGCTACAGATGGTACTGCATTTCCATTAGGTAAATGGAAAGTGTTTTGATTGCTTTAGAAAACTCTCCCAAGACACACATATGATTTTAGTGAGTCAATAAAGAAAATCTCTGTGATCTTGTATTTTCTGTTGTTGCTTGTTTTGTGTTTGTTTTGGGGCCTCATTTGGTGATGCTCATGGTTTACTTCTGCTCAGGAGTCATTTTTGAAGGGGTAAAAGGGAGCATGTGAAGATTTGGGGATTAAATCCAACCTCAACCTCAAGCAAGGCAAGCACTCTACCCATTATAATATTGTGTTGGCCCTAACAACAGTTCTTAAGTGGAACTGATCTGGACCTAGTTAGGGCTATTGATAGGACATTCAAAGTCTATGATTTTAGAGAAAATGACAACTGGATGTTATAATTAAGGTAGAAATTTAAGGCTTCGGAAACAAAGAACTGAAGTTGGATCTGGATTTGTCTAAGATCATCTAAGTAGGAGGCTCAGTATTAGAACCCAGCTTCCTATATCCTACAGAATTAGAAAAGAGAGAGAAAATGGCAATGTGAGGAATCCTACAAGACCAAATATGGGAGTTGTCAGGCAAGTCCCAGTTTTCTCTGGCTCTCTTCTGCCTTATAAATTGTAATCACTGGTTGACAAGGAAGTAAATTGAATAGCTAAAGGCTGAAATTCCTGAGATGCTGAGATGCAAATTGCCTGAACCAAATATAACTGGAGGTTTGAGTCTGACATGCGAGGTAGAGACTTTAACTCTATAAAACTGCATTGGACACTCCTTATTCTTTCCTAGGCAGGCATTTGATAAGGCACAAGGGATAGAGTGTAAAACAAAACAACTGAACCTGATGAGAAGTTTGAATCTTAAGATGGAGACAGGAGGAGGCCATGGTTTAGAATACAAAAGCACTAGCTTATACCCATTTATTGATACAGATGATAGCCATGTTAAGACTGATCTACATTTTGGAGAACGGAGATACTCATCAACTTTCTTTGATGACTAGGTCAGCTAATACAAGTTGCCAGAACAATAATGATGGATTATAAAAAATTCACTTGTGGATATGACTGTTAGCAATACTGAGCACTGTGCTAGATATTTTAATGAATCATTTCACTTCATCCATTTATCACCTCAAGGTAATTTCCAGCTTATTCCCATTTCACAGCAAAGGTGACTCTGATGGAATAACTTGCTCTTGCTCATAGAGCAAAGTATTGTTGCCAGCATTTCAGATGACTGTGTGTGCCCAGGGAAAGAAGGTACCTTATTGATCAATATTTTTAGTATCCTCAGCAGCAGGAGCTTAAGACTTTTTTCACCACCCAACCTGTGTGCCCTTGGATGGGTGTTTATTTTGTTCCAGTGCTGAGTCCACTTGCTACCCAATGAAGTAGTCAGATGACAGATGAGATATTTATACAGAGAAGTTTACATACAATGAACCAAAGACAGTGGGCTTCCACCACTACATGTGAACACAGAGCTGGTGTATGGTAGAGCCAGGAGTTTGGCCTACCTCCTTTTAGTGCAGTCACACATGACATTGTATGCTCTGTCTGTCTTCTTTCATTTTGTATACTGCATTTGAGGAACCTGCAGACATGTTTATCAATATTTAATTCCTTTCACTACATACCATTATACACAACCATTTATTTAGAGGTTCATCAATGATGGGCATTTTTCTATTTTTTTATGACTCACTAGGTATGTACATTCATGGCCAATTATTCTAGATAATTTCTTACTAATGATCTTGCACAATATTCTTTCCATCTCTTTCTTCCTCTACTCAGTTCAAGGAAATATGTTCTGGGGGATGATTTCAGGAAATATGGCATTGAAAACTTTCTAACAGGCATGATCTGTGTGATGGGTAAAGTCAGTAAAGCTTCTCTGAACTTTTCTAGTTTTCTTGCCTGTAAAATAAGGACAGTCATAGTATCTGCCTGGTGATAAAGTTGAAAATCCTAAAAAGGCTAATGTATAGTATTCAGGTCATAATTAAATGACCTGAATAATACCAAGAAAGACAAAGAATACTGTGTCTCCACAACATTAAGACAGAAGAATGCAAAAACCAGATCTACACAACAAAAACAGCACATTCCAGGAGTCAACAAGAGCTTTATATTCATTGAAAATTAGGAAAATAATAATGCAGTGAGACAGAAGACATTTTAAAGGACTGGAGCCCAGGCCTAGCACACATGTGCTCCTAAATTAATTCCTGGCATCACAGAGAATGTGTGGTTTTTCCAGTATCACAGAGTGTTGTCTTAGTGGCCCTTAGTAGTAGGAGGGAGATCCCCCTCAAGACAAAATTTAATCATTTCACATCTCAGTCTAGAAAGTGAAGTATTTTCCTGCTGATTAGAAGACCTAGGAATGTACAGGATTGAGGCATCACAGGACAGAGCTCAGAGGAAGCAGTAAAGAGTGGGTGGGAAAGATGGCTGTGTGAGAAGAAAGTTGCTTGAAGGGATAGAAGGTCGAGAGGACAAGTGTGTCTGGCTGAGATGATGTTCAGCAAGACACTGTAGGTGTCTTCTTATTGCCTCCTCAGTGCTGAGGCCTTTTGTAGTAGGAATGCAGTGTGGGAACTCCTGTCCCCCAACTTTTTCTTATAGCATGAGGCATTTTCAGTCATGTAGCTGTGTAATGCCTTTAATTTACCTGTGCTTGGTAATCAGTGAGAAAAAAAAATCTCCATCCTTTATTGGCAATTTTGGAGAAATATTACAAATCCTTCTTCAGCACTTTACTAATTTGTATTTCAACAAGATATTAGTGGATATTCAAGGCGATCACTGTTTGCCATCTTTTCTTGGGACCAGTTGTCTCATAGCTTGTGATTCGGTTTGGTAGCAATGTTAGAATGTTTATGGACCATAAAATGTTTCCAACTGGATACATGCAGTGGACCACTGGTTTTTCACATGATTCATGTGTGCCTTATAACACTGTCCCTTATTTGGAGAACTTGCTAAAGTGTCTCATTTATCTTAAGAGTTGGAATATTATTTTGTTTTGCTTCACTTATCTGCTGAATCTTTCTGGGGTCTAGGTTTGGTCTTAGGGAGGAAAATGAAATTTATTTTAGCCATGTGAAAAGTCAGTTTGTTTCAGCATTACTCATTGGAGAGGTCACCCTTCCTTCAATTCCTGGCAAGAGTACTTTTGTCATGTGCTTATTGGCTATACATACTATGTTCCTCAGCTTTCCATTCTACCCTACTGCTTGCCTGTCTACTTTCTTTTTTATATTCTCCTATAAGAATGCCTTTGTGCTTTATAATCCATGAGTACATATTACATTAAAGCTCCTATTTTCTTTCTGCTGGTCAAATCCTGAATTATTTCTCTCCTGTAGGGTACACATTATTACCACATGCCCTCCTCCTTTTTATGCCATTATGAATGCTCCTATGGTGAAATTTTTTTTTGCTTATAAAGCATTTACATATTTTTGGATTATGTTCCTTGGATGAATTCCCAGAAATAGAATTACTGAGTCAAAGGGCATGAATATTTTTAATGCTTTTAATTCATGGCATATATTTATTTTTAAAATTAAAGTGAATAAAGATTCTGGTAAATTCCTGGGACTCTATTATAGGGTTGCGGTCAATTGGGTTGTGACAAGTCTGGAGCACGTCTGACTGCTTCTTAGAAGTTCAAGATGAAATTAATTTCTTGAACATTTTTATATTTTAAAATTTTGGTTGTGTTTGGGGGACATAATTGATGTATGCACATTTGTTCTGGCAACCATTTATTAAACCTCTATTATGTGCCAGGCTCCATACTACAGTAATCAGCAGGATATTGTTCTCTTAATGAACTTATTTGCTCCAGCAGGTAGGAAGACATTAAGCCAATAAACAGAATTCAATGATAAGTGCTTCCCAGAAGAAAAACATAGATCATATCAATAGGATCTTTGAAATCAAAGATCCTATTGTTGATGGAAAATAATACAGAAGCAGAAATCTGAATGGCAAGAAAGCCAACTATATAAAGCGGAAAGAAATTATCTCATTGCAGTTGGATGAGTCAATGAAAACCTGATGGGGAGAAAGGTGGCCTGCGGGCAGAGGGCAGGTCTGTGCCCAGAGGTCAAGTCTTTGAACTGTGCTGAGTCAAGTGAGCTGAGGCTGAGACAGGAGAAGACCAAACTCTCAACTTGGAGTGCTGGGTGGTCCATGGTGTGTCCACAGCAATAGGAGCCAGGAAATAGCTTGAAGGAAGGAGAGACTGGAATGTCACTCTACAGCTCGTGGAAAGATCAGTGTCTGCTCCACTCTGCACAGACTCAGGGAAACATGGGTGATGCAGGAAGGAGTCGGAAGTGATTCCAGGTCTCTGCTGGAGTTACTGGAGCCCAGACTAAAGGGTTAAGAATGGGGGAGTTTCAGTACATGCTGCAAGTGAACTCACGGGGCTTGTTGAGGGGGTAGAAGGGAGATTAAAGAGAAATCAAGAATTTGTCCTGAACCAACCAACTAGCCATACAGGTGACTGAAGAAAGAAGATGTGGTCTAGTAACATGAAATTAAATACTAATCTACCCTTAGAAAATATGAAATGATATTTTCAGGAATGAAACAAATGGATCTAGAGATAATCTAAAACTGTCACATAAAATAAATTAGAAAGTATAAGATAATTATTGAATAGTAACATTATTCAATTATTGAATACTTATAGTATTCCTGCATGGAATATGAATATCTTCAGAAAACAAACTGGCAATTGAATAACAAAATTGAGTCCTAGACTCAGTGGAAACTATGGTAGTGACCAAGGGAAAAGGAGATTTGGGGTGGGAGGCATGATCAGAGGAGTGTTTTTTTTTTTAATTTTTTTTTAGCCCTGGACCTTTAGCAGTGGAAGTAGTAACAAATGCATACATTGAGAGAGAGAGAGAGAGAGAGAGAGAGAGAGAGAGAGAGAGAGAGAAAGAGAGAGAGAGAGAGCTAAACTTGGTGGTCCTTTATATAGGTAAAACAATGACACATTTAAAAAGCAAAAGATTCAATGGTAATTAGAACAAAAAGAGTGTTCAACATTCTTCTTACAAAATAATAATTAAAAATAATAACAATACTACTACTATTATTAATAATATGCCCTAACTGCTGGCCTTTAGAATATAGGAAACTGGAATTATATGCCTGAGATGGAAAGTGCTGGAGAAAATGGTTGAGTTGTGGGGCTCGAGCAGGAGTGACTGTGGTTCTGTGCCCCAAGATGTCTGTGTAGAAACTGGGAGTCAGTGAAGCCACAAGAGCAGCAGTTTAGAATTCAGGGCAAAGCTTGGAGCCCTAATCCAGACAGGGACATGACTGGGTTATCAGGAAGGGTTTATGTTCTTTGCCAAACAGACATGAAAATGGAAGAGAAGCAAAGCCGCTGACACTGTCCAGAGAAATCTGCTGTTTTCTTTCAGTTTTGAAATAGCATGAGTTTATTTTTTATATTTGTCTGTGTGAACAAAACTTTCTCTCACTCCCCCAAAGAACGATGGAAAAAAAACATGCATGTTTTCAGAGGCTCCTGAATCCCTGGATCACTTCTAACTCTGTCTTCCAGTTTGTACTGAAATCTAAAGATTATTCTTGTCATTAGATTTAGATGCTCCACTAGGGGTAGGTTACCAAAAAAAAAAAAAAAAAAAAGAAAAAAAAAAGAAAAGAAACATTAATATTTCGTAAGCTTATCCAGAAAATCTCTCCTGTCTGTTGTGTGTATGTTGGAACAGGCCATATATTTTCTCAGGGTAAAATCGCTGTTTCATCCCATTTTCCTGCACTGCAGGGCCCCTACTTCCTGGATAGGATGATATCATGTGAGGAATGGTGTACACTGTCATGGTAGAGCCCTGTTCTTCCAGAATAATGCAATGCAGTATCATCTCCAAAATAGACCTACAGAGCGTCTTCTGTTTATTATTTTTAATATTTGACCATGCATGTTTCAGTGTTGGAGTATCAAATAGCAAATTTAATTCTAAAGAAAACACTCTGCCTCCTTCACACTGGAATGATATACAAGGCATAATTGGCAAACTTTTGTGGGTGGATGTGTGGTATTACTAGTTGACTCCCTGTGCTACATATGGTTCTTGATGCACTGCTAGGAATGAGTCAGGCCTGAGCACAGAGGCAGGAATAGCCCATGAGTAAGTTCACGTATAATCAACCCACTCCCTCTTACACACACACACACACACACACACACACACACACACACACACACACACACACACACACACTCACTCACTCACACACACACACACTCACACACACATACATTCAGGAGCCAAATATCTAGGATATTATGGTATCTCTTCAAAGGTCTGTAATCTTGGTATATACCTCCTTTAAAAATAAAATAAAAATTTCAGGGACCAGAATAATAGCACAGTGGTTAGGGAATTTGTCTTGCATGTGGCTGACCTGAGTTTGATCCTCAGCATCCCAAATGGTCCACCGAGCCTATCAGGAGTGATTTCTGAGCGCAGATCCAGGAGTAACATCCCTGTGTGCTGTTGGGTGTGACCCAAAAGTCAAAAGCAAAAAAACAAACAAACAAACAAACAAACAAAAAAACAAAAGAAACAAATAAAATTTTTGTCACTGTGCTGAGTTGAAGCGGTGAAGCAAGTGGTAGGGCATTTGTCTTGCACACGCTGACTTAGGATGGACCACGGTTCAATCCCCCAGCATCCCATACGGTCTCTTAAGCCAGAAGCGATTTCTGAGCCCATAGTCAGGAGTGAACCCTGAGTGTAGTCCAAAAAACAAAAAAAAATTGTCACTGTGATTTCAACTTTCTATACTATCAATGCTATGGTTTTGTGAATTCAGTAGTCCCAAACCACACTCTCTACCAGGTTATCTACTTTTCTCCACAACTATCAGAATCTGCCTCAGCAACCCCCTTCCTTCCTCCAAATCTCACTGCTACAGTAAGTTCAGTTTTGCAGAACAATTTCTCAGATTTTGATGCTCTTAACAACATTTGTGTGTGTGTGTGTATTTTTTTACCTCTTCCAGCCTGAGTTTCCTTCCATTTAATGAGGATGTACAATAAGATACAAATTGATAAGAATAATTTACTCATAAACTGTTAGACTTGCCCAGATCCCTTCTTTAAATACTGATGTGGTGGGGATACAGGTGAAGAGAGAAGAGAATGAATGAAAGTGTTCAACCAATCAGAAATACTCTGGATTTGGAGACTATACTGGGTTTTAGTTAACTCGGTATTTTGTTGTCCAGGATTAGGTATTATGTATGTAAAATACATCAGACCTTATAATAGATCAGCATAAAGCATATAGAATTCCAAGCTTTAAAGACATCATTAATCTACGATCGGGATAAAATTATGATCACGTTGAATTCAGTGACCAAAAATAATCACTTTCAGCAGATCAGCATGTACATATCTTGGTCATTAAACTGACATCCGTGGAAATACCATTTCTCTTTTGAATGATCACTGTTCATTGCTGATTTAGTAGGTATAGGATGAATCTTGCCAGATGTTAGTAGGCCAAGATCTCTTGCTGGAGGCCCAACTCTCCCAAATGTTGAGTCTTGCCTTGTCTGTTTGAACATACTTCTTTCCCAGGTAGCAGCAGTGTTGACCCTGAAAGTGAAATATAGCAAACCCTTTCCAGGAGACAATTGGGATTGGGCCCCGAGATGGTCTATCAAGGCTCATAATTTATTGTTCTGGTAAAATGACATTTTGGAATTTCCCTTCCAAATGATAACTAAAGTCTGCTTTTCAATAAAATGCAAGTTAGCCAAGAGTGAACAAAATCATAATTGAGAATGAGAAAAAAAATACTATTCTTGACACATGAGTTTTTTTAGTCCCATGAATAAAAAGGGAGAATTTTATCACTCCTTATGTGTATTAAATCTCCTATTTTTGCCAACTGGGAGGAGAAAATGATCTAACATTGTTGCTTTTCTGATTGGGTCTTCGTGTTGTTCTCCGAAGATGGGGTGGACAGTTTTTTTTGGGTTTTATGGGGAGCTCTAATTTTCTGCACAATTAACACTAACTGAATGTTGAAACAACTAAGAAGGCTTTAGATATTTTGAAGATCATTTTCTAGACTATGGAACGTTATTATAGAGTGATTATGAGAGTTTTCACTCAAAAATCAGAGTCCCCATGTTTGAACCTCTTGCTTTCTTCAACTGGGATAACTAGTGTCATTTTAAGCATATATTATTAATCTCTGGGTCTCAATGGTCTCATCATCCCATAAGGCTATCTTGAGAATTTATCATGAGGATTTCTGTGATCTCAATAAATGGTGACCTCAGAATGGTGGCCAACATCTAGAAAGTGCTCTGTAACTGTTACTAAAGGCATCTCACTTGCAATAACCATGTTTCAATGCAAGATCAAGGATGCTCAGAGAAGGCTCTCTTTGGAAAAATTAAGCAAACTGCTCTGCCTTCAGTAAGAAGAAAGGGGAAGAACATAGTAGCTTTTTGCTTCTTGGCCATGGCTTGTCTCAAATTTAATAGGGCATGGAATTTAGGCAGAATAGAAAGGTTAGACAGACTTCAGCCTGTATCATTGAAATGCACTAATGATTCCTTCAAGGTCTTCTGAGAGAACTTAGCTGGTATGGTAAATGTAGATGGTTGAAATGGTAAAATTCAAAGTACTCAAGTGCTGTGTGTGCATTTGTGTGTGCCTATGTACACATACACAATAAGGTGTGATTTTATGGCGACATATCACAATTTCCTAGAACTGCAAATACCGAATAAAGTCAAGGCCTCTCTTATCGAGCTGTTTTCAGGGTCCTTCTGACACCCTCTCCATTCTGGCCTGTTTATTTTAGTTAAAAAAATAAATCTTACAGTTTTCAAGGAATAGATGCTTTATGTGTAGTTCATTCTTTGGAGGGGGGGTTGTATGTTGTATGTGTGTCACGTGACAAGTGGTTACCATGGTAATTTCTCATTATTGTTGAATTGAAAAATAATTACTCTGGCAAAAATCCCACATAACCTGTCAGTGCTGAAGTTAAAGATGCCGGGGGGCAGTCCTGGTTCTGGGATTCTGATTTTGGGGAAGAGGGACAGAGAAGGGAGCAGGGGAAGACTCCAAGTCAGAAGGAAAGTGTGCTTTTGTGGGTTTTAAAATATAATTAAGACTCCCTTCCATTGTTGGACCCAAGCACACCTCCCAACCTGAGAGATGATTTAGCTGCTGGGAGGTAGTATGGTATCGGGCTTCACCTATGAGATGGGATGAAAGGACCCAGGAATTTAATTGCAGAAATGTATAGAGGGGCTATTTAGAGTAGAGAGGCATCCATGGTATTTTCACCTAATTAAAATCTATGAGAATTGTCAGCGCCACTCCCCTGCCTGTGTTCAGGCTGAGTTTATTTTATCTTTATTTACCTGTTGACCCCAATGGCACTATTGTTACTTTCCAGCTTTGGGAATCCACATTCTAATCAGTAATAGTCCCTAAAAACTAGCATGCCTCTTTCAGACACCAGATAACAGGGTGCTGGACAAACTTGTCTTTTGGGAAAAGGGGGACTTCGATGAGGAGCGTTGGGGTAGAGGTGCCAGGTGGGTTTCCATCTCCATTCTCCTTCAAATTTGGTTTTTTCCTTATTAATTATTTTTCCCCAGAGGCATTTTTGAAAACAATGAAGGCTTCTGAGAGTGTGTGTGTGTGTGGTGGGGAGGTATATGTGCTGATTTAAAAAAAAAATCATTCTCCTTTTGCTTAATAAAATCGGACAAAAAAGTATTGATGATGATGATGATGATGATCCCATAATTGCCCCTTTGATTTTTCAGGGTCTCACCCTTCTCCTGGAATAGCTGGGTCCTGTTCTGTAACCATTTTATTCCTGCTCTGTACTAGTCAGACCTGAAGTCTTGGGTCTGGAAGCATAAGGGTTTATTAATGGAAGAGTTTAACTCTATCCATACCTGTGTTTAGACACTGTGCGTAAGCCTGACCCTTTAGCTATGTGTCCCAGAGAAATTCTGACTCTTAGGTGCAAAGGGACACCTCATAGATGCTGAACACAGCATTGCTGTGACGGGTAAAAGTTAGAAATGGGAGATGACTATAGCAAAAATGGTTATATTAATTTGTATTGTCCTGTGGCTTATGTAAAGGAAGAAGTCAAATGTATGCATGTTCATGTGTGTGTGTTTGTTGTGTGTATTTAAAATGGATTGATCTCTAAAATACAACCCTGAATTATAAAAGCAACTTTAAAGAAAATTTTAAATAATGCCATTAAAATTAAACATGAGCACCATGTACATTTATTAATTTATGGATATGTATATTTGTATACAATGCATATTTTATGTATATACAATAATACAGTAGCAGTAATAACATTATTAAAATAATTAATAATTATTATTAAATAATATAGCATATATACATGATAATAAATAATACAAGAGGTAAGGTGTCTGCCTTGCAAGCACTAGCCAAGGAAGGACCACAGTTCGATCCCCCAGTGTCCCATATGGTTCCCTCAAGCCAGGGCAATTTCTGAGCTCTTAGCCAGGAGTAACCCCTGAGCATCAAATAGGTGTGGCTCCCCAAAAATGAATAATAATAGTAGTAGCAATAATACAGTAGGGAAGGTGCTTGCCTTGCATATGGCTGATGTGAGTTCAAATCCTAGCACTTTCTATGGTCTCCTGAACCTGCCAGATGTGATCCCTGAGTACAGAGCTAGGAATAAACACTGAACAGCACCAGGTTTGCTTCCAAAACAAATAAAGAAATTAGAGTCTTATAATTGCTATGAGACACTTGTTCATGGGCCCTTGTAGAGGTGAGGAAAGAGAACTTGTGGGGAATGGGGAACTAGTACATGTATTTACTTCTTTAAGTTTGGGGGCCATAGTCAATGGGGGCACCAAGGCTTTAACCTGCTTCTGTGTGCAGAGATCACTCATGGCTCTACTCAGGGAACTGTATGCAAGTGTTGGCCACATAAAAGACAAGTACCTTATCCTCTATACGCCTTCTCCAGCCCTTTTTTTTGTCTCCCAATTCACAATACAGACCAGGCAAAGGGCCTGGGTTGAGGTGTATATGGGATGCATTTACTGTACCTCCTCTTTCTATACAGTCAGTGTAAAGAACACAGCCTGTGGTAAGAATTGGGAAGCCTTATCTATTATTTTCCTTTATATATATATATATATATATACACATACATACATACATACATACATACAAAAAAAATCCTTCACCAGTTCAACATTCCCATGACCACTATCCCAAGATTCCTTCCTCCCAACCCCACACAGGCCTTCTCCAGCCTTAAGACATTTGTTTTTTGCTTATATTGTTTGACTTTTGTTCCAAAGGAAAATAATTCATTTCATAGTGATTAATTTGGGAAAAATAAACTCATAGATGTTCATCATATTATCCTCCTTGCTCTATTAGGAAATGTTAATAAAGATTCAATCATAAAGGATATTTAGTTACTACATCAAATGTTGTTGAACATGACAAGCAAAGTATCCCAAAAGAGGTAGCTGAATAGAGAGGCAGTATGGTACCAGATGAGTGTTGTAATTTCAGACCCACTAAGGGCTTATCCTGTGTATATAGGGTGTGTATAGGGAATACTGAGGGCAGGCATTGAAGACACTTCCAAGATGCTTTAGCATAGTTGCTGCCTGTCCCCAGAACATCAAGTTTGAACTCTCTAATAGCAGAGGAAAAATTGTCTTTCTGTTTCTTTGCTCCTTGATCTATAGGCACTAACTTTATTAAGTATGGAGGGATACCTTATGCTACATATTCTCAAATATCTCACAGCACTCTAGCAGTCAGATATTTGGATAATTGCATGTTACAAGTTGTCAATTGCATCATGATTTGATCCACAAACTAATGGAAAATAGAACTGTCGGGTAAGAAATAAAAAGGAACGAAGGGTTGAAAATTGGCATTTTCCAGACACTTCTTGACAAAAAACAGAAAAAGCAAACTAAATAAGGAGGCCCCTTGGTTACCTCTAGGCAAAGTCCTGATTATGCTGGGCCCTTTCCAGGGGGTAAGAATGGGTCTTCCTGGCAAGAATGCCTTTATGATATACACATGTAATATTGTAACTGTTAACTTACATAGGCCAGTATGTGAGTTGCACGACTATACTATCTCTGAGAATTCAAAGTCTTGGTTTTAACATTTATATTAATCTGAACCTGCCAATCCCCAAATGCCAATTATGACTTGTCAATCTAAGGCTTATTGATTGGTGTATGAGTCAGTAACTTTTTACTTGAGATGACTCCTTACTTCCCCTGCCAAAGTAGGGATCTCGACTTAGTGACTTCTCTTTCGGATTCTTCCTTTAAGATCATCTTTGAAACTTTCCTCCTACCACCTTCTATTGGCCAACTGGTCAGTCTAGTTCTTAGGGGAAAATTTGTGATTCATAATTTGACATTGATGACCACTTTCTCTTTCTCTTCACATGTGGTCAGGCCAAGGGTTTATAGATCAGTCTCTGGAAGGGATTTAGTTCTCAACGACCCACAACTAGAAACTCAATCAGAGAGGGATCAATTTGGTCATTGCTTGGTGCAACTTACAAAACCAGCTGACTACTATTTTCAAGGAGTCTCAAGCCAGACCTTCTATTCTTTTTTCTTCTTTTCTCCCTGTATTATGGTTTCTCACCCTGATCTCTCCAAAGAATACTAGAGAAATGAACCAGGCAGAGGTTAGGAATGGTGGTGTGTGTGCCATGGACCCAGTTTCAATCATTTGCTGAATATACTTGGACTAGACGAATCCAACACTAAAGCTCCTACATGTGTCCAACAGGGGTGAATGTAAGCACTTTCATTGCTTTACACAACACCTGTGTTGAAGAGCTGTGTCCACAGAATGCCTAGGAACAGGCATTTTTGTTTTCTATCTGTGTGGCAGTTTGTAGTCAAATAGACTAACGTCTCCCAAACAGGGTTTCTTTTCCTTGGCGACTGTTTCTAAATTTTCCTAGAAGCTCTGGCTACTTCCAAAGTACCCAGCTTTATACTCTTATGCCAAGTGCAACCAGGCAGCCTATTCCTTGCTCACTGTTTGTGTGTCTCATGGAGATGGAGTTTGAGCCCTTTGAGACTAGAGATTGATTTCTCATCCAGGGGTCTGCAGATAATATTGTTCAATGAATTTTTTTTGAAAGGAGAAATGGGGTAATACTTTGTATTCTGTTATGGATCTCCTAGTATGAATTCCTATTCATAGTCTTACTAAAAAAAGGATGATAGACTATAAGTGTGGTGACTGGGATGGAACTGAGTAAAAGACACCCCGAATTTCTTTATCTAGACTGACTTCTTCACTGAAAACGATGGTTTCCAGAAGGCTCCTTTCTGAGGCCAAGAGCAATTATAACTACATATGACCATAACAAATTTACTGCATAGAAGACTGGAAAATTAGAACATTGCAGGGAGTCAAATGACCACCTTATAGAGTTTGATGCCTGGGTAGATGAATCCCTCTGTGAAACAGCCCATTCTCCCTCACTCAGTGTGGTAGGGGACACCTGTCTGTGTTTGGAGATTTACAACAATTGTTTGTTTGCTTTATTTTTTTGAGAGGGGCCATGTTCAGCAGTGCTCAGGTATCATTCCTGATTATGTGCTCAGAAATCACTCCTGGCAGGCTCCTGGGACTATAAGGAAAACCTGGGGTTGGCCTCGTGCAAGGCCCTACATGCTGTATTATCTCTCAGGCCCAAATTTTCAACAAATTTAACCCTTGTAAACTGGACAGATTTTAAAGTGATTTTTTTGTATGAGGGAGGGAAACACACCACCCAGCACAAGCAGAGATTTAGGTGGATGGTCTGTATTCTACTATGTTTTTTGTTTGTTTGTTTGTTTGTTTTGGCCACATCCGGTGATGCTCAGGGGTTACTCCTGGCTGTGTGCTCAGAAATTGCCCCCTGGCTTGGGGATCATTTGGGATGCGAGGTGGGGGGGTGAGGTGGGGGAGATCCAACCATGGTCTGCCCTAGGCTAGTGCATGCAAAGCAAACTCCTACCACATGGCCAGTGCTCTGGCCCTCTGCTCTAAAAAACTATTGTTTTTTTTTTAAACAATAGTTTGAATAATTAGCAAATGCTTGTTTAAAATCCCACAATCCCACAATCTCAAAACAAGGCATGTGTGTATAATGGTTGATTGTACCTAAGCTCACTCGCGGTCAACACAGCAATACCTAGTTCTCAGCAAAATAGCTAATGCAGGATTACAAGCTACTGGCACCTCTTTCTGAATATTATCTTTCAAGATTTACTCTCCTTAATCTGATTGTCATGTTAAGATTTCCTTTTGCAAAAACCAGAGTCTGTAAAAGTGCAAGTAATAATAATTAATAACAATAATAATAAAAAGAAGTGAAATTTGCTTGTCCTAAAATGCAAAATTCTTTTGTGAAAAGGATTTGTTCCAAAAATTACTGTAATCTCAAGAGCCTTATTAAATCCCCTCCTAAATATGTCCTGCAGTATTTATTTTATCCAGTTTGCATGAGGTTAATTTGCTGAATTGGGCTTCAGTCTTCACTTGAGGAAATGAATCTGAATAGTGACCAGAGGCCCCAGTGCCCGTCCTGCCCTCATGCAAACAGCCACACACGGATATGTTAAGTATCCAACAAGCTGCTATGGGGATTTCCTGTCATTTTCCTTCCCTGGTCTTCGCTGAGCTTCTCTCTCACTCTGGCCTGTGTAATCTAAGCTCTTGTCTCTTTGCAGGATAGCGACAACCTCTGGTGGGATGCATTCGCCACGGAGTTTTTCGAAGATGACGCCACGTTAACCCTTTCATTTTGTTTGGAAGATGGACCAAAGCGATACAGTAAGAAAGCAGTTGATTTTTTTCCTAATATTCCTCCTCAGGGATCATCTGAAAAGCCTGAAGTTGGGAGGGGTGTGGGGATGGTGTGGGACTGATGGTCTGATGATGGGTTTTCTGCAGCCTGGGTCCTGGGGTGCCAGCCCACCCACCAGTGTTGAGTTGGTAGTGCAGGATTTCCTTTCAGACTGTGAATATTTGGGTATTTGCCTGGTTAGAGAGCAAGGGCAAATATAACCAGGCACCTCATGAGAGATGGGAGTTGCATTGTAGACACTTTTCATCCATCTCTTGGCAGATCTGATTTCCTACCCTATGTTCTGCTTCTGACTGTTTCTGTTAAAAAAAAAAAAAGAGAGAGAAAAAAGAAGAGAAGGAAAATAAAGCAATGATCCTAGTTGCTATGTCCCAGTTGCTCCTCCTCATTCTTATCAGAGATCTCAGGTGTTCCTTTGACAAGTGCCATATTCTTTATTTGGAGAATAGGCGGAATGATCATTGTTGTGAATGTACAGTTTAGGAGGCATGTCGAGAGTATTATAGTTCCTTGTCTTTCTTCTGAGAGTAAAGACTCTTCTTGACTTAGTAAAGGTCCTCCAACTATCACCCATGGCACCTTGGGTAACAGCTGACCTGTCCTGATTAGCTTCAGCCAATTTGTCACAGATGAGAAGTGCCAATTGAGCTTGAAGACCAAGTGCCATAGATGCAACTGCAGAGGACAGTTAATGTCCAGTTCGATCATAGAGAGATGTTGTCATTGGAAGGTCAAAGGGTGCATGGATAAAAAGCTCTGTTGTAGGACCAAAGATCCCCAAATATCACAGATAGTAAGATGAGGATGGAGTGAGCTCCAGAGTGTCTGTAGGTATCAATTCCCAACTTTGGGCAATGTTAGATCACAGACTCTCCAAAGATCTATAATTATATGTATTTTAAAGTCACCAAAGGTGCAAAAAGTTTTTTTTTTCGGGGGGGGGGGGAGGGAGATTCTAGACAACTGTAACATTTGATTTTATTGCCTGATGAGCAGATTGATTATGCTAATATATGCTGGGTGATTTTGCAATGTTGTCAATCCAAAAAAAGCTGGATATTTTGATTTGTTACCCAACTAGAACTTACTGATGGGTAGGTATTTTTGGGTTCGTTGTTAAAAGCATTGGGACATTTGTAATCCATGTTATGGGTGATGGAAGCAGCAAGCATGGTGGAGGGTGGTTGTTTTGGAGTGTTTTTATATTCAACCTCACAATTTCTGTCATCAACACTGGCAAACCCGCTTCCTAGAAGACATCTGACTAATTTTCCTATGGAGGGGTACATATCCCAAGTAATTTTAAATCTTAGAAAGCTGCATGGTAAGTCGGGCTCAGACGCTATTGCTTTAAAAATCCCTAGAAGATAAAATCCCACCATTTTTCTCTCCCCAAATGCCTGCTTGATCAATAGTGAATAATTCTGAACCAAGCAGTCATCTCTCCATGGAGTCTTATGATTTTCAGAGGCACAAACTCAGATAACGTCAACTTGTTTTATATTCTGGTGCTTTTATATTTTTTAATTTTTTGGAGGGTTCAGGAATCCATTAGCTGATGCTTAGAACATGATACTTATCCTTTGCAAAACTGCATTAACAAAGCAGATTTTTCACCTTCCCTCTGTCCACCCCTGATCCGCACCTCGTTTTCAGGTGAGGCATCCGAGTAGCTTTTGAGATCTGTCCACCTACACGAGTAACTGCCCGACTGACTCTGCCATTGTTGGCCCGGGTTTCTTTGTTTCTCAGAGCCAAAATATTTCCAGAGCTAGATGAGAAATCGAGTTGAGTGACAGCGCAAAGCTGAGTCTCATCAGCTGCTGTGCTGACAGTCCTGTGACGTGTATGAGCTGCTGAAGTGCTGGCGAGTGACAGCTGAGTGACAGCCAGGCTGGGAAGAGGGGGCAGAGGCAGCCTGCTTAGTGAATACTGTTTATGCAGCGCTCACAGTATGCTGCTGCCTCCTTAACCCCTTCGCAGGTCCGGTTCCCAGTGTCAGGAAAAATAAATAAATAAATAGATAAATAAATAAATAAATAATAAACAAAACAGAAAAGAACTACCGTCAAGCAGACTGGACCAGGCAGCAGCTTGGCATTTTGCAGAGCAAAAAGGCATTAGTTATTATAGTGGGTTATCTAAAAAAAAAATGTTCCCTGAGTCCCTTTATTACTGAATATATAGAGAAACGTTCCAAAATGAGGGTTTTTTTTTTTTAACTCTTTCTAGGGAAAAACTTACCTTCCCCATTTCAGTATCTTTAGAGGGGGACCCTCTAGCTTTGACCATTTCTAAGCTGCCATAAATCCTGTAATAGGTATTTGCTTATCGATCTGTGTTGCTAGCTCTGATTTGATTGTTATCTATATGCACAGAGGTTTTCTCTTATTTGTTACTTGAGTCGCGGATTAATACAGAATCTGGCATGTAATAGGAGCATAGTAAATTTACGGAATGAGCAAGAAAATGAATGGTGAAAATTTGGGGAAAAGATTTTTGTTGCCAAATAGAGTGCGGTCAAATAGCTCTTTTATGAAGATTTTTTGGTGGTGTGTGTTTTTTTATTTTATAATTCTATTTAATTATTTTTAAATAATTTTTATTGAGACCCATTGTGAATTACAAGTCTTTCACCAGTTATAGTTAAGTACATAGTGAGTTAATTAGGGAAATTCCCCACTATTAATGTTGACTTTCCTTCGCCCCTGTTTCCAGCATGCATCCCATACTTTCTCCCTTTACCCCCTGAACTGCTAGTGTAACTGGTCCTCTTTGTCATTAACTTGTTGTAGATCTTTTTTTTTTTTAATTATAAAACTTTATTTAAGCACCATGATTACAAGCATGTTAGTAGTTGATTCTGTTGTAGTTGACTTTGAGTTTGGTATTTAGGCCTGATCATTATTTCCACTCAAGTGTTCATTTGCTCCTGGTACCATACACTTTTTTTTTGTTATTTGTTGTTGTTGTTGTTTGTTTTTGTTTTTATGAAACTGGAAGTACTTACTGGGTAATGACATTTGTTATGAGGCTTTAGCATAGGGTTTGATGTGCTGAAATAGGGTTGAGGTAGGGAGCTGAACTCTCATGAGGAGGTTAATTATATTTTTAGAGATACACTGAAATGTTTGTGTTTTTGTTTGGGGACCATGCCCTGCAATGCTCAAGAATTACTCCTGGCTCTGAAATTTGTGGATCACTTTTGGCAGTCTTGGGGGATTAAATAAGATGTTAAGAGATTGAACTCATGTTCGCCACCTGCAAGGCAAACACACTACCTACCTGCTGTACTATCACCCCAGCTCCAACAGTTATGCCTTTCAGAAAACCCTTCTGTATTGATCAAGTTGCCCTACTCAACCCATCTCTAATGAAGGTGCCAGTGGTTCCCAAGTGGGACAGGGCTGAGACCCATGGAGAACCTAATGTCTTCTCAGAAAATAGGAAGGTATGGTTGGTATGGGAAAGTACCAGATGGACAAGGTCATGAGACATGCTATAGGTTGAGTTTTATTTTTGGTTTGCGGACCACATATGGCAATGTTTGTCCTTGCTGTTGCCTCTGCCTCTGTGCTCAGGGATTATTCCTGGCAGGGTTTAGGGAACTTAACATATTAGGTTCCAGGGATTGAACTGGGTCAGCTTTATGCAAGGCAAGTGCCTTCCCTGTTGAAGTACTTTTCCAGGCTGCATGCTGGACAGGTATCCCTGTCTCATGACGCACTGGGGAGGAGCTTCTTTGGCAGCCAGGGAAGACTCTTCCTGTGGATAGATGAAGTGGGGAACAGAATGGTGTCCTTTTGTTACCAAATGGAAGAATTGAAAAACAGCTTTTTGGAAATGAGAAACTTGGGTGCAGAGGGCTCCAGCTGGAATGCACTGCTGACCACTTAGTGGGAGTTCACTGCTTCTTACCCTATCCTTTCTCTACATCATGCCAGAGTTAGAGGAAAAGAATTAGATTTCTCAGTTCACACATCTCTAAAGGACTTAGGTCATAAGTGACAACGGTGCTTTTATGGAGGTGGAGAAATGGTGCCACAAAGTCCTATAAATACCCACTTGGTAGTCCTACCCTTTTCTGGGGTCTTACTTTCACTCCCAGTCTAGCATGGAAGTTCCATCCTTGAGATTACAGCCCATTTTAGCTGCAACAAGATATTGCTTTGCCTAGGCTTCTTTCCAGGAGGATATAAAGAAAGGTACCTTCACATTCTTCCAACACTACTTTATCTCCTTGTGGCCCTCCAAAAGACCCTTTGATAAAAGTACCATTAGTCCCTTCAGGAGACTTGTATTTCTCCAGGTTCCATGATCAATATTTAGCTTCCTTAACTCTAGAATCCTTGTGGTTCATGATTCTTAAGGTCCTACTAGTCAAGTCCTAAAGTCCAAAAGTCCTATTACTTTTTTCCTTGGTGGATGCCGGGGAAGAAAGGGGTATGAGGAAAAGGGGTCTCCCAGCATTTCTCTACTCATACCAAGAGTGGCTCATACGTGCTGTCCCTTCTCAAGTATTTTTCTCTTCCATATTACGTGGCTATCAGTTGCATTAATTAGAAGCACCCTAAATAGGCCCTTAGTGGAGTCATTTCTGCACTAGTGTCTACTTTACATTTTCTCCCCTCTCCATCCCTCCCACCTGGAAACTTTGATAGCACTGCAATATTGCTTAAGTTCTTCAATTCCAGATTGTAATGTGTATTTTTATGTGTTGTGCATTCGGATGTGTCCCCTTAAGGTAAAGAGATTCTGTATAGCCCAAGTCATTTCCCTGACTGTGGTTACTATGCTTCTCCTGCTTTTATTGGCTCACCTCACCCAGCTCAGCTGTGGTTTTTTTTTTTTTATATTGTGCTTGCTTATATAAAAATCCTGAAAGACCCCCCTCCCACTTTTTCACTCTCTCTCATATCTAATTACATGATTAAAATACATTTCTGGGAAAAATCATTCCTTGAGTATAGGCATAAGGCATTTTCGGCCTGGGCTTAATAACTACATGGCATGAACATGGCCATTTGAAAAGTTCCCATCAGAGGCTGCACTGTAGCATACAGAGAGATTGGATCTCCCAGGCCAAACTCTGTCTTTTCCGTAAATCTGATCTCTCTAGAGTCCCCCTGAGAAACAGAAAGATATAGATTCTTATCTCTGTTAATTTCCTCAAGAGATAGGCCAGCCTTTGCTGGGGTTTCTTTCTCTTTGCTTCTTCAAAAATCCCCTAATTCTTTTTCCTTTGTAATATGGAGGTAGACACCAAAATCATGGCTATTCAATGCACATCAACTGATTTGGAGCCAGTATTTTACCACAGTTAAACAGCACTAAGCAT
The DNA here is from genome assembly GCF_024139225.1 of Suncus etruscus. Taxonomy (NCBI): domain Eukaryota; kingdom Metazoa; phylum Chordata; class Mammalia; order Eulipotyphla; family Soricidae; genus Suncus; species Suncus etruscus. The sequence goes on along the minus strand of NC_064863.1, from coordinate 12,578,874 downwards.
GCATCCTGCTGTTAGAGATGTCTGAACTGTTTTAAATAAGTACTTTCATATGCAGCATCAAGGTAATAAAATGCTAACATCATAGGGCATTTGAGAAGGTAAACTAAGATTAAATTACATATAACCTTAGCTTAGTGGTGCCTATGGAAATAACATAAAAAATACTCATTGCAAAAGTAAAGGAATTGATGAGTGAATAGAACAGTGAGTTAACACCTAGGATATACGGTTGCTTAGAATTAGATGGGAGATGGGGGGGCATTGGTGATGGGAATGTTACACTGGTGAAGGGGGGGGTGTTCTGTTTCTGAATGAAACCCAAATACAATCATGTTTTTAATCATGGTGCTTAAATAAAGATATTATAAAAATAATAAAAAAAGAATTATATGGTAGTTTCTATTGCTTATTTAGTTGGGAGGACATAGCAGGAAAAAAATCTGGCTTTGAATAAAGCCAGATTAGACCTGACTTCCAAAGAATTTGTTGACTGATTGAGAGAAAAAATACTGATACTAAGGGGGAGATGAGACTTAAATGATCCAGTCTCAAACTTTGGATTTTTGATACCTACCGATGAGGGATGAGTGCAAAAGCACTTAGAGAGTCAGGAGTTACGAATACTTATCATGTGCCACTTATTAAAAAGACATGGACCATGACTGAATTAGAAAATTTGTATGACGATCAGAGTTAGTACAGGGTTAAGGAACTTGTCTTGTATGTGCCATCCTGTTCAGTCCCTGGCACCAGATAGCTTTTCCAGGGGTGAATCCCGAGTGACACTGTGTGCCCAGTTTTTATTGGATAAAATAATGCACCTCCTTAGTCTCTGATGATTTGTTTCATCTGATGAGTGTTTGTTTCATTTTTAGTTTACAGATAATGACTTTGCATCAAGATTCTTGAAAATGCATGCACTTACTTGATGTTTCACAAAATGATTTTTTGGATTATTCAAGCCTCTGTCTTTGTGATTTTAGTGAATGAACCTTTGTAACAAGAATCTTCTTTGGTGGCAAGGTTCGAAATGAACGAAAGCAGACATCGCTCTGCTGTTTATTTGTTTCTTCCCTCAGTTGCGGATCCATTCATTTGGGGCTCACTGAGTCTTGCCATTTGACAGGCATCATAATGGGATGGCATTTATGGAGGCATTTCTTAAGGAGAAAGTTCCTGATTAAAATTTGTTTTATTAATTTTAATTTTTTAATTTTAATTGTTTTCACTATTAAGAATTTTTTTCTCAAAGGTAATTGAAAATCTGGGACTAGTTTAAAAAACAAGACTCACAAATGAGTGATGAACTGACAGAATTCCAAAGGGAGAAAGGAGAGTGATTCTTTCCATTTGTGGTTTCAGATTTATGGCTTCAAGGGTTGCATACTACCCATAGCAATAGATTGAACAGACATGTTATCCTTTTGTCATCAATAAATACCACACTAATGGTCATGAGATAATGGGCAGAAAAGTACTTTGAATAACATTAAATGTAGAAGGTACAAATTATCCTTATAAATATAGTTGATCTTTGGGAGTTGGGGGTTCTTTTCAATGTCTCTTGTAAGTCAAGCTGTTAAGGAATCTGGCTCTTTTTCTCAGGGAGTTACAACTCATTGTCTTATACTCAGGCTTGAGCAAGACACACCTATGACCGCTCTTAAGGACTTGGGAAGTCAGAGTGAGGGACTAATGAGTAAATGAACATGTGTCTCTTCGGACGCTGTGATAATGGTATCTATGGAATCCTGGTGCATACATCTACTTCTTGTTTTCATAGAATAAGTATATCCTTGCTCCTATATCTGCTGTTTGGTTTTCTTTTTTTTTTAAATATCTTTATTTAAACACCTTGATTACAAACGTGATTGTAGTTGGGTTTCAGTCATATGAAGAACACCCCCCTTCACCTGTGTATGGTTTTCAATCTAAAATGGTTGAACCCAATATTGGATAACAGATGCATTTACCAAGCCTTTTCAATGATCACTACGACCAGTAGTACTACTGTCAGTAAGGAAATGCAAGAAAATAAATGTTCCACAATAACCAGGTTTATTGAGAAACCTCTCAGAAGAGCCTTATCCTATCTGCTCATCATCTTGCAGATAGAATTGCTAGATAAATTATAAGTACACAACATGATACTTTGGAGACACATATTATAGCATAATTAGTTGCTTATGTAAAATTCAGTTGAGCATACTGTGCTTTTTGATATTAAATCTGTTGGTGATCTTTGAAGAACCCCAGATCATGTTCATTTATGAAATCTGGACAATTCCAGAGCAGCTAAATTTGCAGATTTACATATACACACAAATCTGAGGCTAATCTTGTCCTTCTATTTACAGAAGTCTTGTCAGTTTATATCAACAGCCATACTCATAGGAATCACCCAAAGAGTGAAATGCTTCACCGTAGATGGGAGTCAGAGCATAGGATTAAACCTACCTCATTTGAAATCTGGTATAATTAATGGGTCAGCAAAGTGCATATTCCAGGCTCTCACAGTTGACTATACCAACATTTGAACAGGTGCTAAACATACATAAAGGAGAGCAATACATTTATTGACTAGTAAAAAATTATAGCTTAACATGGTGGGCAGACCACAAACAAGAGCCTGTAATGCAATAGGGTCAACTGTATGAGAGCAGGGCTAGCAAGGAATTGTGAAGGTGCAATCTCATCGAAAAGGTGTGATCCATTCGCTTCTACTAGCCTGATTCTTTTTAATTTTCTAAGACCCTTCATCTTCATCTTCTAAAATCCTTCGAACTTCATTGAAAAGGTGCAATCTCATTTGCTTCTACTAGAAATTAATTTTCTAAAACCCTTTATTTCTTAAAATCAAAACAGAAAATACTTTCCCATGGTCCCTTGAAAATAAAAGACTTAGTAAAGATTTGTAGAATGAATGACTCAAGTAAAGGGATTCAAGTATGATCTCAGGAGTCCCATTAATTAGCCCATAGGTACATTATTCGTGTATTGTTTTCTCCATCTTTTAATATTTCTCATCATCACAATCTCAAGTTGTAATAACTAGTTTTGTACTCTAGAGCAACAGTTACAGAAATAGAGCTCTTTGGATTTTTTGGCCATAACTTTAACCAGAGTTCGAGGCATACTTTTTAATACCAAACTAAAAATCACATTTTCCAAGCATATTACTAGGACAAACATTTTTCCTTGTGATATGTTATTTTGCAACATACTGTGAAACTTTTGGTGAATGCAATTGTAGCAACAATCCTCATAGACTTCTGAGTAGCATTCAATTTGGTTAACTGAACCCAGAAATGTAGTTATTAAATGGATCTTCTTGAACAATATTTCCTTGAAGATACCTGTTTATTTATTTAACCTTCTTCAAAGGCTTTACAAATGCTGTTTCTCCATGTTTGACCATGAGAAAAATAAGCAAAAACTCTAATCTTGAGGAGTTCAATAATGATACAATGGCTTAGGTACTTGACTTGTGTGCAGCTGACTGGGGCTTAATTCCTGGCACCCAGTTTGATCACCTGAGCCCTGCCCTTATCACAAACCAGTGCAAGTCCTGAGGTCCATTAAGTGTTGGCCCCCCCCCCAAAATAACTAAAGACACAAAAAAGGAAACTAATAACAAAAAAGGAAACAAACACACGAACTTTAGACTTGTCTATCAGCAGACTTTAGCTAGGTTTTTTCACAAGAAGGTCTTCCACTTTCTTTTATGAACAAGTTTTTATAGTACTTCTCACATTAGTTTTGAGTTCTATATTCAACTGTGACATTGGCATCATTTTTAAAAGTAAGGCATTTTGAAAAATTAGCATAAAATAGAGGTAGAGATAGTAATTACTTGCCATGTGATGTTATATAGTGGGTAAGATGATTTGAGACATTCTCAACATAAAGAAATGTATGGCTTAGTTTTCACTTCTAATCATGTTTTCCAGTTGTGTGTGCGTGTGCCATGGTTTGCAAATAGAGTAAGCTAAAGCATTTGTTCAATTCAGATTAAAATAGCATCCTTCCACTCGTAGATTAGGCAGTGTCCCAATAGACTTCATTAAGAATGTGAAAGTTCTATGACAGAAAAGCTTATGAAGGTGTATTTCATTATTTATTATTTAATCAGAGTAGTCATATTGGATTATTTGAATTCTGGGTTTACAGACTCTTAGCCCCTTATGTATTTTGATTTTATGATTCGTCCCAAGAAAATCAACTTTACAACTATTATGTGTATTTGTTTATGTTTTCGATGTTAGTGCTTTCCCAATTGGTGTTAACTGCTAATTTCAATATATTATTCTATGGGAACTTCTGTGATGAAACTTGTAACTGTTTTTTCAGGACAGGAAAACTTGAAATTGAAAACAGTAATACAAATCATCACTTTGAAGAGCTATAAAAGGAAGGCAGAAGATTACCTGGTGACATCATAATTAGGTCCTTCCCTTTTTATAAGACAATTTATTTTTTTTACAACTCTAATTATATTATCTAGAACAAAAAGAGCACTACTTTATTTTACCACTTAAAAAGAGAACTTGCTTAATTCTGCCTTTGAATAATACTATATTTCAATTTGACTACTTTTAATTTACTTTGAAACAAGCAAACGAAAACAACAGCATTGACTAGGTCAGGATGGGTAAGATGATATGAGAGCAGTGGGGGGAAACAAAGCAGTTCCTTCAGTCTAATTCAAAGCAAAAGTTAGCCATTAATTCTTGCAAGTCATGTTTCCCAGATTATCACATGATTATCTCCATGTGACACTCATATTCCAGAGAAAAATCAATCATTTGAGATGATCCTCAATAAGAGGATGACTATGCATGTATGCCTATTTGTTATGCCTCTCAAAATTATACAAGCCTTGAAAAGACTCTCCCAAGCTGAGTTTCAAATATTGGAACCTACTTGTTAAACTATTGAGCGATGCATGCATTCCAGTAAGATTACCTCTGAGAAGGCTTGTCCTGTCTTTTATGGAAAGCAATACTAGCATTTGATCAAATCAACCAGACTGCTTCGTTTTCCAATGGAGGCATTTAGGGAAGTTCAACTTTCTTTTTTTTTTTTTTTTTTTTTTGTGATTTTTGGGTCACACCCGGCAGTGCTCAGGGGTTATTTCTGGCTCCACGCTCAGAAATTGCTCCTGGCAGGCACAGAGGACCATATGGGGCGCCGGGATTCGAACTGATGACCTCCTGCATGAAAGGCAAACGCCTTACCTCCATGCTATCTCTTCGGCCCCGGAAGTTCAACTTTCAAGCTTCAAGAAAAGTGAGTAATAATTCACTTCTTTAAGGTTCCGTGCATAAAATAATGTGACATTCCCAGGCTTCTTTGCTTCTCTTCCATAGGACCGTTTGAGAAATGATAAACGGGTTTAACTGATTGTGTAAATAAACAGCTAATTATATCTTTCCCACTTTTCCCCACTCCCAGCCTCTGTACTTGAATGCATTTTCTTATTAGAGATTTATGGTTTTTTTTTAAAAAAGATGAGCCCAAAATTAGTAATTACGAGAGTTATTATTCAGGTTCACAGCAGTGCGGCAGCTATTTTTCACTTGATAATTACCTTGTTAAACTAATGTCAGACCAGCGCCATGCCTTATTTAAGAAAATGGTCTACCAGCTTCATGCAAGCAGACCAGCAGTAGAAATACTTAAAGATTTATTAAATCCAGCCTCCTCTTCAGCATTATCACACTGTCATTAGTAATGGAAGTTCTAAGAAGTTGTCAATGTCTCTTTGGGTGTTTGTAGTTTTCTTCTTGGGTCCTCTCTTGACAGCTGGTATTTCTTACTGTGCTCTTCCCATTTTATCTCTGGGCTTTGGTGCCAACTGGGCACTGCTTAATTAGTGTGATCTTCATTCAAAGCCTTCACCAGGAAGAGCAAAGACAGCCTATCCAATGAAATAAGGGCTACATTGGGAACTTTTCTCTTCCTCCTTTACCTGCTTTTAAGTTGCGCTTTTATTTCTGACTTGTTTCCCCTTGAATTGGAGAAAAGAATTAAGACCTTTTCATATTATCTGTAATTTTGCTTAACAACAAAACAAAACAAAACAGGGGGCCGGAGCGATTGCGCCTTACAAGCAGCTGACCCAGGGCAGACCGAGGTTCGATCCCGAGTTTCCCATATGGTATCCCAAGCCAGGAGAGATTTCTAAGCGCATAGTTAGAAGTAACCCCTGAGTGTCACTGGGTATAGCCCCAAACCCAAAAATAATTAAATAAAATAACAAACTCATTAGTATAAAGTTTCAATGTTTAGTCCAAAATAAGTCATAAAATATAGTAACAAAATTTATAGAAAGAAAATAGAAGGAGGGGCCTGAGCTATGGTGCAGTGATAGGGCATTTGCCTTGCACATGGCTGACATAGGATGGACTGTGATTTAATCTCCCAGCATCCCATATAGCCCCCCCAAGCCAGGAGTGATTTCTGAGCACAGAGCTAGGAATAACCTCTGAGCATCACCGGGTGTGGCCCAAAAACCAAAAAATAAAATAAAATAAAAATAGAAGGAGTTTGGTGCTTGGAAGATAGTTGTCTTGGCATTTTTCAAAAGTGCCCGATAAGAAAGAATCTTCTGGGTTTATTCATGAGCTAAGATGACAAACATTCTGCTAATGTCTTGCTGTTTCTAAAATTCTTTAATGAATAAGGCCCATCTGTAAGGTCACGAAAAGAGAGACCTGTCTGATTCTTCTGGTCGCCTCTGTGTTCAGCCTCATCATGAACAGAGTAAAGGAGAAAAGGAGGCCTGGTATTTGTTTACCAAGAAGGACCGCATGGCAACTTCTCATTCTATCCTTGCATTGAGTTTCCAAACAAATATTAGAATGGCCATCTAGATTACAGAGATTACAAAAGTAAGAGCCCAGAAAAACTCAGAATGCAGGTCCTGGATCTTACATATTTTTAACATATCTCATTACTAGCCCACTTACCATCAACTATTTAAAAAACAAAACAAAACAAAACAAAACAAACAAACAAAAACCCTGCCTAGTGTTACCTGTTGGAATAGAACCAGAAAAGTATCTCTTGCTTTGAACTCTGCCTTCTCACCCCCCATCCTGGAAACAGCACAAATTCAGAATAAATAGTTGTTAATGGCAAATAGGTACAGCCACCAGATTTTTCTCACCATCATTCTGGGTGGAGAGCTTAAATCCCTTCAACATTGCTGCTACAAGCTGACATTTACAAATTTTCTTTTTCAGCACAGCATGAGATCCTCCATATGTCTTCCACAATAACTATCTATGTTTTCAGGGAATCTAAAGATTTATTTCCTTCCAAGTCCTTGTTGCTAGCATTTTCTCAAAGCCTCCCAAACTGCCAAGAGATGAACTTCAATTTAGAGGAGCTGTTACATTTGTCATTGTGAATTTGCTAAACTTTGGATAAATTTGAAGATTTATGCTAATTCCCAAATGGGCCACAAGATTATCTTTGAATCTTAGAAAGTTCATGCTTGACTTCCTTCCTGCTCTGCTGAGTAAATGGATTATTCATTCGGGGTGTTTCTTTGTCTGGGTTATGGAGCTCTCATTGTCTCCTCCTGGACACGGATACCCAAGTCTGGACCCTGATTCACTCCTGAGGTTCCATGAGACAAGTCTCTATGTTGTGCTTTGGAAATTGTATTTCTCTGCCTTATTTCTTAAATGGCCCAATCCAGCAAGAGTGGGCATTACAGAAAACTTCTCCCCTTGATTTTTGTTTATTTTGGGGAAACCCCCGGTGGTTTTTTTGGGCTCACTCCTGACTCTCTGGGATTATTTCTGGTGGTGCTGGGGACCGTATGCTGTGCCAGGATCAAACCAAGTTTGCCAGCATGCAAGGCAAGTGCTTTAACCCATACACTATCTCTCCTTTCAAAGTAATCTCTGACGTTAAAATCACATAGGCCAGGCTTTCAAAACACAGAAATCTCAAGTCCTACTTTGTCATAGTCTCTCTGAGTCTCACTTTTTCATATGCAAAATAAACACAAAGTCTCTTAGGCAGTGATCTTTGCAAACACGAAAAAGTACAGTCATATCTGAGAATTTATGGACATGTAGTAATTATTCTAATGATTATTTACATATAATATATGAAAAAGATTTATATTTGACTATTTTAAGCAATCCAAGTGGGAATAAATCTAGAATTTGAACTCATATCTCCTGATTCATTATAAAATAAGAGTCTATTTAGAGATGGAAAATTCTAAACTCCTTTTTAATATGATATTGTGTACAAGTAGCACTGTTTATAGGAACATATATAATTTAATGTTCTTTGAATCATTTTCAAAAATCTCAGAGCAAAGTGAAGTAGGAAATGTCAATAAAGTAATCAAAGTTGGTGGTGTGCAAAAAAATTGGAGGGTGCCTATTTGAGTCATGTCTTCATATGCTATTGCAGCTTATTAAGTTGCCTTCAATTTAGCCACTCAGTACATAACAGTTAACATGTAAAATCTTCTGTGAGTTTGAAGTCCAGGCACCTGTAGCTTGGCAGAAAGCAAAGTATCATATACTCCAACGCTCCTCTTGAGGCTCAGTGTTGTGAGTACAGTTTGGTTTCTTGCTGTTGCAGAATGAAATATCTACTTTCTTGCTTGCTGTTTCCTAAGATGGTTTTCAGCATCAGCCTTTTCTCTGGCACTTGACTGCCATCTTGGTCTTCTCAGGCTAGTAGCAGATCTTTTTCCTTCGAATCTACTCAACACTAAAATGTTATCCAATTATGTCAGATTCACTGAAGACCTTTCTCTTGAATAACTCATTCATCTACATGGATGTAACCCTTCCCTCAACTTCCTTTTTTCCTAAACTCTTCTTTTGTTATATAAAAGCCCACCAGTATTGCAGGGCTTTCCCCCACCATGGTGGGTGGGATTCTGGATAAAAAAAAAAGGTTCTGGCCTTGGGGCTGGAGAGAGAATGAGCACATGGCAGAGAGACTCATGGCAGAAAAATGGCATAAGGAAAAAGCAGATTAACTCCAATAAAACTTTAACTCACTGGTTTGCTGTTATTTCTCCCCTGCTACCCTGCTTCATCAGACCCATCTACCTGAGGGACTAGAAACACTGCACCTGAAGTGGCCTCATCCAACTCATGGATTTATATTTTAATTTTTATTGTACACATAGAGACTTTCCTTACATCTGTACAAGCCTCCTGCTGTTCAATGGAAGATGATCATGGAGCGGTATGCTGATCTGAACTCAAGTTTTATCCTATTGGGTGAGAGGAGCTTCACAGGGTATATAAACCAGTGTATATGTCTTGGCTACCATCTTACACTCCTGACCAGCAAAGTCACAAAATAAACTTGATCTCAAAGAAGACCCAGCAGATCACATTAACTCAAAGAACAACAACAACAACAACAACAACAACAAAATTATGAAGATCCAAAAAAGCAGTTTAAAATGCCCTGCCAAGCCAAAGAACAGAAGTAATTTCTGCTTGAGGGTTTCAGGAGCACACCAGAGATAAAAAGTAGAATGTATTTATACAGAGAGAGGAGGCAAAAGGAGGAATGGAATGGAGAAGCACATTCCAAGGCACAGAAAGAATTTTGGGAAAAGTAATTTGGTCAGATTGACAGATTTTGAGTATTCCATAATTTTCTAAGAATCTCTTGGTTTGAAGCTCATGAAACTCACAGGCAATTTGATGAATGCTCAATTTCTTCAATGCTCTAGTCTACTCATTTTTTGTGGGCTTACTCAGGGCTCACTACTGACTCTGTGCTTGAGGATCACTCCTGGTAGTATTTGGGGGATTGTAGGATCAAATGCTGGTCAGGCCATATGCACAAACAATTTCCCTAACCACTGTACTAACTCTTTGTCCCTAGTCTGCCCTTGCTTCTTAAGGCACTGCTTGGTCAAGATGATACAAGGCTAGCTGGGATACTTTGTACACCGTGTTGTGAATTTTATGCTCAGAACACCCTTCAAGAATTGGGAAAAGTTGTTTCATTCCCACATTTTCTGACAGAAAGACTCTCAATCGAGGAATTTGTGTATGTCTTTTACAAAGCCCCCACATTCCTTTCCCCTGCATGGAGATGTAGGGTGGAGCAATTTGGAGACATGGGCTTTGTTCTCTGAGCTTTTGATGCTTTTCTTTCACCTCAGGGGCCAGATTGCCCTAGTCCTCTCTGTGTCAGGAATGTGTGTCACTGAAACTTAGAAGAACCTAGAGTAGCCTCAATGGCTATTCATGGGTCTCTGCTGGAACCTCATTGATGATTCTCTCTGACAGTGATTAAGTTGCTTCATCTTTCATCTGCAGGACTTAATACTTCACCTGACATCACAGTTGACACAGGATACCCTTTGAATAATGATTAGGTGAGGCTAGTTGGGAGGGATGGAAGCAAAATGTTGATAGGCTACCATGCTTTCAAAGGAAAGTATTTTCTTTTCCTCTTTCTTTTTTTTAAACTTTATTTATTTATGGATTAGTTGGTTCTTGGGCCACAACCAGCGGTGCTCAGGGGTTTTTCCTGGCTCTGCACTCAGAAATCACCCCTGGCAGGCTGGGGAACCATATGGGATGCTGGAAATCAAACCAGGTCCCTCCCAGGTCAGCAACATGCACGGTAAATGCCCTACTGCTAGGCTATCTCTCTGGTCCCCAAAAGAAAATCTTTGAGGGAGGAAATCAGTTTTCCAAAATGGAATATTCTGCTTTGGAATGAGAAGTAATACCATCACTAGCAGTGATCAAAGACCCAGAACTCTGCATATCTTAATCAGAATTAAAATAGAAACTATTTTTATAGCTCCAGTTAATTATCAAATTATGGTTTTGATCCTAATTGTTTCTGAAAGTTAGTGCCTTTCTGAATGGGCTTGTTTGATTCTAGGCCACAAGAAATAAATAATTTTGTGTGCCTGGCCATGATTTCTGCACCATATTCTACATTTGGATCACATTATTGCCTATGACACTTACAATCTGGAAGATGAGATTTTTCCCCCTACATTTAAATATGATATGTGAACTATAGTAAAATCATACAGCTTCGTTCTATCACAAAGTCATCATTAGAATGGAAAAGTGTCACACCATGACTGGACAGAAGCCTACAAGACAAAATAAGATACCAAGATAAAGTAAAACTGCACATTTGTACACATCAATCTGTGAGTTCTTCTTACATTTCCCTGTGGCATCGAGAAGCTAAAGGAGCAGATATGCCCCCCCCAGTCTATGAATTACAATAGACAAGGACCACATTAGGCTGGGATGAAACCAACCGATACAGAAAGTTCTTGAGTTAGTACCTGGCGTGCTGATTTTAGCAGCAGGAAGGGCAATGGATACCGAGGGACAATCAAAAGAACACCTCCCACTATTGAAGACTGGGTGGGATTGATCCACGGGCAAAGAACAAAAGATTTGCAGGGTAGCTAAGCAACTGTGACCCGAGAATGATAGACACCTATAACTACCCCCAGTCTCAGAGAGCCTGTTTAGGGCAGTATTTGCTGGGAATATAACCAAATGCTCCGAGATGAAAGAAGAATGGAAACGGTTGGGTATCTGCCAGGGGAAGAAATGATGGAAAGTGTTTGTTAGAGAACAGAAAACAAAGCTATATTTCTTTCAAATGGAAGATGCCCTAGTTTTAGTGCTAATGAAACAAAAACAAGAACTATTTATTGAAGTCTTCTCTCAGTAAAAAAAAATATCTCTGGAAAGATTTTTCCTTCCTCGAATTCCAAATTTCACATTACAAAAAAGTTGTTTACTTCCATTAATCATAGGAACTGGAATATTATTGCATGATTCCTTTATTTTGTGTTTTAAGGAGCCTCCTTCCTTTCATCCAGCTAATGAACCCCAGCTTTTGGCATGCAATTTCATTGTGATTTTAGAAGCAGGAAAAAGAGAAGTTAGATAGAAAAAGAAGTGTTCTTCATATAAGATTTGTTGCTTTGTATCTTTTACACTATAACAACTGGCATTTCTCTCTCTCTTTTTTTTTTTTTTGCATTGTACTTGTTATCCGCTCCTTTTTCAAAAATTATCTGCAGAAGAAAAATGTAAATGTTTTTAATCAGAATCAATAAGAATGGTTAAGATTCATGATTCAGAAGGAAGATTATAGGTAACCCCCTCTCATTTTAATCTTTTTGGCTTTGTCTGTTTAAGGGGGCTACACCTAGCTATCTATGCTCAGGCTTTATTTCTGACTTTGCATGTTAGAATCATACCTGGTGGGGTTCAGGGCAGCATTTAGGGTGCTGGGGAATAAGGCAAGTACCTTACTTGTTGTACTATTTCTCTGACCCCTTAATTTTTTTTGGGGGGTGAGGGGAACAAATGGGCTACACCTGATGCTCAGGAGTTATTGTTGGCTTTGCACTCAGAAATTACTCCTGGCAGGCTCGAGGAACCATATGGGAAGCTGGAGATAGAACCAGATTGGCCACGTGGAAGGCAAATGTGCTGTCTCTCTGGCCCCAGACCCCTAAATCTTTTTAAAGGGGTCATTATGAAGACCCTAGGACATCCCTCTCAGGATACTCATCCTGACAGTGCTGTCAATATGGCTCAGCCTTGCAGTACTCAGGGATGGAACTCAGGGGCATCAAAAATAGCAGACGTGTGCTACACTTTGAGTCACATAGAGTTAGTTCCACTCTCTCATTCTACTTTCTTGATGATATAAGAAAACCTCTTTTTCTTTGCTTTTTTATTTTATTTTATTTTATTTTATTTATTTTATATTTTATTCTTTTTTGCTTATTTGAGCCACACCCGGTGAGGTTCTGGGGTTACTACTGACTATGGGCTCAGAATCGTTCCTGGCTTGGGACGTTGGGGATTTGAACCATGGTCTGTCCTGGGTCAGCCACATGCAAGGCAAGTGCCCTACTGCTGAGCTACCTCTCCGGCCCCTCGTTTTGCTTTTTTAAAAAAAACCTTTTCCCCCCCTCTATCAAAAGTATTTTGGGACAGATAATTCAAGTTCATTTTACTTCATGTAAGTTAATATTTTTTCTTCGAACATAAATATTCTGAGACAAATAATTTAGTGGGGATCTAGTAGGGATGTTACAATTTAGAAGAATTCAGTTTAGAATATATATTTTTTGGGGGGGGTCTGCACCCTGTGTCGCTCAAGGGTTACTCCTGGCTAAGCGCTCAGAAATTGCTCCTGGTTTGGAGAACCATATGGGACACCAGGGATCGAACTATGGTCCTTTCTAGGCTAGAGCACACAAGGCATACATCTTACAGCTTGCACCACTGCTCTGGCCCCTCAGTTCAGATTATAGAACTGCTTATTCCACCAAAGTACCTTCAATTCCTGGAAATCTGCTAACCAAAATTGAGAACTTTTGTACAGAGTAATCAGAAATAATCACTGATAAGGATTTATTCAGTGTGAGACTGCAAACGTTATCTCATTCATTTGCATATCCACTCTTGCTATGCTGAAATACTACTCGCAATTTGTTCTTCATTTACCAAATGTTCCCCATCTTCTCATAGTTCATACATAGGGACCACATTTCCTTTTCTTTTCATAACCTTAACGTCTCCATCATGAATGTGAAAGCAAAAATTATTTCGTTCTGGTTTACATAGGTAAATACTAAATTTGTAGAGAAAAACGCAAAGTAACTCTATATCCTGTATGAATAAATCACCGACAGTCAAAAAAGGCTTGCTAATAGTATCTAGTTTTGAAGAATATGTGCTATGCATGACATGCATGAAACATACAATACTTACTATGTATATTGCATAAACATGATAATGTATGTAATATACATATGACATATACACTATGTATATTGCATATACATTTACATAGTTTGTATATTACATATACATGTGTACATACATATACATGGTATGTATATTACAAAAATATTATTTCCAAAGATTAAAGCCTCATGTATGCTTTTTCTCTAAGTACTTCCTAACCCCTTTCTTCCTCTTTCATTTTAAAAAATATAGAGCATCACCAGGTGTGGCAAAATACTATACATTTTTGCCTATATTATACTTAGAGAGATATGGACATTAAACTGTCCCTTTTGGTAATGCAAAAGTAAGGAAAATTAGTGTCTCTTTCAGCAGAATTAGTCAAAGTAATTTTCCTGCTCTTCTAAAACATATGATCCATTTATAGATTCCTGCAAATAAAGTGACTGCATCCAATTTTTTTAGACCACTGGTTGTATATGCCAAATAGTGTCCATAAATCCCTTTGACTCGATGGCTATCACTCTAATTACCAAACTTAACTGCCAAAGTAAATCGAGTGTGATCTGAGATAGAAGTAAACTTAACATAAATGTTTATTTAACAAGCAGTTACTCTGTGTTATCAAATCACCATAGAAAGTAAGTCCCTGTTCTACATTGCCTTCCTCAAGAGATATAAACTGTCCAAATTCATAAGCAATATATGCTAATTAAAAACTTACTTTAAACAAAAAAAAAGAAATAAAACAATATCAATGATTTAAAAGAAAAACAACATCTAGAATTTGTTCATAGTTGCAAAACTAAGAGACAATACATTTAATATTTTGGTTTATACATTTCTAGCCTTTGTATTCAGGTTCAAGTTACAAACATGTAACCATACTGTAAAATTCTTTGTAGATTGGCTTTTTCTTTCTTCAATATCATCATATTTATTGTTATACTCTATATAGGAATTTATTATTTTATAATAAAAGCATTTCTCTTACTGAATTATACATGTTCATGACGAACATTTAAAAAAATTTATATGGGGAAGTTTTGGGTCAGACCCAGCTTGCTCTCAAGGTTTACTCTGGGTACTGCACTCAAGAATCATTCCTGATGGCCTCAGTGCACCATATTGGATGTAGGGATTGAACTCATGTTGACCACATGCAAAGTAAGCTCCCTACCCATTGTTCTATCTCTCTGGCCCTGACATCATAGATGTTTTAATCCAACACAATCATTCTACTGTTGATTGTTCTTCAGTTCACTTTTTTTGTAGCGTTCTGAAGGTTATTCAAGAAAATTGAAACCCTGTGCTAACTGAATTTTTAGTTAATTCCTAAGTTACGTAATTTTCTTTACAAAATACTAAAAACAATTTTATTTTCCAGATGTTGAATAACAGAAGGCTTATTATTACTTTAAATTAAAAAACTATTGCTGATTCCTTATTGTACCTTTTTTCTTGAATACATTTTATAGAGGTGATATTACTTTATAAATTTGAGTCACAGCATTATAAGTCAGCATCTGTATACACTACATGATGATCACCACCACAACTTAACTTTCCATGCATTTATTTCAATCCCCACTTTCTTTCTTCCCTGGTAACCATTATTCTGTCCTCTGTATCTGGGAGTTTTTTTTTTAATAATAATTTTTATTTTGACCAAAGTGGATTACAAATCTTTCACAGTAATATTTTAGGTACACAGTGGCACTCCCACCACCAATGTTTATTTTTGGTTTGTTCATTCTCTTTGTTTCTTTATACTCCACACATAAGCAAGATCATCTATTTGTATTTCTCCATTTGATTTATCATGTAAAATAATGTTCTCTACATCCATCCTATTATAAATGGAAAGGATTCATCTCTTTATAGATGAGTAGTAATCAACAGATTTTATTGTGTATTTACCCCCTAGATCTTTACCCCTTAAAATAGTTATTTCATAAAATTTTTTTATTTTATGAACAAACATTAGTTAACTGACTTCCTTTCAGTGAATCATCTATCTTTTAATTTTATATAAATATGATGAATTTTTGTGAACAAGTCTAATTTTTTTCCTGAATAAATTAATAAAGAAAAATTGAAGCAATACATATTGTAAAAGTATATGCTTTAAAAAAGACTTTTAAAAGATCTGAACCCCGATGTTGACCCAGATAATTTGTATTAATTTACATGTCTATCAGCAAGATACTACTTCATTTTTTAGTATTACTGGCACTACTTATTAACACAAAAATTATTTTTACTTTCCCTTTTTACTATCTTGATAAATATCCATGCTGGCAAATATATTTAGAAAGAATATACATATAAAAGTCCAAAACAGATGTAATTTTTGTACTTTTGGGCAGCCTTTCTACTTTTTGTACTTTTATACTTGAATTTTCCAGTTTTTACTTCAATCATAAATTGGTTAACACACATGTTTTCATCATCCTGATTTCAAAAGATTAAAATAAAAATGAAGAACTCAACCACTATTGTGATTTAGGATATTTTATTTGGTTTAAATATTTGACAATATATTCTTTTGTGAACCAATATCTGTTGATAGGAATTTCTGCCACATTTTAGTTCATTTCCTAAAAACAAAAGCAGCCAGTGTCTAAAAGCTATTGTTGTCTTTCAAACAAACTGAATAAGGAACTGTCAACACTTTAGAATTGGAAAGTCTGGTATAGATTATGTTCCCAAAAGCAAAGCCCTGGATATCACACGTGCATCGCTCCATAACTTGTCTATGATTCCATGACTACACTCAATATTTCTTCTTTCTGTTGTTTCTAACTAACGCTATTAACATCTTCTAGGATGCCACTCAGTAAGCTGCAGAAATATGAAATTGGGTTAGACAAGAGTCAAGTCAAAATTGATTTGAATAGTTTGGTTCTTTATGTGTAGCATGCCAGGTCACATTGGAGAATTCAGAGAAATTTTTCAGAAACTATAGGTAGGGAGTGATAGTACAATGAGTAGAGTACTTAACTTGCTGGATTCGATCCCTGGCACTACCTATCAGTCTCTTAAGCCCCACCTGCTAAATTCAGGGGGAATATCCTTGGAAATCTGAGGTGTGTTCTCTCCTCAAACAAAACAAAACAAAAAACATAAAAACTGTAAATAAATAGATAATTTAAATATTTAGGGTTGAAAGAACAAAGTGAGGAGTGTAATGTTTTGTTGTTTGGCAAGATTTTTTGTTTGTTTGCTTGTTTTGGCCCCACTGAGTGCTACTAAGGGGTTCTTCTGACAGGCACAGGGGATCAAATGAGATGCCAGGGATCAAACTCTGGTGGGACATGGAAGACAAATACCATACCCCCTGGACTTTTGCCTCTGCCCCCTGGCAAGATAATTTTATTGCTTTGCCACTCTTTTTTTCTCTTTTTTTTGGGACAAACTGGTAGTGTTTATGGAACATTCTTAGTGGTGTCTGGAGAACCATATGTGGTCCAACTTGGTTTGACTGCATCCAAGGCAAGTGCTTTAAACTCTGTATTATCTCTTCTGCTTTTAGTCTTGCCTTTCAATCTTTGTTCTCTGAGAGAGGAAGAGTTTTGGAGAAAAATGTTCATAGATAAACAAAGCTGGTGTGGTGGAGTCTGCTTTGTTCTTTCAACCCCTCAGTCTGTGAAATGTGTGTATCTGAGAACCAGAGGAAGCAGGGCAGTAGAAAAAGAGGTAGGTAGAAGAGTAGAGAGAATAGATCATACTTGCCCAGAATTGAGGTTCATGGGTACTGAGATATGGTGGCCTTGGAATAGGAGATAAGAAGCAAGAAGAGATTGGAATGGACTTCAGTCTGTGTAGGCTCATGTTGCTGGATGTAGCTGTGGCACTGTATGTCCCTCTGCCCGTGGTGTGTGTGTGTGTGTGTGTGTGTGTGTGTGTGTGTGTGTGTGTGTATGTGTTTAGTTTCTCCATCAAGCAAATAAGGAGAACAGTAGAGAAAGGGAGATGAGGAAAACTCAGCTGGCCTATAAAAAGAAGAGTCAGTGTGGCTACTTCTCTGGAATGATATTGGTAAGTCTCCTTCCAGATCCAATAAAATTATATAAAATATAAAATAAAATATAAAATATATAATATAATATATACAAATAAAATAAAAATAAATCTTATATCATATATTTATATTGCTTTATAAATATATATTTTGATTATATAATATGTAAGTATATATTTGTATAATGTGTATATATTACATATAAATATTTATATATAGCATTTTGTAGTTTCAACTCTTCTTAGAACATGAATTTTATTTATTTTATCCATTACCATAATAATATTTTAATAAAATGGGGTATGTGGTGATAGTGTGAAAAGAAAACATGGTAATTAGGCAACATCAAAATGAAGTTAATTATTGCCTTGATGATTAAAGTGGTTTGTATACAATAACTCAGATAGTGCCAAGTGTGTCTCAGAAGACTTCCTTCATGCCAGCCCTCCTCAGGCAATGGATATCTCATCCATGCATATCTAGAACATATACTGACTTAGTGTTCCCAGAGCCAGATCAGACATGTGTTTTGGTACTGCTAATTTTATGGGACTTTCTCTCCCATTATTTTATTATATCTTAGGGCAGATGCACTAAGCCCATTTAATTTTTTGTATTTGTTTGTTTGTTTTGGGGTCACACCTGGTGATGCTCAGGGATTACTCCTGGTTTGGGGGACCATATGGGATGCTGGGGATTGAACCCAGGTCTGTCTTGGGTCAGCTGCGTGCAAGCTCCTACTGTCCTACTACTGTGAACTAAGCCCATTTGAGAGCTTTCATATTAGAACCTAGAATTGTTTGCTTGCTCCATCAGCAGCCAAATGTCTCTGGGTAGCAGAACTTTCAGAGATGCTGCAAGAACCAGTGGCCAAGTACTCCCCAAAACAAGATATACACTTGTGTACACTCACCTGAATTTTGTCACTCACGGTGTTTTTCTCAAGCTTCAATTTCTTTTTCTCTTTCTTTTCTAAATTTTGGGCCACACCTGGTGATGCTCAGGGGTTACTCCTGGCTATGCATTCAGAAATCGCTCCTGGCTTAGGGGATCATATGGGACACTGGAGGATTGAACCGTGGTCTGTCCTGGGTCAGCCGTGTGCAAAGCAAAAGCCCAACCACTACGCCATCACTCCGCCCCTCAAGCTTCAATTTCTTACCATGCCAAGCTACCCTACAATTCTTTGTGGTGAGGATCCATACTTATTTATTCCCCTCTCCCACCATTGCTTTCTTATTCCAAGGAAGAAAAGAGAACACAGCAAGGTAAGGACTGGTCTCTTAGAATTTTCCACCAACTCTTTGGTTGTGCTGTTGTATTTCATAGGATCCCTGCATCTTAGATCCCAAATACCCTGTTAGTGCCTGATGCCATTTTCTTTGTCCTGGTGTTGTTGTTGTTGTTGTTGTTGGTTTTTAATTGTATATCTGATTCCAGTCAAAGTTATTTTCCCCAGCTCTGTTCTGTGTCATCTCAACAGTCAATGCAAGCACTGTGCATTTCTTCCTAGCCTGTTTAGTCAATGCAGAGAATGAGTAATCAGGTAGTATGTGATTTGCAGAACTTTGTCTTGTAACATACATAGGTTTAGTTTGGTTGCCAAAACCCCTTTCAGAAAAATACATCCCACTTTTTATTTTCCCCATCTTGCCCCTAACAGCTAATGCTTTAAAGGAAGGTGTGTTGGTCCGAACAAATGAGAAATCATCTCAGCGTTTTCCTGTCAAAAAAGCAACTTTCTGTATTAGGTAGTTTCTGACATTTTTCCAATTTGACTTCTCTATAGAACTATAGCGGAGGACAGTAATGAGTTTGCCATGGCAATTTCAGGTTTCTGCACTATATAAATCCTATTCTATCATGCATAATAATTAAGGTTATTAATGAGGGATTGAATGAGTAGAAAATCAGTATATGGAGCCACCGTGATTTACTTGACGTAGGCTAATAATCATACATTATATGGCATTTGCTGCTTCCTCAGGCTTGGAATAGAAGCTATAGTGGCAAAGAGCATTGTGAGCAAATCCGCACTAATGAAGTAACATTTGGAGCCCAGCAGGGGATAAAAAGGAAGGTATTGTTATTGTGCATACCACAGTATTGTCCTTTACCATTTGGGGCTGCATTGAAATGCTTAAGTAATAATTGTCTATGCAGTTATAAAAGAAAACTCCAGCCAAGTTCCAAGCATCTTTTGAAAAGACTGGAGGGTAGAAATCAGACAGTGGGTGTGTTGTGAAAACCAGCTCTTTGGGGAGGGGGACTTTGTGGGAGTAGCAGTTTGAATCCATAATAAGACAAATTGGAATCTAAACAACTTGAGATTGATAGGTTAAATTGTTTACACAAAATTGCTCTGAAGTGACAGATCAGCTTTTCAAGGCAAGGTCTCTGAATTCCTATTGGGGCATTCTTTGATATTTACCTACAATTGTGCAGGCCAATGGGGGAAGTTTTGGTAAGGGGGTTGGTTAGATTTGCTTCTTATTCTTTTGGATTTATGTTTACTTTACTGAAAGAGGCTGCTTTTGAAGGGAAATAGATGGACAATTTTCAAAGGAAGTTAGAAACTGAAGAAAAACATGTAGACCAGTTCCAGCAGTTTGAAAACTGAAACCATCTGAGGATGTCTCCAAAGGCAGGCATTTAAGAAAGTTGGACTCTCTCTGTTAACTCCCGATATTATAGACTGCAAGTCAGAGGTGAAGGCTCTAGTGAATTGATTCCCGATAAGAATTCTCTTCCTGCGTTGTAGGTAGCTACCATCTTGTTGAATGTTGACGTAATTCTTCTGTGTGTGCATACTATGGAGAAGGAGAACCAGTGCTGCTTACAAGAGGTCCAGTTCTTTAAAAGCAGCCTGTCCTTCTGATGTCTTCTAAACCTGGTGGCCTCCCAATGATTCTGTCCCTGAATGTCTTCATGTGATGAGTGTGGCTAGAGCTTCCAGTAATTTTCAGAGTGGAGAAAGATAATTTGGTTCATATCAATGAATGAAATCTCATGCAAACTTTGGAATAGGCCAATTGGAAAGCTGACCATGTGTTTTTTTCTATTCCATTCTATTCCATTCAGTTTCATTCCTTTCCATTCCATTTTATACCATTCCATTCCATGCTCCATTTTGTTCCAATCTATTCCATTCTATTTATTCTGTTCCAGTCTATTCCATTTCGTTTCATTCCATTCCAGTCCAATTCATTCTATTCCATTTTCTTTCATTCATTTCTATCCCATTCCATTCCTTTCTGCTTTATTTCATTCCATTCCATTCCAGTCCATTCCATTCCATTCTGTTCTATTCCATTCCAATCTGTTTCACCCTAATCTTTAATACTACCATACATATCATTTATCTTCTGGTTTAATAGGTGCCTCTTGATCCCCACCTATGAACCTAACATATGGTTTCCTTTATTTTTTCTTTCTCCTTTTACAATTCTTTCCCATCTTCCTATCAGATTCCTCTTGGTAAATAAGAACAGTTCCTTTCATTTACTTTCTACTTTGTCCCCACCTCACACTAATTACAACTTACTAGCTGAAGTACAGGGGGATGTTTTTCCCCCAACAAATTGGAGTTTAATATATTATCTCATTTCAGGACAGTGACTTAAGCACTCTACACTAAAATGCTCTTCTTTGGTTGTTTTTGGCCACATCTGGTGCTCCTCAGGGCTTATTCCTGACTCTACACTTAGGGATCATTCCTGATGAACTCTCAAGACTATATGGGGTACTGGGGATCAAACCCAAGTCAACCATATGCAAGGGAAATGCCTTTTCTGCTGTACTATTTATCACTCAGCACCCCTAAAGTGCTCTGGAGAGATGACAGGGCTAGTAACAATGGTGCTGTTTATTGCGTATATTTCCCAAACATTCTAAGTTTGTCTCACAACAAACTGTACCAGGTGTATGGAAGTTGAATGAACTCTCTATCTGAGGAATCCTTGTCCCATTATGAGAAACATCTACAAGAGAAGATGAATATTGGATGTCCTGATATCTGAAGTTAACTTCTGAAAATGTAAACCTTGAAACTGTTCCCCACTTTAAAGACAAATAACTTAGCTTCCCTAAGTCTACATTTATCTTCTATAAAGTAAGAAGATGATGCTAGTCACCACCTTATACAGTTTGATAGAGAAGTAAATGCCATTGTGCCTGCAAAGTTTGAGTTTGTAGCATAAACTCTAGTCACTAATGTTATTATTGCCAAAAATAAGTCCACAATGTTGTAATAAATGGTACAGTTATTGAGTCTTTACTATGCCTAACTCACTGGGTTGGGCATGGAGGACTCAGTCATAAATCTCTGCCCTCTGAGATTTCTATGAGATAGGCATTAATCAAAGTTTAGACAATTGCCACGTGGAACTGTGATACTACAGGGAACAATTATTTCTGCTGCTGTGGAATTATAGGACTGGGGCAGTGGTATTTGGGCTGTAGGGTCTATGAAGGAAAGACTTGGAAGTAAACTCCATGGGCCACCCAGCATTGCTTTATCAAGACAATAATCAAGAGAAATATTAGGAGCTCCCCCAAAGCTAGTCAGGTTCTATTTCTTTCTGGCATTGCTGGTCAGCAGAATGAGTTAATGACCAAAACAAAAGCAAAGTATACCAGACGAGACTACAAGCCCCCAGATGAGGCAGTGTAGTAATTTTTTTTTAATGTAAAAAGGTATTTTTCCAAGAACATCCAGATTATGTGAGCAGAAGAAAAGGTGGACTTCATTGAGCCCAAAGTCAAGCAGTTCTTAATACAACTGTTCATGTCCTCCACCCCCAAGGCAGTGAAAGCGTCATGGTAATGGTGAAATTCAAGTGGTGGGTTTATACAATCATTCTACCAAACAAATGCATGCAGGCAAAAGCCAGTGTCAGAAAGTTCTGTGTGTGGAAAGAGAATTTGTTCCCTGGAAAGAAGAGAGAAACAGAATTGATAACTATTTAAATAATACATCATCTTGCTCATATGTCTGAGTAGTGCCTTTTTTTTAAAGTCAACTTTTTGGCCCAAGTTCATTTGTTTTGTGTAGGGAGGTGTATAATAGAGGAGGCCAGTGAGCTGATTTTTATAGAGTTCATTTGTAGTTTAAACAAAGATGGAGGGATTTGAAGGATAAAGACCTCCTGAAATATAGTAGATTTTGAAGCCTTTTTTTCCTCTACCAGAGTTTTACTAATTCCCCTATGCCCTGCTTCCTTTCTGAGTGAGTAGGGCATGTTCTATATATTTTTAGCTGTGATTCAAAGAAAAATTCAACTTGAATTCTGAACAGAATTTCATATAACCAGCCTCTTTCCCTTTGGCTCATTCTCTATAAGCAAATAAGGGTTACCCATACACAGCATAGTCTTAGGATAAGTAATAGAATAAATAAAAACTGTACTTGTAAAACCTCTTTTAATATGAAGCATAATTCACAGCATGTACAGAAAGGACTAGAGAATTTGTATTTGTAGCATGAGAAGATTTGCTTTGTAATCTGAAATAATAAGAAAAGCCATTAAAGAAATGGAAGTTCTCAAGTTCCCTGTGATGCAGACTTCTGCCTTCTATAACAGAGGGCCTTGTAAATGTTTTTAGAAACTGGATGATGACATGGGCCATCTTTCATGTACTAGCTAACCATATATCCAGACCCAAGTTCTTCCAACAATAAGAGATATTTTTTTAATTTTTCAGTGTAGCTCTCATTTCTCCAGGAGGGAGGTTATGATTTATTCCCATGCAGAGTTGCAAAGCAAACAGTCATGCAGAGTTTCATTGTAGAACTTTCTCCTATATTTGGTAGTGGGAGTGTTGACTTCTCTTACTGAGTAATTGTACAGTATTTATTTGGTTCTCATCTGACCAAAGGAATTGTTGACATTTAGGTAGCTTCTGGCTATCAGCTAACTACTTATTGAAAACTATTAAGCAGCTATCATATTATTGAGTCTAGGGTTATATAAAAATGCACAACACCATAGATAAGAAATACCAATGAAAGATAGACCAGCTGGTATGATGGAAGCTCAATCAGAAGATAAAGCATTTTTTAATCATTGTGTGATTTCATCATTTCCTCAGGAATTTGCTGCAATTTGGGTGGAACTGTGGAACATCATAGTAAATGATGAAAGTCAGGTGAAGTAGGGCAAATACTGAATAATCACATACCTTTGGTGTATAGTGTAACAGGAGAAAGGAATACAAGGTACCAAAGAAGGGCTACCAAAGGTTCCATAAACCCTACATTATAAAAATTAGAAGTGGAAGGAAAGGAAATCCTGGGGCATTTAAGAAGAGATAGACAGACAGGAAGTAACAGGTGTAGATGCTAAGGCTCTTAGCACATAGGTGGAATATATGTGTTATATATGTGGTCCATATATAAAGCACAGAGTCAGCCACAGTACAAGAAAGAAACCCAAACTACAATAAATTAACTGAAATGTGTGCCTGCTAAGGAGGCAGTCTGATGGGTGAGAAGGAACCAAGGGACGTTGGTGGAGGAAAGCTCACATAGTTGATGAGATTGGTTCTGGGACATCGCATGTCTGAAACTTAATTATGAACAGATTTTCTAAACCCTGATACCTAAATTAAAAAAATGAATTTGAAGGAAAAAACATTATTCATTATCTTTGAATATACTGGTGCTTTTAGGTCTGGAGGCCCAGGGTCTAGAGGCGATTGAAGACTTTTAATAAAATGAATAAAAAGATGAATAACTGCAATGAGCTTTGAGTCTGAGTGACGCTCTTTGAAGCTATCTAACAGACCTTTTGCTCTAGTATAAATTAATGAGCTGAAAGAGTCTAAGAGAACATCTAGTTCAACCTTCAGGTTTTCTAGCACAATCAGAATTAGCATCTATTCTAGATAAGTTTCTAGGTCTCACTTTTGCCCTCCATAAAATGGTGTTATTAATGCTACTTCCTCTTTCCATATATAGTATTAATTACATCAATAATATAATGAATCATATGAATCATATATTATCATATATGATATAATTAAATATAAGGATTATAATATATAATGTAGAATACAATAATTTAATATATTATACATACTATGTGCATAAAATATATTATGATTATCATATTATATAATATTATAATTATATGTAAAATAAGGGACATGCTTCTAGGAAAGCTATCAAAATATAATAAGAACACTTTTAACCAACAGTAGCAGTTGTGTGATAAGGAAACTGATTCCAGAAAATGGAAATGATTTTTCTACGATCTCATCAATGATTGGGGGAAGACTAAAAATCAGAACTTAAATCTACTCCACTGTCCATTGATCTCTTCTGGGGCCTTATAATTCTTTGTGTGAATAAAATAGTAATGAAGGAGAAACATTTTTTCTCACTTTTCTGAGTTAGGGTTCACTGGCCCATGAAACAACTGTCTGATTCGTGCTTTCACTAGTCACCTAAAGCTCTTGGAAACACATGAAAATGTTGTGCTCTTAAGGCTACTGGCTCAAACTACATCACCACTTACCTTTATCAAGAGGGCCGGTACAAAGCCTACATTCAATATTAAAGATGAACTTCCAACATATATAAATTTATTATGGACTGCTTTTCGTACACAAAATATCTTTACTCTGTGACAAAGGAATTAGCCTTGCAGCTCAAGTTTGCTAATCCAGGTTTGATGAAAATATTTTGTATAATAATTTTGCCATTTTCTACCTCAATCTTTTTGAGTTCAATAAATTTAAATCAATTGATCCTAATGCTTGGTTTAATTGCAAATTCTAATAAATGTAATCTAGAGGTTTTACAAAAGGATGAGTGTAGAAGAATATTGGAATTCCATAACAAAGTACTTAATTTCTTAGTCAAAAATTACTTGATACTAGAGAAAGTGAATTATATATAAAAGGGAAAGGCTAGTCTTTTTGCTCTTTATTGATTATTTTCTTTTTATTTATTATTTTGCATTTCCATTTTATTTTCTCCAACTATCTAACACGAGTAATTATCAAATTTAGCTTGTCTATTTTTTTTTTTTTTGATATATGACTAGGCGATTTTGTAATCACCCTTTGGTAGAAGGGCAACCAAAATTAAGGTTAAATTTTTTTCCAATGATACACTTAGTTATTTTAGAATCATTTTATCTACAGTTTACCAATGACATGACACAGTGTATGCATGTAAACTGTTTTAGTTTTGTACTAAGGGAGTTTACAAAAATGTGTCATTTTTACAACTAGTTAATTCTGAACTACTACTAAAAATTCCTTGTGGAATGACTGAGTTTTGGCTCGCAGATCTTATCTGTAAAGATCTTGGTCCTTGAATGGAGCATGGTAATTTCTTAGAAAATATACATTACTAGCATTACCATTGTGTATAAGAAATAGAAGAAAGAAAATATTATGTCAAAACCTAATGTGCATAACATACTCTTGGTATACCTGATTAAGTCTGTTTATGTAGGTCAATGGTTACATGACAAAGATAAGACCAACATTTTTTTTTGTTTTGTTTTATGGATATTGGGTTCCATAAAGCAGAACTCAGTACTTACATCTGGTTCTGTGCTCAGTAATCATTCCAGGGGTAGAACTAAGACCCTTTTGTTTTGAATGAGTTGACTTGTTCTGATGCTGGGATGTCAGGACTTCACAGCATACTCTAATTATGAACATAGATTTGAGTTTGAACATATGTGTATTCACTTAGGAAAAAATAAGTAGTATATCAGGAAATTTATTGTGAATAATTATATTAGGTGATTATGGGAGTTTACTAGGCAAATCCCAAAATTTACAGAGCAGTTCCAGCAGTTCCATTGGGATGGGCAAGCTAGAAGGTAGGCATGGGTACATGCTTCTGCCCAGATGCTATTTCTTCTTCCACAGGGGAGCATTATCATTGGTCATAAGTGAGTCCAACTAATGGAATAGGGCCTACCCTTATTATTCAGAATAATTGTCTTAAAGTCAATTTGTACAATATCTTCCTAGGGACAGCTGACTAACAATCTGTTGAACATGTACAATAGACCATCATGCAGGCTCTAATAGTTGTTACATATAGTCCTGACTAAGCTATTGAATCTTTTGTAGGAATTTTTCTCATTTGTAAAAGAATTATAGTATTTGAATACATTATATAAATTTGATTTTAGTATGTATCTTATTTGTATTTATATATTTTATTTTATTTATGTAATTATATATATTTTATATATCTTTATATATTATACATAATATATAATGATATATATATTTGTTAATTGATCTTATTTTTATGTAAGAAACTAATTTGTTCATATGAATGATCTACAGAAAATCTGTTCATAATTAATATATATAATTTGAGAAGTTTAGAGGTAAAGTTTATACTTATGAAACTATTTTTGATTTATGCCATAAGCATATATGTTATTTCCAAGGTTTTCTCAGTGTTATTTATTATTTATATTATTTGTGATAATGCCTAATGTTGGCCTGGGAAGGCCTCAGCAATGTTGGAATGACTCACTTATCTCTGGCATTGCGTGATACAAATAACATAGCATCAGTGGGTCCTTAATGGAGCCACCAGTATGGTTGGCTGAGAATCACCAGTAGATCCTGACCTCCTGAGAAATCTTGAGAGACCCCTACCACTCCCAAAAGAAAATCGACATTCTTCTTCAGGTTTCAAATATGCAATGCGGTATTGTTAGATATAGGCTCGCTGTTCTCTAGGACTAAGTCATCTTGTCTTAACTGAAGTCCAGAATCCATTGCAAATGAGCTCTATGTGTAAGTGATTTCTTTTAATGCTACAGAAACCCTTTCTCTGTAGAACTAACATGATAGCAATAAAATGATTTTGACTTACTCCATGGTCTTTTGAACATTTACCATGAGGCTTGTGATTTCCCCGTGACTCTTTGTAGGCACTTTCTTTATAACAGAAAGAACATGATCCCCTTTCCTGACCATGTTTTCTGCTCTATTAGTTTAGCCTTCTGAAGGAATAATCCATAACTTGAGGCTAACAAAATGGTTGTGTAAGAATTGATTCCTACAATTGGATTACAGTTATGTCCAAAAAAAATGAAAGAAGGAAAACCAAGCAGTTTATAAATGTTGTTAAATAAGAGATTGGCAGCTCTGTACAACTTTTCTCTTTTGTGCTTAGCCATAACCTTTCATATTACAGGACATATGATATTATGTACCTACTTCCTTTGAGTTTCAGTGTGCAAAATTTAATTCAATATATAAACATGCAGGTCTAGAAATGTTCACAGCAAGGTTTGGCAGTTTAAACTCTGTAAATCTTGTCATCACTAATATAAGTCATCTAACAAAAAGTCTGTTAAGAACAATAGATGTGTGTTTGTTGTTTAATTCTGCAGCACTTTTACAAGAACATGTTGGGAATTATTAGCTTCCTCGGATGACGCTAGATTCAACTTAACATGCTGTCCATGATCAAAAATGTTTGGGAAAAATAGGGGCCAGAGTGATGGCGCAGCAGTAGGGCATTTGCCTTGCACACAGCTGACCCAGGACAGACCACAATTCCATCCCTAGGCGTCCCACATGGTCTCCAATCCAGGAGCGATTTCTGAGTGCATAGCCAGGAATAGCCCCCGAGCATCACTGGTGTGGATCAAAATAAAAATAAAAAGTTTGGGAAAGATAATTGTCATAAATTTAGCTATGTTCTCTGATGTAATACCTCAGAAAATGTTAAAATGTGATGCTTTGTCATGTCCTCTCTGTGTTTCACAGACAGAAACTATGTAGTGCTACCCAATGAAGTTAACTATGCCCTCTTTGCCTTCCATTCTCTGATTATTTTTTCAAGTGATGATGACCTACACAATATACCTTGAGACATCTAGGCAACATTAGGTCAATGGATGCACACACTCAAATTTGAATTGTCATCTCAAGTACTGCCCATGTGTGGTACTTGTCAGGATGGCAGCAAGAATAAAAGTCAGAATAGCATTTTTAGTAAAAACCACTAAAACACATAGACTTGACCAGCAAAATTCTTTTAAACAGTTTTTTGTGTTTGATTCTCTAACTGTATTTGACTCAAGTAATTAAGTGAATAGAAAAATTATACACATTCATTTATATGTTGCATAATACAAAACACATAATTCTTTTTTTTAGGGGGGCACACCTGGTGACGCTCAGGGGTTACTCCTGGCTATGTGCTCAGAAATTGCTCCTGGCTGGAGCAGGGGACCATGTGGGATGACAGATTCGAACCACCATCCTTCCTGTGTTATCTCTCCAGCCCCAGAAAACACAATTCTTTTTTTTAATATAATTTTTATTTTGGTCGTAGTGGTTTACATATTGTTGACGATAATATTACAGGTTCACATTTACATAAAATCAGGGGGGTTCCCATCACCGATTTGTCCTCCCTACACCTCCATGTTCATTCTACCTCCCATATCCTCCTCCCTCTCCCCTGGGGTTGCGAGAAATTGTGGTCCCCTCTGTACCTAGCTTACTATTTAGTAGTCTTGGTCTTGGTGCCTCCCTTATTTCCCCTTCTAACTGGGAGGAAAAACTACATAGTTCAAGTTATGTGGTTTTATTTGAAGAAGAGAAAAGTAATAAACTGGGGTAAAAGTCTAATACGCCGAAAATGGGCGGAATCCTTCTAGAGGCTCTCATTGTCGGTTTGAGAGATGGAGAAAAAGAAGGTGAAACACCCCAACAAAAAGAAGAGTCAAATATTCAGTGAGCACTTCAGTGATAACTATAGGCACCACAAAAACAGCCATGGTCTTGAGTTAAAGAACATGGCAGAGCACCTAAAGAAAGAAAAGAAAAGAAGAAAAAAAACAAAACAATATAAATATAAATATGGACAACAGCTTCAATAACCACACCAAAACAAAGCAATCGACAAAAAGTAGATAGGTAAATAATAATAATAATAATAATAATAATAATAATAATAATAAATGAAGAAAAAATATATAAAAGATAAAAATGTTTTGTGCTTTTTGCCTTTTTTTTCCCCTCCTGCATTGGCACAGTAAATATTGGGGTCATTCGAAAAGAAATTCACTTGGCCTAAGCGCTATGGGGGTTTCTCCACCCTTGGGGTATATTGTCATGGGATTAACTATAGACTCTGTTCAGGTTCATTTACTCTACCGGTGGTGCTTTCGTGGCAGAAAACACAATTCTTAAAACTTTTATTTCTCTGCTAGATTGCTAGTTCCTTCTATTCCCCTGTTTCCCTGGCACCATGTTCAGCACCCAGAAGGAAATAAATAGTTCTCTGATGGGTAAATGAATATATATCACTCTGCAAGGGATAGGGGAGGGGAGAGATGAGGGACATTGGTGGAGGGAAGTTGCACTGGTGAAGGGGGATGTTCATTTTTTTTATAACTAAAACCTAACTACAGACATGTTTGTAATCACGGTGCTTAAAGACATTATTAAAAAAAGAACATATACCACTCCTCCCCGATAAAAATCATTTTTATCTGCCCTCTGTCCCAATTGAGAACAATTCTATCACCCTATCCACATTTTGAAAGACTTTTATCTAGTGTGTTTATGATCTATTATTTGCATGTTATGTTTATTATTACTGACCTGTTTTTTCCATTGTTTGCTATTGAAAGATAGAGTAATTACTCTTATCTTTCTTATTACAGGAGATAAACATTATCATGCTGAATTTAGACCACATATGCCTAAAGCAAAGATATTGGGAGCCATGCTTTGAGAAAAATATGTTTCAAGTTTTTTTGAGTCTTTAATTTTTCTTTTTTGAGTCTTCTGTTACCACTTTTTAAAATACTTGCAGAGGACAGAGGTACTTGAAAAGTCACTGACGTGATACTTTGGGCAAAATGCCAAAGAGCATAAGCATCCATGGGGTACGGCATTTATCGAAGAAGATATTTGAGTGTAATGAAAGCATGGTAGTAAATGAATGCAAAATTACCTTATAGATTCATTGTTCACTTACAGGACTGGGGTTTAGCTAAATGATTGTGCTTTGAGAAATAAGAGATTTGTTTAAAAATATACTATCATTAGGATTCTTAAAGTATGAGTTTTAATCATAGTTAAGGGTAGATTTTCTTCCTCTGGGAAAACTCCCCTGCCAGTATAAGCAAGTCAATGAATAATGACTCCGTAGGCTGCACTGTGCATTACTTATGACTTCTCCAAACATATTTAATGTACATTGGGATGCTGGGAAGACGATGCTTTGTATTCTCGGTAAAAATCCAGTGAACACAAAATTAACCAGGCCAGCCTTTTCCATTTTATTTGAAAAAACCAGGACTATTTGTTTGATTGAATTATCTTCCTTTCAACTATTTTCTAAACCTCGTAGAAAGGGAGTCAGGGAAATAGTAAAAAGAATTTAGTTATCATCATTACTCTTTGCTATTAGCTTTAGCAAGATGTGGAAAAACTAAAATGACTGTGATTTGATCTTACCGATTTCTCTCTATTTCTACACACTATCATAACCATCCATTACTTTGAATAATTGAGAAATGTCTAACATTGCTTTTAGATCAATGGATAGAGAGCAGATGACTTTTCTTGTGTCTACTGCTTTTCAGTGGCCTTAGCTTGAAGTAATCCTTTGTATCAGTGACATATTTGAAGAATTCTGTCACCCTTCAATATTCTTACTACAGGAAAGTAGAAGTGTTGCCATTAACTTGGGCTTCAGTTGAATCAAGGGAGATCTGTGATTGGACACCTCACTTGCCACTCTCTCTTCCTGGAAGAAGTTATAGAAAGGTCTGAAATAGCTCCCACCTCAATTCTTCATAGCCAGGTTCTTTGTGGAAACTTACACTAGTGGGTAGAAATGTATTAATTGTTCCTGGCTCACACACAA
This sequence comes from Suncus etruscus, assembly GCF_024139225.1. Lineage (NCBI taxonomy): Eukaryota > Metazoa > Chordata > Mammalia > Eulipotyphla > Soricidae > Suncus > Suncus etruscus. Next base: position 12,547,208 of record NC_064863.1, on the reverse strand, counting down.
ATTAAATTAAGTCCTTCCTATATGAGTGAATTTTTGTTCTTCTATTAGGAGGAACAAGAATATGAAAAACCTTTAGGGCCATATAAAATATATAGAAGTTTGGACCAGAGAGATGACTCCAAGAACTGGAATGCAGATGTGGTATGGAAGGGTCTTGGGTTAATCTCTAGCACTAAATGTTTTCCTGAGACACCTGAGTGTAGTCCAGGTGGTGGTAGTCCAAGAGTGGACTTCATCACCATTGGCCTGAACTCTGAAACCATCAGACCAATCGGGATATTTTGTACGGTTTCTTTTGTTTGTTTTCTTACTTCACCTAAGATGTTTGAAGCTTATGCATGTTGTATTGTGTTTCAGTTCTTCATTTCCTTGTTTTGCCAAAAATGCCCTACAGTTGGGGCATTATAGCACAATATTTTTATTCACCATTTATTCCTATTTTCTCTTTTTTAGCCATTTTACAGAGTTCTATAAACATTTGGTAGGAATCTTTGTGTAAAATTTGGTCTTATTTTTTTGTATGGACACTTCCAAATTAAATTGCTGCCTCATATTGTAATTGTATGCTTAGTATTGTCAGCTCATCAATCATTCTCCAAAGCAGTTGCCCTTTTATATTTTTTCACCAAACATATATGGTTTTGACTTTTCCACATTCTCACCAACACTTAATATTATCTCTTTAGTCACAGTAAACATAAAGTAGGATCTCTTGATTGTTTTGATGTGTTGCTCTAGTGATTAAAGATGTCTATCATTTTAGGCATTTCTTCATGGGCATTATTTATTTACTTTTTTCCTTTTGTAGAACTCAGACCTAAGAACTAAGGGTCTACTACTATCAGATCAGTGCTCTGGGATGACTCTCAGTAGTTGTTGGGGACCCTTAAGGTGACAAGGATTGAACCAGGGTCTTCCACATGCAAAGCATATATGCCCCAGCCCTTTGAGCTGTTTTCCTGGTTCTCCCCTATGTTATTTGGTAAAATTAATAACACAATCCTATGTTCATTTTCAAACTGTGTTTCTTATCATCTAATAGGTGAGTAGTAGGAGTATCATATATTTGAATTCAAATACCTTATTTATGTTTTCTTTTTCTTTTCAAGTTCTTGCTGTGCTCAGGACTTGGCTTCTGGGTCTGTGTTCAGGTATTATTCCTTGCTGTACTATGGTGAAGTCAGTGGAATTGCAGTAAGCCCAGTAAAAGCAAATGACTTCCCTCTGTACAATTCTCCAGAACCTCCAGTGCTTTAATAAATATATAATTTAAAAATATGGGGCTGGAGCAGAGGCGCAGGTGGTAGGGCATTTGCCTTGCACAGGTTAACCTAGAGCAGACCGCTGTTTGATCCTCAGGCATCCATATGGTCCCCCAAGCCAGGGGTGATTTCTGATCGCTTAGCAGGAGTGATCCCTGAGTGTCACTGGGTATGGCCCAAAAACAAACAAAAACAAAAACAAAACAAAAACAAAAAAATATTCTCTCCAGAGTCAGAGTGACAGCATTGAAGTGATTGTCCTATATGCATTACATACTGGGTTAAGTTTTTATTTTTGACTTTGGGTATTATTACAATGGTGTCTTCTATTTTTCTTAAATCCCTCAGATGAGTGAGACTATCCTGTGTCTGTTTCTCTCTTATTTTACTCATCTTAATAATTTCCATGTCCATCCTTGTATAGGAAATTTTCATGACTATTTTTCCTTATGGTTGCATAGTATTCCATTGTGTATATGTACCACAGTATCTTTAGCTACTCATTTGTTATTGGAACCTGGTTGTTTCCAGATTCTGGCTTTTATAAATAGTGCTACAATGAATATAGGTGTGCAAAAGGCATTTTTGTATTGAGTTTTTGTGTTACTAGAGTATATCCCTAGGAGTGGTATAGCTGGATCTTATGGGAACTCAATACCCAGAGACAATAAAGATGAGGAATGGAAGGAGCAGCCCACAATATGAAGCTGACCACAAAGAGTGGTGAGTTCAGCTAGAGAAATAATTATAATATCATGACAATGATAGTGAGTAAAAGAGAGAACGCCTATCTCCAATACAGACATGGGGTGGGAGAGGAGAGAGATGGGTGGGCATTGATGATGGGAAGATTGCAGTGGTGATGGGGGCATTCTTTTTTTATAACTGAAACCAACTACAAACATGTTTATAATTATGGTGCTTAATAATGATATTATTTTAAAATAAATAAAATATATTTTGTTTATTTTGGGGCAATGGGACACACTCAGCAGCACTCAGGTGCTACTCCTGTCTCTGTGCTCAGAAATTGCTTCTGGCAGGCTCAAGGAACCATATGGGATGCCAGGGATCAGATACCAGTCTGTTCCAGGTTGGCAGTGTGCAAGGCAAATGCCCTACGGCTGTACTATGACTCCAGCCTCGACACCAGTTTAAATTTCAACACTGCATATCTCCCAAAAACTACCAGGAGTGGCATTAAGAATGAAATCAGGTGTTCACTTATGCACCTCCAGGTGTGGCCCTATCCCCACCGCATTTTCTATTTATTTCTTCACAAATTAATGATTCTTGAGGCACTTTTAATTTTGATAAAATGCAAAGCACTTGATATATTTTCTGTACGAATATTCCTTGGGTGTCATGGTTTAGAAATATCTATGTAAATTATCTTCAAATCGCTTTAATGTTTTAGCTTTTCCGTTTAAGTCTATGATGCATTTTAAGTTCACTGCTAGGTGTGGTGTCATAGAGGAGTTTGAGTCTATTGCATATGTCCAATCACAATTTTCCCAGTTATACCAGCATTCATTTTTTGAAAAGACTTTCTTTTCATCTTGAATTGTACCAAGATCTTTGTTTAAATTTTATTGGCTGCAAATGCAGAGAATTATTCATATACTTTCAATTAGATTTCAAAGCTAGAGCCATTCTTCGGTTGGAACTATATTGTTGTCATAATTAAGGCTCTGCTTTATGAAATCAGACCCTCCTTTGTTCTGTTTTGGATGACTAAGCTATCCTCCAAGCTGATCCCTTGCTGCCACTTGTTTCAACTTCAATTTGTTCTCTATACCAGTATTTCTTAATTTCTGTGATACAAGATACCACTGAAAATCACATAACTCTACTGTTAGTAGAGCTGGTGAACAGGTAGGAAGCAAAGTTGGAAGGGGACCACAGTCTGAAAAGGTGAGAATCATGCTCAGAGATCATACAGGAAGAATGAACATATTGAAACTATCATCTCTGTGTATAAACATTTTTTTAAAATAATATCTTTATTTAATCACCATGATTACAAACATGTTTGTAGTTGGGTTTCAGCAACAGTGCAACCTTCACCACAACCCTTCACCAGGGAAACATTCCCACAACCAATGCTCTCAATCTCCCTCCTCTCCCATCCCCTGCCTGTATTCAAGACAGCCATTCTACTTCTCTCATTTATTAACATTGTCATGATAGGTGTTAGTGTAGTCATGAAGTGCAACCTTCTTTTTTCTCCAACCTTGTTAAAATGTCTGAACTTGACTGTGACAATGGTCCCTGTATATACACACTTCCTTAGTAACCCCCTGATTTGTTCACCTCAGGTACATTTTCTCTCCTTGGCATGATTAGACCATTCAGATTGCAAAATGGTGCCATAAACTTTAATATCTTCAAGCATCAGAGCCCAGCACATTGGACTGGAATCAAGTCACTAAAAATGAACAAACCATGAATATTCTAGTGGTGCCCAGGATACCTTGATTTTTAATTACATAATCCTACAAGAATTTACTCCAAATCTGATCTTATTTACATGTATTTTAGGTACCCTGCAAATATTTTTACTATAGTACATTGTAATTGTATTATGGATTAACATAGTACATTATAATCCATCCCCTCTAGATTGTAGGCGTTTTAGTGCTATCTTTACTAGTCCTAATATATAATATCATTGAATGAATGATTGGTAAAGGTATGCATTAAATTTTATTTTCTAGAGCTTTTTGAATTTTATTTATAAGAACACCTCATAGATTGCTGTATGCAATAAAATGGTTTCTTGGTCATATTCAGTAGAGGAAGAGCCAGTTTCTTTTGGGATCTATCTCGGTCTCAAACATTTCCACCTCATCTCTGCACCTTTTCCTCTTAACTGAATATTAGTAGCAGATGATTTTGTACTAATAAGTAGAAGACTAGGAAGCAAGCAGAAGGAAAAATTAATCAAAGCAGTTTTTGGCATAATGATAAAACAGTATGAATATTGCGTCAGGATAAATTGCTGAGTCTTTGTCTTAATGCAAATCAAATGTGTGTCTTGAAAGTCACTTCCACAAATACCCTCCTTTCTTTAAAAAGGCTCTCAGGAAAATCTTCCTGTCAACTGCTAGAGAGAGGCCGTCTACAGTTGTTTTGTATGTTTCAAGTCTATTTAACCTCATCTCAATAGATATGATTTGTCTTTCATGTCACCTTCTAGAGTTCTGCCTACACATGAATAAGTCCATATTTATCAGGGAGCCTGGATTCACCATAGCCTTGTGTAAATGGAGCTTCATTATGTTAGTGATGAGTCTAACAGGTGGATGAGTGATTCCATTCTCAGATGCCAAATTCTGAATGAATACACTCCACTTTCTAAAGGTGTCAGTTGATTTGACTGTTAAGAGATTATTCTACTATTTTGCAGACTGGGCTCATTCATGGTCCTTCCTGCTCTTTCTCACAGGCCAATTGAATTGGTTGGTTTAGGGTTATTTAGGTGTTTAGAGATATTAGGGTTATCTTCAAATGAGTTAGGATACTTGTTAGTATATTTGTATAAATCAGGGTTATAAGACTATTAACAGGAATGTATGGTAGCACAAACGTGGCCAAGTAGATACATTGGTGAATTAGAGTATTTGTGCTCCATTGAACCGATAGCCCCACAAAACTCCAGATGAGTTCCCACTCAGATTATTCTTATTCAAACAATCGCTAATATTCAAAGGAAGATAAAAGCCAACATTTCTAAATACAGCCTATCTTATATTAATTTTTATGTTGATAAAATTTGAACAAGTCAATGTGAAGATCAAACTTTCTTTTGCAGGCTACTAGTTGATAGAATCTTATATAAAATATTCTTAACATGCAAATTTTGTGAAATAAATGTCTGGTGAGTTCTTTTAGTATATTCAAAATATATAATTGATGCTCTTTTGTGTTAATCTATATGATCAGTCATAAGTACCCAATGTTTAATGTGGTATACCTCCAAAATTCATGAAATTTAAGGTCTTAATCAGGTGTTTGGGAATTGACCCCCCCTTTCAAATACTCCTTATTCCTAAATAATACACTGAGTTTTCCATTGGCCTTGAGGCAACCCTATGATAGTTTTGCCCTTCTTTGTGTTTGAAGTGAAGCAAAAATAGTTTTATTAAAAGAAATTTACCTAGAGAAATGTGAGGGGAGGGAAGAAGTGAGAAACAGGTATTTAAGAGTTAACATAAACTGCTGGCGGGGGTGGGGGGGAGGCTGGTTTTGAACTTTCTTTGTTTTTGTTTGTTTGTTTCGGGGTCACACCCACAGTGCTCTGTAGTTACTCCTAGCTCTGAACTTAAGATTTTTTTCTGGTAGTGCTCAGGAGGCCATATAGGATGGAAGGGATTGAACCTGGGTCAGTTGTGTGTTAGTAAGTATACACACATACACACATAGAGTATTCTTTTTGTTACTGTTCTCTGCAAAATAATTTCACACAGTCACATCTTTCCACTCAAACTGCAGCCGCCATTTTTGAGCATAACATGTTTCTTTCAATATAAATCATTAATTGACATATACTTATTTACTTAATTTATTCAAGACACACTTATTGACCATTTATCCTCAATGAGAAACTGGGCAAACACATGAGAGTTTGTAGATAAGCACAAAATGTAGCTTATATCATTGAGAGTTTTTCATGGCACATCACTGCTTTCAGCTGAGCAAATAAATTCTAGCCAATAAACTTAGAGTCAAGAAGGAATCTATCCGCTCCTGACTCCCAATGGTTAGAAGTGCTGGGATATGAGGAAGTGACTTAGAGAGTGAGGATCTATAGAGTGAAGAACACATACTACTGTCACCTTTCCCCCAAAACAAACCCGTTGATTGTCATCCCTCCCACTGGAGAAAAGCCAACATTGAGTATGGTGGGGAAGAAGAGAGCACACATGGAATTTTAGCAAGAACATGGCAGAAAATCAACTCCCTGATCTTATAGGCCTATGAGTCCTTGCACATGTACTGTGTCTAGGACTTTATTGCAATCACTTAACTTGCTGGCTCAGGACTTGGGTAAGTGGAGCCCAATTCTACCTTGTCTCAGAATGCACCTCAAGAATCAGGCTTAGAATTTGGTGTCCAGTTGGTACAAAATAAGTATTAGTCACAGAGAAAGCACAATTTCTCTGAGGAATGATTGACAGAGACTTGAGTGACATGTAGTAAATGGAAGTTTGTTGCATTTTTACCAGATGAAGTTAGTACTGAGCTGGAGGATAAAGGGAATTAAGGAAAATCTGGGACAGGGTTAGGAGATGAACAAAGGCAGGTGGAGAGCTAGTAGAGGGGTCCTTGAGAAGAGGGGTCTGTGATTAGTGATGAGGTTGAGGAAATGGAGGTCCTGGAGAGGCAAATCGTAACAGACATTCTGTCTAATGCTGAGGGCTGAATCAAGAGGTTTTGCAGTCAGTTTCTCAATGGAGGCTGAGTTAGTCCCAATCAGGTGAGGTTAAAAGAACAGAGATTCCAAATTAGATCAAACTTAACTCTCTTCAGCACAAACCTTCTCGGAGCCATCCCAGATCACCATATGTTAGCTGGCACACAGGAAACAGCTCATTTGAGGGGCACCCTTGACCCTTCCTCCGTCTGCGTTCCCTACTTTAGCACGAGGGTGCCTTGCTTTGCAGCCATAAGCCACATGGCTTTGTTAAAAGGTCAGTGTATAATGATACAACATCTTGTGTGATGACATTTTTCAGGATGTATTTTTCTAGCAAAGATTTCTGAAAAAATCAATCATCCAATTTTTAAGGTTTTTTGCTTTGAGCTAAAAGTTGAGCACCTGCATATTGGAATTTGCCATCAAACCATTCACCCACCCCTAACCTTTAAATGTTTGGAGAAAAAAATTTGGGAAAATAAATGGGGGGCTAGTGTAAAATAACTTAGGAACCCTGAGAATTCATTTGGTTTAATTTATGCTAATCATGAGGTATTGGTGTACTGGCAGATAAAATAAAGCCAGTAGAGAGGCATTGAATAAAATGCAACAATTAACACTGGAAATTATCATGTGAAATTATTTTAGCTTCCTACTGAAAATAAGAGACCCAACCAATTGTCTTAACTAGTGATGATTAAAAAGCTCATTATACCCCAGGATTTATTTACCACCTCATATCTGTGTGGTCATTTGGTGTAATAATTTAATTGTAGGGGTTTCTCTTTCTCTGAAAGGTTATAACAGAAAATTAGGATGGTATTTCATTCTAATGCTCTGTTGTTGTTTTGCCAAAAATGTCCTCAGTAAAAGATAACAGTCATGCTATATGTCACCAGTATTAATGTGAATTAATACAGGAAATGATCTAAAATGTCGTGAGATAATTCAGAAATCGTCAAATTGTTGGGATAATTAAAAAAACTCCTCAAATTAGGCCCTAGACTTGTTGTAGGTGCATCTGTCTCCTATATGAAATATAGGATTATTCTTCAAATTATTGGAGGAGACTAACACTGTAATGGTGACCATTTTGTGAAAGTGGGGACTGCTTTTCTGAAGGTTTGTGGGACATAGGAATAAGAGGGTATGGTCAGAAAAGCAAGCACATTAATAATCATATCTTCAACTTTGTACATAGAAGTTGCTTCTAAATGGTGAGATTCTGATTATCTTATCTCCCTTCATGTCTGAAAATGAGTCCAGAAAATGACTTAATTTTTCTCTAGTTTATTACACACTAGCTAGCTCTGACTTTGCATTTGCAATGCAGCCAAGTACAACTTGTTTGAAGAAGTTGATTTCTTGATTTCTCCTGGGTCTGAGTAAGATCCTTCATCTTTATGCCATCATTGGAGGAATCTTCTATCTTAATGCACTAATCTTCAGTTATCTATAGGATTGTATCTACCATTATAGCTCCCCACAGCCAAAAGTCTAGAACTCTGAACCTTGTCTCCATATCTCAAAGAAGGGTTTAGCACCAAGTAGGCTATCAAAGTGCCTGTTGTGTTAAGAAGGAAATACACAACATCAGTTTTTTTTAAATCGGCAAATATTTTCTCCAATAATTTAAAAAGTTGTCTATTTTGTTTATTTAGAAATTGATCAATCTTACATGTAGTTTATGCCTATCCTTAAAATAGAACTTCTCTTAAATTCATATCTGTTTAGTGAGAGATAACTAGACTAGTATAAGATTTTAGAGTTCAGGTTATAAATTTAAATAAACTATCAAAAATAGGTGATAAATAATCTCAAATTATTTTGCATGTGGTATTAGACTGAAAGAGATAGACTCTGACCTTGCAGAGTTTAAAATCAGAGAAGGATATAGTGTATAGAAATGTCTTGTCTCTCAGTCATGGTACCATTGATGTATACAATCAAATGGAGAAACTTACTGGAATGCAGTTGGCTTTAATTCATGATTCTCTAGTAAACTGGGCAAGCTTTGTGATAAACTTAGGTCCTATCTACATTTGGATTTATGCATTTATTGTCCTTGGAAGTTTTTGGATCTTGTTGTGTTAGATTATGGCATGCTGAGAAAAAAGAGTGGAAACTCACTCTGCATCCTGAAATTTAGGCTCAAAGCAGGTGTGTTATCACTTTTGCCTGCTTATTCATTGGGCAAAGGACATCACCTGGCTACACACTCTACTTTCATGGATAAAAAATTGCACTCATCCCTTTTAATAGGAGAACTGGCAAAGTCAAGATGCCTGGTTGGCTGTGTGATGGGTGATGGAGGGTAGGAAGAAGCATGGTCCTTGATTTAATCTACTAAGATGAGGCTGGAAAGGAGTAGAATAGTAGTTAATTTCACAACCACGTCACAAATCATAAGCAATGGTGTTTCTGTAAATTGAGAAAGAGCACTTAAAATTATTTTGCAACTCATTACAGGAGCCATTTATTTTTATTGTTGAAACGGGGAACTTGAGCAGGTTAAAGATAGTAATGTAGTCAGGTCAAATTTCCCCTAAACTAATAATTTTCAGGCACTAAAAATTATAATATATCAACATTATTGTAGAACCATTGAGTAGTATGCTTAGAGAAACATACATTACTCCTGTGGTTTCCCTGGTATATACCTGCTCATCTTTATTTCTCCGACTTACCTTGTATTTCCTTAGCATTACTTGTGAGAGAGTTATCTGGGGTTTTCACAGGTAATGGAGATTGGAATCTTCATGTTTTCCCTACAGAGAGCTCAATTTACTAAGCCTTATTATCTATAGATATTTGACTTGAATTTTACTTTGTGTCACTATATCATAAACATTGGGAATAGACAATCAGAAGCAGCTCAGTGTATTGTTTAAATTTTTTCTCATTTTGAACTTTAAATCTTTAAAAAAATAAATTGAACTATGAAAATTGAAATGATCAAAAACAAGCAGGAGATTAAATAAGGATGGAAGTAGAGAGTTATGCAACTTGCCTTCAATTTTATTATCTATAGCTAATTTAAGTAGGAAAAGGGCTGGTTATATGACTACTCACCAAGGAAAAATATTAATAAACAATTAAAATATTAGTGAAATACTCTTTGATAGCAATAACAACAAAAGCATCCATATGAATTGATAATAGATTTTTGTTGTTGTTGTTGTTGCAAGCAAGTAACACTCTGGCTAGTTTAAGTAAGAGGAAATGTATTTGAAGACTCTCAGGAACTTCAAAACTCATAATCTCATAGTTACCTAAGAGAATGGTGAAAGAGTTCAGGCTTTTGCTTTGCACGTAGTGGACTCAGTTATTACCGCAGCATCTCATTTGATCCCCTACCATATGTCTCACCTCCTCTGGGTGAAGAAGCTAACAGGAAACTGACACTAATGACATCACAGGGTTTACAGGGGAGACACACTTGGACAAGGAAAAAAAAAGGTCCAATAAAGCCTAAAAGGTAATAAATTCCTGGAGGTGCAAAAAGGCCAAGTGAGAGAAGCTGGTAGCATGTTTGATATTGAAATTCAGGAGAGATAGTGCTTGCTTTGTACAACCTAGTTCCAATCAGATTCCTAGAAACAAACTACCAGGCGTGATTTCTGAGCAAATATTTAGGAATAGGCCCTGAACACTCTGGATGTGGCCCAACCCTTTGCCCCTCCCAAACCCCCCCCAAAAAAAAACAGTGCTCAGGTGGTGTTCCAATAGGGGAAGGACATGCAGTTTCAATTTTTTTCACATTTCTTATGTATATATTCATAACCCTGGAAAGAACCCTTGAAACTCATACAAAGTGTTGGCACTTGAATGTCATAAACTAAGTCAGTTTTAAAATCAGAAATTTAGACATTTCAGATCCTGTTTCCTATTAATCTTTTCTAGCAACTTTTCACAAGGATATCTTTCATGAAAACACTTTACATTTTGCCCCATTTTCTTTTTTCTAGTCTCACGTTTAGAGTTCCAAAATTTCAAAAACTATATAGCTCCTTCAAGCTATAAATTCCTTTAAAAATAAATACAGTAATAGTCTGCTGAAATAAAAATACCACAAATATTAATGGAAAGAGAAATAGTAATAACTAACTGCTGTGAATTTGTAGTTAGTAAAAGTAAAAAAGAGCTTCTGCAGGTGTGCACTGAGTAAGAATGATCAATTTGTATGTATTCTAGGTACTGTATTTATATTGACTTGTTTAATTGTAGCTCAGACTCTAGCCCCAAGTTACACATGAATAAATGAAACAGAAAGATGAAGTGCTTTGCACAATATCATACAGCAAGATAATAATAATAATAATGTGATGATGACAATAGTAAATATAAGAAGCTAGATTTCAGGCATCATGAATGTAGCTGCATTTAGCCAGTGGGCTATACCTGTCCCCAGCACATTATAAAAGACTTGATGCAAATTCTGGCTTTGATTTTTATTAGGCATGAATGACTTGTAGAGGATTGTTTCACTCTTTTGTATGAAAACTCCTTTTGTTTCATCTTCTCATCTACAAAGTGGAGGCAACAGTGGGAGTAAGAATGAGTTTGCTGCTATGTATATTTGTGACTGGCCTTACACTTGACATGAACCATGGACAAGGAGCTTGCTAGATATCGGCTGCCATGATGATTTTGTTGCATTTAGTTCCAATAACAAAACCACTTTAATGTTCAGGCTGAGGATTTATCCAAACTTATATGGCTGCCAGCAAGGTTCCAGACACTCAATCTATTTTCCTTCTTGCCTTCTACTCTGATTCATTTCTTGGAACTTCACTGGTGTTAAGGTTGGTCAACTGACTAACATGCTGCAGGTCTCTAAATGCTTATGAGTGTTCAGTTTTATTATACTGAAACTGAAGTTGCCTACTAAGATTCTGATATAACTGGTCTGGGTCTTTATAAAGGTAACACACTGGTTCTCACAACCATAGCAAGAACTCTGTTTTGCCTTTCAGTTTAGAAATAATCTTAGATACCTGTAATTTCTACCTTGGTTTCTATCTATTGGTGTAATTGGAGTCATTTTTGAGATCCGCTGTGCTTAAGAATTCTCAGTAGCAAATGGAGAAATTAGAGAATTTCTTTTTTTTTTAATTTTGCTCTGAATAAAAATGTGAACAAACATGCGAGCAATGCACATGACAAAATAAGAGCTATTTATATTATTTTATATTTAAAAATTTTAAATTAGGATAACTATTTTTATTGATGTGACATTATTTCCAATACTTTTAAGGATGGTTTCATGCATACAGTTTTCCAGTGTCACACTGTCCACCAGAAACCCTGCTCTCTCCACCATTGTACCAGGATCTTTTCTATCTCTCCCTCTATCTTCCTCTGTAAATGCAGTTCTGTAGACTAACTCTCCAGTTGCCGTGTATGGACACGTTCTGCTAAGTTATTATGTTTCCCTATGTCCTGTGTATGAAAATGATTATTCTGTATGTGCCCCTCTTCTTCTGACAGGCTTCACTCAGAATAATACTCTAGTTCTCTCCACTTAGAACAAATTGCATGAGCTCATCTTGCCTTTTATTGTGAAATATGCCACATTTTTAAAAATCCAGTCAGCTATTCTTTGGAGCCTGGGTAGCTTCCAGATCTTGGCTAATTTGAATACTGCTGTAATAAACAAGGAGGTAAAAATGTATTTTTTGAAATAGTATTTTGGGGTTCTTGGGATAGATGCTTAGAAATAAGATTTTGGGGTTGAATGAAAGCTAAATTCTTAGTTTTTTTTTAAAGCTATATTATTTGCCAAAGAGATAGTATCAGTAGATATTCTCACCAATAGTGAATGAGAGATCCTTTTCCCCATACCCAGATATTTCTTAAATATAAATGGAGTTAGGCTCTCTTTGATTTGTGCTAGCTGATGAGTGCTTTAATTCTAATCTATTCAGCAGGCAGATTGACCTTTCTTAAATCATCGTTACCTAAACTGTTTTTGTATCCAGAGTAGGCTAAGAGATATCAGAAGAGATCACTTTCATTTATTGTCCAGCGGATTTTGTTTTCACCTCAAGTCCTTCTACTTTGTATAATTTTAAGGCAACACAGCCAAAAAGAATCCATGGATTCTCATTACATAATCTGGCAACTGACCAACAGAAATTGTCTCATTCCAATTCAGGACTGTCCCTGCAGGTATGATGCGATTGATATGAAACACTCTTTGGGAAAAAAAAAATGCAGTATTTTCCAAATGCACTGACTCCATTGGGTAAACAATTGATAATTCTCTCTCAGGTCAGAATGTGTTTATGTGTAAGGGAAATAGTTGCTTGTTTTTTTCTATAATGTTCAAATGTCTCAGATAAAGGATTTCTATTTTTCATTGCAACCAGATATACTTAACACGTACATTGCATGTGTTTTACATTATCTCAAAGGTCATCTTGATGGAGTTTTAATTTCAAAAGGTGAAATAAGAAGTTAGTTGTTTATTAGGCTTGCTGGGCAAAATGCAAGGCATTTGAGATAGATAGCAATATTTGAGATATATAGCAGACAATGATTCATTGTTTATAAAATTCATATTTGCCTGGAACTAATGCATTTTTATTTGCTAAATCTGCCATCCTTGCATCCTAAACAAGCTGCCATCTTGGAACAAAGTGCCTCATGGGACTTCCACACATAATATATATTAGATGTAATGCATATCTGCATTATATAATGGATATAAGCATATATGTATTGTATAATGGATTTTGATACAAAGTCCTTATATACCTAATTACATTATGAAATTCACTGAGTTATGGTTTTGGTATACAGGGTTTTTTTCAGTCACACTCAAAAAGTACATACCTTTCCTTTGAACTGTAAGTAAATATTTATTTCTTGATATTATTGTTAAAATTTTATTATTATTAAAATATCATTATTAAAATTATTGCTAATTATTATATTATTTCTTGATAATATCATCAGCAAGTAAAATTTGTGCCATGACTTATTATGTAATTAGCTATTGATGATTGTTGTCATATATTATTGTGTTGTTTTGTTTGTAGCATGGTTAGAAAAAAACTGAAGGAATCTTTTATTTAGAGCATGTTGCTTTATTACAAAGTTTTAACAATCTCAGTGCCTGAAGAGATAGCACAGCGGTGTTTGCCTTGCAAGCAGCCGATCCAGGACCTAAGGTGGTTGGTTCAAATCTCGGTTTCCCATATGGTCCCCTGTGCCTGCCAGGAGCTATTTCTGAGCAGACAGCCAGGAGTAAACCCTGAGCACCGCCAGGTGTGGTCCAAAAACCAAAAAAAGAAAAAAAAAAGTTTTAACAATCTCTAGGTGACAATCTTTTGGTTCCATATTAAGAGAAACTAATTTACATTAGAAGCAAAATATGTGAACAAAAGCAATCACTATGTCTGCATTCTGTCAGCTCCATAGATACACTCTCTTCTTGAAAGAGATGTAAACCAAGACATGAGAAATTATGAGCACACTGCTATGCAGCTGAAACTTGTCAATCTCAGGAGGAGAGGAGAGCCAAGTCCCTACCTTGAAGGTGCCACTCCAGGTGCATGCATTGCCCACAATTGCAGCTTCACCAGTGGCCCTGCTTCACCACTCTTCTCTGACTCTCTGAAGCTATACCAATCAAACTAAAACTAGAAGTATACTGGTATTTTGGCTGATATCATCAGGACATTTTGGGAGTGAATATAGGAGCCCCTGCCTTTTCATTCTTTTGGAAGGTCTGGCAGCCAAATTCATGACCCACAAAAGTAGGAGTATTAGCAATAGTGCTTTGAATCCTTGGAATGCAGCCATGACAAGTCATTTTTTAATACTGTCATTTCCATAGGACCACGCCAGTCTAGCAGCTACTACTTATCTGAAGCCACCTAATGTTCAGAAGTAAAAGAAGTAGCAGAATGATCAACTAACATCAAGAGCTTATTAAACCTTCTGACAAAGGCTTAGTGACTTAATTGCATTATACACTAATTTTCACTAATTTTCTTGTTCCACACTCTTTTCTTATTTGTTTCTTTTGGTTTGTTTTTGGCCATACTGGGTGGTGCTCACAGGTTACACCTGGCTCTGTGCTCAGAAATCACTCCTGGAAGGTTCTGGCGGACCTTATGGGATACCAGGGATTGAACATTGGTTAACCACATGCAAGACAAATGCCATACCTACTATGCTAATGTTCTGGCCTCTGCATATTCTTTTATTTTTTTCATTTTGTTTCTTCTTTTATTTTTCCTTTTTAAATAATTTCATGCCTACTTACCTGGAAACATGTTCTTAATCATCAAACACCTAGTATTGAATAGATCAATTTATGTATATATTTATAAATAGAGAAAAATGTGAAATGGGTTCAGCTTCCTATGTCACCATTATTTCCTGTCCCCGACTTATTTGTACTTACCAATATAAAGGGCTACCTCTTAAAATGGAAAAATCTGTTTCTATGGAGATCAAAAAAGAAGTTGACTGGCAAACTATCAGATATACCATGGAAGAAATTTTGTCATTGTTTGGAATGCGTTTCTTGGCTTTCTTTAAGAACTGCCTATTGCCAATAATTTAGGAATTTTATCATCAATACAGTTACTAGTGATGTACTGTATCTCTTTCCAAATGCCTACATTGGAAGCTAATTCCTAATGCAATGATATTTTTTTCATGTAGGAGTTGATTAGGTCTTAAGGGTGGAATCTTCATAAATTAGATTAGTGATTTTCTGAAAAATAGTAATGAGATCTCACACCTGTCCCATCCACTATGGGGTGTAACACAAAAAAAAAAATGAATCAGGTATAGAGTACTCACCAGACACTTAGTTTAGAATTTGGGTTCTTTGATTTTTTTTTTAACTTCTAAGTTTTCAGAACTTTGTCTAATGTATCAACCAGTCTAACCTCAGTACTGGGCTGGGGTTCTAGGAAAATCTTTGCAAAATTGTAATGGGAGATGTAAATGAGATGATGGAGTTCACAAATATTGCTTTTGTTTGTTGAGGCAGTCAGATGGGGCAGTGGTGATAATAACTGGTAGAGCTGAGACCTTATTTCTGGCTCTATATTCAGGGTGTAGAATATATGTTGATAATATGGGATGTTGAAAATTGAACCTGGGTTGGTCACATACAAGTATAGTGCCTTCCCTACCTGTTATAGCTTCTCTCTGGCTCTAGATGAACTTGGCAGACCAGGTTTTGAAAAGAAGAGTAGGAAAGTCAGAATGTATAGAGTACAGAAAACAAAGAAAGCAATGATTGGCATCAGTATCAGACAAGTGGGTCATTGCCAGATCTCATGGGCTTTTGGAAATCATAATGGATGACAAACTTTGCTATTTAATTTAATAGAGAGTCATTGGAAGATTGTGGTTAGAGAAATGACTTGATATGACTTAAGTTTTCAAAAGATCTTCCAGCTGTAGTGTGAAGAATACAAAGAGGGAGCAAGAAACACAGAAAGACACCAAAGGCCATTGTGGTACTGGTCTAGGAGGAAATGGGAGGCCCTGGGAGATCTCATTGACCAAGCCATGGTTTAAATGACTGAAAAGGAAAGATAGTTTTGGTAAGTAATGTTCAGATGGGGTAATCCCAACATGGACTGTGGGGGCTTAGCCTTTAAGTACAGAGGCATTCACTGATGTGCTAAGGAAATTCTTCAAGACATTATGGAGGTGGAGAAGAGCATCTGAAATCACAAGGAAACCATGGTGATTGTAGTAGTATGTATATGTATACATATGTATATGTATACTACATGTTTGCAGTATATGGCCAAGTGCTTTTCTGGTAGGTACCTTGAAAATGACATATTCAAGAAAAAGGTGTTTAAATTGAACCTATCTTGGGAGCAAGTGGATAGCATGAAAGATTGAGGAGAGAATTTGATTTTGAAAAAAAATTATTCTTCAATAAAGACAAAAAAGAGAGAAAACATTTGTTAATTTTGGAAACCGCCTGTGCTTGACCAATGTTATACTCTAAGCTACATGAATATTCTAAGCTTCTTTTACTCCTTGATCTCTCCTCTCCCTCACTCCCCAATAAATTTACCTGGTCACTTATCTAAAGAAATAACCTCAAACCTGAGTGATAATAGAAAATGTTGAGTGACTTTCTTTATAAGCCACATGTAGCAAATAATCCAGACCTACTAAGTGGTCTATATAGCTCTGAGCCTGGGTCAAGGGCACTCCACAATGATTGAACTGGGTAGCAGTCATTTGCCCATCCTATTATGGGCTCGATGGTATCTAATAAAAAAGTTATTTTTCTGAACCACAAATTGCACAAAAATAACACCCTGATGTGCAGAAAGAGGTAATATATATCTTTGGTGGCCAGTTTGCAATCGAGACAATACAGGCCTCTGGCAAATGAGGTCGCTTATTGGGTGAAGGGGTTTTCAAAAGTTTGTGGCCCACTGCTGGCTTCAAGTGTCCAACTCTGTGGAATTGTCACCATGATTCCTGGTGTGACTATGCAGAAATCATTGATTCCGATTCTAAGAGAACTTTCCCTCCCCACTCTAGTATTTTAGCTTTTTATTAATTATTATTATTATTATTGTTATTATTGTTATTAATGGTTTTGGACCACACTCTGCAGTGCTCAGGCGTTACTCCTGGCTCTGAACTCAGGAATCACTCTTGGCAGTCTTGGGGGACCATAGGGGATGCCGATGATTGAATCCGAATTGACTGCATGCAAGGAAAATGCTCTACCTCCTGTGCTATCACTGCAGCCCCCATCTTAACTTTTTAAAAACAAGTTTCCTAATGTCGCTGCCCTTTTGAAAAGTCGTGTGTCAAATCAATATTCCTTTATTATCAAACTCTTATCTCCTTGAACAATATGAGCTGCTCTAACGAAAGGGACAGAAAACTCTCTTCTCTCTTCTTCTCTCAAGTAGAATTGAATCTTCACATAAGAGATACTCACTGCTCTGGAGGGGCGAGTGATGAACCCTGAGCTCTTGAAAGGTGCAGTTGCTGGCAGCTGGTAGCTGGCAGAGTGTGCCTGAGTCATGCAGAGATATGGAGCAATCCCTCTGCCCTAGGCCAGTTCCACGCTTCTTTCCTTCATATTGCAAGATAAGCCTTTTACTATCACCAGTGTCTCTCTTCAACTGCCTGACCATCAATAAGTGATTCCATTGCTCATTTGTTGCCATATGACTACGTCACTCTACCACACCCCAGGGCCCATTCAGACCAAACTTCTTTATGTGTCTAATCTTCACACTAAGAATGATTTTTATGTTTTAGATATTAGGTAAAAAGAATCATATGGAGAATAATGCTTTATGATAAGTAACAATTGCACGAAGCTCAAATTTTAGTGTCCATAAATAAAATTTTATTGTATGTGACTTGCCCAGTCATTCACATGTTGTCTAAGACTGCGTTTAGTTCATTAAGACAGCCTGGAGTACTCTGCAGAGAAAGCTTAAGGCCTACTATATTTACTGTTTGGTTTCTAATTTTAAAAAAAAAAGCAAACATATTTTCCTGGAGTCAACTACCTAATAAAGTACTTGCCGAGCATGCTGCCAACTGCTCTATGATTCCCAATCCCATATATGGTCCTCTGTTCACTCTCAGGATTGATCCCTGAGCCTGGAACTAAAACTCAAACCTGAGCAGAGCCAGCCAGTTGTATATTTTCCACTTAATCCCCCCAATAATTTGTCCAATTCCTGGTTTATTTTTACTAGATGTTACTGGCGGTAAAAATGACTCCGATTCATTTTAAGGACTTAAAATTTGGGGATCCTTTCTCTTTTATATGTAATATACAGTTTTATTTTTATTTTTAAGATGCTGATTCTGGGTCCACTAGGGTTCTACTCAGGACAATATTTTGGAAACCAAATGAAGTGTTGGGGACTGAACTGGGGTTGTGTGAAAACTAAGTGCCTCTCTCCCTGTACTATGCCTGGTCTCTAAAGTTTTCCATTCTTTAAAAAAATCCTTAAAACTTTCTTCACACCAAATTTAATGACCTTTCATGACTGGCTCTTGCTCTATGACTTTTTGCTGTCACTGCCTTGGAGAAGGATCCTGTGATGTTGAGGCAGGAACTAGATTCTGATGAGCATGTCATTTGAGAATAAAAAAGCAGCAGTTCCCATAAATACCCTTTTTATTCTGACTGTTTAGGAGCATGCTGTCATTATAACTAACCAGGAATGGTGGCAGAAGACCTGAAATGTGTCCTTTACTTAAGGGAACAAACTGAGATGCAGTTGCATGGGGAGGAACATTCACACCACGTCAATAGTTTCACAGACGAATCACTCAACATTTGCACGGTGCAAGCCACCTGTTGGCATCCTTCTCAGCCGGTCACTTTGCACCACTGAGGCAAAGCAAAAACCAACCCAAGAGGTTATCTCGCTTCAGGAGCTGCTGGGCTCATCTGTGTCTGATTTTATTTCCTTCTGTCTCTTGAAACTGCTGGGTTTAGCTGAATATCCATCCTGTATGAAAACATCTTTAGCAAGGCTTTGCTCTGCACATTTGGGATAACTTCCTGAAAGGAATTTAATGGATTCTTGACCCTGATAGTTGCTTGTGAAAACAGCATTTGACAAACACGTTGCCATATTTATTTGTGCATTCACACTTTTCTCCAGTGTGGAGAAGAAACTCAAAAGAGACTCCTTCCTAGTCCTCCCTCCACACTTCCCAGCCCACACTCCCTTTCACTCTGTTTGAAGAAGGCTGATGAGAATACTCCCCACAGCAAAGAGAATTACTATGGTGGATCCTGTTTATTTTAAGAAAGGGTATTTCCATGAAAAAAAAAAGTAGAAAACTATGTGTCATTCCCAAGTTAGCCACAGATGGGCAAAGATGTGCCAAGTTGGCATATGTGCCATTTTCTGCAAGTAATTGTCAACTCTTAAATCTTAGCAGAGCACACCAGATTAGAACTTCCAATGAATTGTATGTTATAGGCTCTGTCCTAAAGAAAAAAAAACATGTGGGAAAATAGATCACACCTTACTTAGCTGGAATTTTCTTGCATCCTATGATCTTCATTCATGACTTTCATTTTTCCATGTCTTAATTTGCTGTTCCTCAGAATCTGGAGTTTTGCAATTTTCAAGAAAGGATTGATGCAATAAAAAATGCTCAGGGCTATGTGAGGCATAGATTTTATTTAAGTGACATAGGGAAGTTATGATTATTTCATGTTTAGTTTTATTAGTGCAAGAAATTCATGTTTGATGGGGGAAAACATTTTAGAAATGGGAGCTAAAGTCAGGGCCAGAGTGATATCACAGCGGTAGGGCATTTGCCTTGCACATGGCCGATCTAGGACGGACCTGGTTTAATCCCCGGTGTCCCATATGGTCCCCCCTGCCAGGAGTGATTTCTGAAAATGTAGTCAAGAGTAACTCCTGAGCATCACCAGGTATGGCCACAAAACAAAACAAAGCAAAATAAACAAACAAAGAAACAGAAAGAAATGGGAGCTAAGGTTGTATGGGTAGGAATCTATGTACTTTACCTTTTTTCTTTTTCCTATTTTCCCCCTTTCAGTTTTCCATCATTATTATTGTAATGGTTCATTTTGAAAATTGTGGCTAAACTTGAACCTTGATTGCAGTCAGACCTTGTGGGTGTGGTTTCAGATTACAGCAAGGAAATGAACATCACACAAAAAAGCAAACTGTAGGGATTGTTTGATTTTCCAGGGCATATAAAAATTGCAAGAGCACAGGACAGGAGTGAGAGCACAGTGTGTAAGGCTCTTACCTTGCTCAACTCAACCAGGGCTCCATTCCTGCACCAGGTATGGTCCACTAAGCCCATCCATAGTGATCTGAAAGAAAGACCAGGAGAAAGACCTGAACACACTTGGACGTGACCTCAAACAAGCAAAAATTACAAGTACACTATAATAATCCCTATATGAGTGTAATGTATTATGTCTAAATAACAAAAACAAAGAACATTGAATATTGTAACTTTAACACATGAGCGATGCAACTTGATGCAAGAGATGCAACAGCACTACTTACTGTTAGAACAACGGTGCCAGTAGACTTTCTGAATGTGAGGTGGCCACAAACTCCAGTATATAAAAAGCACAACACTCCAGAGGGAAATAAAGGGAAGCACAATAAAGTGAGGTATATCTGTGTCCCATAGATTCCTCGAGCATGGGTTTGTAATATGAAATCCAGGACTTTTGGGACCTATTATTAACAGGGAATCATATACAAGCTTTTTAATCCATATGTTTGTACATTTTCTCCCTGGGGATAGTGTCTATCATTTTTTCAGAGTCCCAAAGGGATATAGACCATGGAAAGTGTAAGAATAATTGCCCTCAGGATCATCCATAATAGAAAGACTCAGTCTGCCCAAAGAATATAGAGCTTTGACTGTTGGTTGGATTTTGTCTCACAAAAGTCTTAGGTACCAAAATTCATGAGGCTGAAATAAAATCATTATTTATAAGTATCCTGGCTAGAGACTCATATTGGATTCTCTGTGTCTGGGACTTACTCCCTCATGCCTTGTGACACGGTGTCTTCACTGCCAATAGCCTATGTGAAGTCAAGCCAAGTGCCCAGAAACTCATTTTATTTGTTGGATTTTTATGAGAATGACAGGGGGTCTGGCACAGATAATTACCTAATTTTCACTCTAAAAATAAATGGGTCTTAGAGGGGAGAGAGGAAATTTGGGGGAGTAAACACTTGCTTTTACTCATTTCTATCCCAAAGAGGACCAGCGTTAACACAAAGGCTCACAGCAAGGAATAATTGCCTTGAGTTTCTATCACAGACGTCACTGTCATGCTTTACATGCTTACAAACGGGCCCTGTATGGACCCGTGAGACAGGCAAAAGTAAATCCGATGTAGTCACTGACATAGCAAAGGTTCCATCAGACTCACGAAGCATTTCTGAAACTCACCAAGACAAATCATTGTTCCTGCAAAAAAATTTTTTTGGCTCTGGATCTCCTGCTAGCCTCACTTAACTAGACTGATGGGTGCAGTGGAAAATTCCAAACAGTATTGCTTCTTTTTTTTCCTTCTCCTGCAGTGCTGAGCCTTACCCAAAAAATGAAGGAAAAAATGTTCTTTTTGTTCACAGCAAAGAAGAAAAAATTAAAGTTGTATGACTGTTATAAATATTATATGCTCAGGGCACCAGTACCTGCATAGCTTTATGTTCCAATGTTAGTTTGCTCCTACTGTTGTGCAGATTTTAAGCTCAATATATCTCTCAGAACAAGGTTACTTTTTTATTTGTTTGTCTATTTTGTAAGAGACTTTCTAAGATGGCATCAACTATGTTTATTCTGAATTTCTCTGCATTTAATTGAAGATTGTTTTCTGCTCTTTCCTATACAAATAGGATAGAAGTCAATGTATTTCTATTCAATCTCCATTTTTAAGTAACTATATCACTTCCTATATGCCTATATATGTTCATATTTTGATAATCATATGATATTTCCTCTACAGAGAATTTCTTCAAATATATATTTTGGTCTCTCATAATGGAGCAAACAGTGCTACCTTCATACTTTAGATATTAAACTTCAATACTGTGATTTTTGAACTGCACTGTTACCACAATAAAGTCAGTGGAATATCCAAGAGGAAGAGTCAAAAGGTCACTTTAGCTTTAATCACATAGTTTTGGTTCTAAACAAGCAGGGGAAGGATGGAGGTAAATTTCAGGACAGGAAGCACTTCATTTAAGCAGAAAGGGACTCCTTGCCGGAAGTGAAAACCTCTAGTTGTCAGATTTCCAAATTCTGTTTGATCATCTTAAAGAGAAGAAAATGAGTGGAATTTTTCATTTTGTTTGAAAAGGAAAGAAATGAAGAATCAGAAGCTGTTCAACTGTCTCTATTTCCCAAACTGTTCTGAGACAAGTTGCCAAAGATACTTGTCCACATGGAGATTAATCTCAAATAAACTAGCCAGACTTTTCATTCTCACAGTGAGGTATTTTGTTGTTATCTCCGTGTGCCAGAAGCAAAGATGTTGTCTTTTTATATCTGAATTCATCTCTTTTCAATCCTGTGGTTAGCAAGTCTCCTCTGCCTAATGGGTCACATCATAAAAATGCCTCTAATAGCACAAGTCTTAGTTACAAAATTGCCTTTTTCTCTTCCTGGCACATTACTACTTACCTATGGGAAAGCTTGCATTTTTCATAGCTACTCTGCTTCATACTTATTATCAGAATTTCAAAACTTAAGTACCATTCTACACTCATGGTAGATTCTCATGAACTACATGTTTGTGAATAATAGCGTAATATTTTCTCACCAAAGAGAGCTTGCATGGTTGAGTTGAAAAACAAAAGACTTTAGCACTTTAGAAGATGGCAACACACTGAAGATATGTAGAAGCCATCTGACCTTGCTGAGCCATCTTACTCTCTTATTTTAATCGGTTCATTCAATTTGATTCTGATGCTTTCCCTGAAATAATGCAGTAAGTCTTGTAAATCATTAAGGATAGTATTTTAGTATTAAATTATGGTGAGTATTCTTAAATTTGAGAAGTATGAAACCAAATCAAGGGAGAAAGATATGAGGAGATAATACAGCAGGTAGGGCACTTGCCTTGCACGTGGCTTACCTAAATTTGATCTCCCGCATTCCATATAGTCCCCAAAGCAGGAGGAATTTGAAGATGATAGTTTTGCAACTCAGGGAAACCAACCTTCTGTGTAGCTTATTCATTTTAGGTCAACTGAAAGCTGGTATTTTTAAAACATCTCTAGAATTCTATTAATTCAAACATATGGAAATTTATTCCAGTATCACTTAGGTTACTAAGGCCAAGTTTCATTTTTCCTTTCCCAATAAATTTCTCAATGCTGTTTCCAAATAAATTTAGTGGATAGCATTCACATTTTTAGTGTGGAGGAGCAGAGGTTCCACATCTGTCTATGCCCAAGACTAACTCCTGGTTCTCTGCTCCAGGGTCACTGCTGGCAATACTTCAGGGATCATTGCAATGCTAGGGATTAAATCTGGGTTGACCTTATGCAAAGCAAGTGCATCAGCTGCTGTACTGTATACTATCTCACCTACCCAGGATTTCTATTCTTGCTTTCTCTCTTTCCTTTGAATTTGAAGACTGTTTCTAATTAAGGGCAATGAAGCCCAACTCCTAAAATGATTAGAGTAGATGTAAAAAAGTCATAAACTTTCATACTCTGAGTTGGTACTTGGTTAGGAAATTCTGGTAGTAGCTAGCATGACACTCTTTATCTTCCACATTCTCTTGCTAAACTTCCTCATGAGCAAGTGTGTTCTCTTTGTGAAAGCATCATAGTCAATAAGGATTAGCCCAACATCTTTATTTGATTGGCTAGTTGAGATTGTTTGACTAATGGATTCCACCCAATTGGGGCTGATCTATCTCCAGCCTTCTTCCAAAGGTGCTTTCCATTGGCTTCTCTGAAGTGAAAACAAAGAAAGTAAAGTGCTGAAAAGACAGTTTTCACATTTACAGCTCAAGGTCTGACTATTCTTATGACTTTCTAAAAGACATTGTCAATTCTACTAGGTTGTATTGTATACTACAAATGAGTTAGAGTGATGAGAAAATGGAAGCTTTAGCTTTCCAAATGTATCATAATTGATCTTCAATCCAGGCAAGATTACATTGTTTAAGAAGTAACTCATATCTTGACTCAAGGGGATAGGCTATATTTTATTTAATCCTTACTTTGGTTCCCAGTGTAAATGAGTTTATTTCGCCCATTATATAAATGAGAAAACAGAGACAATTTTTTTGATTTATTTATTTTTATTTAAACACCTTGATTACATACATGATTGTGTTTGGGTTTCAGTCATATAAAGAACACCACCCATCACCAGTGCAACATTCCCATCACCAATGTCCCAAGTCTCCCTCCTCCCCACCCAACCCCCGCCTGTACTCTAAACAGGCTCTCCATTTCCCTCATACATTCTCATTATTAGGACAGTTCAAAATGTAGTTATTTCTCTAACTAAACTCATCACTCTTTGTGGTGAGCTTCCTGAGGTGAGCTGTAACTTCCAGCTCTTTTCTCTTTTGTGTCTGAAAATTATTATTGCAAGAATGTCTTTCATTTTTCTTAAAACCCATAGATGAGTGAGAAGAGACAATTTTTTTTAATATAAAAGAAGTTAGAAATCATGTAAGTGGGAGAGACAGGCAAGATATTTTTGGTGGGGAGGTTGTTGTGTTATTTTTTGGTGGGGAGGGTTTGGTTTTAGCCATACCTGATGGTACTCAGCAATTACTTCACTATTGGAGCTGCCAGTGCTTATGAGTGATCAAATGCATTATTGCTGGAGATCAAATTAGGATTGGCCATGTGCAAGGCCAATGTTTTAAGTTTTGAACTCTCTCTCTTCAGCCTGAGAGTCAAAATTTTAAGCCAGGTCTGTTCATTTTGTATCTTTTCTGTCTAAGGTCTCGGGGATACCCCAAAAACTCCATTCAAGAAGGCCACAGATTTTCTCCCATTGGTAATAAGATATGGTGAATGTGATGAGGTGAGAACGTTTATGTGAAGCAAGAATCCAACAAGGATGCTTGTTGGAATAAGAAGTGAGACATAAAGGAGCCAGCATATATCTTCTACTTCTATTGCCCTCTAAGTACCAGGTAGGCATCACTATGGGAAAACACTGGAGAGAGTTATATGATAGTGGATATTAAAATATAGAGGAAGAAAATAACAGTTTTTTAGTAAATGATGCAGGGAAAAACAAACAGCTATATTTAAAGAAAGAATCTGGACCACTATAATGAAAATTTAAGTCTAAAGATATGAAAACTTGAGCATAAAGTTTGAAACCGTAAAGCTCCTTAAACAATACATAGATTAGATCAGAAAGATAGTATAGCAGGTAAGACATTTACTTGACATACAGCTGATCCCAATTAAGTTCCAGGTACCTCAATAGATCCCTTTAGCAACAGTGGTCCTTGAGTGTGAGACAGAAGTATGTCCTGAAAATTGCAAGATATAATTTTCTCCAAGGGAAAAAAATTTAAAATATTGTAGGTGATAAGTTTTCTAACGTGATTTTATTGTGCTTTGGATACTTAGAGAAGAGATAATAAAATCAAAAATAAAGTTGAAACCAGATCAAATTAAAATCTTCAGCACAGTAAAGAAAATCACTGACGAAAGGAAATGACAACAACCTTCTGAATGGAAAAAATATTTGCAAACTATACCCCTGACATGGAGTTAATATTGAAAATATATACATAAAACAACCTGATAGCAAAAAAAAATAAATAGTTCAATTAAAAATAGCATCTATACAGATATTCTTGAAAGAAGATTACAGGCCTGCTGGATTTTATCAGCGTTCCTGCCAGTCATCCTGCCTGCTTCAGAGGTGGGTCGGGATGTAAACACACTGATTCCTTCTGGTTTCTGCCAGGAGTCAGAAGGGTGCAGAAGCCATGTTGGGTCATGCTGTTTCCAGCTGCCTGAGACTGGATTTCATCAGTGTTCATGCCAGTGATCCTGCCTGCTTCAGAAATGGGTCAGGACATACACACACTGATTTCTTCTGGTTTCTGCCCGGAGTCAGTATGGCTCAGAAGCCATCTTGGGCCATGCGATTTCCAGCTGCCTGAGACTGGATTTCATCAGCGTTCCTGCCGGTGATCCTGCCTGCTTCAGAGGTGGGTTGGGATGTACACACACTGATTCCTTCTGGTTTCTGCTCAGAGTCAGAAGGGCGCAGAAGCCATCTGCGTGAAGGACCTATACAAAGAAACTATAAAGCTCTGCTCCAAGAAATAAGAGAGGACACACAGAAATGGAAACACATGCCCTGCTCATGGACGAGCAGGATTAACACATTAAAATGGCAATACTACCAAAGCATTATATAGATTTAATGCGATCCCCTTAAAAATACCCATGGCATTCTTCAAAGAAGTGGATCAAACACTTATGAAGTTCATCTGGAAAAATTAACATCCTCGGATAGCTAAAGCACTCCTAGGAAAAAGGAAAATGGGAGGCATTACTTTCCCCAACTTTAAACTGTACTACAAAGCAATAGTTATCAAAACAGCATGGTATTGGAATAAAGACAGACCCTCAGATCAGTGGAATAGGCTTGAGTTCTCAGACATTGTCCCCCAGACATACAATCACCTAATTTTTGACAAAGGAGCAAGAAATTCTAAGTGGAGCAGGGAAAACCTCTTCAACAAGTGGTGCTGGCAGAACTGGTGCACTTGCAAAAAAGCAAACATAGACCCCCAGTTAACATCATGTACGAAGGTAAAATCCAAATGAATTAAAGACCTTGATATCAGACTTGATGCCATAAGGTATATAGAATAACATGTAGGTAAAACACTTCATGACATTGAGACTAAAGTCATCTTTAGGAGGAAACTGCACTTTCCAAACAAGTGGAAGCAGAGATCAACAGATGGGAATACATTAAGCTGAGAAGCATCTGCATATCAAAAGAAATAGTGCCCAGGATACAAGAGTCACCCACCGAATGGGAGAAACTATTCACCCAACACTCATCAGATAAGGGGCTACTATCCAAAATATACAGGGCACATACTCATCACTAGTCATCAGGGAGTGCAAATCAAAACAAGGATAAGATACCATCTCACACCACAGAGATTGGCATACATTACAAAGAATGAGAACAATCAGTGTTGGCGGGGATGTGGAGAGAAGGGAACTCTTATCCACTGCTGGTGGGAATGCCATCTAGTCCAACCTCTATGGAAAGTGATATGGAGATTCCTCCAGAATCTGGAAATTGAGCTCCCATTCGACCCAGCTATTCCACTCCTAGGGATATACCCTAATAACACAAGAATAGAATACAAAAACCCCTTCCTCACACCTTTATTTATTGCAGCACTATTCACAATACCTAGGCTCTGGTAACAACCAAGATGCCCTTCAACAGAGGAAAAGCTAAAGAAACTATGGTACATATACACAATGGAATATTATGCAGCCATCAGAAGAGATGAAGTCATGAAATTTTCCTATACATGGATGTACATGGAATCGATCATGCTGAGTGAAATAAGTCAGAGGGAGAGAGAGACACAGAATAGTCTCACTCATCTATGGATTTTAAGAAAAATAAAAGTCATTTTTCAACAATCCTCAGAGACAATGAGAGGAGGGCTGGAACTTCCAGCTCATTTCATGAAGCTCACCACAAAGAGTGGAGACTGCAGTTATAGAATAACTACACAGAAAACTACCATAATCACGTGAATGAGTGAGGGAACTGGAAAGCCTGTCTGGAGTACAGGTGGGGGTGAGGTGGGATGGAGGGAGATTTGGGACATTGGTGATGAGAATGTTGCACTGATGAAGGGAGTGTTCTTTACATGACTGAAACCTAATCACAATCATATTTGTAATCAAGATGTTAAAATAAAAAAAAAGAAAAAAGATTACAGATGGCCAACAGGTAAAGGAAAGATATTTAAAATAATCATCTGAGAAATATCAATTAAAATCATAATGACATATCTCAAAACTTTTGGTTATCATGCTTCACCTCTGAGAGAAACTACACTTTCTAGGGAAATACATATATCTAACATAGGATCTAGCCTTTCCACTTCTGAATACTTTTCTGAAACGCAAACAAAAATACTAATCCCAAGTGATAAACATATTCCCATGTTCACAGCAGCATTATTTATAATAGCCAAGATAAGGAAAAACCCAAGTGAATGAATGGTTTCAGGAGTTGAGGTATAAATGCAAAATGACCTTAAAATAGAAACTTTGTCAGTGAAAATAGCACAAAGCGATCGTAAGATCATTATACTAAGTGAAATCAATTGAGAAATACAAACACTGTGTGACCTCACAGAGCTCTCTCTCTCTCTCTCTCTCTCTCTCTCTCTCACACACACACACACATAGCTCAGAGATACAAATACAAAATTGGTGAAATAGATCAAATGGTACAAAGTAAGATGAATCATGGACATGTCATGATTCAGCATAAGGACCATCAAATCATGTTGTGCTGCATTTGTAAAAGTTGCCAAAAGAATAGATCTTTAAAGTTCTCAGTTCAGTAAAAACAATATTTAGTAACTCTGTGTGGTGATGTATGTTAGATATAATGGATGGGGCTGATTTGCAGTATATACAAATATCCAATGATTATGTTACCAACGTGATAATAACACAATGTTGCATGCCCATTAGAATTTAATTTTTTTAAAAAAAGAGAAAAGTGGAGAAGGTAGGCTAAAGTTAGCATACCACTTGTCACCATATAATAATCACTATAATTTTTATTTATTCCCTTTTTTATATAAGGATTGAAATCATCATATAATACTTTATAAAAATCTAATTGTTGAGCTGAAAAGGGAGTATAATTGATTTTGTGGTGAAATATGGGATTCCCCTTTCTCTTTTTGGAGATTGTCTCCAAGAAATGTGCTTTTTATCTCTGATTCATGCCCATGGCCTGCCTGTCTTTTCTCCCATGTGCCAGCTCATGGTCCAGCTTATCAAATGATCTTGGCTTCCATGTTCCTATTTTCCCTATAGTTTCAGAGTTCATAGCTGCTTCTTATCATGAGTAATTTCTACATTTCTCATTAGACTCAGCCACACCATCATTTGGGAAAATAATCCCCTGTAACCTTCTCTCTAATTGGAATACACAAAGTGGGTTTTGTTTGATTGGGCCCTAATATACAATGTCTGCTTATATTTCCCTGGCCAAATGGGGTCACATGATAATCTTTCTCTAGGTGGATTTCAGGTCTGGGGGATGGAATTCCCACATACCAGGGTTCTGCATTCTGAGAAAAGTTGGAGTTGGTACAATAAAAGTGTGTAATAAATGTAAGAAGACAGAGTTATCTGACTCCATGGGAGAACCTATCTCTAAAATTATGTTTAGAACAAAAGTAACCCCTATTTCATAATGTGGGTCCAACATTTGACAGAAGCCAACAGACTATGACAGAAACAGAAGAGTAAACAATGTGTATAAATTGTTTAGAAATGATTTTTCATGAAGGTTTGCCCTGCTGTTGACTATTTAAATTAAATGCATGGAAACATATGGTGGCCCAAACATCATGCCACTTTTATATATGAGCCATAAAGTGGTTCTGAAGCTAAATTTCATTATTAAAAAGAAGTAGCCCAGCACTTATTGAGTTCTAAGGAAGGGTGATATTATTCCTCAGCATTTATTGTGTAATGTATATTGAATTAGAATGTATATTGAATTGTAATCATGGTTTTTAAATAAAGAAATTCTTTCATAAAAAATTGATTTTTATGGGGTTCTCCCAAGCAGTTCTCAAGGAGAACAGGGATCCCCATCCTGAAAGAATTAGCCAACCAATCTGTCTAAACATGAAGACCTGAATTTGAAGGCTGCTTGATGTCACCATGCCAGAGATTTTTCAGGACACCCTAGTGGTGTTTGTGAGACCCTAGGAACATATTTAGCAGCATTCAGGGGAAGCCTCCAAGTTATAATGGCTTTCTGTGAATACTGTGGTGATATGATTTGGACTGGGCAGCATCTAAGGTTTGCACCTTAACTCCTATACTATCTATCTTGTCCAGAAATGGAATTCTAAACCAGAAACTCATATCATTACATAAATGAACTCAATTTAATATTTTATTACAGTTTACCATGGCAATTTATTATATGGAAATGTAACTTCCCCTCTTGCTCCAAAGAGTTTGCTGGCGAATAGAAAAAAAAACATACTCATAAACACTTTTTGCTAAAGCATTTGGGATAAAGATGAAGGAGAGTAGAAGTTAAAATCCAGAGAAGAAATATTCAAGGTTAGGAAAAGCCAGGTTTTAAGAGGGTAAAAAGTAAATTAATTAAGGCATAAATGTGATGTGGTAAGGTAAAAACATTATGGATAAGGATTAAAATCTAAAACAGAAGGATAAAAACTACTTGGTTTTAACCTAAAATTAAATTGAATTAAATTAAATTAAATTAAATTGAAGACTGCTTGATTGAGTGAGATACATCAGTTCATGTTGAATCTGCCTGCCAAATGCAAAACTTTGTTCCAATGTCAAGTACAATCTAGCGCTCTTTTTGATTCTCACAGTGGTTCTCTGACTTTTCCACCTCTGGAAACCCAATAATTTGAGTTAAGTAATCTCTGGTTTTCAAGTTCAGAGTGAAGTTTGGTTTGAGATTTCTAACTTCATTTATCACCTTTGTACAACAAGGTTTCTAATTATCATTTGAAATTTCTGTCCTTGAGTCAAAGCACAATGAGGGGAGTCAAATAGTCTTTCTTACATGCTTTGTCTTTGGGTATGTGATCTAAGACTGAAGCTCTGGCCTCCATCCACTTTAGTGAGAAGGAGAATAACAATAGCAGTTGGCAAACATACAGGAAGAAGAAATGCCCTTAAATGTCAGCCTGGTCATTGGCACAGTGGTCCTGATGAGATTCTTTTGCAGTCCTCTCTTCTGCTGGTGGTTCTTGGTGAGTCAGGGATAAAGGAGCAGCCATAGTAACAAAACAGTGAACTGTAGTTCTGTGAATGGTATTGAGGAGTTGGGGTAAAGTCTGGTCATGTCCTCTCTGCTTAACTAAAGCATTCTACCTTTAGTTACTGAATTCCTGAGAGCCTGGGGTTATTCTGCTACCTTCATCTATTTTTTAATTAACTTTTGCTCTTTTGTGATCATTACTTGCTAAAGAGTGCATCTAAATTCCCAGGGAGATGGGCAACTTTGATTGTATTATGAGAGCATTGAATTAGTTCTTTTCATTGCTCCTCAAGTCCACAATTGGATTGAACTCACCGTGGGATGAAAGATCACTTCTGATCTCCTGTTTCTTGCTTTTTACATGCATTACATCATTTTATCCTCTTAGGTCAGAGGTATTGAATGGTTCTAGAGTTGAGAAAATAGGAGCTGGTGTTACAGTGCAGTAGGTACAGTACAGTGTAGGAGAAGGGTGTATGCCATGCATGCAGCCAACCTAGGTTCCATACCTGGAATCCCATATGATCTCCCAAGTCTACCAGGATCAATTGCTGAGTACAGAGCCAAGAATAACCCCTGAAAATCACCAAGTGTAGCTTAACCCCTTTCTCCAAACAAAGAATTGAAAAAATAGAGATTTAGAGAGTTTTAGAAACTCATCCAAGGTGATAAACAAAGCAAGTTTTAGAATTGTATCCTCTGAGTTCAAGTCTAAAGTACTTGTTTGTTGCCTTTAGCATATGTAGCTTTTCTGTCTAAAATAGAACTTAAGGGATGTAAAGGATATTTGAGGTAATGTCTCCTAAGGCCTTGATTTTTAGGAAGCAGAAACAAAGGCCAATTGAAATGAAATGAGGCAAGAAGATCACATCCAGAATTAGCACTTACTCTCTTGGGCCTCCAAACTCTGTTCATTAGTAGCTGGTAAATATCATTTCCCCTCATCACTTGATTTTAGTGGAAACCCCACTTATATTATACAAGAAGTTTTAAATAAACTTGCAGAGTCTAGCTCCTACAAAGTAAAAGGATAACAGAATCTTCTCTTCCAGCCAGAAGTGAGGAAATTTTCCATTTCAGGTTTTCTGCCATCTCTTGTCTCTAATTTAAGTATCAGCCTGTGGGTACACTCCAGCTGATGGACTTTTTGAGAAAAAATAAATAAAGCTTTATTGGAACACAGCCATGCCCATTTGTTTACACATTTTCTTTGGCTGCTTTCTGCTTTTCTGCTATAAAGGCAAAGTTAAGTAGTTGGAACAGCAATTAGATGGCCCACAAAACCTGAACTATTTATTGTTTGGTCTTTTATGGAAAAAGTTTCCCAAATTTTCCTTTGGCTGATACTTGTTATTGGCCTAGATGTTTGATTACATATTTTAATAATGTTTTACTTGGAAAATAATATTTCACGAAGATGTTATCAGATCCAAAATCAAAGATCCAAATGTTTCTGCTCTGTGAAAAGTTGTATTTATTAAATTCACACATCACTTTGCCTTAGAGAGAAAATTTAAATAAAAGTCCAGCCATCTATACAATAACACAATACTTTTTCAGTATTTTCTTTTTCTCCCAAAGAAGAAATACAATTCTACTAGAAGCTCAATAAGCTACAATGAGATAAATGAGCTAGCAAGGAATATATATACCTGTTTTGTAGAATCTGATGAGTTGAATTCAACGTGAATTCAGCTATTCTTCATGTGTTATTCTCCCTGCAATTAGATAAAATAACTGCAGTCATGTTTTCTTCTCAAATAGTCATCTTCTTATAATTTAGCTTGCACACACTGAACAAAAAAGTGCACAGGCCAAAACACAGGTGGATTTCAGGTGATGTTGGCTGATTTTACTTGTGAACGACAATGCTTTCATCAGTACACAGTATCACACGATTAATACCAGACATAGAATCAGTTGCTGACATAAAAGTTGCCACAGGAAAGTACAACCTTTGAATCTATGGGGATCATACTCACTAACTGTAAAGATTCGGTGATTGCTCTCCCAAGGTTGATCAGTGTTTTTTCAAATAGGAAAGTTATGGCTAATAAGCAGAAGTTCATCCAGGGATTATTGCTCTTTTTTTAAGCACCTTTTTATCTAGGCATGGCCATGTGACCTGTTACTGCCAGTAGAAAAGGAGAAGAGTGACGTGTCACTTTCTAGCCAAGTGTGTCTTCCTTGCCTTGTTTTCCCCATCTAAATGCAATATTGACTGATTCTTGGTCAAGAGATCATGAGGCCACAAAATAGGAATTGTGGTTCTCAAATTATTGCTGAGTTTTAAAATCCATCAAATCACATTTTTGTTAGACCAATGACATTTGGGATTTGTGTCTTTCAGTCAAGGCAGCTAGCACTACTTTGATTGATACACTAATTTATAGTGCAGATATTCTTTATTATAGTTCCAAACTTTCCAGTTACCTTTCCTATGTAGAAACAATGGGAATAGTTTTTCATGGCAGTGCTACTCATCTAGAAGAATCTATATTTTGGATGGACACTTCCCTGCATTTTTGTTACATCTTCTCCCTGTAATTTTGTTTTATTGGCATTATGAGATAAAATTTCAGAGCTGAGAGAAATTTTGGAGAATATAGTCCAACCAACTTTTCTTAGATATTCAGTAATGAAAGTTGATAGCTTAATCAATTTTATCAAAATCCTATTGTTTATCATGGAGTTGGATCAGTGGTGCAAGTGGTAGGGTGTTTGTCTTGCACGTGCTAACCTTGGACAGACCTTGGTTTGATCCCCGGAGTCCCAAGCTAGGAGCGATTTCTGAGTGCATAGCCAGGAGTATCCTTGAGCATCAGAGGGTGTGGCCAAAAATTATTTTGTTCATCAATAGTAGCACTAGCCCTAGTTCTAAGGTATATTAATGACCAAATCACATACACGTCTCTAACTTTACTATATCTTTGTAGAATGTGTGCATATACACTTAAAATTATCTAAGTTTTAGGAGACGAGAGAAACGTTAATGTAATAGGTAGAAAGTAGGGCCATATAACATCTTTCAACTGTATCACTATCTCCAAGTGGAATTTACCAACCAGGCACATATTTGTAGATAAATACTCTTCTTGGTTTTGAAATGGATCATTTAAAGTGATATATTATTATCTTCAAGGTTGCCTAAGCATTTATTTAAGTTTATTTCTCATTTATCTCTCAAATAGGGAGCTCCCAGACTAGGTAAGCTTGTCTGCCTGAAAACACTGCTTAATGTAATTTATCAGGGGGAATTATAAATAAGAAAGGACATCCCACTGAGGAATGTGTCCTTGAATGAAAAACTCTGTTCTTGATAACTCAATCATGTCTCTCAAAACAGAATTGAGATGATTGATAGTTTTTCAAGGCTTTTGTGAATTCAAAGTAGAATCCCTAATTTGAACCCACACCATTTCCCATCTTGTTTTTGTCCAAGTTGGAATATTAAACGTTTCAATGAATATTAGGCTGAACAATCACCTCTTGTATGGGGAGACCAGTTTAAGAAAAGGTGACATGAAGTCTGCTTGCTATGTGGATTCTTCGTCAGAACCCCAGACATCAATGCAGACAAAGTTAGATTTCAGCAATCCTCCTCTCACAGGAAGGAACTTAGATCATTCTTAAGAGAATAGCTGATTTCCTAAACGACAGAAGGAGGAGCTAATCTAAGCAAAAAGGCTCTTAACCTAATTGACCTATTGTCAAAGGACCCATCAATGGAGCAGGAGCCACATTTTCAAATACAGTTTTGGGGGGGACCACCATGAGTCCATTACCACTACTTGTAATTTTAAGTACTTTACAGACAACATTATACTCATCTTGTGAGGAGGCTCAATGGTTGGTGAGGAGAGATAGAATTCAATCAGTAACAAAGAAAGCATCAGCTTGGCTGTGCCTGGTCCTTTCCTTCTCCCCGTAGACAGTATTATTGATATCTTATTCTCATCTTCAGATAGATCAAAGAAGAGCTTTGTTTTCAATTCTGGCAGAATCTTAATTGGGATCTCCTTTTGTCTAGTTTTTCTTTTTGACTTGTTTTTATGCCTTTGCTTTTACATGATCTATTAAAACATTACACGGTAGGATTAAATACTTTTACCTCTTTTTAAGACTCATATACCATCACTTATCTTACACAATTATCTTTTCTTTCTATGAAAAATAAACACTGATTAGCAGTTCACAATAGCATTACAATATTTTCAGTGGAACCAGCTAGTTTGGAAAAAAAGAATTAGCCTGCATCTTACTGTTAGTTATCCTTCCTTTGTAGGTAAATTCCTTCTCCTGAATTTCTGGGTGGTTAAACAGAATGACTCCAAAAGTAAGAAAGACTTACCAAACTCTTAAGAAGTTTGAAGAACTAGATGCTTACATTTTATTAAAACAAAGAATAGAGTGCATTTCAGCAATTAATTAGTATGGTGAAAATCATATTAATACTCCTGCATAAAAAGGCAACAAACCCTATGGTTTACTATAACATACATTTGAGAAAATCTATAATCTTCCATCCCTATCCTTTTGAAAATAGAAAGCTCTCAAAGAGATAGACAACAAAGTTTACTTTTATAAATATGTAGACTAAGTTCAAAAAGAAGGCCCTAGATCAATATCTGTTTTTCTGTATGAAACCCCTGAGAAAACATACTTCTATTTCAGGTTAGTGCTCAGTCCCTGATCCTTATATCTCCCTTCCAAACCATGACCTAGAAATTATATGGTAGAGAACGGACCTTTCTGTTCTTCTCACCCTAGAAGAAAGGATGAGGCCAAACTTACTTTTCTGAGTGCAGATAGCTCACTGTGCATGTTTTGTCATAAAATGAGAAGAAAACCCGAGAGGCCTAACTCCTCTCATTGTCACCCTGACAATGCTCTTTCTCTTTGGAAACTTCAATTCTGGGAGGAAACTCCTTGTCTTCTATGTTTCTACCATTGCCTAATAAATCCCTTGTAGACCATCTATTTAGAGCAAACACAAATTGATCATTTAAGGACCACATTAGAATAAGGATAACTATCCTGAAAATCAATATATGTCCATTTTCTTTTGTCCATTTGTACTTAGGACAGTTACTTTCTATTTTTAAATTTTATTTCATTTTATTTTTGGTTTTGGGGCCAGGCTTATTCCTGGCTCTATATTCAGAAATTACCAGGCTTAGGGGACCATATGGGATGCCAGGGATCAAACCCAAGTTGGCTGCAAATGCCTCACCTACTGTGCTATTACTCCAGCTTGAGGAGAGTTATTTTCAAGAAGGAAACTAATTGATTGGGGGATGTATACACTCAGAAATATATTACTCAACAAATATAAACTCTTGGGTTGACTGCATTGGTGTGAAGAAGATAAACCTGTTCTAGTTTTAAAGCTGCTCCATAGGACTGGAGAGATAGTGTAGCTTTTCATGCATGTGGCAGACTTGGGTTTGATTCCAGGCAGCCCAAATAGTGTCCCAAGTCTCCCCAAGGAGTGAGTGATCCTTGAGAACAGAGCCAGGAGTATGACATGAGCACAGCAGGATATTGTCCAAAAAAAAGAAACGTACAAACAGTAAAAGAAATTTTTAAAAAAATTTAAAAAATGCTTCAAAAAGTCAGAGGGCTTATGTACCTTCCTGTATGCCACAGAGGGTCCTTTCCTGGCATGAAAAAAAACAAACATTAAAAAAAAAGATTTTGGAGAAACTCATTGGGTCCCTAGTGTCATTGATGGGCAGATGTGGCTATCACACCCTGAGACTGGGCCTTGAAATTTATGCTTATTCATTTCTCTTCCAAATCACGTGATCTATTTCAAATATTCATTCCCAGGACTATTCTTAATCAGTGTCAGATAGTATGGGAAATGACTGTTTATGCCTTTGAGGAGTTTCCTCGACTTCTCCACACAGCTTTTACAGTGACCCATATTTTAATTTTGGCTTTTCCAAATATACTCATTCAGTGTGGTGGGAATAAGTTCTGCCTTTCTCTGGAGTTTCCCCTAGTAGACACTGAGAAAGCAATTTCGAGCTACCTACCCGGTTCTGTAAAATGACTGTTCATGTTCTCATTGAGCTTTCCTTTCAAGTTTAACTTTTTATTTTCTTAGAATTCTATGAACTTTAGCCTTTGTATGAATAACCTTCACTTCCCTGGCTAGTTTGTATATTAAACAGTAAGAATGTCTGACTATCATGGAGCAAAATAGTTTATCTAAAATCAAAATGTGGTAACTGTGTAGCAAATTGCCACACTAACCCAATTGGATTGACACTTTCCACCCCTCTCCAGTGGGAGTTAGTTGTGGAGAAGGAGATGAATGAGCACCAAGGAACATAAACAAATACACAGGCTGTCCAAGCTATTGAGTCTCCTGCATAGCTCTCAGTTAGTGCACAAGCTGACCATTTTGTTCAGTGCAGTATTCCCCCTGCCCCTTCCCATCACTTGAGCCATTGTTTAAGTTGCCATCGAAGATAGTGAGTAAACACATCAAAATTCAATGGGTACATTATGACATGACATTTTGCTATTTTATATTGCCCTTTGTCTGAAATGTTCTAAACTGGTCTATTCTATTCTTTCCTGGGTCCATATTTATTGTCCCTGGGCACACATTTGCTGCCATCATATGTTCTGTTCTTCCTTCTGGCCGGTCACAAGTTTGCTTGCTCTGCTATTCTCTACGATCTAACCTGTTTTCCCAGGGGATTATCCTGACTTTGGGAGTTTTGTTAAGGGACCTACATCTCAAGATTAGGACCTTATGGAATCAACTAAAACTTAAGATTTGTAACGTCAGGTTCTTTCCTATAGAGTAAGTGAAAATAGTCTCACTTTTCAACCTACTTCAAATACTGAACTGAAGGATGTGGGTTGGGATCTGGTACCTGATCCAGGAGGTATCCAGTCACCCATCCTTCCATTTATTCTTCGCAATTCTTGCCAAGAGATCAGGGGGGGCTTTCTCCACTCTATTCCATTGATTGTGGGGACTTTTGTTTGTTTACATTTTCTTCACATGGGCTTCTTTGTTTTCCTTAATTAGCTTAGTTTAGAGCACTTTTGCAGTTTGGAAGAAGCTCAATTCCTCTATCCAATTTCATCTCTCCCCTAAACTCAGCTCACCCTTGTGTAACTTATCCATTCTCTTCCTCTTCTCTTCCTCTATAATCTCCAAGCATGTTCACAATCCCACATTCAAGTGAGTCTCTTCAACCAGCATTAATGGAATATATGTGTTCCAAGGGCAGGTACACGTACAAAGATTAACATAGGTTTGTCACGTGGCACCATCCTATCTGTTCTTACAAATAAAGCTCAGTACAAGAGGTGGAAAAAATTTCTTAAACTCAGAAGTCAGAACTCCTGTTGGAGCCTCCCCTTTTGGTACCTGGCTTCTCCATGCTTCAACACTAAGCACACTTTTCACCATATCCAAATATCTTTTCTTTCAGGTTCTCATTTTCTTCTTTTCCTCATTGTGATTTCTATATTACTAAGATTTTGTTTTGTTTTGTTTTCATCTGGAATAACAAGGATCAAACCTGGCTCAGCTACATACAAGCAAATGCCCTACCTGCTGTACTATTGTTCAAGCCATTGTGTTTTATAATAAAGTATTATATTTTAATATTACCCAGGAACTTTTCTAATTTGGAGACTAAATATTGCTAAAATTTACTTATGATTTCCTAGAACTGTTAGTATCTCTGAAATTAAACACTATGACATGTACAATATGTTTATATGGATAAATATTACATGTGAACAATACAGATTAATAAGTTCTCTCCTGCTATGAAATACCCCATAGCATTGGTTACTATACCTTGATTAAGCTTGGAATGCTAACCAGGATAAGAGGTGTGTGTTTGTGTATGTGTGTGTGGTGAATTTGGCCTGAAGGTCTTGATCTCAAATATTTCATATTAGATTAGTTCTTTATGGCAAGAAAACCCAGGAGCAGAGAAATACATGGACTCCAACTCCTCTGTTATTCTGTATATCATATCTCCTGTGATTTTCATATGGCTCATGTAATTGAGTTGGAAGCAAACCCCAGGAAAGACTAGGCAAAATTTAGCAACAAAGAAAATGCACTTACATTCAGTGTTAGGACTTAAAACATCAACTCATACCCCAGGAAATCCACATATATGCTTTCCTGCCATGGATCTCTCAAAGCACCGGGTATGTAGGCATGAAGCTTCTTACTCTTCAATATATAAGCTTCTCCTAGAACTTCTTCCAATACAGCATGGGTACAGAACACTGTTCTCTATTAAAACTTTAAGAGCAACTGTCCCTCTGCCAAACTTGCCTTTCTCATCTAACAAGCATCTTTGTTTAATCATGCACAGATATATGTAGTTCATGGAAACTAAATAATGGATAATGAAGAAATGAGGGACGCAGTGCGTGGATAAATCTGGAGACGATTTATTTTTATGTTACAACATGTTGAATTAAATTGCTGCAATAGGAAAAGATAAACAGATACCATATTGAAAGGTCAGGAGAGATCATATTTTTTAAACTTTAAACATATGTTGCATAAGCACTATTAATATATTAAGACATAAAGTGTTAAAGAACTTACGTTGAGGATCAAGGCTAATAGTATAGCTACTAAAATATGTTATTTTTGGGGTCTCATTTCGTTTTGCTTCTAATTGATAGGCTTCTTTCCCTTGACACTTACTTGGTACTGTAAACAATTTTTGTTCTTCAAGTCTTCAATTTCTCAACATTTTTTAGGTCGAAAGGAAAGGTTCAAAGGAATCTTTCTTCTGCGTCTATTTTTTTGTTTGATCAAAGTGACTGTCACAGAGAATATCTTTATGAATTAATTGAACTATTTTATTTACCCTAGGAATTTCTTGGACTGGAGCAATAGTATAGCACATAGGGTACTAGCC
Source organism: Suncus etruscus (assembly GCF_024139225.1). Classification (NCBI taxonomy): domain Eukaryota; kingdom Metazoa; phylum Chordata; class Mammalia; order Eulipotyphla; family Soricidae; genus Suncus; species Suncus etruscus. The sequence continues at coordinate 12,507,063 of NC_064863.1, read as the reverse complement.
TTGCATGCTCCCAACCTATGTCTGATCACCAGCACCTCATATGGTCTCCTGAAATCTGCCAGTAGTGTTCTTTGAGCCAATCAATAGTAAGCCCTGAGGATTGCTAGGTCTGACTCAAAAATGAAAGGAATAAAATTAAAAAAAATATGCCTCCTTTTTTTTTTATACCACCTGCTCTGTTTTTAAGTTTTTGTTTTTATCATGCCATAAAATAAGTGCATATGTGATAAATCTGAAGGAAACAAAACATATACGGGTACAGAAGTGAATATAAAGGTAATGAAATATGAGAACAGTGTGGTTACTATAGCCATATCTATTCCAATTCCTAGTGTCATATTGTACTAGAGTTGCAAGAAACTGCCGCTGGGGAAAACGAAGTGAAGAAAATTAGGGTTCATGTCTCTCTACATTATTTCTTACAACAGCAGACGAGCTTACAAGTATTTCAAAATAAATTATTTAAAAGCCTTAGTGCATCCAAAGTTTAGAGAAAATACAGGCAGAATTTAGAGTTGATGTGCAAGTTAATTAATTACTAAGAAATGAAAATTAATGGATCACAGCTTTCATGCACATGAGCATGAGAGGATCTAAGGGAATTTTTTGACTTTTCAGTAACAAATGAAATATTTTGTTGTCCTCACACTGCTGCTTCTTAATTGTTGATGAAGAGTCCACCAAACAAGTTTACACAATCAAGAGAGAAGATCTTCACTTTTTCTTTCATGTCCTCCTGAGCAAGGCCAATGACCACAAATATTCATTTGGTACTCCAGTGTGTCAGGTGTCAAGCATTCAGATATGAGGTCATAGAGTATTTATGTGATGGAAGGCAGACAGACCTGGGTTCAAATCCCTTCCCACTGATTATTCTTCCTTGTGTGGTCTGATACAATTGTATACTTGCTCAGCTTCCTTCTCTGCCAAACACAAGTATGTGAGTCCAAAGAAAACATGCTCTTGACAAATCAAAAGTTTCACTTGGAAATTTCAGGTCCCCGCATCTCCCCACACCTCCACAGCTAGGACTCTTATCTTGGTATCTCAGAAAGGAAGGACAATCTCTGTGTAGCTGTCGAATTCAGCATCCAGTACCAGCAGCCTCCACAACTAACATTGGGTTTTGGAAATGGACGCCTATGATGGATTATTACAATTTCCTATCCTGTAATTGCCTTTCATTTTGACCAAAGATACTTCATTTAATCTATTTCTAATTTCTTTTGAACAGTTAATTCCTTGAATGCATAAAGTGGCAAATATTTTTTTGGGAAAGCTTCCCAACTTCCTTCCCCAGTGTCTCCAGTGGTGTTAATACAAGGAAGAGCTCTTGGTAAATAGTAAAGCAATATATTAATGTGCCTTGCTGCTGTTTTTATTATTGATTATTATTATTATTAATAATTATTGGTTTGTTTTTTCTGTGCGCTGGGCACAATATTCCTCAGAATGTAATTGGGCTCCTGAAAGAAGGAAGAATGGAGGAATGTATCACATTTTAAAAGTCATGGTTTGCTTCCTTTTCAAGAAGAATTTCTTGTCAGAATTGAGTTTCTACTTGACCTCAATACTCATTGTGCTCTTAGTTGGACATTTTTATGGTTCAGGATGGACAGTGGGGACTGTACTTAGCAGTGCTATTTATAGTACCCCTGGTCTCTATCCATTAGATACCAGTCACCCCACCACCATCATCACACTTATGGCAACCAAGCCTCTCTCCAGACATTTCTTAATGTTTGCATGAATAAATTCACCCAGTGAGTTGCTTATTAACAAAAGAACAAAGAGTAAACTTTGCAGTGTAAAGAAACAACAAATTTGGGGACCAAAGAGATATAATTGATGTAGGGCATTTGCCTTGCATGCAGAAGGACGTTGGTTCAAATCCTGCCATCCCATATGGTCCCTCGAGCCTGCCAGGAGTGACTTCTGAGCATAAAGCCAGTTGTAACCCTTGAGCGCTGCTGGATATGACCCAAAACCCAAACCCCCCCCCCCAAAAAAAGAAAGAAAGAAAGAAAAAAGAAACAACAAATTTAGAAAAAAATAACACATTTAGTTTTTTAAAAAAATTTAAAAAATTAGTTAAAAAAACAAATAGGACAATTTTGAGGAGAGCTAGACAAAATGTATTCTGAAGAGTGTTGGGCACAAGAGGGCAGAGTAACCTGTACGGCTACCACATTGCTCTTATCACTGTGACACAGCCTGGTTCCAGGATCAAACCCTAGTGCCAGCCACAGGCAAAGCCTTGAGCATTCTCCTGCTTCTTTTGCTGGGAAATTCTCCATGCTGTGCTGTGGGTTATCCTGGAGTCTCTCCAGTGATTCTCAGTCAACAGGCCTATTGTGCTTCAATGCAAGGATCTAAGGCTATAGAGTTGCTCAAGCAATATGGTGCCAGGGATTGCACAAGTCACTTTGAGAGTGCACAGGATTGTGCCCGGAAATGCTATGGGACCACCACGTGATGCTGGAGATCAATCTCTCTGACTCAAATTTTTTTTTTTATCTCTAATGACAATAAACAGTTATTTATTGAGTACAGTTCCTCTTCTATCTGTAGGATTCAAATCTGGTGAAATTAACCTATCAGCTATGAAAACTATTTTTATTAGTTGGCCCATTTTTGATCCCTGCTACCATTTATGGCCCCAAAGCAGGGCCAGCCAGAAAGCGAGTCTATCAGGTGTGTCTCCCCAAATACAAAAATCAACCAACAAGAAATACTGTTGCTATTAGTTAGGCTTCTGATGGCTATAACATAGCAACTATTTATATTGTTTTTACAATATGTCAGGTCTTAAATGATAATTTTAATGAGTAAAATTAGAGATGATCATATACCAGAGAATGCGTTTAGCCCAGATACAAGAATTGTATTGTAATATATAAGGAATTTAAGTACCTATAGGTTGAAGTATCAGAAAAGGAAAAAGATTCCTGGATCCAGTCTTTCCAAAAGCTCTCGCTATAGGGAAAATTGAATTGCAGAGTTTGCACTACAGTCAGTAGTGCAGTGTTCATGGTTCTGATCTGGGTAGCTGGATCCTGCAGCCCGAAGACACGAAATCCTTCTAGACACATCACATCAAATAAAAGTTTGTATTTCTACATTTGAAGCTTATGTAATAGTGGAAAAGTGGCACATGGCTTTTTCTCAGATAGGAAAATCGTGATAATTTCCATCAGCATTCCAAATCACAATTCCCTGCTGATAGCATACAGTAGGTAGGGTACTTGCCTTGCATTCTGCCAAATCTTGCTTCAGTTCCCAGCACCTTTGAGCTCTACTAGTAGTGAATGTTGACAGTAGAGCCAGGAGAAGCACTGAGCACTGTCAGATGTGAATCCAATCACCCCACCATTTATAGAAAGAGAGAAACATAATTACCCTGAGAAGCCAAGCTGGAATCTTCAAAGATGAATTGCATGGGGGCAGGGGAGGGAAGAATGGATGGAAAGAAGACACATCTTCTTTCTCCCCTTGCAGAAAACATTCTCTCCAAGGCACTGTCCAACATGAAGACTGCGATTGTTCCTTATTTTCCAACTTCGAGTGTGAGATCCTCGAGCCTATGGGCAATCAGTTACCAAAGCCTGCCCTCATTGTGGTGATCTGCCTATCACTTGGCTCTATTTGCTCATAACTTATTTTCTGCCTTTGTGCTTATGCTGTTGCCGATACAGCATTTACTGTATTTACTGCAGAACAGAAAGAGTTTTTAAGTCTTTTCCAGCAGGATAATTGAAGAAGGAAACTAGAATATAAGAATAAGATTCTTAAGAGTTAAGGGGAGAGAGATTATATTTATAATTACCTAGTGCTGGATCTATGTTCAGTTTCCTGCCATACCATTGGTGGCACAGACACCTCCATTGACAATTTGATGACACCTGTTTCTTGCTCTGACCTGACCACAGGAAAGATTGCTATTGGGGACACCTTTATTATGGAAGTCTCCAGAGTGACAGATTGGACTGTAGACTTGGAATCCAAATTGTGTTTGGCTTCAAACTCGTTTCTGTCACCTCAAGCTCATTGACTAATAATTCTGGTTCTTGACCGAGTTTCTCAGCTTCACAATGAGGATGATTATGATATCTTCCTCATGGGAGGTAAATCTGAGTATTGAATAAATAAATAAGTATCTTTGGTTGTTGTGTTGAACTCTTGGTCTTGTGAATCCAACCAGGGTTCAAGGGGCCACTATGGAAGTTGCAAGCCAGCAGGACTCCAGGCTGTGTGTGTGTGTGTGTGTGTGTGTGTGTGTGTGTGTTTCCTGAGCAGATTAAGAAAACAGTGAATCAGCAAAATGAAGGCAAGTGGTAAGAAAGCAACTTTTAGCTCTTGAGCTTAGTTTGTAATTTCAACATGCTTCCAATTACTTTCGGCTTCTAGGAGAGCCCTGCAAGAATGATTCATGGGATACAGGAGCATTTGTGTTCATTGTTCAATGCCTCGAGTTCTCAATAGGATGATCTAGCCTGCAGTGGATAAGGGGAAAGCTTAGAGTTGTCATTCTTTTATCACTCTTAAAAGTTTGGGATTTTAACCAGGCATGTTCCATAATAATGTTGGTCCGTCATGCTTTGCTTTGCATGCCCTACGCCCAGGATTCTAACTGAAGATTTATTTTCTTTTCTGGGGATGGGTTGAGCCTTTCCCATGAGACTGTGCTTGGTGTCTGGCTATGGAGAAAGAAAGCTCAAATATGACTTGGCAGAGCAGGAGTCATTATCATTGTCAGTTCAGGCAGTTTGATGCAGAATTGTCAAGGAAAGACTGATTTTTCTTTCCTAACAAACCCGAGTCTAACTCTTTATAAACTCGTAATGGATGAAAAGGAAAACTAGGATTCTTAGTAGCTCTCACTAGAAATTTGCAAGAATTTTTCTTCTGAGATACCCTTGGCAGATGATATTCACATTATTGAGGTCATCTCCTGGGTCTCCACGATTTTAATAAACCCTCCTACAAAATTGGAAGAGGATATTAAGAAAATTGGTTTTAGTCTCAAAGTTCTTGTTTCTATGTATGTCTTATTCTCTAAATAATTTTTCTGAGCATCTGAGTAATGGTATCATCCAGCTGAAGATCTATTTCTGAATATAGCAGAGAAACACAGGCTGTGGGGTTTTCACAGTCCCTACATACCAGCTGGAATGAACTCCTTCCCTCTCATATGATAAATCAGGTGACACTGGAAGTTACAAGTTCGAGATATTCCATGCAAAGCTCTTAGCACACAACTATGTTGTAAATGCTCAGTGAATAATAATTGGTAATCTACAGAAAGTCACTATCAAAGCCAAATATTTTCCTATGGCACAACATAAATTTTAATAAAATTAAACATCATAAAACCCTATTATCTTTTTAGATATTATTATTATTATTATTATCCCACTTTAAGAATAAGGAGATTGTGTCCTAATATACTTAAATACTTTTCTCAAAGCCAGGAAGGTAGAAAGAGGTGGATGTGGCATTGAAATGAAGGCAGGTTTGATTGAGATTAGGCTCTGCCATCTTTAATTGTTTCTATAAATTGCATCACATTTTAGAGGATGAGGAGCTAGTGCAAAGGGCTGGAGCACGTGCTTTACGTGATGAGAGAGGCCTGGGTTTGATCATCAGAATTGCATAGTCTCCTTTGACCACCAGGGAGCAACCTTGGAGCAATAACCTCTGAGCACCAAGCCAGAAAGCTGTCCCTTGAGTATCACTGGATGTTGCCCAGTTCTCAAAACCAAAAAATAAATAAATATTTCATTAAATTGACTCACATTTTTTTTTTTTGGTTTTTGGGCCACACCCGGCTGTGCTCAGGGGTTACTCCTGGCTGTCTGCTCAGAAATAGCTCCTGGCAGGCACGGGGGACCATATGGGACACCGGGATTCGAACCAACCACCTTTGGTCCTGGATCGGCTGCTTGCAAGGCAAACGCCGCTGTGCTATCTCTCCGGGCCCAAATTGACTCACATTTTTACAAGCTTGAATTGACTGGATTTTTGTTGTTGTTCTTGTTGATTTTGTTTTGTTTTTAATATAGTCCAAACATTTAGATTGTTCATTACTATTACTTAAATTTTTTTAGAAAAATGTTGGGGATTTGAGGCAAATGCCAAACAGCAGTTTTCAGGGACTCTTCTTTGTTCTGTGCTTCATGGACCAAAGAAGCACCAGAGATTGAAGCAGGGGTGACTGAATGCAGTGTAACTACTGTCCTGCTGCTCAATGACTTTTAAAAAATTGGAGACATTTTTTGGCCACATCCCGTCTTCAGGCTCTTCATGGACTCCTCCTGACTGTGCTAAGAGTACCATGTATATGCTGCAAGAGATTAGAACCTGGTTGGCTACGTGTTTAGCTGTTGTGATTAGCAAGGTAATTGTGGATATTTCACAAATCAAAATGGGGCTACTTTGCTGCTACTTCACCCTGATGTTTTGCTCAAGAAGATACCTTGAATGAACCAATGATTGGGAATTAATGGGTGAATGGAAATGTATGAGTAAATGTAGTAGCCACCTCTAAATAGGAGATTGAGAGAAATGAGAAAATAAATATATTCTGAAACAAAAGAAGGTGGGATATATTAGGATATGCTGCGTTATGTTATCTAAATTTTATTAGCAGAGGATGAAGGTTCTATGAGAGGGGTTATTGGAATGGCTTTAATATGACTTGCCACTTTGCTTAGACACTAGTACCAGTCAATTGTTCTTATGCTGATTCTAGGTAGGGTGCTAGTGACCTTTCCTGTGTCTCATGACAGCATATACTAGTATACTAGTTCAGCTTCTTTATCAGTGACTTAGATCAGTGACTAGCAAACTTTTCTTTAAAGGGCCACATGACAATTATTTTACACCTGGGTGGCAGCATGAAATAAATCACTAATAATACTTCCATGAAACTCTCATTCACTGCAGTGGGAATGTCATCTAGTCCAGCCTATATGGAAAACAATATGGAGGTTCCTCAAAAAACTGAAAGTTGAACTCCCATATGATCCAACTACAGCACTTCTAGGGATAGACTGTTGGAGTCTAAACACAAAAACAAAACATAATGCGAAAATGCCTTTTGCACACTTATACTCATGGCAGCACTATTTACAATAGCCAGATCTGGAAACAACCCAGATGCCAGACAACAGATAAGTGGCTAAAGAAGCTCTGGTACATATACATAATGAAATACTATGCAGCCATTAGGAAAAATGAAGTCATGAAATTTTCCTTTACATGGGTGAACATGAAAACTATTATGCTGAATGAAATAAGTCAGAAGGAGAGAGATATACACAGAACAGTTGCACTCATCTATGGGTTTTAAGAAAAATAACGGACATTATTGTAATAATACCAGAGACAATAGAGATGGGGCTGGAAGGACCAGTTTATGTTATGTAGCTTACCAGAAAGAGTGGTGAGTGCAGTTAGAGAAATAACTACACTGACAGCTATCATGACAATGGTATTGAGTAAGAGAAATAGAATGCCTGTCTCCAGTACAGGCAGAGGGTAGGGAAGGAGGGAGAGAAGGGGCATTGGCGATGTTGCACTGGTCAAGGGGGATGCTCTTTTTTTTTTATAATTGAAACCCAACTACAAATATGTTTGTAATCATGGTGATTAGATGAAGATATTAATTTTAAAAATAATACTTCCATGAATGACCATGATTAATTGTCAATAAAATATCATTTATAAGAACAATTAATGGGTTAATCCAGTGAGATGGACCCTGAGGCATAATTTGCTGACATTTGATTTAGTTCAGGACACTGAAGGTAAAGTTATCACTTGGGTACCAAAACGCAGGAGTAGCTGAAATGGGTGTGAGGAAAATGAAGATTCATAAAGCTCTCAATGGTTGAGGACAATGGCAGGCATGCAATATTAGAATTTATGTGGATAGGTGCATGAGAATTATGGCTCTCGTTAATTAGGTCTATTACTGACAAAGTCTAACTTTGACAAATCATCAAGTCACATACCATTTCTGAGTTCACATGTCTTCTGTAAAAGTTTAAAAAAAGCCTAGTATCTCTAACCTTTCCCTAACCTGGATCCATGTGAAGTTAACTATATCAATACCATGAACATGCAACTTTAATTATATAGTATATAGGTCTCTCCATTTATACTTTAGAAAAGAATCAACTAGACTGGAGGAAAGTGATCTTAAATTAGGTCAAAGTGAACTGATTGGAAGCAAAAGATGGAATATTCACATTGTCAGCCCCCCACCCCAAACAAAAGACAGCTATGAGTCTGCATATATAAGAGTGAGGAAGGGAACTTGGATTTCATAGTCCAAACCAACTTGATTTTGTAGTCAAAAATTAAAGTCTGGAACAAAGAACAGAAGTTGAAATCCTGGACAATAAACCTATTCTGTTATCTTTAGACCATGAGATCCTGGGTTAAAATACAGGTAGGAGGATGGGGAGGAGAGAGATGGGAGCATTGGTGGTGGGAAGGTTGCACTGGTGAAGGGGGGTCGTTCTTTTTATTTTTTATTACTGAAACTCAACTATAAACATTTTTGTAATCATGGTGCTTAAATAAAGATATTAGAAAAAGAAAAATACAGTTCCTTTAAGATGAAAAAAATATATATATTTTCCACCTTCAGTTGTACATCTAAGAATGGTTAGCTCCCTAGTGACGTCTTTTGCTCTGCTTTGCATTCACCCCTTGTTGATAACATTTCCTCCCACTTCTTAATTTCCTTCTGAACTAAGACCATCTTAATCTATGGGACTCTGGGTAATTTATCTGGTTTCCTTGTTTAGAAATAAGCATGTGATCTAAGAAAAAATCATGAGAATAATATCCAGGAATTTAACTGGCGATATTATTTTTCTTCTTCCACTCAGAGGCTGCTAAGAGGCACCACTAGAAAATGAACAGAAAGTAAAGTAGAGGTGACACTGAGCAAAGAAAATAGTATTAAAGTAACTTTATTTGAATATAATGGACCTTGAATTTTGAGTTTTTAGTTTACATGAGCAAATAGTTGACATTTTTTTCTGAAGGTGTTTTAATTTTTTTTTGTCACTTGCACCATCAGATACTACAGGCTAGCAAAACACATTAAATAATACAGCATCTGACATGTAGTAGAGATTTAGAAATAATATTGTGTTGATACTCTTCTTTGTGTATGTTCATTGCACAAGGATGATGCAGGGATATTAAAAACCAGTATTGGCTATTGGTGATAAATCAACAAGAAAGTTGTGTTCTAGAAATTTCACTGGAGAAAAGGAATGAGAACAGGTTGAACTGGAGAAAGGAGAAGGGCCAAAGGACTATTATGAAAGAAAGAAGTTTCCTTTGGGCTCTGTCTATATCAGGAAGAGCTCAGGTAAGAGAAGATCAGGGTTTATAGGTGAGTCCCTTAGCCTGAAAGGTACATTCAGAAGTAGAGTTATGCTCTTCCAGGTCATGACCTTCCAGCACTACCAGCACTTTGCACAACAGTTTTATGAAACCATTGGAATATGACTCACAGTCATGCACCTGTTTTACCTGTTATCCAGATGTTAAACCATCTATATGAACATTTTATTTCATAAAGATGAAAAATATTTTATGTATGAAATTTTTATTATATTAACTGTGTTTTTGATCACTTCCCATTTTACTCTTCTTTGTTATTTTCCATTTCATATTTTAAAAATGTACTGATCTTGTCCCAGTAACTTGATCTGAAGAACCCTACAAGGATCTTAACATGTTTGAACAATAAAATATATAGAATAATGTCATATGACATAATAGTTATATACAGTATTCTTTTCTTGGGCAAGAGTGGTAGTGATGATAATAACCGGTGATTGCGAACATCATCATTTCCATCATTGCTCTTGCTACTATGATACTATAATTATTAATACTTACAGCTACTACTGACATTGCAATGATAACTTGCTATATGACAGGGTCTATTTCAAGCTCTTTACACATTTTGCCAACTTTTCTGTGTCTGTGTGATCTTTCATATCTTTCTTCGTTTCAAGCTCATAATACCTTAAGATTTGAATCAGAATCGAGAATTACTTTAATTAAATCACTGTGTCCTTTTGTCTTATCAAGTTGAGGTTTCTCTTATAATATGCCGTGGGCCAAATGCTTATTTCTCCCAGATCTGGAAACTGTATTTGTCTTTTATTCGGTGTTTGGTGAAGATTAAGTTCTTCATCATCCTCACAGAGTGGAACGGTCTTTATCCCTTAAGAGAGAAAGAATTCATATCCATAATGGCCACACCCTGATCTAATCACCTCCCAAAGAGTCTCATCTCCTATACAATTTAAAGTACTATCAAAGTATCAAAGTATTTTGCCTATGTAAGATCTGATGATGGACAATATCTGATGATATTCTTCTAGTAATGATCAGGAGAACAGAAAGGAAAATTAGAGCTATGAATAAATAAGTTGGATCTCATTTGTCTCTGCGAGCCATGCAGCTATAAGTCAAGAGGTAGGGAAGGAAGGTTGAACTAGAATTTTAGCCTTAGTGATAACTCTCCTTCTCAATTGCAGTGGAATAGAAAATATACCTTTCTTATGAGCATTCTTTATTCTATATCTGGGGCAATTTGATCAGTTGTCTGCTGAAGTGTTTTATCAGTACCTGCAGATACTAGTTTCTGCAGAACCTAGTACTTCTTCCCCCATATACCTCTCCCTACAGTCCTATAATGTGTGTTTTTTTTTGTTTTTGTTTGTTTGTTTTGCTTACAGTGTGAGAGGAATGTCTTAAGAATAGTCTCTTTCCTGCGTTCCAATAGAAGAGCTGATTTTGGTTACCTTTTTTTTTTTTTTTTTTTTTTGGTTTTTGGGCCACACCCGGCGATGCTCAGGGGTTACTCCTGGCTGTCTGCTCAGAAATAGCTCCTGGCAGGCACGGGGGACCGTATGGGACACCCGGATTCCAACCAACCACCTTTGGTGCTGGATCGGCTGCTTGCAAGGCAAACGCCGCTGTGCTATCTCTCCGGGCCCGATTTTGGTTACCTTTTAGTCAGCCTTCTCTCTCAAGGAAGCCTCTCTGTATAATTAGGACATAGCACCCTGAAGTTTAACAAATAGGAGTTCTAATTGCTATGAATTGAAAGAACAATGAAATAGTTGCAAGCGATCCATTTATAAATACAACTCCTTTTCCACTTTTTCTCTTTGAAAAAAACAAACTCAGAGAAGAGAAGCCACTTGCCCAAAGTCACTCAGCCAGAATACAACCAAGCAATACAAAACCACTAGGTCTCAGTCCCTTTTTCTCCACTCCACCAACTGTATCACAAACCCATGCATTCTTTCTACCAAATCATATTTAGCAAGGCCGTTGCCTTCTAGACAAGTTGCATTCTAATGACCTCCAATTGAATTTACGTGGGTTCATATCCCAAATGTCCTTTTGACAGAAGACAACTTAATAAATCTTCTCACGCATAAAGTAAACATAACATATATATTCCTAAACCACGGAGGCATCTATGATGATTCAATGAATTAAATGTCTAAAACACTTAAAATTCTATTCATCTCATAGTAAACACTCAAGACACATTGATTTCTGCTCATGTCTTTATTCTCAAACTGCAATCAAGTGTGGTAGGGATTCAAATACTGGGCTCACGAAAAGAAAAAAAATTATATCCAGGCATTAGTTAAGTGATATGTGGGGCTTGAGGTAGCATGTGACTCTGCCCGAGGCTGAGAACCATTCTTGGATGGAGCACACAGGCCCAGAATAACTAACTGACCAATGGAATGCCCAGACTGGCTGTGTTTTTTCAATTTGCTGCTATTTTTCAATACTGAAAACATTAACCTACAATATTAAATGGGTTTCAGCTGTGCTATATCATGCTGAAATTTGGTTTTGGCTGTACGATATCATTTTTCAGTATATGTATACATTGCGAAAAGATTCTACTCCCATTGTTAGTTCCCCTACTATTTGAAATAATATTTTTCTCATCCTGAACTTTAGAACTCCTGAGAACCTATTTGTGTGAGGCAATACACAAAGTGGGTAACTTCTAAGCATTTGTTCAACTGTTGCAAGTACTTAGTGTGGCCTTCACGGCAAGGAATACAATTTTCCAGAGGTTATGAGACATGTCTCCTGGTTGCAAAGATCCTACATAGTAAGTGCAAGAATCATACCCAAAATATTAAAACAAAGCATTAAAACAAAGTTCTTTCTGATACACCATTTACATAAACCCATATGGAGGAAGCCTGAAATATCTTGAAACCAAGACATATAGTAGTCGATGGCTGGATTGGCAGATTGGCAAGGAATAGGACAGAGTTTCTAAGGGTGGTGATAATATGATGGCATTGGAGGTATTCATAGAATATTAAAAAGCCTCTACCGTTTACTCCTCCTTTTCCTCCTCCTCTACCTCTTCTTCCTCCTTCTCTCCTTTATTTTTCCTATTAGACACTGCAGTTTGCAATATTGTTGCTTTTCCTCACCAAAATCAATTTTTGGAGGAGAAAATTGTGAAATAGAAGTTTTATTGAGAGATTATGATGAAGCAAAGAGAGAGAGAATAAAATTTAGGAGTGAATACAGGCATTTCCAATTGACAGAGATCTGAGAGTCCACATCTCAACATCTCAAATGCAGATGCAGCTCACCCCACAAATGGGAAAGTGCCTCTCACCTTTACAGAGTTGGTTGTACATATTTTCTCTCAAACTACCTCCAACATAAGGCTTTGTACCTTCTAACAGTCTGTCGCTATGGTGCTGTCAAACAGAACAACTTAAAATTTTGGGTGGTCCACTTCAATGTATTTATTTCAACCCTTTGTTCCTGCTAGAGCTTTTCTTAGGACTTAGGAGCATCCAGTCTTCTGTACCGGCACTATTGAGAGTCTTATTATGCCTGAATTCCACTGACCACAGTGGGTCCAGTCATAATACCTTCGTGACCTTAGGACTAGTGACAGAGGAATTTTCTTCTACTTGATTTAAGAATGCTGTAGACCCTTCGACTCTAAAATTTTTGCTTGGGGTGTCATGATTTAAAACTGTGATGATCTTAAAGTCTTAGGCATGGAATGTTACAGCACCATACCTACCATCATTGTGCCAACAACCCTCTCGTTGATATCAAAGAGCTAGTGGAAAAATTGGTTTCATCTTGCACAATTTGCTTAAACTCAGTTTTTAAGAACCTATAAATGACATCAAATGAAAGATCGTTCTAAATCCTGATGGTAGTAAGTTGCCTTCTTTGTTGTATTGATTTAACACAGTAACAGCCTGATTTTTCCCAAGATTTGGGTGTACCCGGGAGCTCTGTTCCCTTCTTACTGCTGTTCCTTTGCTATTGGTTCCCTGATTACTCATGAAACAAAACTGCTGTTTGTCTATGGCCCAGGCTGTTCAATAAAACATGACCCCCATTTGTTTTTCTAGCTCTTTAGATTTAGGGCAGTTTGCACATGCTTCCTCTAGTTTTTATTACAAATTAACAGAAATCTGATTGCTTAAAACAACAGCCATTTACCCTCTTCCTTGAATAGAAACTAAAAGTGCCAGAAGGGCTAGTGGGACTCTTCAAGAGATAATCGGTCCCAGACCTTTCTCCAGCATTTGCTTGCTGTCAGCAATCCAGGGATATTCCTCAGCCTAGAGTTACTGTGTGTCTCTGTAGTCATTGACCTCTTCTATGTTTCCATGTGTCATTTTCCTTGTAATTCATTGACACTTGATTGAGAGCTCACGCTACCCTTAATGATTTCACCACATCCACACCTTCTACCTGAAACTCCCTCTTTTCATTTGAGGTTACATTTGAAAGTTCTGGTTGAACACTGCAGAGGCTAGTTTTCAATCTACCCCTAGGAAAATTTTCCCATTTCGTGTGGAATTCTAGTGACATCTTTTCTCACCTTCAAGTAGGACCCACCATTTCAATCATGGTGTTAATTTAGTCATTAGCTGGGTCCCAGGTGTGACCTTGACTTAGTTCTCTCTCCTATGACTCAATCCTGATTCAAACTGGAAAGAAAACAGACTTCTTTCCACTCATCCTGGTTTCTTTCTTCTTCCAATCCCTCACAGAGTTGGTGTTTTACCTTCTTCCACAGTTTGAGCAGGTTAGCTTCAAGATCTGGGGTGATTCCCTCTTAGTGCACCTTCTTATTATCCAAGCTTAAAAAATACTTAAAGGGGAAGATCCTGGATGGCAAAACAGATTTATTCTTTCATGGAGTGTCATGAGGATCACTGTTTCCTTCAGTTTTCTGGAACCAGGTTAGCACAATACCAGTGTAAAAGTATACTGTTTTTCTGGTTCATAGGAAGCGGCACATATAAAATTGTCCTACTGACTAAACGATCAAGGCTCGGTTCTGTTACTCAGTTACTCAGCTCAGAGTAACTAGTCACCCAGAAGGCACCATGATTCCTCTGGCCCTTCTTGGGGTACAACCCCATCCTAAGATTAATGAGAGTAGATCAGCCCTGGTTGTGGATAATCAACTTCTTCTTGAGTCTGCTGCATCTTCTGGCTCCAGTCAACAATCTTTGCAAAGTCCAGAAGTCCCTTTGGAAGCATAGGGATGACAGATGACAAACACCATGCCCTGAAAAAGAGTGGGAACTAGGAGGAAGACAGCAGCCTTCTTTCAAAGAAATTTGTCACCAATTTCCTGTGCCCACACTTACATGCCTTTTTCTATTGCCTTGACTTAGTTGCTTTCCTGAGATATATGATCCTGGCATCTCCCTCTCTCCTGCCAGTTACTTATTCCTTTAGCCCCTTAGTTGCAGTGGAAAAGAGTCTATTCCAGTTATATGGATTCTTTGGGGGAACCCTTTAGTGACGACACTTACTCCCATTTTAACTGACATCATTTAAGATCATGTAAACATAGCACTGTCAATGAATGGATGTCTCTGTCAAAAAGCCCATCTGAAATTCTAGAACCTGCAGAAGAAACATATGTATGTCTAATCAGCATCCATAATTAAGTAGGAGTTCGAAGAATGGAGGAAAGTTAGGGTAAAATGAAATACTTTTTTTTCATGCTTTTCCATAGTGTTCTATATTGTTTTATGCCTCCTGGGAAGAATTATCACCCTGCCTGCAAACTTCAACAGCAGGGATTTGATCTGCAAGAAAGTGAAGCTATGCTGGATTGTCTCTCTCCTGGTCTCAGATGAAATGAAAAGTAAAGAATCATCTAGTGTAGATGGACATTGGAAGATTATGGGTCCCTCCACATGATTTTATCCTGATTCCTTCCAATGTCCCTTTACACCTTAGGATCTATCCTGCCCTTGCCTCAATTTCCTGATCACATCCTCTCCACATCCCATTTTCTCTCCCTCTCTTGACATTGCTTTATCACTCCAGCTCCTCTTGATCTGCCGCACAGGCTGGGGGTCCATTGTTAACAGTTCGTCATCATCTATGTTAATATGGAGATCATTACCTGGGCTGTCTTCTGCTGGGTGATAGCTGTCATGAGGGAAAGTGTGACATCCTTCAGGAAAGATTTCACTTTCTAGAATTGCCTGAGAACACACTCTTATCAGGCTGACAGTCTGGGCAGTTTTAGATCATCTCTCAGGACAAAAATCAGGTAAATGTGCCTATATCTAAGCAGGTACAATAATGACAGCTTCTTTTCTCGCGTGACAAGTCTCATCCTAAGAATGAGACTGGCATTGCAAATATCATTGCAATTATCTTGCATTGCAAATATCAATCTTCCTTGCAAGCAGTTGCTAATTGGTCACACTATTATGCTTGGCACAGAGGCATTTAAGTTGCCTCTGAGAGTTCATGGACACATGCATTGGGCTCAGAAATAGAATAGCATCCAACAGTGTTTGTCCAGGTTGGGTAGGTAACCATAAAGTGTGGGTGCCACTCCCCTCTGACACCTAGGACAAAAATGTGATGTGAGCCCACTGATCCAATATAGCCCATCGAGTGTGTCTGTAGCATTTACTAGGGATGGTCCAGTTTGGGGCTGCTGTTCACTGACATCATCAAGCCATGTTCTCAGGAGTCCATTGTTAAATATTTATCAACACGGCTCCCAAGTCCGCAGGCTGCTTTTGTCTGGCTTGCACAGGGAGTTGTCATTTGCTTCTGAGCAAACTACCTGGCATCTCTGTGCTTCCCAGAGAGAATCATCCGGCTTTTGGGGGAAGCTGTGACAAGCAGAGAAAGTAAACCAGAGGAAGCTGTACTTCCTAGAAGAAAGATTGGGTTTGCTTTTCTCTTTGCCTCTAGGAACATATGCTTGAAGGGGCTCTCATTCTCTTCCAAGGTCTTGCAGTGTGTAGCAGATCTTGGGGGAGGCCCGGTGGGGAGAAAAGTATTGTTTGGATTGTGATGATTAAATTTCCAATTCATTCTTTTATTCCAGGAAAAGGATATGATGTGCCTAAAGTAGAATTTTACCATATTTCACGTTGTTATGATGAGATAAATTGTCATCACATATTAATTTCACATGAGGCATTACCAGACAACAAAACAAGAGATGAAAAAGTGTATGCCTGGGGCCAGAGAGATAGCATGGAGGTAGGGTGTTTGCCTTGCAGGCAGAAGGATGGTGGTTCAAATCCCAGCATCCCATATGGTCCCCTGATCTTGCCAGAAGCAATATCTGAGCATAGAGCCAAGAGCGCTGCTGGGTGTGACCCATAAAACAAAACAAAACAAAAGTTTATGACTTTAACTTATGTTCAATAAGTTGGCACTTATTTTGTAATTGATATTTGCATTAAACTTTGCATGGACCTGTTTTGTTCCTCAACAAATATGTACTGCACAACTTTGTTGCTGATTTGGGGCAAAAGGTCAGTAAGATACTAGATTTTAGTACCTTCATGGGATGCAGTGAAGGGCTGACTTTCACTGTTACTGTGTTTTCTGAAAAAATGCTACTTACAGATGATGAATAAGTGATAAATACATAATTCCAGGCCAGATTGGCTATATCTTAGAATATAATCTAAAATATTTTACAGAGGATAGATGGAATACATTCATAATTTCCTAGGAGTGGTTTTCTTCTCCCTTTCTACCTGTGTCTTACAAAAGGAAGGGTCAAATATTCATCAAGGGCTCCTTTTATTGTTTTTTCAATTTGCTTAAAATTTTATTTTATTTATTTATTTATTTATTTATTTATTTATTTATTGGTTTTTGGACCACACCCGGCGGTGCTCAGGGGTAACTCCAGGCTGTCTGCTCAGAAATAGCTCCTGGCAGGTACGGGGGACCATATGGGACACCGGGATTCGAACCAACCACCTTAGGTTCTGGATCGGCTGTTTCCAAGGCAAACGCTGCTGTGCTATCTCTCCGGGCCCTAAAATTTTATTTTTAATTAAAATATTTATTTAAGTACCATGATTATAAACATGTTTGTAGCTGGGTTTCACTCATTAAAATGTACATCTCCTTTCACCAGTGTAACCTTCCCACCACCAATGAACCCATCTCCCTCCTCCCCCAAATCCTGCCTGTCTTTAAGACAGGCATTCTATTTCTCTCACTCACTGTCATTGTCATGATAGTTGTTGATGTAGTTATTTCTCTAACTGCACTCTCCCACTCTTTGAAGTAAGCTTTATATCATGGGCTGATCCTTTCAAACCTAACCTCATCTCTATTGTCTCTGAGTAATATTACCATACTATATCTTATTTTTTTAAATCCCACAGATGAGTAACACTATTCTGTGTCTATCTCTATCCCCTTATTTATTTCACTCAGCATAATAGTTTCCATGTGTATCATTGTATAGAAAAATGTTATGACTTCATTTTTCCTGATGGCTGCATGGTAACCCATTGTGTTTATGTACCACAGTTTCTTTTGCCACCCATCTGTTGTCAGGAATCTGGTTGTTTCCAGATTCTGGCTATTGTAAATAGCACTGAAATGAATATAAGCTTGCAGAGGTCCTTTTTGTATTGTATTTTAGCGTTTCTAGGGTATATCCCTAGGAGTTCTAAAGCTGAACCATGTGGGAGCTCAATTATCAGTTGTTTGAGGAATCTCCATATTGTTTTCCATGGCATTCCTACCAGCAGTGAATGAGAGTTCCTTTCTCCTCACATCCCCCACTATCCCCAGCACTGATAGTTCTTATTCTTTGTGATGTGTGCCAGGGCTTCCCCCTTTGGATCCAAACTAGAATTCTTGGAGAAACCTTTCAGAAATTAGCTTTACTTGCCCCAGGAATAAGCATTACTGGCTCCACTAATAAGAACCCCCACAGAAGGGTCTTCCTGTTCTGCCACTAATGCTCTACAATGCTGGGCTTGTTACAGGTAAGAGCTCCCTCTGGCACTCATTCTTCCTCAAATCCCTTGTTTCTCTTCTGTATCATCTGTTCTTATTTCTTTCAACTATACACTAACTGATTCTTTGATCATGATGGAGTGCCTACAGTGCGTGCCTACTGTGTGGCAAGATTCAACCTTGTAGAGCACTTACAAAAATACTGGTGGGTCCTAATACTTTGAAATTGATGGAATTCCCCATGGACATGGGCCAAGTCCTCTGTGAGCATAATGATGAAAATGACAGCAATAGAAATAGCTGCTTCAGCCAACCACATTAGGTGTTGGGCATTGTTCTTTCTTCCCTAAGCTACTTCACTTCTTTCACCCAACGGTGTTGTGAGGGAGACAATTTTATCACCTCCCTCAAGGTTGAGAAAGCTGCCACTGGGAGAGAACAAGTGACTTGCATAAGGGTTCTACCTTTTATGTGGGAACTGACACTTTCCTACTGTGCTGTACAGTTTACTATTTCTGTGACACTTCCCTCAGAGATTCTGGTGTAGTTCTGGAGTTGATTTGGGTGGTAGTATCTAACATAGAGAGGGCTATTGTGTAGAATAATTGACTTTTCTTTATATTCTTTGATGGTCACCATCTAGGAATACAACCAAATACATTAATATGCAACATATACATATACATATTCACCTCATATTAAGAGATAAATTGGGTTTATTTATTATTATATTATTACATTATTATTTATATTATGATGAATGTTAGGCAGTTGGAAGAGCAGAATAATTCCTCCTGAGTTGTTGAGAAAGGTTCAAAAGGACAGAGTGTGATTTAGCATTGAAGTCAATCAACTATTTGCAATTCTCAAGAGAATTCATTTTAATACCCCCTACCCTAGGAATCTGTCTTTCATTAGACATATTACCTTATGTGAGGCAATGGATGACTTTTGGATTCTGCTGGAAGGAGTAAATATATGACTGGATCACAGTAGGTCAAACTTCAACTGGTTTGTATGACTTTATCCCTAACCCAACCCAATATCTCCAGTCGTTTCTGACCTCACTGTGCCCTTCTCTGAAGTCAATTGGCTTTAAAGAAGATTCTAAAATGAGGAATCCAGGGTTCCTCTCTATTACTTATCAACAAACTTCTCTCTTGCTCTATCAAGCAGTTATTAGAAGATAGTCAAGACTGGAAATCCATGTTGTAAGAGAATAAAGTGTTGATCTCTTGCTTCTATTTATAGCTACAGGATCTAGGACACCTGGCAAGGAGCAGTTGTACAGTAAAAGTTTGCTAAATGTATGGAGTGGGTAAATGATGAGTGAAATCAAAGAGGTGATGGTATTGCTATTTCCTGCTATTGTTGATTATCCTAATTGGCATGATCTTATTTCATTCCTGCCATATCTTGTGAGAACTGACTGGCAGGTATCTAAGATACCTATAGCTCCATTTATGTACATAAGGATGGTGCTTTTCAAAAATCATTACTATTATTAATCCACCCTGATTTTAAAAGCTATTCACTATTGAGATTTAAGCTTACAATGTTCCAGCACCAATCCATCACCAGTCTCAACTTCCCACCACCAATATTCAAAGGTTTTCCAAACAATCCAAAAAAAAAAAAAAACTGTCTATCTCCTTGACAGGAACATTTTTAAATTTATTTGTTGTCATTTAGTTATCATGATTTGAGTGTTATTACTTTGTGGTTTGAATATATAAATATTCCTTATCTGTGCACCCCAGATGATGTACCCAAGGCCCCTGATCCCTGCATCTCTTTTACTTCCTATCCACTTATTTTGCCTAGTGGCTCCCCAGTCTCTTTTCCTCTCTCTTATTCTCTCTAGGGTCAAGGATGATTAAGTTATCCCAGTTTAATATATAGTATTTCCTCATCCAGTTATTCTATATACGGCAGCTTAGTTATAGCATTTTGTTTGCTCTTCTTCTGACTTATTTATTATAACATGATACCCTCCAGTTTAATTAAAGTTGCAACTAATTGCATGAGTTTGATGTTTTTGTAGATGCATAGTATTCTTGTGTGTATGTGTTCCTCTGCAAATTTAGTATTGAGTTTTGTCCTTCCAAATCCCAGGTGTTTACTACAGTTATTGAACTGTGGGCAGGATCCAATGTATAAAAAGCTTTCTGCTTCACAGAAAGAGAAGAAATAACCACCTTCTTTTTCTTATGACATGGAAGGTGACTACATAATCTCCGTATATTCAGTGAAATTCATTGCACACCTTCTCTGAATATTTGTGTATTCTACGTATCAACATTACTTCCACCTCACCAAGTTAAGTCAACCAAGTGCTCCCAGATTTCGTTCATTGTTTTCTGAGGGAGGACAGTTGACCTAATTGAGACCCATCATTCTAGCTATAATATCCAAGTACTAACGTAAGTGAATTCTGGGGGCTGGAGAGATAGCATGGAGGTACGGTGTTTCTTGCCTTGCATGCAGAAGGACTGTGGTTTGAATCTCATTATCCCATAGGGTCTCCTATGCCTGCCAGGGGCGATTTCTGAGCGCAGAGCCAGGAGTAACCCCTGAATGCTGCCAGGTGTGACCCAAAAACCAAAAAATAAATAAATAAAGTAAGTGAATTCTAGCAGTATTGTTTGATTTATATATATGCAATATAATATATATATCAATATATACATGTGTATATATGAACTGAGTAACATAGTTACTGAAAATCTGGTAAGAATTGCAAAGCAAAATATTGGGTATCAAACAACAAAAGTACTTGAAAGTAATCACTGGCCACATAATATATACTCGTTATAACAAGGTTTTATTTTTTGATTTTATTTTTGGGTTATACCTGGTTGTACTCAGGGGCTTTTTCTGACTTCATTTTAGGGGATCACTGCTGGCCTCTTTAAAGTGATTGAATCCAGGGTTCCTATAGGCAAAGTATGCATTTTATTCCTTCAAGCCACCTTGCTGCCCCCTATTTTTTTTAATATGGAAATCAGAACGTCTGTTCCCTGACATAAGAAACAGATTACAAGGGGAGTTTTTATATATGTATGTATCTATGTAAGTCCCTTTCTTCTATTAGGAGTGTTCATAGCACTCTTATGTAAAAATAACACTAATTCTACCTATGTAAAAATTTAAAATTTACCAAATAAATTAATTTTAAATGAAGTTAAAGTTAGAAAGCATGGGTCTTTGGAGTCTGGAACATCATTTATTGTCTACCGACAGATGAACATTGAAATTCAAAAAAGTATGGAATTAAAGCCTAATAAAACATTATATAAACTCTTAAGTCATGTTGACTTAAGTGGTGAGATCATGCCAAGAAAGTTAATGGAGCTGACTCCAGGGACGCCAATCCCGTGATTTATCCACCTCTGCACATTTCTAAGCAAAAACACATGTCTGCAGAGTGAGCCTCTGAAAATCAGACACAGAAAAATCTGACTGCTGAATGCATCTGGGACCTTCTCTATATTTGCAGCATCTATGTTTAAAGGCAACCAGAGTGTCCAAACCTCGGAAGCACCTTTGTATTCATAAGAACATGTATGTCTTTGGAGAGCATTTTCTAAGTGGTGCCGTTGTACATGTGAAGAATGACCCTCCTCCCTCAAAGAACTGCTTTGGGTTCTTTATTCTTCTACTTAAGAATGGTCTGACCTTTTTCTGTATTTGGAAACCAGACTCATATATATCAGTGGTTTTGATTTTGAGTTCCTACCATAACACAATGCACTGTGGAAAAACCTTAATCGACTTAACCCTACTGAATTCCAGTAGTAAGGATAACTAACAACTTTCACTATCTCAAAGGTGTGAGAATAAGGTTAATGGGAAGAATATAGAATATGAAGAATATGTGAAAATGGAAAAAATATAAGAGTAAGGATGAGACACTCCTAAAGACCACTTCATGATTAGATGTTTTCAATATATATCCATATCCAAGATAGACATATAGTACAGGATTAAGGTATTAACATTGCATGGAGTTAATTCCTGATACAGCACATGATTCTCTGAGCACCATCAGTCGTAAACCGTGAGCACAGAGCTAGAAATAGTACCTGTACCTTCATGGTGTAGTTTCAAAACATCATCCTTCAAAAAATATACATGCCTATCATCCTTTCCTTGTATGTTTACTATATTAACCTCTACTAAACAGTCGTGCATTTCTTTCTAGCTTTTCTTCTCTTCCCATATTTTCCTTTGTGTTTTTGCAATCATGGTTGTGGTGCCCAGGATTTGCACATTTGGCTTCTGTGTCCCCCAGTATCTTGTGGTGGACAGTTGGGGCTTAGAGGGATAGGGCTACATTTGTTGTGAAACTGGAGAGTTTCACTAAAAATGCTGGGGCCATGCCTAGTACATGTAGAGTCATCAAACTCGTAGACTCAACATGCAAACAGGCCCTCTATAATTGCACCATATTTCTCGTGCCTTTTTCTTAAGATCAAGCTCAAATTCTGTCACCCTCTGCCACCACTACCCCAGTGGCCTAACCTTGAACTGAATATGTGTTTGTCTAGTCATGTGCTTTTAGACATTCTGAATGAATGCCTCTCTTTGAAAATCCATTTCAATTAAAAGAAGAAAATTGGAGACTTATTTTTGCAAAGATCTGGCAGCGCTGGTGAGGGTCCCTTCTCATCACTCCCCCAGTTTGTTTTATCCTCTAATGTCTAGCACCTCCTGTTATGGTCAGACCTCGCCATATTGCACATAAAGGAGAGAGACTCTGGTCCAGGGGAGGCCTCCAGAATTCAGAGACTACAGACCCTGCCTTCGAGGAATTTGCAGTCTTATTAAGGGCTTATTGTAAGTGATGATTTCAATTTAGCAAGAATTTATTGAATTCTTACCACAGACTTGGCACTGAGAAAACAAAACTTAATAAGATAAGGTCCCTGCCCAAGAGCGAGCTGCTCTACTGACCTCTTCCATCCTATTGATTGGATTGGACTTTCTGTTCTTTCTCTCCCACCCGGATTGAGACTCCTACCATCATTAACTTTTTATATTCTGCTTACTATATCTGAAAACCCTAGATTTTTTTTCAATGCTCTGATAACATAAAATCATTGCCATGTTTAGCTGTAGACAAGTTTAGTCTTCCTAAAAGAGCAGAGAATGGAAAACACAAAGAAATCATTTGTTCTTTCCATTTCTTATGGAGAGAAGAGAATTTTTCCCAACTCAGAGCCCTGAGCCCAGCCAATAGTGAAGATTAAGTCATATATGCATGTTTAAATAAATGCACACATTTGATAAAACACTGATTGGATGGATAGCATTTAAATGGCTCATCAATTTATCTCCCCACATATCCATCTACAGAATTAACAAGTATAGACAGAGCCAGGGATGGAGTGGTTCAGACACAATAGACAAGGAGTCCAAAGTTTCTATGTGAGTTGAACACAATCCAGGAAGTAGAAAGAAAGCCAATGTGGATGAAGAGGGGAGAAATACTAGAAATACCCACAACAACCTTTTCCTGCTACAATTGCTAAACTACTTATAGGTTTTAGTAGTGAGAATGAGAAATCTTGACTTCCATTTTGAAAAAGATCTCACTGGCCTTTGTGAAGAAAATGGTTGTAATGGAGGGAACAAAATGGATGCATGGCAACCATCTTAGAGCAGGCAAGAAGTGATGGGTAATGTTTATTGACAGTTAAAACAGAAACATGTTCTGGTTAAGGACAGATCATGAGTTTGAAAATCCAGTAATTTCTGACCCAGAGAGGTTTACTGAGAACAAATAAGTATAGATGTACTTATGACAAATACACATGTGTTTTTCAACATTTTAGGAATTACTCACTATAAGTCAATCATAGTTTCTATGAGCAATATTTTGGTTTGAATACTGGGATACGAGATAATTGGTAAATTTACTATATTTGTAGGAAACATTCTTTTCTAATTCATTATTACAATTAAATTGTCTTTGCATTATATTTGTCTTTGTTCTGCTTTTACAATCAACATTCTTGCGGAAATGTGATAGATTGATGTTAGCTAGTTGGTGTGTTCTTCTAACCCTTTCTTTAATGCTCCCAGTTATATAATTTGCTTGTAATTCTCTCCAGGATTTTGCATCTGCACCTTTGAGATTTTAAATTGGCTATTTATATTTGTTTTAAAGAGAAATAAATCTAAAATCAAGAGTTCAAATAATGATCATTATTTATTGGGGTATATATAGTCCACTAATATTAGTCACAGGTGTACAACACAATGACTTGATATATATCTGTATTGCAAAACAATCCCAATTCATCCAGTTAATATTTGCCTTTAAACATAGCTAGAAAATATTTGGCCTCACAATAAGGATTTTTTTTTGTGTGTGTGTGTGGTTTTTGGGTCACACCCGGCAGTGCTCAGGGGTTATTCCTGGCTCCAGGCTCAGAAATTGCTCCTGGCAGGCACGGGGGACCATATAGGACGCCGGGATTCGAACCGATGACCTCCTGCATGAAAGGCAAACACCTTACCTCCATGCTATCTCTCCGGCCCCACAATAAGGATTTTTAATCTTTACTCTCAACAAAATTTAAATCAGAAACACCAAGTTATTAACTATAGTCTCCATGCAATACTTTATACCTCATAACTCATTTTTATTTTTCTTGGAAGTTTGTACTGTTATAATCCCTTTTTCTCATTAACTCCCCTGCCACTGACTATGGTAACCAATGTCTTCCCTTTATCTATGAGTTCACCTGTTTCATTTATTATATTCAACTTTATTATATTGTTGGTGGAAGGGTGGTTTAGGACACACCTGTGATGCTCAGGGGCCTACTCCTGGATTGATGCTTGTGGGCTACTCTCTGTGGTGTGTGAGTAACCTGCAGTAGTAAGGATCAAATTGGGGTCTATCATATACAAGGCAAGAACTATAATCCTTCTACTACATCACCAGACTAGATTCTTCTCAGAGACCATGCTGCTTATCTTTTTATGTATGATTTATTTCACTGAATTAATAGCCTCCAGGTCCATCTAGGCTGCCACATATGGCAAGATTGCCTTCATTTTTATGACCAAATAATATTCTTTTCTTTTGAAATTTAAATACGACCAAATAATAGTCTATTCTTTGCATATAACAATTTTCTTCAACTAGTTATTCATCAATGGATTAATTAATTTATCATTAGAGTAAGTTTAACTGATTCATAATTATTATTTATATAGGTATCCTTATAACTTTACCACATGCATAAAATATTCAAATAACACATTATAATGCTATTTGGTGCAAAGAAAAGCATTATTTAAGCTAAATCAGCTGATTGACAAGTCACTAACACACATTGCCACGATGTGTTTATGTTTTTGATAGAAACAATATATGTACCTAATACCTTTGATATAAAGTGACAATTACATCTATGTGATCAAATAGTTAAATGGAAATGCAGTCCAAACAATATCTGACAAGAAAGTACTTTAAACTGCTTCAATTCTTAAATTTACCTTCACCTTGGTTAAAATAAAAATTATATTCCTCAGTTGCATTGACCACATTTGTGTGGTCAGCAGTGGTCTGTGGTTGGTGGGTGCCATATTGAACTGGACCTCTTCAGTGATATTTTAAGTGGGGGACTCAGCCTCTCTATATGGGACATTTTACACATTGTATAGAGAAGGGATATGAAAACAAGAGCTCTAATGCTGAACTCTCCTGCTTACTATCTGCTTCTAAGACAGTAGCATTCAAATTTGTACTGCCGGGGTGTGCTCATGACATTGAATTAACACATATGTCAAGGCAATAGGACAACAGGGCCTTATCAATGCAGATTACATAATTTAAATCTGTTTGCTCACTAAACAATAAATATTTTAGAAGTCCATTTATTTGATCTAGAAAATTTGAATCTGACACATGCAAAAATGATTGTTTTTGGGAAACTGTTACATTTCAACGAGGCACTGTCCATAAACACAGTATGAGTGAATATTTCAAGATGGTTACCAGCCATGATGGATGGCATCCACATCACGGCATTGAGGAGTGATCGCCAAAAGTTGGCTTAATATGTGCGTTTTTGTTAACTGCCAAAGATGGGGCAGCTTGACAGTTGTCATACTCCATCACAAAAAAATAAAATAAAGCCAATAAATCCCATGGGTACTCAATAGACTGTCACACTTCTGAAGTCTTTTTGAATAAATTACGTCCATTTCAAAATTCATCCAACTGTGAGCTGACACTTGCTCCTGTGGTTCTGTGATGGCTTGAGTCACTGCTGGTTGTCACACACCCCTCGCCCTACCCTAATCTACATCCATAAGCCGTTTTATTCTTTGGAAACACAATCCTGCTTCAACTTTGATCCCACCATAGCCCCCCTGTGGCATCTTTGGACCTGTAATCAATGTGCCTTGTCTTTCGATAGTACTTTGATGCGAGAACAGACCCCTTAATGTCTGCGAGCATCTGGATTTCAAGAAGGATCGACTTTGACTTCCTGCTGCTGTTGCAAGACCCTCTTGGCCCCTCATTCCCCATGGCTAGTGTTGCTAATATTAATGCCACGTTTTCACATGCTGGGCTCAGAATGGCCCCTTTTAATTAAAATATGGATCTATTTCTCAAATGCATTTTCAGATTTCTGCATGGGGAGAAGTGCTTCTCCTCCCACTAAGTGCAATTTCAGATTGGGCAAAATAGGTGCCCATTTCATTCTAATCTCTTTGAAGTTTCAGAATGTTCTTACACCCTAGGATGACTTTTTTTTTCTGCTTTTATATTCTCAATAGTTTCCTGGACATTATGGAAGGTCTTTCATGTATTCACATCTTTGGGATTCTGAAACATTATTGGATAAATATTAAAGAGAATCAAATTGAATCAAAGTTAAAGTGAATCAAATGGGCCCTAAATAAAAATTTTAAAGCAACACTTAAAATACATATGTAGTTATTAATCAAGACTTTTGGAAGAGGTAGAGACTAACTGTGATTTTCATAGCAATGAATCAGGGCTTCTCACAGGGGAAAATTACTCTGTACTCTGGTAACTGATATATAACAATTTATTCTCATAGAAACAGAACTTGGAATTTATTTATTTAGGTAATTAGGTACAAATCTTGAGATGGGGATCTTTTCTAAGAGTAAATTTCTGATCAATATTTTCTTCCTTTGGAGGCCAAAACACAGTCTTGGACCTCCTTTTTGGCCTTTGTATTATATTTTGTTGGCATTTATATAATTTTCTATGCCTCTTTTACTAGATTCTTAAAGTTTAAGGCAATAAGATGATGTTGGCTGTTAATATCCCAGGGTCTGTCTTGTACAGTCTTATCGTCTTGTCCATCCTTTACCTTTTTCACTCTCATGATATATGGAATGGGGCACTTTGCAATGACCAGTTAGGTAAATAAATACTAAAATAGAGATTTTAAATAGAAAGAGTTGTGTTGATTATCAAATGTTCTTGTTTGAACTAATATGCAAACCCTCAGAATTTGCACTTCTGTGAAACACAGTTCTGTTACCAGAATTATATATTTTAAAATTTGTTTTTACTTAGTCACTATAAAATTACAAAGTTATTCATAATTATGTCACTGACATACAATGTTACAACACCAATCTCTTCGCCGATGTCCACTTTCCTCTACCAATGCCATCCCAGACCCCAAATTGTCTCCCACCCACCAGTCTGCTTCTAGGAGAGACATTTCTTTAAAATTTTTTTAAACTTTTTTTTTTGTATTATGGTTTCCAGTACTCTGGTTGGTTGATAGGGCTTTAGATATAATGCTTTATAATGCCTTTCAGCACCACCTCTTCCTCCCAGTTGAACACTTCATGCCACCCTAGGCATTGAACCCGGCCTGCTCTATACCTCAGACCTCTCAAGTGCCATTGCTTCTTACAAAAGACCAGTTTTTATGGTCTTTGTTTCCATAGTCTCGGGTATTCATTGTTCCACCATTGAGTTTCTTTATATCCCTCATATGAGATCTTTCTGTGTCTTTATCTCCCTCTGAATAGTTTTACTCAGCATCATACTCTCCAGGTCAATCCATAGAAGAGCAAATTGCATGATTTTATCTTTCCTATTGCTGAGCAATAGTCTATTACATATGTAACATAGTTTTTATATCCAGTCATCTATTCTTGAACATGGGTTATTTCCAGATTTTGGCTATTGCAGATAGTGCTGCAAGGAACATAGGGTTGCTGATGTGGGTTGTTTTGTTAGTTGTTTTTATTGTTGTTGTTTGTTTTTTCCATTTTTAAACCCTCAGGTATATTCCAAGAAGTGCAGTTGCTGGGTCAAATGTAATCTCAATTTCTAGAATTTTTTTAAGAAATATGCATATATTTTCCAAAAATCTGTATTAGTCACCACCTGCAGTGAATAAGGACCCCTTCTTCTCCACATCTGCACCAGCACTATTTTCATTCTTTCTGATGTGTGTCAGTCTCTGTGGTATGAGAATATATTTCATTATATTGATTTGTATTTCCTGGAAAATAGTGATGTGGAGCATTTTTCATATACCTTTTGGTCATCTGTATTTCTTTCAGGAAGTTTCTGTTTATCTCTTCTCCCCATATTTTTTATGATGTTTGGATTTTTTTTCTTGTAAAATTCGACCAGTGCTTATATAACTTTGATACTAACCCATTAGTAAATGACTTTTGTCCCATTCTGATGGCCATCTTGTATCCTGGTAATTATTTCCTTAGAGGTGCAGAATTTCCTTAACCTAACATCTTTTCATTTGTTTATCTTTGCTTACACTTGTGTGGTCAGTGGTCTTTGATCCTGGAAGTTGCCTTTAACTTCATAGAAAGTTCTGTTTATGTTTTTGGATTTTGTTTACTTTGTGGATCCAGGTCTGATATCAAGTTCTTTATCATTTTTATTTGATTTTTGTATGAAAATGAGATCTAAGTTTTTTCTTTTGTTTTAATGTAGCTGATCAATTTTCCCAGTACCATGTACTAAAAAGGCATTTTAGACTCCATGTCATCTGTTTTTCTGCTATATCAAAGATTAACTGATTATATATATCTAAAGATCTGTCTTTATTTCAGTATTTCGTCATTTTAATTACTACAATTATTTCAAACCGTTTAAATTTGGAGTAAGTGGTGCCTTCCCATCATTTTTTCCCTGTTTTTTGGGGGGTACTGGGGGGACAACCAGTGACACTCAGGGGTTATTCCTGGCTATGCGCTCAGAAATCGTTCCTGGCTTGGGGAACCATATGGGATGCCTGGGATTGAACTGAGGTTTGTCCTGGGTCAACCGCATACATAGCAAATACCCCACTGCTGCGCTATTGCTCCAGCCTGCCTTCCCATCTTCTTTTTCCTATGAATTGCTTTAGCGATTCGGGAGTGTTTATTGTTCCAGTTGAATTTCAGGAGTGTTTAATATATTTCTTTGAAAAATGTTATGAATATCCTAATAGGGAATTCATTAAATCTGTACAATGCTTTTGAGTGTATTGCAATTTTGATTATATTAATTTTTCCAATCCATGAGCAGTGGTTGAGTTTCTGTTCTCTTGTGTCAACTTTTATTTCTTAAAGGAAGAGTTTTGTCATCTTTCTTTGTATATATCTTTCACCTCTTTAGTCAAGCTGATTCTAAGATAGTTGATTTTCTGAAAGACAATTGTGAATCAGTTTTTAATATATCTATCTTTAATTATTTTGCATGTAGGAAAATGATGGTCTTTTCCATATTAATTTTGCAGCCTGCCACTTTACTATAAGTCTATTGTTTCTAAGAGTTTTTAAATAAAGTTTTTAGGATTTTTTTAAATATAATCTCATGTCAAATACTGAGAATTTGACTTCCTCCCTTAATACCTAGATCCCCTTAATATCTTTTTTTCTGGCCCAATTGCTAATGTCTTCCTTCTTTTAGTAAATATCTTAGTCTCATTTGTTTGTCTGCTTTAAATTCCCATGCAGTACTTTTCATACATTTGGACTTCTGAAAGTTAACTTGATTCTAGATTTTCAGTTTTCTGAAATAAATTTAGAATTCTCAAATCTACTTACTGTGATGTCACCTGAAATGGTGGTGAAGGGATTCCTTAGCTTTGGGGAAATGTTTAAAAAATTACGCAGTGAAATTCAGAAAAGAACTCTAAATTTCAGCTCTTTCAATAGGATGAATCCTTCAATCAACTAAACTTGAGTTAAATCACATCACCTGTGACCTCACTGACAAAAGTGATCAGTTCTCAGAATGAACTAGAAGGACATAATCATGAATTTCTGTTTCATGACCATCCACCTGGGCTTCAGAAATTAGCCAATTCCTCTATGTCTCCTGTCTGTCACCATTTTCAAGTGAACGGATATTATTGTTTCATTGGTTTGCTTTCCTTGATGAGGTATATTTTTAAAAAACAAACACAAAAACAACCCTTAGGTTTGTGTCCTGTAGAGTCAGTTACCCTCTACTTCGTTCATTATATATTCTCAGACTTTTGTTTTGCTATGGTTGGTTTTGCTTTGGTTTTTAAAGCACCCAACATGTTTGATGAATACTGTACCACAGTGTTATAAGACCTGCCAAAGCTCCCCTGCTTATACTGCATATATTTGATCATGTATGCTTGGTGGTAGAGAGAGCGGGGCCACTGGGGGCGGATGAACTGAAACTAGAAAGCGAAAATGAGTGAGTGCAAATGAGGAAGGAGTCTTCACGCCCATTAAGACTGGCTTCCACGGGGCAGGGCTGTTTACAGGATCTGGTATCTCCCCATCAGCTGCCGGGGGCCCACCACACCACACCGTGCTCAAGCTGTGTTCCACAGCCCCTCACCACAATTTAACTTCAAGCACATTTTCACACTGTTTGGCTCAAGCTCCTGGCAGCGTTCCTAAACACTCTGAGGAAATAATTCCACAAAGTGGCATAAATTAATGTGACTAATTAACATGATGTTAATTATTTGTAAATTGTATGTTTGGATACACATTACTTGAGAGGCATATGTTACATTCAATGTTTACTGAAACAAGTGACTGCTAATAGCTCCTCCTGAGTGTTCCCTTCACAACAGTCAGCAAATGGAGCCTCTTCTAAAAATAAAAAAGTGTGTCCTCAGGGATGCTGCTGGAGTGATTGAATAGAATCAAATGCCACCACAGTATCCCTTTCCCTCGAAAAATGGGCTGTTTCTGAAGCTTCCCTTCATAACTGCTGGTGTTTGGGGATATGGCTTCATCAAACTTATTCTTTCCTTTCCGGTGTCTACAGATAAGCAGTACTTTGGGGACAGCTCTGTGGAGTTCCAGAGGGTCTATCTGAGGTGATCAGAGAATCTCAGTGTGGCCTTGGATTTCTGAATCTGGGCATATCAGCCCCATCATCTAATGCTCATGATCAGTGGAGCCTTCTAATGCCAACTGGTTGAAAAATCTCTGCCTGGGCCCGGAGAGATAGCATAGCGGCGTTTGCTTGCAAGGCAGCCGATCCAGGGACCAAAGGTGGTTGGTTCGAATCCCGGTGTCCCATATGGTCCCCCCGTGCCTGCCGGGAGCTATTTCTGAGCAGACAGCCAGGAAAGGAGCCCCTGAGCACCCGCCGGGTGTTGGCCCAAAAAAACAAAAAAAAAAAAAAAAAAAAAAAAGAAAAATCTCTGCCTGTGATAAACATGGCACCATTCAGCAATGATATTGCAATTAATAGTGGGGAAATGAGAGAGAGAGAGAGAGAGAGAGAGAGAGAGAGAGAGAGAGATGAGAGAGAGAGAGAGAGAGAGGAGAGAGAGAGAGAGAGAGAGAGAGAGAAATAAAATGTTCCTGAGGCAGGAAGAGGAAAAAGGAGGAGAGAATCTTAGGGACATAGGTGTTGGGTGGCACTGCCGAAAGAGGACTTGTACATAGTATGAAAAACATGAACAACCTTTGCAATTGCATGGGGAAATAAAAGCCAAACCTATCACGAACAACTTTGTAATCACAGTGTTTAAATAAAGTAATTAATTTTTTAAGTCTTTGTCCAGAATCATTGATCAGCGGTCTCAGGCAAGGATGTTTGCAGGATGCCTTAGGTTCAAACTTGATATTTTAGTTCTTGAACCTGGAAATAAACCCATCTGTTTAAGGTGCTTTTAAGATCTAAAGGGTGTCATTTGGTTTCTTCAAGGGTTCATTCAGACCAGGTGCTTTAGGTATATATTGTTAACATACAAAAATAAATTGGTTCTTATCTATGTGCAAAAAGAGAGCATAGTTTGATAAAACTTTTGGAAACAGCCAATGAGGAAGTTTCTAGAGTAACATATGTGCATTTTTAATGATTTCTTACGGTTTCTGACAGGCTCTCTTCAAGTGGAGTCAAGACATGTGTTTTGTATTACTTCTTTTAATGAAAATAAGAATTGAATCACTAAATCTATGAGGAAAATTTTGAATCCCATGGACAAAAGAAAGGGAAAACTTGATTCTTAGTTCTAATACACTGGAGAGCTCCAGAGGAGGCTGAGTTCTTATTCCAATCCTACTGTTTAACTAAATCTGTACAGAGTTTATATTTTCTCATAGGCCTAGCATTAAAAAGTATGCAAATAGCAATATGTTTCCAAAAAGATCAACTAAGGGAACTAGACAGCTTTAGCCTGTTATTTGTATATTAAATCTTGAAAAAAGATCTAGATTTTTTCTCCAGATCATAGTTCACAGAATACAATATTGACTGGTACATTATTTCTAGGAAGAGGCATGAAAGAAAAGACGAAAAATCCAATTATTTAAATAAATTTATGAGCACTAGTGATTTAAACAAAAGCAAAGAACCATGCTTAAAATAAGTATGTAATTGGTTACAGCAGTGAAACACTCACAAAATTCCAATGTAACTGGCGAAATATCTTCAAAACTGTTAAGTTCAATACAAACCTTACTGTACCTGTTCTGACCCCTTGGCAAAGGGCCAAAACTTAGAATATAAAGGACAAGGAAAAGAATTATCATCATTGAATTGATGATTTATTTCTACTGGGGAATTAAAAAGAATATCTTGGCCTGAGCTAAATGCTGGTATAGCTGGTAATGAGCTTGTTTTGCATACAGCTAAACTCTGGTTTAATCCTGACATCCCATATGGTCTCAAATACCACCAAGAGTAAATCTTTAAGTACAGCTCTTTGTGGATCCCAAAACAAACTCAGATACTGTAGTTATTTCAAGATGATGTAATAACACAGATATATTATTTTCCATAGTTTTAAGGTTATTATGAATGAATTGCAAAAAAAAAAAGTACTTGACACTTTGGGGGCATGTAAGAACACAAGAAGGAAAGCATCACCAAACTTGTTTTTTATTTATTTATGTTATTTATTCATTTATTTATTTTTGCTTGTATGTCCAATGGGGCAAAAATGGAATTTCCTGTGAACATGATATCCCAGAAATATTTAGAATGAAGGCTGCTGGAACAGCATTTCTAGGCTTGACCTGAGTCTGAGGAAGGATTTGCATCATCTTGGAGAGAGGAGAGTGGTGATTTCTATGACAGACTATAGGAGTCATCAGTGTAAAAGGAGAAGGAGCCAATAGTGAGGGAGTTCTGGAGAATGTGGGGGACTTTTTCTATCTATCTACTTGGAGAGAGACAGTTACAACACCCAATGCAATAAGAAAGAGAATGGCTATTTGCTTTAAATTCTGTTTATAGCTTATATAGGTTCAAAGAGTCACAGTGTTGTTTTAAAACTTTTGCACCCATATTCTATTCTTTCTTTTTTTTTTTTTTTTTTTGAGCCAGGGATCAAATTCAGAGTCATACACTTCAGAACACATACACAGATCATATATACAAATGCACACATGCATTTTTTCCCTTAGTGGATATTCTAGAGAAGCTCCTGAATTTAGTTTTTCTTTATAAACTTCAAAGTTCAACATGAACCTCAGCACACATATTTAAATTCTAGTAAATGTGGACTCTGAAAGATTCCAACTAAATGAAGGACAAGACAGAGAGAAGGTAGATAACAATAACTGATGCACTATTGAAAATTGATCCTTTCGCTGGCCTAATTGCAGTAAGTCCTTTGCATGCATTGACTTATAGAGACTTCATATAGTTCTATTCACTCAATTCTATTTTTTCTCTTTTTTTGACAGATATTCTGGCACAGATTGATCTATAAATTTGCTTAGGGATACACAGGTTGTAAATGATTTTTTTGCCAAGACTAAAAAGAATGCACATTAGTTCCAGGGGTTATGCTTCCAACTACTGCTTAAGTTGATTAAAAGGCAAAAGTTTTCCCTCAGGTGGGAAGTCTTTTGAATACTATGAGTAAAGAAGCTCAAGAAGGTTCATTGTTGATACCATCCTTTTGGGGCCGGATGAGACTTTTTGGAGGGTAAGCTGAAACATATAGTGACATTCTCCCTCCAATACCCAGTGAGGTCTCAAGGTGGTAAAGGAGAAACTATAAATATTATTCTTTATTATGAATTTTATACCTTGTATGATGATTTATTTGTTTACATTTATTATTATTAATAGTAATATTGTTCACCATGGTGCCCAAAATAAAAATTTTAAAAAAACTATATTGTTATAATCATCAACTGAAAATATTCTGAAAACACTATTCCAAAACAGCCATGATCTCTAAGGTACTTTTGTAACATACTATTCATGATTAATTTCCAGCATATTAATTTTGTTCTTGCAGTGCCAGGCCCCCCACAGCACACATCCATCAGCTTCTTTATCATTGAGTCACATCTTGCACCCTTATTTTCAGGGGTCTGTTTATGTTTTTGTTTTGTGTTAGTGCCCGTCATTAAGTTCCTATAAGTATAGTAAATATGAATATTAATTCGGTTTTTATTTGGACTTTATGTAAGCTGTGTTTAGAGGCATAATTATTGGTATCTGCATTTACAGATGAGGAGTCTGAGGCACAGGGCTTAGGAGTTAATGGCGGTAAAGCCAGAACATGGTTGCGTGGTTCATTCTTATGTAATGAAGAAAGAGAAAGTCAATGCTTTTTCCATTCATTTGTCAAAACTTATTGTGGTTTTGCTATTCATCTTCTTAACAATTTTTTCTGGTGACCTTAGAGTAGGAGAGACATTTGATTTGATTTGACTGTGTTAACTTGGTTTATTATAGTATTTGTAGGTTGCTTTGTTACATAATACCACTCCCCACCATCTACCCAAATGTACTACTTTATTCTGTTCAAGGGTCAGATTTAATTTTTTTTCTTCTTTTTTTTCTTGGCTTTTAAGCCACACCCATTAGTGTTCTGGGGGACCCTATATAGTGCTTACAATTGAATAGGAGTCAAACACATACCACCAAGCATCTTGAGCTCTAGGTTATCTCTCTGTCCCCTTTTAATTTTTTTTATCAAGTACATGTCAACCTCTCTACGTGTTTGGAATCCAAGAGGAAGAGAAATATAAAACATTAGAGTGGTTAGATTTTATCCTGTTTGAGCAATTAAATAGGATGCTTATTTAATATTTACTTATTTTACAAGGAGCATCTTGGGCAATATTGTACTTGTCATAAGGAATGAACACGTTCTATTTTCTGTATAAACTGTCTTGATCTGCAACTCTTACCTGAGTTCACACCAAAGGCCAAATATTAGTTATCTCTTAAAAATAGTTTCTGGATAGCTTTCCTTCTAGGGTCATGCTGAGAGAAGATAGAAAGAAATGAAGTTTGCAGCAGAAATTTGGCTTCTTGCCATAGTCTAGTTAACATAGGATTGATACTTTCCTTCTCGACATTAAAAAGTAGTTTTCTAAGGGATCATAAATTTTTAAGCCCGAGACTGCCTGTGATTTCTGATTTTTTATAAATTCAAATTATTAGCTTCAACTACCATTTTTAAACTCTGCCCTGCTTTGTACTGATTCAGAACATTCAAACTTCAGAGCCCTTCATCTGTGAATTAATCATGTGCATGGTATATGCGGTTGGAATTTAGCTATAAATATAAATGAAAGTGCTTCAGCCATGACTGGGTTTGAAAATAAAAAAAAAAAGAAAGAAAAGACTAGAATGTCTTGATGTTTGGGCTTTTTTTTTTTTTTTTAAAAAAAAGAGATTTTAAAAGAAAAAAAAAACAGAGCTAAGTTGACAGGCACAATTAAATAAGGCACAGTCTTTCTGCATAAAATGGTTCATTTGTATTGCATAAATTCTTTATTCCTAAGACTGAAAATAAGTCTAAGGAAGCTTTAGTATCAAGGTAAGAAGAAAGAATTGAGATGTGTTTACTAGACTTTAGACTGTCTTTCTCATTTGACCTGCAGACATATGAAGGGAGTGGCAGACAATAATCACATGAAGGATGATACATGTGGTCATTGAAACAGTTTTTCTTTGGGACTCGTTGCCAGAAAGCTAATCTAGTTGCAGAGGTGAGGCAGACAAGAGTAAGATGGACAGAGGTGAATTCATAAAGCACAACAGCTTCAGGAAAACACCTTATAGGCTGCTTACCTCTTGGAAGTCATTCCTTCCTTCTACTAGTTACTGCTCATCATATCTGGTTGAACTGTCTTCGTGTCTGTTGAGAGTGAAAAGCTGAAATCTGCAACTTATAGCCCTTGAAATAAGTTTCATTGGTAAGACATGATTATGGGACCCCAAAACTTAGTTATTCTCAGACTCAGCTGTTTCTGTCTCTGTCTTTCTCTGCCTCTCTCTGTGTGTCTCTTTCTCTCTCTACTTTTTTTTTTGTGGGGGGGTGGTGGATCACACCCAGTGGCACTCAGTTACTCCTGGCTTTTCATTCAGAAATCGCTCCTGGTAGGCACTGGGGGAACCTATGGGATGCCGGAATTCGAACCACTGTCCATCTTGGATCGGCTGTGTACAAGGCAAATGCCCTACCGCTATACTATCTCTCCAGCCTCCCCTCTCTACTTTTAAAGTGTTTAGACATCCTCAAGAGTGTTGCTTATGCTGATAGTTGACTAACAGAGTTACAGTTAGTTCACTGTTGGGATGCAGCTCTACCTGGATTCTGTAGGGGTGCTCAAGGACCTTCAGAAACACACCAGCAGTGCTTCAGTTGTAGGAGTGGGGGTGTACGTACTAAGGTTTAAATTTGGGCCTTTCAAGTAAGAGAGACAGTACAAGAGTGAAATTGCTTGCTTTGAACTCAGATCCTAAATTCAAGAGTGATATCCTCTGTCCCTCAACAATTTGAGGCTACACCTGGCAATGTTTTTGCGAGGCCCTCTTGCAGCGTGGCATCACGTGGTGCTAGTGATCTAGCATCAATTGCGTGCAAGACAAGTGCTTTAACCCCTATGTTGGCTTTCCAGCCCTGAATATCTGCTTTTTAAGCTTGTTGTGAAAAAGCAGTTGCAAATAAGCTACTTTAACATAGACATATTAATACATGCTAAAGGCGAAGGGCTAATGGACCCAGGAATTACTTACAATGAGTCTTCACTTCACATTTATAGCAACTGTGACTTTAAGCAAATGAAATTATTTGAGGGCTTGCTATAGTTTTCTCAAGGAATTTATCCTCCATGAGGGATTTCAGATGGATAAACAATAATTAGAACATGCAGTGAGAACTAAAACTAAAACAGACATCAGTTTGGAGGAGAGGGTTAGTGTAGGAGAATGTGAATAAAGCCGGTGGGTGTATTTAATCTGGAAGGGAGAATGCTAATTACCAAATGTTTTCCCTCTCTCTTAGGGAGGGTTTATAATTTAGGGATGGTCTCAGAGAGGGCTTGAGCTCAGCATTAGCATGAGCGCAGGTTTAGACTGAGATGAAAGTTGAGAGAGAGAGAGAGAGAGAGAGAGAGAGAGAGAGAGAGAGAGAGAGAGAGAGAGAGCCCTGAAGAACCCAAGCAAAAGAGATGTGGGGTCCAGTAGTAGAGCTGTCCAATGTGATATCCCACAGCTCTACCATAGGGCTCATCCACCAGGATTACACATCTGACACCATTTAGGGATGAAATTTTTCTTTTCTTTTAGTTTTTCTTTTAAACCAGCCCGATGGAGACATTTCACTGAGCCTACCATTGACCTATTCTTTTAATTTAAAATTGTATTGACTTCTTGCTGGATTATCATAGTAGATAAATTTGCTTCACACCATTACAGGCACACAATGCACGTATTTAAAATACACAATTAAACAGAGTTGATTTTTTTTTTTACTGATGGTACTCAGTGAGCTGTTCAACCTTCTTTACCATTTTAAAAACACTTTATCTGCACCCTCATAAAACAATCTGTGCCACAGTCATTCCTTATATTCTCTTCTAGAACTCAGCAACCATGAGCCAACTTTGCTCCTATTGGTTTATCCATCCTGCATATACCATAAATGGAATTATAATTCACATGATTATTTATGATTGGCTTCCTTCACTTAATAGAAGACTTTGAGGTTCTTCTATATTACAGTGTGTGACAGTCTCTTTTCGTTTATGGACAAATATTCCATTGCAGAGACATGTCATGCTATGCTTATCTCTCCTCCATGATGGCACCTTCTCCCTTGTGTCACTATTATAGATGAGGCTTCCATGGATGCTTCATTCCTGGTTTGTGTGTACATGCCCTATTATTTCTCTCTATAAATACCAAGCAATGGTACCTACGTAAACTTTTGTGGAAGTCAAGTGCTTTTCCAATCTGACTGCATCATTACTTCCATTTTTCTTAAGGCCTGATCGATTGGCTATGGCGTGAAATTGGCAATCAGTGGTTGAAACTGACAATCCAAAGTTGATGGAGTTCAATAACATCACTTTGCCTGATAGTTCAGTGACTGGGCTAGTTATTAATAGTGATCATGCAACACAACAGAGTCCAAAACTTATTGGCTTATTTCTGGCACTTATATTTACCAGGCATTTGAAACTGCTGAGCTCTGCTAGGATTGAGCTTAATCTTAATTTACACTCACCCAAGGTTCAGTATCTTTCCCATCCATATACTTGCTAGGATAAGGCAATGTCAAACCACCAGTGTCCCTTTAGTCAAAACAGGTAATACAGTTAAGCCCTAAATAACTAGTACAGAGAAGTTAGCTCTGCCTACTTTTCTGGAAGGTTCTACAGTATCACTTGTCAAAATATACATTGATAAAATTTTGTATCAAGAGTAGAACTGGCACACTTTGCTCTCAGGTTACTTACTTTCTAGCTCAAGATGTGAAATTTCTTTTCTTACTTTATGGGTCTCTTATGGATCTCTGTTCCCCCTTTCTCTTGGATTTACCAAGTAAGATTATTTTTATTTCAAATAAATTAATATGATATAATGAAGAGATAACTCAAAGGGCTAGAATGCCTACTTTGCATATGTAGATTCTAGGCTTGATTTTTAGTACTACAAGGTCCCGAGCAATGTTGAGAACTTGGAGTGACTCTTTAACTCTGTCACTACTGTGTCCACTCCCCCCCACAAAAGTGGAATAAAGAATTGCAGAAATGAACAAATATTATACTGTCAATATGAATTCATAATTTTCTAAAACAAAGTTTTTTCTAAGATAGGTGGGAATCAAGGATATAGACAAAAGAGGCAAATAGATACTTAACTTCATAGTATATATTAGAATTTTAAACAGGAAAACATCAGTGTTACTTAGAAGTTTGTTATTGTCTATGTGTTTTAATAGAAAAATGAAAGATTTGTCATTAGGCTATTGGCTTTAACTTTTTAATTCTTGTGCTCAAACTGTCTTAAAATGCTTGGCTGCTTCATAGAATAACGGAATTTGGGGATGGAAAGAATCTTGACAGAATCTCATTCTGTGTCTAGAGTTATTAAAGAGTGAGGAAAATGCTCCGGACTCCAAACTGAATATTGTCATCTTGGTGCTTCTTGAGTGCTCTCATAGCAATTATTGATGTTATAATTATTTTCAAGGTATCTCTTGAAGTAAGCTATAACTAACCCTCTGTACATAAAAGAACATTGATACTTAGAAAATTAAGGCCCATGCCCTACTTGGATAGATTGAAACTTAGAGTTAACGCCAAAATTCACATAGTCAATCAAGGATGTTCATGGATAGAAGAAAATGCTTGATTCAGAATATGCCTATATTTTTGGGGGGTATGTGGGGCTTAAAAGGGAGTGTCCACATTTGTCAGTGCTCAGATCTTAGTCCTGATCTTGTGCTCAGCAGTCATTCCTGGCAGGCTCTGGGAATTCAACCCTGTTTGGCCACATGCAAGGCAAGCATGCACCTTACCAGGTGATCCTGCCCACCTCAAAAGAATAAAATTATAAATTTTCTGTGAGCTTCTGGCTTCTGGTATCTTTATTTCACCTACAGCCAGAGTGTCAAATGAACACAACTGCTTCATGAAACATGAAGTTGTTTTATTTTAGTCTAACATTAATAAGGACTTTTCTCGTTCCAATTTTAGTATATGTGCTGCCGAAGCGAGCACATAAGGACGTTCCTCAAATTAAGTGTTTACTATCATGTGAAAACAAATGAGATAATTGGCTAACATGAGGAATGATAATAGTGTTGGTGAGATGGAAAAGGAAAAAAACAGGTGAACAGAAAACACTTAGTTTAAGAGAGGATCATGGAAATCTGCAAAGTGGAGTTATGAAAAAGAGAAGTAAGTCTGGTGGGGGAAAGATGGAACAAAATTCTGTTGTAAAATATGGGGCCTTGGCTGGAGCGATGAAATCACACATACTTTAATCTATTAGTGTTTGTCATGAAAGATGGAAGCATAAACAGACACCATTCACTTCTGTCTCTCTCATGGTTGGCATTCTGTATTCAAAGAAATTATATCAATATCAGAATTTGCACTAGTCATGTAATAAATCTCCCGTGACTTTTTTTATCCTACCAGTAGACTGAGTTTAGTGAAATGGGACCGCCGTATTCATGGCATTCCAAATGGATGAGTTGTTCTGTCAGCTGGCAGACAGCTGCACTCTCTGAGTGTTCATAAACTGTCTGTGAGCAATTGACACGTTGACAAAACATTGACAAAAAACAATTACTCAAGATGCAGCTCTTAGGTAGGTTGTTTGTTGTTTAGGAGAGTCAAAGAAACAGAAAAAAAAATTAAGTAAAGGTGCTATTTTTACTATTGCACTATCAAATTTCATTTCAAAATAGATCTCACAACTCTTTAGAAGACTAAAGACAGAAAATCAAATAATAACACACCACAGTACACAACATTTATTTTTATGCTTTATGCACCAGAATTACTTAATTGGGCAGCTCTTGCTTAATATCACTGACAGCTTTTTGCTAAAGAACAAAATAAAGAAGTTATTTTAAAGACATCTCTTTGGCAAAAACTTGTAATAGACAAAAATATTTGGAAGGACTCAAAATGCGTCCTATTAGTGTGAAATAAAGATTGTGTTTTCAAGCAAGAGCTGCATGGTCTATTTTAAGAAAAAAAACATGCCTTCTTGGTTTAGAAAATGCAAGTAAATTAATGTTTTAATAATAATAATAATGATATTGATTGTTAGGATATAATAATAATGATATCAGCTTTAAGTCTTAACTTAATTTACAGGCGCACCTTAAGACAGAGTGAGTGGTGTTTTGATACTGATCTATGAAAAAAGGAACTTTTTTTTTTAAATCAACTTTTAAGGAGATGATGAATCTAAAGCTTGAGGCAATTGTATTGTATTTCCAAGCTCAAATGGCCAAATGCAACCCTGGAATTAGGATCTGAACATAGGTGTGTCTGAATTCAAGTCTTGGGCATTGCAGTTAGCACATATGGAGTCTCCATGGGAGTTAGGAAAAGTGCCTCTCCCTTGAGATACGTTCATCTCCATCTGTTAAAAGAAGGTTGTAATAAACTGATGGTGTGCATCAAGACAGCTTACTGCCATCTACCGGATATTGGTTGTAATAAGTAGCCAAATCTATGATGTCCAAGATATGAAAGGAGCCCTCTTACAGCTAGCTTTGCCAGGATCTTCCCCATTGTTTTCCTTTTCATATCAGAAAGGAGAAAAAACAATGCCTTCTCTAATGTTTTTACTTTTGTTCACTCTGAAACCCTAATAAGATGCTGTCTTGATCTGATACCAACAATCTGCGTATTCAACATTTATTAGCCATCTACTCTTTACATGTGCCACTGGGAATATGATGATTAGTAAAAGGGAATATCTAATTTTCTACATATTTTCTTATGTAGAAAAAAATGTACTATGTAATTACAGCATGGAATGCATGTCTTTAAGTTTCCTTTTAAGATATACATTTTTTAATATCTTTATTTAACACATTGATTACAAACATGATTGTGGTTGGGTTTCAGTCATGTAAAGAACAACCCCCTTCACCAGTGCAACATTCCCATCACCAATGTCTCAAATCTCCCTCCTCCCCACCCCACCCCCGCCTATACTCTAGACAGGCTTTCTATTTCCCTCATTCATTCACATTGTTATGATAGTTCTCAATGTAGTTATTTCTGAAACTGCACTCATCACTCTTTGTGGTGAGCTTCATGAGGTGAGCTGGAACTTCCAGCACTCCTCTCTTTTGTTTCTGAAAATTATTGCAAGAATGCCTTTTATTTTTCTTAAAACCCATAGATGAGACTATTCTGTGTCTATCCTTCTCTCTCTGACTTATTTCACTCAGCATAATAGATTTCATGTACATCCATGTATAGGAGAATTTCATGACTTCATCTCTCCTGACGGCTGCATAATATTTCATTGTGTATATGTATCACAGTTTTTTTAGCCATTCGTCTGTTGAAGGGCATCTTGGTTGTTTCTAGAGTCTGGCTATTGTAAATAGCGCTGCAATGAATATAGGTGTGAGGAAGGGATTT
Organism: Suncus etruscus; assembly: GCF_024139225.1. Lineage (NCBI taxonomy): Eukaryota > Metazoa > Chordata > Mammalia > Eulipotyphla > Soricidae > Suncus > Suncus etruscus. The sequence continues at coordinate 12,463,887 of NC_064863.1, read as the reverse complement.
TTTGTATTGTATTTTTGTGTTCCTAAGGTATATCCCTAGGAGTGGTATAGCTGGATTGTATGGTAGCTCAATTTCCAGTTTTTGGAGGAATCTCCATATCATTAAGAAATATTTTTAAGGTTCCTGCTTCTCTCCAAAAGTCATGGGTCTTGAGAGGATGAATGAACTCTGAAACTGGGCCCACATGTCCCAATGAATTATCCTTAGTGTATCTATAATGCTTTTGTACTCTTTAAAATATGTTTATTTTATTGAAAGTGTTTTTGGTTGTTTTTAGGGCACATCAGGCAGTGCTCAAGGCTTACTCGTAGCTCTGTGCTCAGAGATCATTCCTGGCAGGAGTTCGGACTATAGGACCATATGGGTTGCAGGGATTGAACTTGGGTTCCCTGCATATAAAGCAAATACCCTATATTTTGTATTATTTCTCCACCCCCTCTTTTTTAAATATATGATTAATTTCCTTGTGGTATTTTAAAGCTCTGATCTATTATTTACTGAGCTCACGTTCTTACCAAATTCTTGAAGGTTTTATGTGATATTTTCTGCTTGTTTACATATTTTTACTTAGAAGTAGGATTTTTTAAATTATTTTTCCTGATCATCATCATCTGTTTTTTTTTTTTTTTTTTTTATCTTCCAGGTTTTTTTTTCCTAAACGTAGTCCCATAGTCACTATGTAGTTCATTGTCCTATTTGTCATGGTCAAATGTTCAACTATGGTAGTTGATAATACCAATAACATAGGTATGATCTTTTTATTCTTATATTTCCTGCGAAGACAATGACTTTTCTTTTAAATAAATCTCTTCTCTAAGTTAATTCAATTTCTGGAAGAAGAGAATGGATTTGAAAGCCATGCTACGTAGCAACTGTTCTTCTTGCTTCTGAATTGTCTATTTCTTTTCCTGGCTACCAATTCTTAAATTTCATTATACTCAGTCATTCCTCCACATCTTTAGTTACTCTTAGTAATTGTTTTTTGCTTCTATTTGCATTTTGGAGTTAATGTGATTTTATATTAAACCATGACTGCTCTCTCTTGGTCATAATGCCCTTCCTCCCATTTCCCATGTGGCAACGTATGTTCCTTTGATTTTTAACCTACCTAATTTCTCAATGCAGTAAACCTCCCCCCGACCCTGGGGACTAACAGTATAAATTTCTCTAACTACATTTTTTTATTCATTTACTCCTCTCATCACAGATACTAAAAGGCATGTTCCTTTATTTGAGAGCTTTGAACTATTCTAGATGCTTTCTCCAAATACCAACTTCCTACTTCCTATTTATTGTCTCCTGAAATAAAGTCTTTCCCCCTACTACTACTTCTTTCTCTTTAATGCTGTCCACTCCTCAGAGAAATATAAACTTACTTTTTCCTACAACCAAAACCCAAGGTAAAACCGGAAGCTGAAAGGTTTAGTACTACTTGACATTGATAATCTTCTCTTCCTTCTATTTTCAGTTGCCTACTCTCATTTAAAACTTGTGTTCTGCTCTCCTAAATATGTAATCTTGGGACCAGTGGTGACTTCAGAACAAAAGTGCACTCATAAATACACACAGACAATTTTTAGTCGCTTGTGGGTTTACTTAAGTGAGAAAAGACATTGAGTTATATCTGATGTGTTAGTTTTGTCCTGTTTCATCATGGGAGACAGGGACTCAGCTTAAAGTGAATTGTGAGTCCATTTAAATGAAGCAGAATTTTTATCTAAAAGATGTGGCTGAATATGAATTTAAAAATAACAATATTGGAGCTGAAAAGATAGCACAGAGGTTCAGGGGCTTGCCTGAAGGGCAATCAATCTAGGTCCTCAGCACCCCCAGGAGTGACTCCTAAGCACAGAGCCAGTAGAAAGCCTTGAGCACCATTGGGTATGGTCCAACCAACCCCAGAAGACAATATTTTCTAATAAGTCCCACTTACAAATGTGAATTTTAAATTATAAAATATTAAAGAAACTTCACTACATTGCAGTAGAATTGAATCTATCTTTTCTAGAGAAGAATGGGAGGTAAAGTTACTTAGGTTTGGATTCTACTTTGGGTGGAGCTGGGTCAATTTACCTTACTCCTTATTGGTCAGTTTCCTCATCTCTATGCTATGAATAATAGTAATCCTATTCCTCTTATTGGCTCTGTTGTGAGGATGATATGAACTGACAAGTACCAAGTGGTTCTGATTAATAGTTGTCTAAAAATAATAAAAATCTCTAGCTATAGTTATTATTTTCCTTTATCCATAGTTCTGAGAAGCAGTAAGGAGCTAGACGGGAGGAGCACCATCCTTGAATTGTCCTCATGACTTATTTCTTCTTCAATAATAAGAACCGTCACTGAATTTTCTAGTAGCCCAGAATATGTTGCATATCTTCCACATCTGAGCTAACAATTAGTAATTAATCCATCAGTTCTTTAAAGAGCCTCTATTATCGTTTTTTTAATTTTAATTTAAAGCATTGTGATTTACAAAGTTTTTCATAGTTAAGTTTTAGGCGTACAGTGTTTCAACACCAAACACACCATTATTGTCAACCTCCCTCCATCAGTGTTCCCAGAATACATTCCATGCCACCACCACCACCACCACCCACTTCAGCCTGCCGTTGTAACAGGCACTATTTTTAAATCTGGTTAAAGTTTGGGTTTCACGATTTCATTTTTATTGACTTTGTGGCTTAGAATATTTAGAGCTGTTCTTTCTTTATACCACCAATGCACTTGAGGCCCCTTAGCTTCTGTCTTCCACTATTTTACATCTGTCTTCCTCTTCCTCAACTCAATATCTTTCCTTCTTCTGACTATAACATGGGCCTAAGAGTGTTCTACACAACTCCATTTAAACCTTTGCATTACTTCATGCAGTTATTCTAAATACCACATACAAGTGATGTCATACTGTAATTATCCTTTCTCTGCCCTACTACTTGTCTCAACTAAAGTTCTCTGTCTACCCACTTCTTTGTTTAATAGTCTATAAGTTTAATCGGTTGTTCATTCTGAACTTTTGGAGGGTTGATCCACATAGTAGGAGAACTACACTCATAACTCTTACAAAATAATGTTAGGACACAAAAACAGAGATGACGTAAGTCACTTATCCCAATTGAAATAAACCAAATAAAGAAGTCAGGGAGACTCTAAAAGGGTATAAACTAGGATCGTGGATGAAAAGTGTTTAAAAAATGAGGAATGAATAAATGAATAAAAATTCTGGACTAATTGAGACTATGGCAAATGTGTTTTGGAATCAAGTGGACAATGAATTTTGGCTGTCAACTTTGTCTTGTATAGTTCTAATTGCCCTGAAGAGAGAGTTTCATCCCTGGTCTCTGCTACCAGGCTTTGTTTGGTCCCTAATTACATATTCACTAAAGCAATTAATAATAGAATGTAAAATGGGAGCTATCGCCACTATTAAAAAACTCCTTTTGTTCCAAGTTTCTTCATAGTTATTTTTAATAATTATTATCTTTGCTTATTAAGAGGTTTGATATTGCCAGGTATGTTTAGAAATGTGTGTATTTCTCTGGGGTATTTTTTTTAACTCTCTCTGAATTCCTGCCTGTGCCAAATTTCTGCAGACCTGATTTAGCACAATTAGCTTCTTAACCTTTATGCTATTGCTCATAGCAACAGATTCTGGAGTTGTTTTCGCCAGATAATGTTAGAAATATTTTGCTCAGCATTGATTTGGTACATTGATTGGTACAATTATTCACAGGGAGAAATGTGAAGTCAAATGAGGATTATATTTCTTACTTAGGTTATTCTCTCTTCCTTTTGCAGAATTTATCCTTCCTCCCTCCCCAAACTTCTGAAAACTCAGTTCCAATAATGAAGACTGAAAGCCCCAGTTTAGTGGTATTTTAGTGCATAATGAGGGAATGAGGCTCTTAACATGTCTTATAAGTTTCACTTGGAAATGGTTTTATTTTCTAATCCTTAACAAAATTCTGTGCTGACTTCTCTCACAGAGCGCATGCTCCTGTTTGATTATAACAATATTCCTGTATTTGTAACAAATGTGCATGAGGGAAATGCAAGGTGCCTCTCTTTAGCCCTAAAGCCCAGAACAGTGCTTGATTGGCAGAGAGAAGTAATTCACAAAGTGGCTGTTTGCTGAGTGCATGAACAGATCAAAGAAATGAAGACTTTTTTAATCTGTGGAAAGGACCCCTGTGCAACATAGAAAAAGTTCTCGAAAAAGCAGAAACAAACAATACCTAAAGGCAATAGAAAATAAGAACTGATCTTTAGTAGGAAACATATTAATATGGATGGGGTGGGAAAGGGTTATGGATCAAATAGACAGGGTACAGTTGATACTGAAAAAATGGCAGAGCAAAGCTAACCCACTGATGGTTGGTGTGGTATTGGAATCTTATATGTATGAAGCTCTAACATTTTCAATATGAAATCCTCCTAAAATAATTTTTTAAGAACCAGAATTAACAGCTAAGTTGACAGCCCACCAAAAAAGATTGAAACATTGGCCCATCTCTATTTCATTTAGGAAGTTTTGTAAACTCTATGGTGAAGGTTTCAAATGAAAAGTAGAAATTCTATACAAGTCACTTAATTCACTTTTGAATATTTTACTGGAAAGATAGAAAACTACCATTTTAGAAAATGCACACATCCACTTTTTGGTGCAAGCATTCTTTACAATAGCCAAGTGTTGGAAACAACCTAAGTGCCCATGGATAGATGAATGGCTAAGGAAGATAGTCTGTATATATGATGGGAGGAGATACAGAATTCAGCTATTAAGAAAGAATGAGATTCTGCCATTTGCAAAAGCACTGATGGACATTATGGGCATTATGCTCAGTGAAGTCAGAGGGAGAAAGACAATATTGCATTTAACTCATATGGGGTATAAAGACAAAATAAATGAGCTAAGTGGAATAAAAACAAACTTTTATACTATAAAATCAAATTCATAGTTCTGAGAAGGGAAGGGGATGGATAAGCAAAGGGGGAAAATTGAATGAGGAAAGACATGATTGCTTGGGATTCCTCCCTACACACACACACACACACACACACACACACACACACACACACACACTTTGGCCAAGTCTAAGGAACAAGGTGACCTCAGACTGGCTTCTCCTAGGTATGTCTAATAAATAGTTTATGTGTTCTTTTCCTTTGACACTACCTTGTTCTACTGCAGAGAATTTTCCCTTAAAAATTATGTGCTGAAGAAGTCAAAATTCAAGAGATTATCATGCCAGTTACACAGATACACAGATGAAGAATATGAAATTAGGAGGACTAATAAAAGAGTAAAGTTCTCTCTCTCTCTCTCTCTCTCTCTGTATGTGTGTCGTCTCTCTCTCTCTCTCTCAACATGGGATCATATTTTTTTTACCCCTGCAGCTCTGAGTCTCTTCAAAATGCATTTTCAAGTGGCCAGGGAGATCCCTTACAGGGCTAATACATGTGCTCTGCTTTGGGGAGTTTGGTCCTATTACCTCTAGCCTCTTGCCCACTTCTCATACTAGCACAGGAGCAGTTTCTAACCACCAAGCTTGGAGCACCCTGAGTGAGAACCCCAAACAATATCTCAACAAAACTATATTTTACAGCTGAAATATCTTGTTCCTTCCATTGTACTCACATGTCCCTAGTTCTGAAGCCCTTTGATTCATTTAGTGCTTATGCAAGTGTCCTTCTCCAGGTTACAGACTCTATATATTAAATTTGAAAACCCAAAACCTCATGAGCCAGTACTGACTGTTCTAAACATTGTATACAGATTATGTCATTCAACCCTGTAACTCCTTAATACACACACACACACACACACACACCAATACCACCACCACCACCACCACCACCACCAACAACAACAACAACAACAACAACAACAACAAAAAACAAAAAAACAAAAAAGAAAAGAAAAGAAAGAGGAAATATAGAGTAAGAAAGTCTCTTGCCCAGGATGTCTGACTGGTAAGTGGCGAGCCGGGCTTTGAACCTGAATTCCCAGCTGTGGGGCCTGGTACACTTGTTACCTGTTATTTTGACAGAACATGCAGCTTCCTCACTTTTCTTTTTGGTTGTGTTTCGGATCTACATCTAACTGTGCTCAGGGGTCAACTGCAGTATTAGGGGCCCATATGTAGTGGCATAATTCCAATCAGATGCAACTATAATAGCCTAATGCTAGCTAGTGTCTTAACCTTTATGCAACATCTCTGGCCCTGAGTTCTTTCATTTTTATTTCAATTATTGTCTCTTGGCAAATGCAGAATACTGGAAGGAAAAAAAAGATCTATAATTAAGATATTGAAAAATAATTCATTCTCATGCTATTGGAGCCATTAACTCATTTCCAGACTTATTTTAATGGCCTGAGCTAACCAGCCTCTTGGCCCCAGGCCTCACCTCTTTATTAGTTCTTCCCATTATGTTCTCACACAGCACCCGGGGTGTGGTAGCTTTTATCAGAATGTATTATTGTACATTCAGGTACGCAACCCTCTGCTTCTTAGCCAGTAGATTTTCGACTCCATGAGGGCAGAAAGAGGATTTCAGGCCCATTGTGTGGTCTGCCTGCTCCTGGCTCCGAGTCAACATTTAGTAAATATTTGTAGAATTAATCAACTAGGTTGTATTCACTTTATCGAGTTGTCGCTGGATGACATGTGAACACACACACAAAATTGCTGACATGAGTAGAAGCTCTTTCAGTCAAAAGCTACTGTCTATGTAAGGGAAGGAGATAGGGAAAGAATCATTGGCTGAGGAAAGGACTTTCCCAGAGCATCCGAGGAGGTTGGGAAAAAGAAAACTTTTCCATGATCAAAGTTTCCTTCACTTTGGCTCCCTAAATGTTAGACCTGAGCTGGGCTGGACTGTGAAATTTCCAGAGCCAATATTTCACAACATGAAGACAGTGGGCACTTTGGTTTTTTTCCTGGGACAAAATGGATTTGGAAGATCTCAGCAAAACATTACCAATTATAACAATATGGAGGTTTCCAGTTTCCAGTAGAGTCCATTGGATGATTATGGAATATAAACTGTAGAGAAAACTAGGGGAAACTTTATAGGATCTAAGATACTTCCTAAAATCTTAGGGATAATGACATTGCTGTTCCTGCTACACGGTTTTTCTGCTCTTTTTCAAAACTGTTTGAATTGCTTTGGCATATCTGAGCTTTCACAATCCCAGCTGCTTTAGAGTTTTTTTGTTCTTTCTGTTTTAGCTGGCAGATAAATTATAAATTTAAAAAAAACACGGCCATTTCTCTAAAATCACTATATGGTTTAGGTTCTGACCAATTCAAAGTGCCCTTCTTGTTTCCACCTTCCTGTGGTTCCTTGTCCAAACATAAGAGGATTACTGTAATAAAATGATTCCTATTATTAACCTCAGAGAAGAGAGACACAGTTAAAAACAAAATGCTTAAGTGGATATTCTCCTACAGCTAGGAGCTTCAGGTAAATTACAGGATCTTATTGTCTCGGGAGCATCTTGTCTTGTAAATAATAAGAATTTATCAGAAATTCTCAGACCCAGATTCCTTAGATTTACTCCCAGTGAGTGGCCTTGAGGTGCAATCCTTGGTCCACTTTCCTCTTAACTTAGGTCTCTGCAAACTTCCTGTTCAACTTTTTTCTTAAGTCTGATGACTTAGGAGGGGAAGCATGTACTAGGAAACTATGACAGCATAAAGGGATCCCAGTAATTTCAGTTAGTGTGGCCTTCCAGGGTACAGTGAACTAAAATCTAGGCTGTCCTTCTGTTTACAGTGACAGCATTCTAAACAGATTACATAGGCAACCTGAATTCTGATCTGTGAAATGGAAAAGGATGAGCGCAGCTTTCTGGATCAGATCTCAGTGGAACTCAACTGGGCATTAGTGGCTTCTGATGGAGATGACAATGTATATATATTCTGCACAACCAACCTAAAAACCTTGCAAAGATTCTAAATTCAATTTCAAGAAGCAGGACCTCCTCCTCCGCCATCACCATCTTCTCTTCTACCACCTCTTCCTCCTCCTTTCCTCCTCCTCTCCTCCTCCTCCTCCTCTTCTCTTCCTCTTCTCCTTCTCTTCTCTTCCTCCTCTTCCTCTCCTCCTCCTCTCCTTTTGCTCCTCTTCCTCCTTTTTCTTCTTCCTCCTCTTCTTTTCCTTTTTTGTCTTTCTTCTTTCTCCTCTTCCTCCTCTTTTTTCTTTTACTTCTTCCTTCTCCTCCTCTTCTCCTTCACTTGCTCCACTTTTTCCTTCAACTTCTCTCCTCCACCTCTTCTTACTCTCTGCCTCCTCCTCACTTCTCCTCCTTCTACTTTCTTCTTTTCTTTTTCTTCTTCTTCCTTCTCTTTTATCTTCTCCTTTTTCTTTTTCTTCTTCCTTCTGTTTTTTATCACCTTCCTTCTGTTTTCTTTTTCCCCTCCTCTTCTACTTTCTTTTTCTTCTCTATTTCCTCTTCCTCCTACCTCTAATATTTTTTTCTTTTTGGTTCACACATTCTCTTCCTTTTTTTATTAAAAGGCTTTTGTTCCACATTTCCTCTCCTCTTCTCCCTCTCCTATTTTTCTTTGGTTCACATCTGTTGATGCACATAACTCGAAGATCACTCCTTTTGTGACTTGGGGAACCAATTAGGGGATATTATTTAGTAAGAGTGTTGGCTTGCCTGGATCATTCCTTAGAAATTATGCCATGAAAACAGGTGCCCCTAACACCAGAATGATAAGCTTTGCATAGAAGGCTCTTGTATTTCAGTCATACCAGAGTCTACAGCCTCTAATTTGGAATCATATTTACTCCTTTTACACATTTCAAAATATTTTTGGTTCCCTCCCTATGTTACTGAGATAAGTAGTAAAGACAGTGAATTACAGCCATTATCAAGGCAGCAAAAAATAGTCAGATGATAATATAACAAAGATAGGAATACAGATTTTTTTCTTTCCATTCCTCCTCCCTCCAACTCTAACTTCAAAATCATAGTCTTTTGGCATGGATATAAACATCACACATCTCTTGTAAACCCTTTAGAGCGTGGTTGCATCTCAGTTCAAAACAAGGGTAAGAAGATCCTGGTAGGTCTCCATCACTTCTTCCATCTTTGTCCAAGACATCAAAAGTTACTTGACAAGCTCTTAATTGATTTTAATGTAAGATATCTTTATATTGGCCCCACAATAATTCTCACTACAGCACTTAACTGAGGTGAAAATTCCTTTTATTTTTTTTTTATCAAATTCTCTGAGCTGAATTTTATTTACGATTTTTCTGTAAGGGATGAATGGCTTTAAAAATACAAAAAAAATGTGAATAACTTAATGCAGTCCAGATACCCCTTTTTAACCACTCAACAGATAAATAACCTGACAGCGCTTTGGGCAGGCATTATAATGCCACTATAGCAGAGAATAGATGAACTTTTCTCCATGTGTTGAAAGCAAGGTTAGTTGCTTCTTGAAGAGTCATTTATAAAATCTAACCCAACTATCATAGCAGTCATGATGGGAAGGACTATGATTGTCCCATTTTATAGATGAGGAAACAGAAAGACAGAAAGGCTGAAAAACTTGCCCATTATCCCAAAATGAGCAAATCAGATGTTGGAGATAATGACTGACAATGAAATGAAGCTTTGGCCAGTATAGACCGTATAGACCACAGAGGAGAAGTATATGTTGTAATTGCCAGAGTTTTTCTGTGAGCCTGGCTAGGCATCAAGTGTTTGGAATTGGTCTGTAGTAGTAAAAGAAGGATTGAGAAATGAGGTCTTTTATTAAGTTGTTCATATATTAAATTGTACACTCAGAACTAGTTCTATGCTTTACTTTTTTTTTTGTCTGCCCTGTATGTGTCTCAGCAACTCAGATTATCTATAAACGTAAAATATCACATTCTTTGGGCTATGCAGTTACTCATATATATTTGGATTAGAATATGAAGGTTCCGTGTAGACATTCATTGTTTCAGCTATTGTATATAATCCTGAATACAGTCTCACCCACCCCCTCATGTCTAGAAAGGATAATTTCTAGGTCACAAAGAGCCAATAAATTTAGATAAGTCACATTTTTTTCAAATATGCAGAGTGCTATCCAATAGACACGCACGCAAGCACAGGGTTCTATACTTTACCATTGTTCTCTAGGCATTTATGACTTATAATTATAAGTATGATTATATTAATTTAAGAAAGTACTTCTAAGTATTCCTTAAATTGGTAGCATTGGACAATCATTGATTTCAGATCATGCTTAAAAGCCATAAAATGACATCTTTGCAGCATAATTTGTCCTTGATATATTTTTTCATATTCCCAATTACTGTCAATGAATATTAGTTTATTAGACTCATATTAGTTATCATTTACATATTTACTCAACAAATATTTATTGGTATGTCCTCTGTGCCAGGAAATAAATAAAAAGAAAGAACTCTTCACCTTGAACTTTACATTCTAATCAAAGGTTTTATTTTAGAATAGACCAGTAGTAGTACCCTTTGGGGATTGATTGAAAGAATCTAGAGTTAGGTATAAAAATGACACTGTTGGACATTGAGAGAATTGTGTTCCTTAGAATTACATTTATGTTCAGGATATCAAACATTATGTCAGTAGCAAATGTATGACTTATTTTGCAAAGGTTTTGATTAAGTTTGTAGTATTATATAAATAACTTTTGCATATATAAATTTGGGTATTTTTCCCAGTAACATATGCCTTCATCCAACACTAAAAAGTTATTTTTTTAGTTTTAGTGATTTGACATGAATATTAACTGGGAAAAATGATCAATTCGAGGCTACTACAAAAATATCACAGCATTTAAAACTGAGAGATATTTAAATTCTGACCCTCTTCTGTCTTAATAGTTTCTATCTATAAAAGAGAAGCTGAACTCCAAATCTTTTCTTTCAAACATCCTAAATGGAGTTAGACAGTGACTGCAGTTCTTCTTGATATCTTGTCTTTAATCCCTAAGGCATACTAAAGACTCCAGGGAACTTGGGTGTGGAAACAATTGCTTATAGCTTGAACCATTGTCTTGTGTCTGATGTGTGATTTGTACCCTTGTGACTTTAATTCTTTAAACATGTGTCTGATACATTAATATCACTCAACCAATACTTCCTGAATATTTTTGATGTGTGAGACATTCATGGGTTTTGCATTTTTCTTTATGTATTTACTTGAAATGCATAATCCAGTCTGTGAGTCTGTGAGTTTAAATTAGCAGTCACTATGAGTTTTCAACTGGTACCTGACTCACTTATCTAAAAAATCAAAGTAGGCTTCTGATCAAAAAGCAAGTTTTATTGATCCACTGATTAGTTCCTGGCTATATGAGCCAAGAGTCAGGAAGCAACAGAAATCCTTGTCTAGGTTTTTTTTTTTTTTAATTCACCAACATGTTATGTCAAAGTATTTTCACTTATGCCATTGAAGTATAGCTCTAAGTCTAGGGAAAAAATTCGCATAGCATTTCTTAAATATTTTATATAAATTATATAATTAATTTAGAAATGTACCTGTGAGGAGAGCTTGGACCTTCTCTATGATCACTCAATAATGAGATGATATTTTTCTCCTTAGAGAAAAATTAATGAATATCTTCCGAGGGTCTTGAGTTAAAGGAGGAGACCACACAATTGGAATAAAGCTGAACCAAACTTTATTCCACCTGCCAACAGCTCCAAACTGACCAGGTCAGGGTTTTCTCTCACAAGAGATGAAACCCACGCAATGTCATAAATAGGATTATATAGGGAAGACTATAAGGAGCTTCTAGCTTTTTAATGATCTTTAAAATGATTGTTGTCTAGGGGTACCTTCCTACTGCTCCCTGTGTTCCTTTCAGATAGGATACCTGGTATGGCCAGGTAGTTTAGAGCAGTGTTAATGGAAATAGGCTTGAAGAACCTAGCATGTGCCTTACACCAGGTGGTCCTTACAAAATGGCATCTCTCTTTGTTCAGAACCTAACAGAGGCCTGTCATGTGGCCTTCACAAAATGGCATCTCTCCTTGTTCAGAACCCAGGTTCCAACAAACTTCCTTTCACTTTTTATTGGATACCATTTATCATAGTATTTTATAATATTAGATATGTATTACTAAACACCAATATGTGTATATTCTACATTAATTTTGCCATTCTATATAGAAAGACTTTTTGTCTTCTTTTCAAAAGATATCCTCCTACATACAAGTGACTCATTCCTTCATCCTTCTAGCCAACCAGCCCATTATGAGGTTTAATGCCAAATTTTGTTCTGAACAAAAATTAAGACTAAAGTAGTATTTGGGTATATTATAAAAGGTGTTGAGGGAAGCATAAAATCCAGTTCAATGAAAAATTTAGACATCTAAACCTAGACTGTTATTGTTGATTTATTTCATTGATTCAGTTATTATGTTTTCAAAGACACACTTTCCAACTTAAGCCTAGAATATAGCTACTCTTCCCTAAAAATGAACTTGGTGTTGACTTTTATCATCTAACATATAACATGGATCTGTATGCAGAATTAATGCATGAGGAATATTGACAAAATAAAATTGGGTTGAAATTTGTTTCCTACCACCCTACAAATTTCTTAGCATCCAACAAATGATATTTTTTTTCTCTTTACCTTAATTTTCGATTGAGAAATAAAGCAAAGAGGATGCCAAATGGAGAAAACATTCATCAGGAACTATTTTGGTATAGTATTGGAAAATCTGGCTTATATCATCTAACACGTAGTATTTCTCATATTAAATTCAAGAACAAATGAATTACGTATGTAGTCAGTTGAGCCACTTGCTTAGTTCATTGGACAGTCTATCCCTGGAGAAACTGAATAGACTCTACATTCTCTGCATAGCTGGGATCTAAGAAAAGGAAGAGAAACAGGTTGGTCTACAGGGGACCCACACTTCTTTCTCAACTTTGAGGTCTCTGACAAGATTTTCTCCCTCTTCTCAACTTTCTTCCTCCATGAAATAAAGAGGATTAAAATGACAAAGAGTAAGTGCTCAGTAGGAATTCTTTTAGAGAAAGAACCTGCAGGAGTCTTCTAGAAAAAAATTCCCTTGCAATATCAACTTCTCTGTAGATTTCGATCTTTTACCTTTTCTCTGTCTTTGTTGTTCTTGTGACTTTTAGTCTGATGTTGGTCTTGCTTTCTTCTGAATCCTTTTATTACAGAGACCCAAGAATAACTTCTTGTTAGATTTCTCTTGCCTGCATCTTTCACAAAAGCTGATCCTTTTTTACTGGCTCATTATTTGCATGTTTGACTCTTAATATCAGTCTACTGAGTCATCACTATCTTGCAACTGGTAGAGATTCAATGAGATAAATGATGCTATTAATTTTGTTTATTTTAGCCATGCCAGGCACCACTTTGGGCATTCGAAATATAGATGTGATTGAAATAGATATGCTTCCTTTTCTTATGGAAAATGTGTTCAACCAGAAGTTAGAATGATGTAGCAGATAATTGTACCCCAAGTTTGAAATTTGTTCAGAGAAAGGAATGAAGCTGGCATATGGAAGATTCTTCCCACATTGGTGAAAACATTGCATTTAAATCTTTTTCAGTGGTCTTCAAAGGGTTGTGGAAATGATTATTTGTGATGGTTTTATCTGCTACCTCCATAGTTTTGCCATAACTTTTTTCTACCTTTGACTATGGCTAATGAAGGAAAATGAACAAAACCTCTCCAAAGTTCTATGCAGTTGGGAAAAAATTAAAGGTATTCACCAGCAGTTTGCAAAAACAAGAGAGAGTTCTGGGACTTATAAAACACATGCTTGACAACTGGTATTATCCACTAGTGAGATATTGCTCATATTTCCACAGCCTGAAATTGCACGAATGATCACCCTAGTTATCAATTTATACATGTTCACAGTGGCCTGGTGGCTTTGGGAATTACATCCTTAGATTGCAGCAAATCCTTCATCCCCAACAATTTCATCACACAAAGCCTTCTCTATGAAGATCCATGAGTAAAGTTTAATACTCAATTGCGTTATAAGATGATAAGTGACATGTGGGTAGTTTACCAAATATAAGAGTGATTTTAGAAAAGAGATGTCACCTTGCAAATCTATTTCCCACCATTATCTCACCATGTGGTTCACTACACTCTTGCTTGTTTGAAATACATGTATTTGTCCTCTCCGCAGAAATGGCACAAGAACTGTAATGATTTGTAATATTGCTTCCTCTTGTTTGGGGTCAGAAACACGGAATACCATGCTTTTCTGGCAGGATAGAGGAAGCTATTGTGTTACTTAGATGATGGTTAAATGCAAGGTTTTGCTTAGTTTTCTGAGAACACTATCCATTATCATGCCATCTCACCATACTCTGTAATGCTCTATAATAACAGCTGATGGCTATGAGATGCTGCATGGCATGGTCATTTTCATCTTCATTAAACAGAAAAGACTTGAACCTTCCCAACGGGACCTCTAGTCACATTCACTTAGCACTGCTGAAAGTGTGCACGTACATAGACTTATACATGAATATACACAATGACAGCTCATGGCTGTTATTGGGACATGGATGCTCTGATATAGCCTATAGCTACTTCTATGAAATGCTTGATAAGGTATTTTTTTTCTCCTTGAACTTACACATTGAAAGAACATAGAGATGACTCAACAAAGCATGGAGCCAGAAAAATCATACAGCGAGCAGACAGGGTGCTTGCCGTGCATGCGACTGACCCAGGTTCAATCCCTGGCATCCATATAGTATTCCAAGCTTCAAAAGAAGTGATTCCTGAGTGTAGAGCCAGGAGGAGGCCCTGAATACCACTGGTTGTGAACAAAAATAACCAAAATAAATACATTTGAGAGGAGCAGTCACACCTGGCCATGTTCAGGGGTTACTAATGGTTCTGCACTCAGGAATCTCTCCTGATGGACTCAGGAACCATATGAAATGTCCGAAATAAAATCCAGGTTGGCCATGTGCAAGGTAAACACACCACCCACTGTACTATCATTCCAGTCCAAAAAATATTTTTGAAGGCAGAAAAATTTCTATATAGTCTTCATATTATCTGCATCCAAATCACCCAAAATTGTTAAAGGAATTATTAAAAATGTCACCTACTTGATTCATTCCAGTACTCCTGAAACAGATGTTTTTGGTGGAAATGATACCTAGAAACCTCTTGTTCTATATATTTCCCAGGTGAAAAGCATCAGTGAATAACATTGTAAATCACAATGCTTGAAATAAAAATATTATTTTGAAAAGCATCGCTGTGGTGATAAATGCTCTAATAGAGTATAAGTTGTCCGTGAAATTGCAGAGATATACCTAACTCACAGATAGAACTCATTCAGAGCAAGAGATGCCAAATTGAAAGCTGAAGGAGTTAATACATAAATAAAGGCAAGAAATTAGTCTGAAAGAATAACCCACATAAGAAAGCCAAAGAGCCTATGGGAAGAAATTTCAAAATTCATCCCTGATTTTAAGAGATACCACAGCTAAAGCTAGTGTAGTGCTTCTGCCATTTCTAGTGCTTCTAATTCTACAAAAGACATTATCCAGGGTCTCCTGATAAGCTGCACTTGTGACTTCCCTTCCTCTTCCTGTACTTCTTTTCAATGATGGTGCCATGGAAACCTCTTTGTGATTGGGCATACTGCAGTATCCAGCCATCAGTTCTGGAACCTTCTGTGTACATCCCAGCCAGGTGCTACGGTTGCCACTTGTGGAGTGAAAGATTCCAGGTTTCCTCCAGAGAAGCAAGCAAAACTGAGAGTGAAGCTTGAAGCACCTTTAAGCTAATGGCCCATTTCTCCGCGGGGCTTACCAACTCCTCCATTTTGTTTGTCCAAAATCCAGCTTACTGAGGTCAATTAAAGTCAGGGAAAGATGCTATCTTGATTTAGTAAAATTGGATTATTTGGCTGCTTTCTCTTTATCTCCTTGAGCTAGCTTGTCATTTGAATTTTATGTTTTTGTCCTTATTTCTTCTGACCTTCCTCAACCAATCTCCCCCCACTTTCCTGCCCCAAAGGGTTTTTCAGTGTTACACTCCATCTATCTGTTTGCAAGGAAGGTGTTTGTTTCTGTGAAGTGCCTGTCCTGTCTGATCTCCATCATCTTTATGGTCTTGCCTCCTGTCACTGCAGCTCATGTCTGGCTGTGGTTTGTTATGTTTTGACAGGAGTTTGTCATAAAACTGGGAATCACATCTCTCACTTTGCCTTTCAAAGTTTCTTCTTTACGGTAGCCATAAACCTACACTGCTAAAATGTTCCCTCTGAGAAAGGGTAAAAATTTTATATCAAAAGCCTTGAGGGAAAGGAAAACAGGAAGAGGGATAAGGAGAAAGAGGAGAGAAAGGAACAAAAAGATGGAATAATTTTGGAGATGTTATTGAATATATCAAGATACATATTACAAATCATTACAAAAGCACACTGTTACGAAAATGAAGTTTTCAAAACTTTGACAAAGGGAATTGACTTAGGTTAAGTGCCCTGTTACTTTTTCATCTTTGGAATCTTGGGCAAACAGTTTAGTGCAGATCCGTGAATGAAATTTGTTAGAAAGGAGAAAGCTCTTAAGGACAGGGTCTGGACACTGTTCTCTCTCTCTCCTCTTTCTGTCTGTTCTCTAAAGTAGTCATCTTGCAAATTTGTTTATGGCAAATATATATTTTTTGTCTTTGGGTTGGGAATAGCATTTGGTAGAAGGCAGAGCAGACAAGGTTTATATGATCCTTGGTGTGTTGTATCTGTACCTTTGTTCTGGCTTTCAAAGAGCAGTTATTGAGTATCTATTCTTTTTTTTTTTTGGTATCTTTATTTAAACAGCTTAATTACAAATATGATTGTAATTGGGTTTCAGTCATGCAAAGAACACCCCCCCATCACCAATGCAACATTCCCATCACCAATGTCCCAGATCTCCCTCCTCCCCATCCCACCCCCCCCCACCTGTACTCTAGACAGGCTTCTACTTCCCTCGTTCAGTCACATTGTTATGATAGTTCTCAATGTAGTTATTTCTCTAACTGCACTCATCACTCTTTGTGGTGAGCTTCATGTCGTGAGTTGGACCTTCCAGCCCTCCTCTCTTTTGTCTCTGAGAATTACTGCAAAAATACCTTTTATTTTTCTTAAAACCCATAGGTGAGTGAGACTATTCTGCATTTTTCTCTCTCCCTCGGACTTATTTCACTTATTTCACTCAGCATAATAGAGTAATTGAGTATCTGTTGTATGCAAGGTCAAAATCCCCAGTTAGGGCTTCTTCATTGATTGGTTTTGTGTCCTGAGAGCTTGTTTAGACATTTACAGTGCTTAAATCAATTTGAGTTCAAATGCAAAGAAGGTAATATTAAAACTTGTGTAACTAGCAGAAGACCAACCATGTAGATCAACAAAATATGAAGGCAGAGAGATGATAGATAAGAAACAGGTGGATTTATTTACTTCACCATCTTTATATGCCTTCCTCGTGCTGGAGAAGTGGTATCTGACCCTATGTCTGATTCCACAATCCATACTTCTTGAACTCTTTTAGGGATGAATTTTTTTCTTCAGCCACTTGCTCCAACTTCCACAGCTGCTAGTGGCAGAATTGGGGTTCCACTGCAGAAAAAATAAGTCTTCAGGAACCTGCTCTTGGCAACCTGATCCATATATGGACAGTGGTCAGATCTGGGAGGAGAAAGTTCCCTGGTACTTTATGATTTATTCTTAATCATGATACTAAGAAGTGGGAGAAGCAGAGAAAGGACAGAAACAGGCTTATCCAAATACCATGGCCTTGTTTCCCATTCCTGGGGTCTAGTAGATGTCCGACCTCGCTTCTCATCTTCTGGTAAGAGGATCACAGGTCCCCCTGGAGGAAAGCATCTTGTAATCTTGGAGAATGAAACATTAAAAGGACATGGAGCATTTTCAGGTCTGTTATTGAAACAGGAAAGCTGAGCTCAGGAGTGTGTAAGCCTGGGCACTTGGTAATAAGGTGCAGGCATGCCAGATCCATCCCAGAACTCACTTCTGAACCCAGTCCAGAACTGAGTTCTGTTCTAAAACCTATTCCAAAATCCATTCACAAACTAGCATTTTCCCAATCTCATTCCAATATTCCATCTAATACCTGGGTCCACACTTTGTTCTTACATTTAACTACAACAGATACCACCCATGCACGTCTCCCCCATTTCAGTGGTGTCATGTGTTCATTAAGTCACTGTCAGAATCATCATTCCTCTTTTTGGAGACAGTCCAAGAGTCAGAGCACAAGCCTCTAATGGGCTTCTATAAAATGTGATTTTCTATTTTTTTTTTCTCATTTAGAAAGTTTTCTCTCATTCCTATAAAGTGCATGGAATGCTGATTTAGTCTGTGGAACGGGTCTTCTTTCTTTCTTTTTCTTTCTTTCTTTCTTTCTTTCTTTCTTTCTTTCTTCTTTCTTTCTTTCTTTTCTTTCTTTCTTTCTTTCTTTCTTTTCTTTCTTTCTTTCTTTCTTTTTCTTTTTCTTTCTTATTTCTCTTTTTTCTTTCATCTTCTTTTTCTTTCTTTCATTTCTTTCTTCTTTCTTTCATCTTTCTTTTTTCCTTTTTTCCTTCTTTTCTCTTATTTTCTTTTTCTTTTTCTTTCATTTTCTTCTTCTGTCTCTCAACCACTCTGTCTCTCATTTTATGCTTTGGTTTACCATATTTAGGGCAGATACAGTAAGGAAGAGTCCACTTCAAACTAACTAGGCTCACGTGAACTTCTTATTTTTGTTTGTTTGGTTGGTTGGTTTTTGGGTCACACCTGGCAGTGCTCAGGGGTTATTCCTGGCTCTATGCTCAGAAATCACTCCTGGCAGACGCGGGGGATCATATGGGATGCTAGGATTCAAACCAATGACCTTCTGCATGCCAGGCAAACAGCTTACCTCCATGCTATTTCTCCAGCCCTGAGTTTCTTGTTTTTTAACTGCAAAATCCAAAACCCAATGTACTCCTGTAAGGAAACCTTTACAATTATTAGTCTCTACTCAGCCATTCTCTATATTTGAACATTCATTGTGAAAATTCCACATATGAGGCCTTAAACATTAATTTTCCTCTTTTTTGATTTTGGTTCTCTAGTGCTGAACTATGAACATGCCTTCACCTCTGTGTTAGAAACCCATGTGTACGCACAACCAGCTCTATGCTGGCAGACTGTTTAAACAGGCATGCCAAGTCCATTTGCCAAATATCTCTTAAGTAGCTCTTTACATCATAAATGTGCTGTGATGCTGAAATGATCAAAAAATGTTCCCTGCCTGCAGGGAACTGCAGTTACTGAAGGGAAGACAATAAAATTGATGATTACAATGCAGCAGGATAAGTCACTTAGCCTGTGTGTTTACAGACATAGTGGGAGGCATAACATGCCTTCAACTTTCAGCAAGCAGATTCTTTGGTAAGCATTATTATTATTATTATATTATGGTGGTATGCACCATAATATTAATATTTGTAGCTGCCCACTGAATTAGCAGCCATTCTATCCCATCACTGGGTGAAAAAACAGGAGCAGGGTAGGAAAGAGCATAAGTCATTTGTTAAGTCATAGAGTAAGTCAGTTTCCAAATCTAGAGTTTCCATTCTAACACATAAGTTTAATCAGTTAGAGGATCAAGAATAGCTTTCATTGGTACAACATTTGTTTTTCATGTTTGAAGCTCTGAGTTAAGTGTGTGGCATTGAAAGTAAATAAGTAAGATAAAATAAATAGAGTCTTGGGAAGAAGTCAGATGTAGCACTGCTGTTGAGAACTCAGGGTACCCAAGATTGAGATGAAACATTAGGGATGGAATAAAAATGTACCTGCTGAGAGTGGTGTGTGAGTAAAGGTCTTGAGCATTACACATGGAAAATTCCAAAAAAGGTAGGTAAGACGAGGAAAGACTGTTTCCACATTCAGTTTTTGATTTTAATTCTTTTTTCACCTTCTGAAAATTCAGAATTTGCTTTACAAGATTATGTCCTTTCAGCATCTATTATAGAGACCATTTGGCACCTCCAAGTAGAACATCTTGTATAATATCCAGCCCAGAGGAAAGAACCCCATTTATTCAAAAGGCAGTCTTCTTACTTGCAATGAAATCATTTCTTCTACCCCTCTTGACATTCCTAAAGGAAGCAGAGTCCTGGTTTCCATTAAGTGTAAAATCACACACATATGTCTTTTCTTGGCCAATGTTCCTCTAGCTCTATAAAGTGGTACAGATATTAAAAGTCAAAATTGAGTGACTTGTGATGTCCCCATGGGTTTGAGTTTGAGAAACCTCAATAAATCATATTGTAATAATTCTATAAGAATTATTCAAGTTTGGCACCTTTGAACAAATCAAGGAGTGGAATTTTCTTCTCTAGGCTAGTTTTTTCCCTTTAGCCAGGTAAGCTGGTTAGGGTAAAAATATTTCATAAAATAACAAACTGTGTTAAAGCATCAAATGTGAATGGTCTATATGGAACAATAACCACACAAAGTATATGTTATAACTGTTACTTAATTTTATCATTTGCATATAGAATGAGTTTGGAGTACTTGTAGCTATACTTTGTAAGGAAAGTATCTTGTTATCTAAATCTTAGGAAATAAAAATATTGACGGTATTAAAGGCTAGTAAAGTAGTGTATTAACATATGCTGTCAAGGATGATGCGAGTAGATTGATCATATCCCTTTGAGGGACAATAAATAAATTTATGTTTTAACACTCTTTAATTGTTAACCCTGTTGAAAGACAAAAAATTTCATATGTCCTACAACATGAAAATTTCTAAATAATCTATTAATAGCTGTACTTTGGAATATGATATAGGTATTAAAATCAATGAAACTAAATGTTTAAGAGGTATCATTGGGTGAAAAAATATCTATGTGGATACATTTAGCATGACACAGCTTTCTATAAAAAAATCAACTGAAATGAAAAATGATATAAACACCTATGAATATAAAATTAAAAGGACAGATTCTAGAAGGTTCATAATATATTCTTGCCAGGTGACTTAGGTAAAGTGAAGGCATCAACATTGGAGAAAACATGATAGATGAGGGAACTTGAGATGTATTGATAATCCTATTCAATAACTAGCACTGGTTGTTGAAGTAAGTAATTTTGAAAAATTTCATAACCCACAGATGGCCTGTATTGCTCCAAAGTTTCAAATAGGTCTTCCCAAGAGGTGACAGCCCTCTCCAAATGGTCATTTTGACCAGGGTTCTTCCATTAACCAGAATTTTTTTTTTTTCATGAAACTGGATGGTGTTCATGGAAGCCCTGTTGGGTCTTCAGACTATACATGGTTGGAATGACCACAGTAATCCCCACATAAAAAATTGTAAGTGTCATGTGTGCAAAAGTAAAATTTTCACTCATGATACCTACTTTACTGAGCATCTAAAACCTAGAAATGTTGGTGACATTATCTCTGACAATTCCATCACAGAGCTGAAAGGAATGTTGGGAAGCGAAGTACTGTTCTGTGTTTAGTGAAAAAAAGTCAGTTCTAGTGATAGTCTACAACCAGAAAGCAAACAATATGTAAGCCACTATGATAAAAATAAAAATTATATTTAAAAAAAAGAAAAAAAATTAAATTTGGGGGGGCCGGTGAAGTGGCACTAGAGGTAAGGTGTCTGCCTTGCAAGCACTAGCCAAGGAAGGACTGCAGTTCGGTCCCCCCAAGCCAAGGGCAATTTCTGAGCGCTTAGCCAGGAGTAACCCCTGAGCATCAAATGGGTGTGGCCGAAAAAAATTAAATTTGGGAAACAGGGCAATGGCATACTGGGGTGGACTTTGCTTTGCACTCAGTTGACCAGGGTTTGATTCCTGGGATCTCATTTGATCCCTGGAACCTGCCAGGAGTGATTTCTGAGCACAGAGCTAGAAATGAGCCCTGAAAGCCCAAAACAAACAAACAAAAAATAATAAGTTTGAGCATAGAAATGAATCGACATTGGTTGGCAGAGAACAAATTTTTGTTCTATTTTATCTCTCACTGATTCCAAGAAGCACAGAAGTTTTACTTCTCTGGACATTACTTTTCTAGCCTGAAAGTAAGAGTATGAAATGTAATCATGAATAACCCAATTACATTTATTAAATAATTGTTAGCATTTATTATTATTATATTTTTCCCCACATATGTTAAGTGCTATTCATCATCACTAATCAGGAGCTAATCAGTATCACCAAGAGTTGAGCTAGAAAAAAGATTCTCAGCATGAATTTTTTTTTTCCTTTTCCTTGTTTAGAGGTAGAAGTTGGAGCTACACCTGGTGGTGCTTGGGGAGTGCTCCTTGGAGGGCTTAGGGAATCATGTAGTACCAGGAATCAACCTGGATCAATCCAGGGTCTTGTGATTCAACCTTGTGACAAATCCTCTTAATCTCTCCAGCCAATTTATTTATAAAAAATGTTTGATCTCCTTTTCTTCACCAATACAAAGGAGTTTGCTTTAGCTTTTATCACTCTTATGAGAGTTTAAATTTGTTTTATTTCATGGCTTTAATTTCTTATAATGACTTATTTTCCATAAACCAACTTATTAACATTGTTTGTTTTAATCCTGGGGCCATCTTCATTTATATGTTAGTATTGTGTCATCAGTGATTTCTGAATTTAATATATCTATAAATCTATATTTATATCTAAAATTTAGTACATATTTGCACCTATTTTGTACCTTGCACTCAGAATTTGTAATTCTGAAGTAATGCAATTTAAGTACAACTGTCTAAAATCTTCCACATTCTGGAATCAAATTTATACATTATTTATATTTATAATTTGGATGGAAAAATAACCATTGTATTCTAAATAGTTTTATATCTTTAGAAATGCCAATGTCTAGTTACTGTAGCTGTACTATTAATGGGGCTTTTAAATTATATTAATGCATTGTTAGGACATACTTTGCTCTTAGTCCACATTGAACCAACATTCTCAATCTTTCATCTTCCTGACATGAACTACCTTTGAAATAGTAAAATAACAAACATTTATAATGGTAAATAATTTCCCCAATTTTAAAGATCTTAATGTAAGTCAACAGTCTCTCAAGGACTCAAAGACTTTAAAGCCTTTTAAGATGTGAACATTAAAACTTCAGTTTATCAGGAGTATTTACCAATAGTTAGAGTCGTGGTTAATAAATTATCACAAATATAAATTTTCAAATTTAGGAGTCATGCTGCACTGACTTCTTAGAAATGCTTGAATATGTTTTGCTCTACCACATTATGACCAGGTTTTAAGTTTTAATTTTTTTAGATTAGATTAATATGTTTCTTGATTACAAGTTTGAATATGAAAATTTAAGAAAAGCATTTCGTTATTAGTAATAGATAGGAAGTGCTCAAAATGACAGATGCACGGTGTTTTCTGTTTTCTCAGTGATTAGAATTCCCAAAACTTGTCATATGGTTTCTAAATGGGGCAAATTCAGCTAATATCTACAAGTATCCAACATATATATATATATATATATATATATATTATTCAAGAAAAATATAAAACCTACTCCTACTCTGCTAGTAACATCAGCAAACCAATTGCCATGATCAGAATTCTGGAGAGTGGGAGTCAGTGGTTGGGAATAAAGCAGAGTAATAATGAATAAAATGAAGGAATGAAATAAATGAAAACATGAAGGAAGGAAGGAAAAGTTCTTAAGGAACTGGAATACTAGAATTTCAGTTCAAATTACCTATAAGTAATATTTTAGCTAGATTTGAAATAGTGTTATTTAGACATTCTTTATCCACATTTCGGGATCCTGAATAACTTGCTATGGTTTTCTTTTCTCTTTAGTAAATGCAAATGTAAATAATCTGTACTATAACCCACTCACCTGACATCTCAGGAAATCTTCCTAGTCTTTCTTGTTCACCTTACTTTTTATCTTCACAACTTTTAGAGAGTTCACACAAATATGTTAGAAAAATGGAATCTCATTTGTAACCTATGAGAGTTTCCATGTGTTTTTAAGAATATTTGAAATATAAAATTCATTACATAGAAACACAATATAGATTTACATATCCATATTTTGATTACTTATTCATATAAATCTAATATGTAGCATGTTAATGTGGTGATATGTAATCTAAATCTATTTAGAAATTATATGGGTGATGAATTGGGGAACCATCAATTCTTAATTTGAAATATTCACTCATTTGAAATCACTTACATTTGATTTTGTAGTGTAGTTGAAGTATTTTCTTTTTTATTTTAGTTTTTTTAATAGTTTCTTTAAGTGCTGTGGTTACAGAAATGTTCATAGTTGGTTTTCAGTCATCAAATGTAAACCAGCCTTCACCAATGCAATCTTCCTGCCACCCCATGTTCCCCATTTCCCTCCCTCCTCACATCTTGTCTGTCTTCCCTGTCTTTGGGACAGGCATTCCACTTCTCTGACACAATCACTGTCATGGTGCTTTTCAGTGCAGTTAGTACTCTAACTGTGCTCACCGCTCTTATGTAAGCTTCATATCATGGGCTAGTCCTTCCAGCCCACATCTCTATTGTCTCTTGAATAGTATTACCGTACTGTTTTTTTTTAATCCCACACAAGAGTAAGACTATTTTGTGTTTATCTCTCTCCCCCTGACTCATTTCACTGAGCACAATAGTCTCCATGTCTGTCTATGTATATGCACATTTTATAAACTTCATTTGTCCTAACAGCTGCATAGTATTCCATTGTGTATATGTACAACAGTTTCTTTAGCCACTGTTATCAGGAACCTCGGTTGTTTCCATATTTAAACTATTATAAATGTAATAGCATTGCAATGAATGTAAGAAAGCAAAGGACATTTTTGTAGTGTGTTTTGTATTGTGTTCCTAGGTATATCCCGAGGAATGACATTGCTGGATCATATGGGAACTCAATTTCAGTTTTTTGAGGAATATCCATATTGTTTTCCAGAAAGGCTGGACTAGATGGCATTCCCACCAGCAGTGAATGAGAGCTCTTTTCTCTCAGCATCTATGCCAGCACTGGTTGTTCTTGTTCTTTGTGATGTGTACCAGTCTTTGTGACATGAATGATATCTCATAATTGTTTTGATTTGCATGTCCCTGAGGATTAGTGATGTGGAACATAATTTTATGTGCTTTTTAGTCATCTGTACTTCTTGTTTGAAGAAATGTCTGTTCATTTCTTCTCATGTTTTGATGGGGTTGAATGATTTTTTTTCTTAAATTCTGTCAGTTCTTTGTATATCTGAGATATTAGCCCTTTGTCTGATGGATATTGGGTGAATAGTTTCTCCCATACCATGTTTGGGTTTTGTATCCTAGTCATTGTTTCGAAGTACAGAAGTTTCTCAGTGTAATATTGTTCTATTTGTAAATCTCTGCTTTCATTTGTTTGGACAGTGGTGTTTCTTCCTTGAAGATACCTTTAGTCACAATGTTATGGAGTATTTTGCCACATTTTCTTATATATACCTTATAGTTTCAGGTCATATATCAAGGTCTTTAATCCATTTGGATTTCACCTTTGTTCATGGTATTAAATAGAGATCTGAGTTTGCTTTTTTTTTTTTTTTAATGTGGCTGACCAGTTATCCCAACACCACTTGTTGAAGAGGCATTCCTTGTTCCATCTTGCATTTTTTTTTGCCCCTTTACTAAAGATTAATTGTTTGTATGTCTGGGAAACATTCTCTGAATACTTGAATCTGTTTCATTGACCTGAGGGGTTGTCTTTATTCCACTACCATATTGTTTGAATGACTATTGCTTTGGTGTACAATTTAAAGATGGGGAAAGAGATGTCTCTGAACTTCTTTTTCCTAAGGGTTTCTTTAGCTGTTTGTGGGCATTTATTGTTCCAAATGAATTTCAGGACTGTTGTATTCTCAGAGAGATTGCTTTAAATCTGTACAGTGCTTTGGGGAGTATTGCCATTTTAGTAAAGTTAATCCTCCCAATCCATGAACAGGGTATATGTCTCCAGCTCCTTGTCTCCTCTTTCATTTCTTGAAGCATTGTTTTGTAGTTTTCTTTATATAGGTCCTTCTCCTTTTTATTTAAATTGACCCCAAGGTATTTGAATTTCTGTGGTACTATTATTGTGAATGAGATTTTTTTAATGTCTATTTCTTTTCCAGCATTTGTATATAAGAAAGTCATTGATTTTTGCATGTTAATTTTGTAGCCTGCCACTTTGCTATACAAATCTATTGTTTCTAGAAGGTAGTCTTATTATTTTCTAAATATAGTATTATGTCATGGTAGTTGCACGATTTTCTAAAGAAAAAGAATGTTTTGATCATCTTTGCATGGAAAAAAATAAAATTACATTGAATTTAGGATTTCAAAGAAACTGACCAAATGGTCAAGGTAAAACAATTTTTTTAATTTAGCATATTTTGAAAAGTATTGACAACCAGATTAGAAAGGAGTTCAAAAGACTTTGAGATTGTCTATATATCATGGAGATTTAGATACTCTGAGTTCAGTAAATGTTTAGAAATCAGTGATTAAATTATAAAGTGATTTCCCCATACACGTGCAATTTATTTTATCTTTCATGCACTCCATCTATCTTTATATTTCTTAGTCTAATGCATGTATCTGAGTGTATGCATACTATATATATATATATGTACATATGTAAAATATATATTTCTTTCTCCCCTTGCAAAAAAAGAAGGCCCTTGTCGAACACAGCCTCCCTGGCAGGGAGAAAAATTGCACCCCTCTCCTCAGAGCTATCCAGTCCTAATTCCTTGTACCTGTGGATATATTACTAAAAGGAATTTCACAAATCAGATTAAGTTTAGGAATGAGAGATGGGAGATTATCCTGGATTATTTGATTGACTTTAACATAATCACAGGGCCATTAAAAGTGAATAGGGGGATCAAAAGAAAAAGTGGGAGTGATGGTGGATCTGAGAACTCCACCCACCATTTCTGGCTGAGTAGAGGAAGTGATAAGGACAAAGAACAATTTCTAGGGTCTGGAAAAAGACTAGAATGGATTGTCCACTACAGGCTCTAGAAAGAAATGAACCCTGATCATAACTTTATTATCCTGATATTTGTTACAGGGTCCATATCTTTGGGGGAGCTGCTATGGCTATACTCAGTGTTGAAAGGGATTGATTTCATGACATTCCATGTGCTATTTATGTGCTCGCTCATGTGAACTATTTTCCTTGCCCCGACATCCTAAATTTTAGCTCATGTCACATTGTCAGAACTATGAGAGAGAGAAATGATAGAAAGATACATGGATAGAAAAAATAGAAGCAGAGAATAGGTGAAAGATGAAGATACGAAGCTAGTCTGATCATTCATCCCAACAGCAATAAAAATTATTTGTGCAGTTATTCTAAATATTAATTATAATAATGTAACCATTACAGTCATATAGTCTATGTCACACCTCTTCAGCTGCTAATACATTATGTTGCAGAAGATACTCAGATATCTCTTGCTCTTGGATATCTCTGTTATTTCAGCTTTTTTAGATCTCATTTGCTACTCTGTTCCATGAAGAGCATGATAGCATGAATCAGGATACCTCTGTTGGTAAATAACAAAATCTTCACACAGACTTGGTTAAGAAAATAAAAGGAAGACATATTTCCTAGAATCAGGGCTTCTGAAGAAATAGAAATGGCTGCAGACTTTTTTGGTTTCTATGTTTCAGTTGGAAAATTTACCCTTTCATTTAAGAAAGCATTTTGATTTACCAGTTAGAGAGATTATGATGCTGAAACCCATCATTAGTATCCATTTCTATCTTCCCACATTTAAAAATTCTCCTAGACACTTTCTCTTAAAATGCAAGCATTTCTTTTCTTGCGATTCTGCTATTTTCATAGAGCATACGATGAGAGAAAATCTCAATTCTGGTCCTCTCAATTCTGGTCCATATGATGCAAACATACAGTCTTTCAGTTGGGTCTCAAAAGATACACTTCCATGATGGCATCATTCACAGGGAGTGATACAGACTACTGCTTGAAAAGCATCACTGGAGTGTGTGGACTGCAAAAATTAATTCATCTTCATGGTACTGCTCCACATGACTGGTTGGGTTTCTAGAAGCATGCAAGTTTTGATTACTTTAGTGTAGGTGAAGTCCGAGAGAGTGACTTTGGGTCTTTTATGTTTACATATGAACGTGATAATTTTTTTGGTTCATTTCTGTAAAGAGTGCCATTGGTGCTTTAACAAAGAAATAACTACGTTTTGAACGATACTAATGATGAGAATGTACGAGGGAAATAGAAAGCCTGTCTAGAGTTCAGGCGGGGGTTGGGTGAGGAGGAGGGAGATTTGGGACATTGGTGATGGGAATGTTGCACTGGTGATGGGTGGTGGTGTTTACATGACTGAAACCCAAATACAATCATGTATGTAATATAGTTGGTTAAATAAAAAAGTAAAATAAAAAAGCATTTAATCATCATATTGCTGTAGATCTAAGGATCTTTTAGAAATATTAATTTTGCTCATCCATATGCATGGGAACTTTCATTTCTTCTTGCCTTCTATATTTTTGAACGACAACTTGTAGTTTTCAGTTGTAGGTCTTTTACTTTCTTCATTAAATTTATTCTTAAATATTTTGTTCCTTTTGATGAATGGTAGATGGCTCTGTTTTCTTATTTTTATAATGCTTGTTTGTTTAGAGAAATACAGTTTTTTTGTATTAATGTTGTAGACTGCCATTTTAATGTTTTCATCTATTATGTCTGATTGGTAAAGCTTTAAGATTTCTATGTATTATTTAATGTCATCCACAAGAAAAGCAGTTTTACCTTTTCAATTCCAACTTGGATGCCTTTTGAATCTTTTTCTTGCTTTGTTTTAGCCATGATTTCAAATTGTTTTGCGTAATGATGAAAATCGATTCCTTATCTTTGTGTAGTTCGTGACTTGGTAACAGTTTCTAACACAAAAATAGGTGCTGAGGCATCTCCATAACAACAAACCATTCTCAAGAACCATGAAAGATAATGCATTTTTGGAATGTATGATACTATCCTTTTCTACTAGAGTTTTCTTTCTATTTTTGCGGAATCAACACCCCAAGTAGTTTTATGATCCTTTGTCATGTATGCAATTTCTCTTTCATTCATCTTTTATTTTTTTAGCCTTCTACCAAAACTAAATTTCTCCTTTTTCTTGCTAATGAGCTTCAATTTTATCTTTTCTAAGAACTAGTTCTCTGACTTATCAGTTTTTTATGTTGTCATTTTCAATCCTGCTTCTACTAACTTTGGACTTCTTGAAAAAATATTTCTTTACATATGTAATTCTTTACATATATGATACCATGTAAAATATATAATACATATATACAATTATATTTTTAATTTTAAAAATAATTATATATCAAATATATAATGCATAATATATAATATAAGTAATGTGTAAATAATAAATGTTTGTTATTACAAATATTATATAAACATACATTTAAAAATTATTTCTGGGCTTAGCCTGTACTGTCAAAAATGTTTCTCTTATTACTAATTTCACTGCATTCAATAGGTACTGTTAGGTTATATTTTTATTTTTGTTTATCTCAAATTTTATTTTTCTTTTGACTTTTTTTAGTGAAAATTTTAGTGAGCTAGTAGCTGTTCAGTAGCTTATAATAGTTGCTGCTTCCAAATATCTTTAGCAATTTAGTCTTCACGGATTCTTTTTGTGGGGTGCTACACCTGGCAGTTCTCAGGAGTTACTCCTTGCTCTGCACTCAGAAATCGCTCCTGGCTTAGGGGACTATATGGGATGCTGAGTATTGAACCCAGTTCCATCCTGGGTCTGCTGCATGCAAACACCCTATTGTTGAGCTATTTCTTTGGCCCCTACACAGATTTTTTTATTTTTAAAAAAATTTTATGATTAATTTTGTTACATACCTCATTACCCAAAACTTTATTTCAATATTTATAAATGTATTGAAATTTGTTTTTATCTTAGATAATAGTCTTTGATGATAATAATAATAATAATAGTCCATATGCACTTGTGAAGAATGTACAGTCTTTTGTTTAGATGTAATATTCTCTATATTTTAAGTCAATCTGGTCTAATGTATCATTGAAAATTATGTCTAAAAAGTTATCTATTGATGTGTAACACACATTAAACACTCCCACTCTTATTATATTACAGTACATGTCTTTCTTTAGGTCTTTCAATAATTTCTTTGCATATTTTTGTGCTCTTATGGCAGTGCATATATATTAAATGTTATGTTTTCCTGGTGATTTATTCCTTTATTTTCTATAATGTAATTTTCTCCCACATGTTTCCTTGGAAAGCTGGAATTTTATTTTATGG
Source organism: Suncus etruscus (assembly GCF_024139225.1). Lineage (NCBI taxonomy): Eukaryota > Metazoa > Chordata > Mammalia > Eulipotyphla > Soricidae > Suncus > Suncus etruscus. Next base: position 12,433,542 of record NC_064863.1, on the reverse strand, counting down.
AGAATAGGTTTGGCTGACACGGTTTCACTTGGTCACCATATATATATGGTCGCCATACACTGTGATTTTGACTTTTTTTAAAATTATTTTTGGTTTTTGGGTCACACCTGGAAGCACTCAGAGGTTACTCCTGCCTCTACACTCATAAATCGCTCCTGGCAGGCTCAGGGGACCATATGGGATGCTGGGATTCGAACCACTATCCTTTAGCATGCAAGGCAAACACCCTACCTCCATGCTATCTCTCCGGCCCTAATTTTGATTTTTTAATCCACTCAGTTACTCAAGGTTTTTCTGGGACTTCTGTGAACTTAATGTACTTACATTTGGGATGATTGCTAATTACAGTAACCTTTCTAATATGACAACTCCTTGAGTCATTTATTTAGTACTACTCAATTTTAACTCTTGATATAAATTTTTATGTTTTATATTTACTCTCCCTAGCACAATTCCCCAAAATTCAGATTATTAGAGCTGACTTACTGTAAGCTTTCAGTTAGATAGTATATTTGGAATATACTAAGTTAATTTTAACTTTTTAACAAAGTACAAAATGGATTTTTACATTAAGAATTTCTTTTTTTTCTTTTTTTTTTTTTTTTTTTGGTTTTTCGGGCCACACCCGTTAAATGCTCAGGGGTTACTCCTGGCTACTCGCTCAGAAATTGCCCCTGGCTTGGAGGGACCATATGGGACACCGGGGGATCGAACTGTGGTCCTTTCCTTGGCTAGCGCTTGCAAGGCAGACACCTTACCTCTAGCACCACCTCGCCAGCCCCACATTAAGAATTTCTTCGCATAGCATACACTTAAGAATATGATAGACTCCTCCTCGGAATTCGGCCATTGTCCCCTCCTTCTCTCCCCTCTCCAATCAGAAAAAAAAAAAGAATATGATAGACTCAAATTACTTTTATTTAAATTTCACATTTAGAAAATTAGTATGCATTACTGGGTTTGTGGCAATATTTTTAAAAACAGGTATCAAGATTGGTTAGAATGGAATTGCCAGAGATCTGAGAATATTCAAGACACAGTTGTTGATTGATTTTACTGCTGTAAATATGAAGCAATAACAACTATATAAATTATTCAAAGACTAGTCATCCACATCAGATTTCTTCAGTGATCACTTCAGAAAACAGTTTGGAAGAGTGTTTTTATAGTTATTTTAAATTTTTTAATCCATGTACAAAAGAGATATAAATCCATATGGAAAGGATTAGTACTGATTCTTTTTAAATGAAATTAAATATTTTTTAAAATTCAAGTGGAGATTGCATGGTATTTCCTACTAAAGCTCTCTTTAATAATGTATTTATCTTAAATATTATTTTTGTCTTTCAGGAGGTATTTTATAGTGAATGTAAGAGATTTATTTAAAAACCCTAGATTGCTTGAGAGTGTTTTAGTACTTTGTTGCAAAATCTGCACATAGGCAAAATTCCTAATATTATGAGTTGGGATTTCAGTGTAAGAGGATTTAAATTTTATGCTAAAGCCTGGGCTTGTTAGCTGTTTCTAAGCCTCATATATAAGAGAAACCTAGCTACTTATCAATTGCTTAAACTAAAATGGGGTAGGGTAGGACACATTGGAATGAAAGAAACCAATTTAGAACAAGTAGAAGGTATCAGATTCCCTTAAAGTGGATCTCTTATTTTAGAAAGATATTTACCTATAGATAAATATAAAACAATCAGCATGGGCCCGGAGAGATAGCACAGCGGCATTTGCCTTGCAAGCAGCCAATGCAGGACCAAAGGTGGTTGGTTCGAATCCTGGTGTCCCATATGGTCCCCCATGCCTGCCAGGAGCTATTTCTGAGCAGACAGCCAGGAGTAAGCCCTGAGCACCGCCGGATGTGACCCAAAAACCAAAAACCAAACAAACAGAAAAAACGAAGACAAAAACAACAAAAACAATCAGCATCTGCATAGATACAAACTTCTTTGTATAATGATCAGGTTTTGTTGTTGTATTGTTTGTTATTGTTTGGGGGGGTTGGATTTTTGTGGAGGGCTACACATGTCAGTGTTCAGTGTCTATTCCTGGCTCAAAGCTCAAAAATCACTGATGGCAGAGCACAGGGTATCACATGAGATGCCAGGGAGCAAACCCAGTTCTACATTATGCAAGTCATAATGCACCTTATCCACTGTACTGTGAGCTCCAGGCCTAGAAATGGATCAATTATTAAAGATTTCATTCATTGAAGCAGTTCAAAACATAGTGTTGAAATGTGCTTTCAAACCCTGAAAAGATAAGTTATTTTATTGTTTGCAGATTTGGAGTTAGAATACCCAATGATCTACTTTGAAATGGCCTCACTTAGCAAGTTTCACAATATATTTATCTTTCCACAATAACGTATTTTGGATCCAGTCCCTTAATTAGCATTGTTCTGAAAGCCCAAAAATACGTCTCATAATAGATCATTATTATTACCAATAATAGCAATAAGACACAGTCGGCCAACTGACCTAAAAACACTCTTTTCAAGCATCTAATTTGGTTAATAAAAGCTTTTAATAGGTTCACTGAGCCAGTACTAAGACGATTCAAAGTCCACTTTAAGTGTTTATCTACATACATCATACCAATCAGTACTTGAATGACTTTCAATGAACACACAAAATCTATACAAACTTTTACTGAAGAGTTTGGTACTTTATTCTGTTAACCAAAATACAGAAGAATTGTGGGTTTTTTAGTAAAAGAAATTGGGAGAGGGCAGAGACTTATTCCAGGAAGTATGGTACTTACTTTGCAGAAGACAGACTCTGGTTCAACCAGGTACCATATTATAGTGCCATGACCACATGCCTTAAACATGTTGCCAGGAATAATCCCAGAGAAACTCTGGTCATGGCCCAAATGCTTTTTCCACTCCAGAAACAAAAATTTGCTTCTTTGAACGATTTTTTCAGATAGTTTGTCTCTAATTAGAAGTCAAGTAATGGTGCACGTGGCTTGTTGGAGCAAGTAGTATAGTTTTTAATGGTTTTGTTGATCATGGTTTGTTTCTGTCTTTATCTCCTAGCTATCGGCAGGACACTCATCCCTCGCTATTTCAGTACAGTGTTTGAAGGCGGGGTGACCGACCTGTACTACATCCTCAAACACTCAAAAGAATCTTACCACAACTCCTCCATCACAGTGGACTGCGACCAGTGTGCTATGGTCACCCAGCATGGAAAGCCTATGTTTACCAAGGTATGGAACTGGGGTTGGCAATGTTGTGCAGGACAATAGTGTGATTTTCTTCCAGATTTTTAAGATAATTTCTTCGATCTTAACCTGTGAGTTAATCTGTTTTTCTTTCTGATCTCTCTGAACTAATGGATACATGTGATATAGAGCTCGTGGAATTTATATGTGACACAATCTGAAAGTCAAAAATTAATTGCAGTTCAGCTGCCTAATAAAGTTAGGATACTAATGTGTCCTGGGTTATAGAGAAAGGGTCTTCTACTGCTAAAAGATCAGATTCTGGGGTTTAGAGGGATAGTACAGTGTGTAGATCACTTTCCTTACACACAACTGACATATCTTCAATCCCTGGCATCCCATATGGTCCGCTGAGCACCACTAGGAATAATTCCTGGGTGCAAATCCAGGAGTAACCCCTGAGAACTGCCAGGTGTATCCCAAAAAACGAAACAGAAAAGGAGGGCAAAACAAAAAGGGAAACACACACACATATACACAGAAACTAAACAGGGCTATCACCTTTATAGAGACTCTGCTAACCATCTCTGAAGGCCCCAGGAAAGACATGGGATGAAAAAGTGAAGAGATGGAGCATCATTCTCTCTTCCTATCATCCTTTCTATTGCAAGTAATTGACCTGTGGACTATTTACAGCCATATGCCCTTCCTGAAATGTTACAAATACTCTTCCTAAGCTTTATAGAAGTAGAAAAATTACTATAGAGCCTTGCTTGTAAATGGAAGTTTATTCTAATGAAACCTCCTTCATTGCACTTGAATCTAGATTCACTGTGAAACTAATTTGTAAGATCTCTTTTGAGAACAGCCACAACCCTCTCGAGTTCAGAAAAGTTGAATTATTAGGGTTAATTGCAGAATCCCAGATTATTAAAATCAAAGCTACATTTGTTATTTTTACACAATTTTGCTCAGAGTATTAAAATAAAATATTTCTTATTTAGCTTTGTTTAGTTTTAAATCTTGATAGGATATCTTTCAAGTGTTCACAATAGATAAAAATGCATATAGGCTGGGGAAATGGTTATAAACTACAAAAGCAAATCATTAAATGCTAATGCTTTATGATATCTTGATCTTGAGAATAGATATTTTAAATGTAGGAGGGAAGCTGGTATTTGTGTCTCTTTTTTTATTTTTGCCCCCTTTTAACTCTTGTAAGAAGAGACAGCAGGGGCCAGAGGTACAGCACAGTGGTAGTGTGTTTGCCTTGCATGCAGCCGACTCAGGAGAGACCTGTTTCTATTCCTGGCATCCCATATTGGCTTCCAGCCTGCCAGGGGTAATTTCTGAGTGCAGAGCCAGGAAGTAACTTCTGAGAGCCGCTGGTGTGGCTCAAAAATCAATCAATCAAATTAAAAAAAAAAAAAAGAAGAGACAGTTATTTAGGGTTAAAGTTTAATTTGAATGTTGAAGTTCATGCTGGAGAGAATTACTCTATGTGTAAAGGAGCCCTCCCCTCAATGTCTGTTCCAGTGTTCATATCAATCCTTCTAGTACTTACAGTGCTTAAATATGTCTGGAGACATATTTACATTACCTTGTGTATCAGTTAGTGACATGATTCATGTATTCTGCAACGCAGCCTGAGCACTGTATAAGGTTTTCTTAGCTGCTGCATTTTTTTTTTTTGGTCAAGGCTTAACCTTACTTTTAGGTAATTTAAAGAAACACCCATTTCTTTTTCCTTTAAGGAGAAAATAAAAATCGATGATAATTAAGCACAATTTAATTTGCTCTAACCAAGAAGCTATATTTAAACAAAGCCATGACAGGTGTTCAAAACCTGAAATCGAAGTTTAGAAAATGGTAAAACAGGAGCCTGAGTGATAGATAGCACAGCGGTAGGGTGTAGGGCATTTGTCTTGCACTTGGCCTACCCGAGATGGACCCGGGTTCGATTTCTGGCATCCCATATGATCCCCTGAGCTTGCCAGGAAAGATTTCTGAGTTCAGAGACTCAAAGTGCTGCCAGATGTGGCCCAAAATCCAAACCAAACCAACAAATGAATATAAAAATGAGTAAAACAATGTTCTCTTTACTTCCTTGATTTTTTATTGTCCTGAGAGAACTTTTTTGTTAAGTGAGCAGAGTTTCTTTGAAGATACAGTTCCCATATCAGGCACCAACTTTAAATATGAAAGTATCTTGCTCTTTAGAGTCACTAATATATGCTCTCTTCATTCAGCTATAGAAGCTCTTTTCCTTTATTCCAGTCTTTCTTGTGCTGGAATGTTCCACTTGCAAGTGTCTGAGGTTTTGCCTAAAACTTGCTAGGTTTTATCTGGAAGAACTGAGAAGTCTCCAAAACCCAAGCCTCTGGCCCCAGGGTTCAGATACTTAGATAACCCTGACTGAACCCAGAGCAATGCATTGACCAATTCTTAAAATGAACATTTCCATACCCTGATGCAAAATACCACTTTCCGAGAAATGTTAGCTTAGCTCTGTGAACTTAGTTCAAATGCTACTGATACACAGTTATTTTAAAGTTTCAAAAAGACTGTCTTAGGTTTTTGTTTTCTCCTTTTATAATTAATATCTTTATTTAAGCGCCATGATTACAAACATGTTTGTAGTTAGGTTTCAGTCATAAAAATGTACACCCCCCTTCACCAGTGCAAGCTTCCCTCCGCCAATGTTTCTCCTTGTTGACAATGATACTACCCTCAAAAAAAATCTTTCTGAATTTTCTTTTATTATTGTATGATATTAAATAAAAATGGCTTATCTGTGTATAATAAAAATAATATGGCTGGTTAGCAGAACACAGTGGGCTAATGACCCTCAGTATTTCACATACAAGAATATAGATACTTAAAAAAAGGGGGGGGGTGCCTGCTAGTAGTATGTGGCCTGATTTGGAACATTCTAGGTAGCCAGAATCATTTCATTCTGATTTAAAACATCAATAAGCTTCAATTCTCCACATAGCCTTTGACTCAGTGGTTCTGAGTGGTTTTTATAAAAATTTGGTCAACTGGTGAATCGAAGAATCAGCCGCAACTCTCATCAGCAATAATATTTAATATTCCTCGGGAGTGCAGTGCACGGCTTGCAATTTCCTGATGCTGGGAACACTATAGATTATGGATCTCTGTGTAATTAGAGTTTAAAAACACACATTATCAAGCCTTTCTTGTATGTGTTCAGTTTCAAGTCAAATTGAAAACAAAGCTTAATAATCAGAAGAGCAATCACGCAGGTTTTCAAAATCAAAGAGTCTCAAATTGTATTGGAGGGTGCAAGGTCTGCCATTTGCTCAAAAGAACGTTCTCTGGGAGGACCCGCAGTTGTATTTTAGATTTTACAAACTGGATAATAATTACAGCTGGTATTGGATATACTTACCACTTTGGTAGATGTAGGTTAGCTTTTTTCTTGTCTAATTATTTCTTAGGAGATGATTTAGTACTATAAAAAAAAAAGAACCAGGGGGTTCTTTTCCAATTTTCCTACGTGAACCCTCATTCTTGTCTTTGAAAATTCATGCCAATTCTTACCTTGATCTATATACCATGTTACAGGCCAGGATTTGTACCATTTTATTCTTATGCTGACCTACCCAAATGATTTTCCAATCAGTAATCATAGTGCTCTACCATAGAACACATTTGTGTGTGTGTGTGTGTGTGTGTGTGTGTATACAGAGAGAGAGAGCTTCTTGAAATAAATACTGTGAGCTTTATGCAACAATTAACTAATTGTACTCTATGATGCATGCTGTACCAAGCATAATAACTTAAACAATCAAATAAATACTTCTATCTAAAAACTAAAACACATTTCATTTAATATGAGCTATCGGAGAAGCATCAGTTTCTACGACTATCTGGGCAATATTGTTTTACCATCAACCATAGTAAGAAAGGGTTAAAATACTACGGGTTAGTTGGAGAAATGGTCTTTTTTAGTTCCCTTGTTCCTGGCCGAGTCTCCGGCTAGCACGTGATCCGCTGACTGCCTGCCAGCCTCTTTCTTGTTGATCCTCCGGAGACCATCTGTGCTGGGGGCATTGATTAGAGTGTGTCTGCTGGGATTACATCTTTTCTGTTGCCATGCCAACTAATCAGCTGATTTTGGTTACCACAGAAACAAAATGTCAGAGCTCACAGTACGGTAACATGAATTCTGCACAACAAAAAATGTGTTCTTAATTGGGGACCCTTTTGATTTGGAATGCCAAGTGAAAGGCAGCTTTTGAAAAAAAAAGAGGCCAACTTGAGATAAAAGCTACATTAATTGTATTGATTAAGAGGAATGCAGAGAAATTTTTCTGAAAAGAGAAAACATCAATTTCTTTTTATAAGGTATGTCTTTTTTAACCAATACCAAACAAGGAATGTGTGTATATATGCATATACGTGTATATATATATATATATACGTATATATATACATATATATATACGTATATATATATATATATATATAAATTCTCAAGCACTCACTCTCTCCCATTTGCTGATGGCTGCATGTTAAATAAATCAGAATACCTTGGTTTCCTTTAAGTTGTGGGATGGAAGTGGAGAGGAGAGAAGCTACACAGGGTTTGCGAGGAGATTGTAGGTATAATTGCTTGGGATGACCAGTAGTGACCAAAGTCTTCTTCATCCTTTCATTCAAACATGTCACTTCATTTTCTTTGAAGAGAACATACTCAATGACACATCCTAATCAATGACTCAGATTCCATTCAAAACCTTCTTATCTAGCTCCTATGAGGCCTTGGATAAAATGACTCCCTTGGTTTTGGTTGACAAAGGAGAAGGCCAAGTCTGACTATAATTTTCCCCCTTTGAAGGACTATTGCAGGGAGAATCCTCTGCTGCTCTGTTATTTTACAGTATACCAAAAAAAGGTTAACCTGGCCCTCTGGAGCTCCATTTGTCATCAAAAGTCTCTGTCCATCGTTCTTCCCACTAGGAAGTATCATGCCAGCAGAAATAATCTGGAACCTTCATTTCCTCAGTGTGTGACTCATGAACCTAAAACAAGTAGGTTAGATCATAGAAAGTATGACATTTAACTAAACTAATATTCATTTAAATATTGATCCTCTTCCCTTAAGAACAAAAAAAGGATTGTTCATACCCACATTTTTGGTCATAAATTATCAAGTCATTTTGCTGTCAACTGACTGTATTTTTTTTTCCTGTTGTTGACTTCTTTTTGAGGAATTATGTGTTGTTCACACAAGAAAATTGTGTAGCTTAATTTCGTCCAACTCTTTTGGAAACATTGGGACAATCAATGAATTCCAAGTCTGGAAGTGCTCTAGAGTCGTTGGGGACTTGGAAAATATCCTCCTTTATCAGCTAAATGCCAGAAATGTGATTTTGAAGATCACTCATCTGAGGAGCTTGGGGGCAAGATGCCCAAAATTTCTGCAATTACCCACAGATGCTGTTAATTGGATTTGAAGTAGAGGTCTTCACCCAGAATATCAATAATTATTTTCCAATGCTCTGAGACCTGGGATCAAACAAAGGTGGAAGACCTTCATAGCATCTTTTTTTAACTGTACCCTGCCAGCCCATAAGACTCTGCGTCTTATCCAAGACTTGACTTATTTAAAGGAAATATTACTTATTTAAAAGAAATTAAAGGAAATTTGAATTGAATGTTCAATTCAAACAGGAAAGTAATGGTTGAAATTGCACAAAAGGCAAATATGTATAATTAGTTAAATGCTTGGACTATAATTTTAAAAATGACCATATCGCCTAATTTTGTTAATTGCTATTTATACTTTTCTTCTTTGGTTTTTGGCTCACACCCAGCAGCGCTCAGGGGTTACTCCTGCCTCTACACTCGGAAATCACTCCTGGCAGGCTCGGGGGACCATATGGCATGCCGGGATTCGAATCACTGTCCTTCTGTATGCAAGGCAAACCCCTTACCTCCATGCTATCTCTCGGTTCGTTGCTATTTATATTTTTTTGTACCTGTTTAAAACGTGTGTAGTGCAGCTAGTCCCAAAATTTTACAGGTTAGTTTTTAGTCTGGGAATTTTTTTTCTTTTTGGAAAAGCTGATCAGAAGCCCCGAAAAAATTGAAACTATTGGGTTGGATCTTGAAAGTGGATTAAGGGTTTTTTTTTTCTTTAGAGTCCAGGTAATAACTATTTTCTTCTCAAAAGAGCAGTACCTCTGGGTTGCCTATCATGAACCCCTAAATCTTAGCATATGACAAGCAGTGGTCTAGTATTCTGAGTGGTGTCTAAGTTGCATTTTTCTATCAGTAGATCTATCCTTTACTCTCACCAAATAACATGACCTTTGCAATACTATATAATCCAAGCTACTTCCTTTAGAATGTTTGTCTTTCCGACTGTCTGAAGCTACTACTATCCTCATGTTATAGACAATAAAACTAGAACTTAGGGAAATTTTTATTTACTTTGACACAGTAAAAGGCAGTCAGAAATTTTTAATAACTTTTTTATATAATTTGATTATAAACATGATTGTACTTGGGTTTCAGTCATATAAAGAACAACCCCCTTCACCAGTGCAACATTCCCATCACCAGTGCCCCAAATCTCACACCTACCTACCCCCTCACCTGCATTTGAGACAGGCTTTCTATTTCCCTCATTCGTTCACGTTTTTATGCTAGGTGTCAGTGTAATTTTTCTAACTGCACTTATCATTCTTTGTGGTGAGCTTCAGGCAGTCAGAGTTTAAGTCCAATTGTTTGAAACCCAAACCTACACTGTGTGTTCTGCTTCTCTAAAGCAAACATGGACCAAAATCATGTGTTGAAATTACTTACACTGGACCAATATGTTGCCACCACTTCCTATCCTAAATCTGATACAGGCCTAGTCATCGGATTTCCTAGCACTTCTTTTTTACAATCATTTGAAAAGTAAAAGTCAGTAAAGTCCAGATGCTAACAATAATCTTAAGTTTCAAAAGACAGTTAGAAAGTTGAGACCAAAGAAATAATACAGCAGGGAAGAGACTTGCCTTGTATATAACAAATCTTGGTCTGATCCCTTGAACCCCAAAGGTCTTCTAAGCAGAGAGCCAGGAGTAAGCCCTAAGCACTACAGGTTGAAGTGCAAAAAAAAAACAATATAAAGGGAGTAGAGTTAAAGCTACTGTCACTGACCACTCTATCAAGAAATAGAACCTCATAAATTCGGGGCCAGCTAGGTGGCGCTAGAGGTAAGGTGTCTGCCTTGCAAGCGCTAGCCAAGGAAGGACAGCGGTTCGATCCCCCGGCGTCCCATATGGTCTCCCCAAGCCAGGGGCAATTTCTGAGCGGTTAGCCAGGAGTAACCCCTGAGCATCAAACGGGTGTAGCCCGAACCCCCCCCAAAACCCTCAAATTCTAGTGCTAAATTAATAATATATTTTTATAACTATAGCCCTCCCCCTCAAAAATATATCCGTTATATAAGCAAAATTTGCCATTGCTAATAGCCATGTCCCCAAACCACCTCCTTATTCACCCATTGGCCATCTACATAGATTCATTTTATTCTTAAAAGAGATGTAAAACAAGCTGTGAAAAATTATGGGTACACCAGCCCCACAGCTTGGGTACTCTCAGAGGAGGGTTGGACCAAGTCCCTACCCTACCAAAGCCTTGGCATTTGCACCCACAACCCACAATTATTTCCATGTCAATGGTCCTACTTCACTTGTTTATCACTGATCTCTGCAGAGATATCTAACCAAACAAAAAGCTAGTTCAGCTGATATTAGGGCTGAGATAGCCAGAACATTGTCAGAGCGAGTGCAGGCACTAGCACCCTCCTTTTCATACTTCCAGAAGCGTCGGCAGCCATAATTATACCCCATTGTCCCCACCAATGTCAGCCACAAAACTTGGAACTCCTGGACTGCACAGAATACCTCAGTGTGAACACACCATATTAGATGTCAAAGTTGCATAGAAGTCACCTAAGTTAATAAGCAAAACTGATAACAGAATGATTAACTAGCAACAAAAGCTCAGTATATATCAGGTTTTTAGGGCAATGACTTAGTGACCCCCGTTGCAAGATATAATAATTCTCACAAATTTTCTTTTGCTGTAGTTTTTTTCCCTATAATTCCAGTACCTCTTAATTGTAAAGAGAAAATAAAAGGTAAATTATTATATGTCTGCCAAGGCTCCAGACTTGAGGGTGAGTTGAGAATATAGAGAAAATGGTTGGAAGGAATTTTATACTGTTGGTGAGATTGTGTTTCGAAATGTAGACTAAAAAAAACAAATGTATTATGAGCAAACTTATGCAAACTATGGTGGTTTATAAAAAGTAATGAATTTCAAAAATAGGGTTGTCCTTGCTGATGTTAAATGACTCAAGAACTATATACTATTAATATTAAATTCACCTCTTTTTTTATTTTTTTATTGAAACCAATGTGAATTACAAGTATATTCACAGTTATATTTAAGATACATGCCATGTTTTTTTTTTTATCTCAGACCATGGCCTTTATGTGGTGCTTATCTTATTGTTTGGAGTGTTCACTGGATGTTTTATTTGACACTCTTTTTTGTACTGTTGTGGTGTTCCACCTCCTTTTCCCCCTTTGTCTCTCAAAACTAGGATGAGAGCTTCCAGAAGGACTCCCCCCATTTTCGGCGTATTTGATTTTTTTCTCCAGTTTATTACTTTTCTCCTTCTTCAAACAAAACCACATAACTTGAACTATCTAGTCCCGCCTCCCAACTAGAGCGGGGAAATAAGGGAGGTACCAAGACCAAACAGGTGTAGGACCACTAAGTAGTTAGCTAGGCAAAGAGGGGGACCACTTATTCTGGCAGCCCGGGGGGTGAGGGAGGAGAGTATGGGGAGGTAGAAATGGGATGGAGGTGGAGGAGGACAATTAGTGATGGGAATTCCCCTGATTTTATGTTAATATGTACCTAAAATATTATTGTCAATGATAAGTAGGCCTATATAAGATTAAAATAAAAATTATATTAAAAAAAGATACATAGTGACAGTGAATAGGGCAATTTCCCACCATCAGTGTTGACCTCCCCTCTGCCACTATTCCCAGCATGCATCTTACACCTCCAACACTATTCCCCTCCAGGGGTCTTCAAAACTATGGCCCGTGGGCCACATATTGTATTTATTCCAATTTTGTTTCTTCACTTTCTAAATAAGATAATGCAGTGTGCATAGAAATTTGTTCATAATTTTTGTTTTTACTATAATCTGGCCCTCCAACAATCTGAAGGACAGTGAACTGGCCCCCTGTTTAAAAAGTTTTGAGGACCCCTACCTAGACTGCCAGTGTAGCAAGCCCCTTTTGATTATAGTTTGTTGTATAAAGACACCTCTCTTTTCCACTTCTCAGTCATGGAAATTCATGGTTCTTGGTTCAACATTTCGCCTGTGGAATTTCTCTTTGAAAATGAAAACCTACTCTGGTTGGGGTAAATTCACAGGGTCTCATTGATGCATGAAAAATTTTATTTAATACTTACTCCCAAAGTAGGGAAACCTGGACTAGAGTAAGGGGTTCAAAGTCTTATGGGAAGAGAGTGGTGAAAGTAGGGAAAAAAGGATGAGCAAATATTCTTGCATTTTTGGATAATGTGTCAGAAATTTGCAACTAAAATTATGTGTGATTTTTTTTGTGGCTTGTCCCATTTACAAGAAGAAATCGAGGCTCCTAGTGAGTTATCAATAACTACCCACTATTACTTTAGTAGCTACTTCAGTAGTTAATACTACTTGTGTGGTCAGAAGTTACCAATAGCTCATTGCTAATACATATACAGGATCTCTTTGGAACCTCTGATTCTAGAGCTGGACACCAGTTTTACCTGGCCATGGCTAAAACATTGTGTGTCATGTCTTTATCAAGATCCAGTGCCTCCCTAGGAGGTCTTAATTGGTTGACATGTGAGTTGCCAAAGTTGAGTTCCCAGAGCATTGGTACAATGAGTGTCATTTGTCACTTTACAGGTATGCACGGAAGGCAGACTGATCTTGGAGTTCACCTTCGATGATCTCATGAGAATAAAAACATGGCACTTTACCATTAGACAATACAGGGAGTTAGTCCCAAGAAGCATCTTAGCCATGCATGTAAGTATCCTCATTATGATCCCATTTGTTTTTTCTTTTAAAAATCTACCTTTTACTCTAAAAGGAGAGGTCCTGGATTCCTGTTGTCTTCATACTTTAGGTAATTAACTCTAAGTGTTGAGTTTTTCCCTTCAAATTTTGTGTCTGAAGTTCTCTTTCTTTTCTTTGTTTCTAATTTTGGCTACATTATAAATTTAGGTTTTTTTTTCTTGAGTACCTTATTGTTTTAAACTGCAAAACATAGGTTATTTCAATAAACAATTTGTACTTTTCTTAAATTCCATTCAGTTATTATCCAAGACTGTTCTGTCTAGGCTAATAAACCTGTTATATATAACCAGGGCAAGAAATAAAACACGAAGTAAGAAAAACAATTTCCAATTTGAGGAGAACCATCTGAGATGTGGGATTTATGTACCTCAGTTCTGTGTCCACAACAGCTGGCCCCGAGAGCTATGGTGTGGGAGTGAAGTAAAAATATTAGGAATATTTGTGATATTAAGGATCTCTCACTTTCATCTGGCCACAAAACGACATCAACTTTATTAACCACCAACGAGGGAGGATGTGACACCAATCTAGGGGTAATTTTAAAGGAAGTCTTTTTAGAAATTAGTACAATCCCTTAGGAAGCAGCCAAAATGCATTGGCTTAAAATAATGCTCCCCTCTGTAAGGCATGAAGGTAGCAACTTCATGGAAGAAGTAAGAGGCACATGAGAACAAAATTAGATTTTAATAAGCCTGACTTGTTAAGACCCCATATAATCAAAATAAAATAAAATAGTAATTATTCACATTTATTGGATGTTTGCTATGCCTGACCTGGTGCTCAACATTTTACTCATACTTTTTCTTCACTATTCTCAGTAACTCAGAAAAATCATATATTATTACTATTCCTGATTTAGAAGTGAGGAAACAAGCTCAGAAAGGCCAATATATTGCTCTGTGTGTGTGTGTGTGTGTGTGTGTGTGTGTGTGTGTGTTTGTCCTCAGAGAGACAAAAACAGGATTTCGATTTAACTGATTCTGATTCTAAGACTCCTGGAGGTTAAATTACTTCTCTTCCCACTATCTGACCCCCAGTCTGTGTTTCCAGGCTTCCTACTTTGACTCTCTCTCCCATCTTACTAAATAAATTTCTACCAATGCTTCCCATCTTTCTCCTCCCCCACCCCTTGCCTCTATTTGAGGCAAGCAATCTATTTCTCTCACTCACTACCATTGTAATGATAGTTATCAGTGTACTTATTTCTCTAACTGCACTCACCAATCATTAAGGTAAGCTTCATATCATGGGCTGGTCCTTCCAGCCCATATCTCTATTGTCTCTGAATATATTACCATACTGCCTTTTATTTTTCTTAAAACCCACAGGTGAGTGAGATATGAATGAGATTATTCTGTGTCTATCACTCTCCCTCTGACTCATTTCGCGCAGTATAATAGTTTCCATGTCCATCTATGTATAGGGAAAATTTCATGACTTCATTTTTCCTGACTGCTTCATAGTAATCCATTATGTATATGCACCACAGTTTCTTTAGCCACTCATCTCTTGTCAGGCATCTGAGTTGTTTCCAGATTCTGGCTATTGTAAATAGTGCTACAATGAATATCAGTGTGCAGAAGGCATTTTTGTATTGTGTTTTTGTGTTCCTAGGGTACATCCCTAGGAGTGTTATAGCTGGATCGTATGGGAGCTCAATTTCCAGTTTTTGGAGGAATCTCATATCGTTTTTCCATATTAGGCTGGACTAGATAGCATTTCTACCAGCAGTGAATGAGAGTTCATTTCTTCCACATCCCCACCAGCACTGATTGTTCTATCACTGAAACCCAACGACAATCATGTTTGTAAACCAGGTGCTTAATTAAAGTTTTATTTTTAAAATTAACAAAATTTATAAAGTATTTAGACATTAAGTACCTTCCAGGAATGATTCCTGAGTGCAGAGCCAGGAGTAACCCCTGTAAATTGCTGGGTGTGGACAAAGCAGATAAACAAAATATTTGAATTCTAAAAGGAAGGAAGGAAAGAAGGAAGGAAGGAAGGAAGGAAGGAAGGAAGGAAGGAAGGAAGGAAGGAAGGAAGGAAGGAAGGAAGGAAGGAAGGAAGGAAGGAAGGAAGGAAGGAGGAAGGAAGGAAGGAAGGAAGGAAGGAAGGGAAAAGGTCAGGACCTTCCCCTTTGCCCTTACATTTGTGAGAGGAGAACACATCCACTCTATTATCTGTCATTTCTCTCCCGTCCAATGTCCTGTATTTTTTGACTTACAAATTTGAATGTTCAATGGCTGAAGGCCCTTACTCTGTTCTCCTGGAAAGTGTATGGAAGACCCCGTTGTTAATCTCCAAATAGATTGAGGGGCAGCTGAAGGGAATGGCCAGGAACTGAGAATTATATCCCATAGATGCACATCCTTCCTCCATGTGACCTGGGAAGTGAATGAACTGACAATCCCTGTGCTATCCACCCTCTCTATAAGAATGAAAAGTGCTATAGGGTCTGCCTCTGAGCATCAGTTTAAGGATTAAATATTTATTCTTATGCCAAAGGGATAGGATAAGGATTAAGGCACTTGATTTAAATGTAACTAACACCAGTCAAGCATCACCAGGAGCCAGGAGTACCCTGAGCACAGTTGGATGCGACCCTATAACCAAATACATATATAACTAAAATTTTATTTTAATAAATAAGAATATTGATAGGCTTAAAGCATGTGAACAGAGGCTAACACACCAGTGGGGACTTTTACAAATGTGGGTAGTTGACTGATTCTCATCATCTTTAGTAATGGCAATGGAGACACAATAGTCGCTCTTCATTCTACCATTGCTATCTTGTCCTCTTGGTTGTGCCAGAAAACCCTTGAGGTTGGTCATGGCCACCTCATCTACAGCATACTGAAGAGATCCTAAAATAGAATTGTCCGAGAAAGAACTCTGGAATATTTTCTACATTTTTATTTATATACACAAAATCAATGACCTATCACTGAGAGGAACATTAAGTACAGAAGAGAAAAGGGTGTTGTGGAACCAAAATTATCTCCAGAACGTATTTAAGCAAACAAAAGGATATTGACTTAATTATTCCTTAATTCGCTTATATCAATTTAAAAAGCAGTTAAAAATAGAGAGGAAAGTCGCCAAGAGACACATCTTGAAATGGAATCTAGAAAGAATTTTTATATTTTTCTGCCCAAACCTCTATATATGGGTGGTCCATGGAAAATTCCCACTCCTCCTTTTCTTGTAATTGATAATTTGGAAACTGTAATGCCTACCCTTTGCTGTCCCTGCTAGATGAACTCTATGGAGACTATTCATTTCTAGCCTGAGCTTAGTGGGTAGGGGATTCAAATTATTAAATATATTTGTCTACATTATGGCAGTGCCAGAGTTTTCAAGTAGTCTTCAAATCTGAGTTGTTCAATGTAACAGAATATCAAGATGAGCAGTGCAGTGCAATGAAAGTAGATTTTTTAAACCAAGGTAGGGAATGATATAGAAGGAAAGAAATCTGGAGCGGGATAAGAAGAGGTAGATGGGAAACAATAGAGGAATGTAGAGGTCAAGGATCTCAGGTATAGTAGCCCAGTGGAGTGGTATATCTACAAACAATAACACTGGAAACTTGAGACCCAAACTCCAACGATAAAACTTAAAATGTGCTTGCCAAGGTCACAGAGTAGGGAAGGAAAGGGATGAACAGTGGGAGGAGATACCTGGGAATATATGGGTAAAGGGAAATTAAACACTGTGGAGAGATTGGTATAGAGTCAATCACTTTGTAAATCAATATACTTTAATTTAAAAAAAATGGGTTGAAAGCCATGAAACACCAAAGGCTGAACCCTGGAGCTTGCCTCTGCTACCTCTGGCCCATTTTCTCTGGTGAGTGTCCAGGACCTTGGTAGAGCTTGTTACCTCTCCTAAAGGCCTTCTCAGGAAAGTCATTTCTCCCAAGGACAGAAAACATCATTGAATCTATTTGGTTTTCCTTGCAATGTGGCTTGCACAATAGATCCCAAGTATCTTTGAGCACTCAGAATATCTTCCAAGTGAAAAAAAAATCATCTAAAATTTTTCTCCAGCAACTTGTAACATTTAAGAAAGACTAATGATATAAACATTCGATTTCTTGGAGCTGGAGCAGTAGCCACAGTGGTTAAAGCACCTGCATACAGCTAACTCAGATTTGATCCCTAGCAATCCATATGATCCCTATAGATGTGGTTCAAAAATCCAAAGGGTGTGGGAGAACGTGCAAGATTCTATTTCTTTGCAGCTGTACTGTAGTCTAAGGTCTTCCTGGAACCATCTTGAAGGTATAAATTCTTTCATTTTGTTTTCCTTTTTAGGCACAAGATCCTCAGGTCCTGGATCAGCTGTCCAAAAACATTACCAGGATGGGGCTGACAAATTTCACCCCTCAACTACCTCAGGGTAAGACTAATGAGATGAATTTATTTCCCAATGGGACTGAAAAGTACTTTAGAGATTCTGTGTATCATGTATAGTTTTCTGCGATGAAGTTAGATAGT
Organism: Suncus etruscus; assembly: GCF_024139225.1. Lineage (NCBI taxonomy): Eukaryota > Metazoa > Chordata > Mammalia > Eulipotyphla > Soricidae > Suncus > Suncus etruscus. The sequence continues at coordinate 12,415,686 of NC_064863.1, read as the reverse complement.
GCATATATTATATCTTGGACCCCTGTGTGTGCGTGGGAATGAAACAGTATGACAGGATTCAATTAGCCAAGCTTCTACTCTAGACTTGATTGGGGTTGGGCTTCCTCTTTATGTTTGCATGATGCTCAGAATTAATTGTTGAAAACCCGACAATATTAGTCTTGTAAAAATACTTTGGCATACCCCTAGGAACACAAAAAATATAATACAAAAACCCCTTCCTTACACCTATGTTCAGTGCAGCACTATTTACCATAGCAAGACTCTGGAAACAACCAGATGCCCTTCAACAGATGAATGGCTAAAGAAACTGTGGTACATATACACAATGGAATATTATGCAGCTGTCAGGAGAGATGAAGTCATGAAATTTTCCTATACATGGATGTACACGGAATCGATTATGCTGAGTGAAATAAGTCAGAGAGAGAGAGAAAGAGAGAGAGAGAGAGAGAGAGAACGCAGAATGGTCTCACTCATCTATGGGTTTTAAGAAAAAATGAAAGACATTCTTGCAATAATAATTTTCAGACACAAAAGAGAAAAAAGACTGGAAGTTACAGCTCACCTCAGGAATCTCACCACAAAAGAGTGATGAGTTTAGTTAGAGAAAATAACTACATTTTGAACTGTCCTAATAATGAGAATGTATGAGGGAAATGGAAAGCCTGTCTAGAGTACCGGTGGGGGTTGGGTGGGGAGGAGGGAGATTTGGGACATTGGTGATGGGAACGTTGCACTGGTGATGGGTGGTGTCTTTACATCACTGAAACCCAAACACAATCATGTATGTAATTAAGGTATTTAAATAAAATATATAAAAAATACTTTGGCATTATTTCCCATCCAATTGTCTTGAGTTTCTAATGTGCTCTTGTGTTCATAGCATCTGTGTTTGCTCCCAGGGCCCCAATAGCCTAGAGAAGAACCAGTGTTCCCTCTACAGAGTCCATAGACAAGACCAGTATCATTTCTAGTGCTTCATAGACAGTGGTCCCTCAAACTATGGCCCGCGGGCCACATATTGTATTTTGTATCTGTTTTGTTTCTTCATTGCAAAATAAGATATATGCAGTGTGCATAAGAATTCATTCATAAGTTTTGCTTTTACTATAGTCAGACCCTCCAATGGTCTGAGATACAGTGAACTAGCCCGCTGTTTAAAAAGTTTGAGGACCCCTGCATAGCAACTTCTAGATTAAATATAATTTTAGTTTGGCATTTTTTTTCTCTCTAACAGAATGTGCTTACCCTCTGTACCTGGTCTAACCATGATATGTATCACACTTGGTTTTAACTGTTGTCAGTAGAGACTGTGGCTTCCTTCATAAAGCAAGTGGTGTCCTTGGGAAACAACAAGAAAAAGGCATGTCTTCCCCTCAATCTTTGTTCTTTCCATCTCTGAATTCCTTCCTGGTTAGGCAGCTCATGTATCTGGGGTCTCTTCTCTGCCCCTATCATACACATCAGGCTATTTCTGTTTCATATTTGGAGTACGCCATGTACAATCTGGCATGATTGAAGGTCTATAGTGACCACAAGAACCACCACCCAACAATGCACGCTGTACCATCATTTATCACATAGGGTGAAAATGCTTAAGTGCTTTGGCCCTGTCTTTGTCTTCTGTGAATAAAGAATGATATGGGGAAATTTTGTGAGTCTAAAACTTGTCACGATGTGTCGGGCACTGAGCAAGAAAGATACTAGAGATTCAAAGACAAAAGTCATGACATCTGCTGTATAAACAAAACAATAAGAACTCAACTTATTCCTAGATATCTATAATGAGAAAAAAAATTGTATGTAAGGTTTCTAGAGGTTGCTAGAGTTTCCAAGGAGAGATGATGAAAATACAAAAACAGAAATCTTAAAGACTCAAGTAGTCATATTTATCTCCACCAGAGACTATGAGACACCTAGTTGAAGTCAGTGAAGGGTGCATTTTTCCAGGAAGATGAGAAGTATTCCATGGTCAGTTCTCCAGCTGACCCTCCCATATAATAAACTGGATCTTAGAATCTGCCAAGATTCAGAAAAAAATAGTAAAATTGCAAGGGCTCTAATCCTTTCAAATGGTCAACTTGGGTTTAATTCTTAGCTAGCATATGGTCCCTCCACATCTCAACAGGAGTGATCTCTGAGGACAGAAACAAGGGTACCCATCCTTGAGCACCAATGTGTGTGGACCCAATAAAGCTAAGGAAATAAGCAAGAAACTTGATTACTACCTCTCTGTGAGATTCTCCATCTGTATCTTTTAGTTGCATTTAACACAGAGTGATAGATGAATGCTGAAGTTCCACTTAGCATATGGAAAAGATGGTCAGGGTCCTTTGTTCCCCAGTCCTGTAATGCTCTGAAGTTAGCTATAGACAGTGAAGATATCTTCCTTGAAAAAGAGTTGAGGCACCAAGGGATCCATTCAGGGTTTATGAAAGGTGAGCACCACTTCCATGGAATCCAGCTACCTGCTTTTTACAAACATTCACACCCTGAGCTCAGGGTCCAGCATGGCCCACAGTGTTAGCATCAGACTGCACTTAAGAAAATCTGAGTGTCCAAACACCAGAAAAAGAAAAAAGAAAGTCTGAGTGAAGCCAGTTCCTCAATCTTAACCACTAAGTGCCAGAACCAGAACTAGAAACAGATAGTTGGGCTCTAGATTCCAGGTGTCTCACTGCAACACCTGGTCACCTTTTTTTTTTTTTAAGATGGCGGATTTTTGATAGACTTTGAATAGTGCCTTTCTTGCCTTCACTGCAGAGTCAACATTTGACACCAGTCTTCCATGTACTTTGTGTCAAAAATAAAACCAACTCTTTTCATAAGTCAGGCCATGAGATTATAAAGACAACACATATAAGGACTGGGATTGCAAAAACATTGGCTCAATTTATTGAGCACCTCCTTTCTGCCCATAATTATTTTATGCGCTTGGAGTTGTTTAGAAAAAGATGGCATCTCTTCTCTTCTCTGGCTCTTGCCTCCTCCCGAATACTTCTTTATTCCCCTGGGTTTTGCATCTTGTTGTGGAGACCTTCCTGCTTCACCTCCTTTCTTTATTCTCTTGCTTGATCATTCTTCCATTCCTAGTTTAAGACACCCTTATCAAATTCCTGGTAATAGGCTGGGCCTTCCTGGTGGTGGCCTGAAGATGGCCTGAAGGTGACCTGAAGATGGCCCCTTCAGGTAGGACCTGGGTTGTTTCCAGCTATGGCTCCACTGAGGGCAGTGACAATGGCCCATGGAAGACCAGGAAGGGCCCTTAGTTCTCAGGGAAAAGGGCAGCGTTTTCAATTTTTCTAAAAATTCTGGTAACGCAGTCGAGCATGGTGGAGCAGAAATATAACTCAGGGCCATAAGTCAGAGTTCCAGGTTTCATTCCAATATTTAGCAACACTCCTGTCCTCTGTTTATGTGTAAGGCACATAAATAGAGATTTATAAAAAGTTATTTAAAACCTGCAACTCTCCTTTGCCTTTGAAGGAAAGTGGCCTTTGCCTCATCTCAGAAGGTAGTGTGAGGTGCTATTTAAATAGAGTTAATGAGAAGCTTCAGAAACCACTGCTGGTATCCGAAGGCGAGGTCAGACCAGCATGTTAACAAATTTGAATCTAGGGCTTCAGAATCAGAAACATCATGTTAAAAAACCCAGGCGTGCTTTTCGGAGGGGCAGGGGATAGAGATACTGCCGCCCACTCCAGGCAGGAAAATTTAAATATGCAGCATCTTGTGTGAACCAAAGTGAAGCAGTAGCAGAACACAGGCAAATTAGTTTGTCTGGCTCCATCAAAGCCGGTTCCTGGGTTCCCCTGAGATCCAGGCAGTTCTTCGGAGGGCCAGTACTCAGAGCGAGGTCAGGGCTAACCCCAGAGGTGCTGGTAATTGGGGAAAGAAGCAGGTGAAGTCAAAGTCAGGATCCCTGTTCTGACTCCTGCCATGTAGAGATGCCCCTGCACCCCCATGATGATCTTGACAACACTTTGTAAGAGGAATCAGTGACCTGATGTTTGAAAGTGACAACAGAACAGCTGTTGTTTATTTGATTTGAGTTGTCAAGTTGCCTTGTTTTTCCCTCCTGTCACCTCCTAGCCAAACAAGGCTAGAGGTACCCTGGGTGAAGTGTATGAGCTGACTCTCTGGCCCAAAGGTGGCAGCTGCAAGGCACGACTAGGTGATTGAGTGACATCTTTGAAGAGTGAGACTTGAGAAGTGAGGCCATAGCCCAGGCTGACTTCTATGCCCTAGAGAATGGAAATATTTTTTACAATATGTCTCTTTACAACACCGATCCAAACAGTATCTTCAGCAGAGGAGCATTTCCTAAGGTGGGGTGGCTGCACCTCTCATAATCATATTTCCTGGTGGATGAATGAGAGTCCTAGAAAGGAGGAAGGCCTAGAATCTCCAGGTGGAAAAGCTTCTCCATGGCTTTTTATGGAAACGCACATGAGAGAACACAGAAAGGCAGGATCTAGTTTGATAAGCCTTAAAAAGCATCAAATCAATGATATCTTACTGCAAAGCCAGGAGGTGAGATGAGATGGGGTCCTTCCCCTATCAGTTTCTACCATATTCCCTTGCAACATTCACTCAGAACTCATTTCCCAAGTAGTCAGACTCCTTCTATAGGTCATATCTCTGCCACCTCAAAAAGATTATGGGCTCATAAGTGAGAAAAAATGCTGGGGGTAGAAACCTATGTGGGAAACAGTGATAAACATAGCGACTCAACAGTATTGAGCACCTGTCCTGTGCCTGAATGACCACTAGGTTTCTTTGCAGAGACTCTTGGCTAGATATTCTTCACAGCCTACTGAGCTAGGAAACTTGCTTTGCCCTCCAGTTGTGCAGATGAGGAAACTTATGCATAGAGAAATATTTTCCCAAGTTTTATGGAGCTGCTAAGATGAGGATTTGAATTCACCTTACTCAATATCTCCTCCTCTTTCTTTTCCTCTGCCTCTCCTTCCTCAGTACTTTCAAATGAAATCCATTTTTATCTCAAAAAATAATAAGAATAGTTTCAAGAATACCACTTATTGGCAAAACCAAACAAACAAACAAGAAATGCATTGATTTGAGAGACAGATTCACACTTTTATGTTCATCACATACATAGTAACAGTAGCCAAGATATTAAATATAAATGCTCGACTATAAATGAATGGATCAAGAAGTTGTGGTGTATATATAGGGATATATATATATATAAACATATACATATAGACAATGGGAAACTATGCAGCTCTAAGAGAGGGCTTTTTATTTTTTGTGTTTGTTTTTGTTTTATGGGTTACACCCGGCAGTGCTCAGGGTTACTCCTGGCTCTACACTCAGAAATCACTCCTGGCAGGCTTGGGGGACCAAATGGGAGGCCAGTGTTCGAACTACCGACCTTCTGCATCCAAGGCAAATGCCTTTACCTCCCATGCTATCTCTCCGGTCCAACAGAGAGGGCTTTTTAAATTAGCCATCTCACCAAGAGGAATTTTGATGGTGTCTGCTGTATACCAGGCACAAAGGGAATGGTACAGGCGTTTACAGAAATGGAGATGACATATATTTAGTTTACTTCTAGTAAAAACATTATAGTTTACTTCTAGTTTTCACTGTCCAACTCAGCTAAGAACCATGGATGTGGGTCATTACAGAACATAATGTGCATCCTCTCACTAATATCCTTGAAGATGTAATATTTTTATTAGGCTCAGCAGTGACTTAAATTGGACACATTTCATTTCTATTTCACCAGCTGTTGAATGGGTTTCACTATGTCCTATTACCTTAGTATTGATGCTCTTCCATGATCTGGCCTCTGCTGCTTCAATGTTTTCATCTTACGTCCCTTGCCTACCTCAAATGATAGCCTATGTCCAGACAAACCAACTGTAGTTTCTCTCATTGGTTCATTTCTCTTGCCTCTTGTCTATGACTCCTTGTAGAGCCCTATTTCTATGCTTCTCATTCCATTTCAAAATCCCTCAGGCTATCTTCTCATCCTTTAGCACTTTATTTCATCTATCATCTCTTCTGAGAAGAATTATATGATTCTTACCTGGAAAAGGCTTCCCTCTCCAGGATTCCTGGCTTTCTCTACACATTTCCTGGTAAATATTCTATTAAAATGTCCATCACTCTGTTCATCTGTATCTATATTAGATTCAGACCAGCCTGGAGATATAGTACAGAATGTAAAAAAATACCTAATAAGTGCCTTTTGAATAGTAGTTAGTAAATGGATATTTGATAAAGGCATGACTCTTTTGAATGCCATGTACTAACTATAATAACTAACATGTAAATTCATGGTATATATGTTCTTGCACTTCTATACTCACACACACTGATAAATTCATTTGTTTTTCCAACATCTAAGGAAAAAAATGCATGATTCATTTTTCAAAGTTGCTAGTTAGGGCATATTCATGAAATTCAAAATTCAGAAGAAATTGAGAGATGGAGAAAATGAAGGGGATAAGATGGATTGGGTGGGGAAAAATAGTATATACAAATTCTCAACTTAAATATTAAGAGTTACAAAGTCAGAGGTTCTGATAGGAGTGATTGGTCAATGGTTAGGGTGTTTGCCTTGCAGGTGACCAGCCTGGTTCAATCTCTGGCTTTTCATGTAGCCACACACACCCCTGGTTTGATAAGGAATGATTCCTGAGTAGAGCAGGAGTTACTCTGTGTACATATGAGTGTGGCCCCAAATTAAAAAAAAATAAACCAAAATAAAAATTCAAAGGTTTTTCTTATATTATTAACTTTCTACTCTGAATGCCCATTCTTCCTTTTTATTGTTTAATTTTTTACTGAGTGATGATTTTCTCCTATTTTCTTTTAATTTTCTCAATGTAGACTACATAAAACTTTAAAAAAAAAAACAACCTATGTTTAATGACCTGAGAATGACTTGTTATCCTGTAATTCCTGACAAAAAGAAACATTTTTTGTGCTGTCCTCTACCTTCTTCTCCATCTATATTGCATAATTTCTGCACAAATGTAATCAGTACACATACCAGTTTTGTGTTATTAGGTAAACACAATTGCATGTTTCTACTGTCATCATATTAACAATTTATAATAGTTGCAAATATTTCAGGGTGGTGCTGTAGTCGTGTTTAATCATTTCTCTAAACATTGATCAGCAAATTCAAGTTGCAATTGTCATTAGCACATTCCTCTGAACATCATTGCTGGATGCTGCACAAGCTAGCATTCTCTCCAAATAGAAGATGTTGAGATGTTGCCACCATGTATATTAAAAGATCAATATACTTTGGATTTAGAGAAGCCTGGCTTTAAATCCTAAGCTTCTAACAGCCTTGAGTGAGTTTCCTTAATACTTTGGCTCTCTCCTCCTCATCAAATTCCATCATGATTAATAGGAGCTGGGATACTTTAGGTACTTGAGAGTGTGAAGTACTCTCTCCCCTCCCATGATAACTAGGAGCAGCAGATCAGGGCTCCACATTCACTTTTTGCCACTTCTTAATAGGATATAGTTCAACTGCTTTATTTCTTGGAGCCTCCATTTTTCTCACAAGAATGATTACATACATTGTACATCATAGTGATCGCATGACAGGTGAATGGTTGAAATGATAACTCATGTGAGGATCACATTTAACTCTAAATTACTTCATCGGAAAGCCAAAAAGGTCTCATTTCATTTGTCAGTTCTTCTCCACAGGTCATTGCTTGAATTCTACACTGAGCTTCTGAAACCATATGATAGATCTAAAAAGCATCGAGGAGTTTGATGAGTGATATTTGCCAAGGGAAGGTGGCAGAAGAGGAGTGTGGTACATTCACCATGCTGTTGGCTCCCTCATTCCACTAAAAATGCTATTATAAGTGCCTAAATCAGTAACCATGGTGATGTCAGGGCAAAAATACCCTCTTTTAGTTATTGTTAATAAAGTTTACACATTGTCAAATAGCTTAGGTGATATCATTGACTGACATGAAAGCATTTACGTTTCATGCCAATTTTTTGATCCTGTATCTTTAATGTCCCAGGTGGACAAAAATTATTGATAGACTTAATAGAATTATTGGTCCTCACATGTAGCTTTCTACTGGTACAACTATAACTATAGGAGTATAATCAATGCCCCCTAAGAATTGAACCATTCTTAATTGAGTCATATAGGGAAAATGACCCCCTAAGAGCATGATAGCAGGTGGCTTTTTGAAAGATGAGTGTGACTAGAGACAGTATTTGGAGTCCTGCTGAAGAGGGACATTGTTTTGAAATTGTATGTTAGTCTTTGATTGCCAGCTAAAATAGTTCTCTTTGTCTTAGGACATGAAAAGGGATTACTACTCACCTCTCTTCTATTAAAATTCCAGCCCTAGCTTGACATTGGGGACAGTATTCTCTACACTGAGATGGAATATGTAAGCTCAGTGGTTCATGGTCATAAACTGACTGTGACATGGGCAGACCCTTCATAATTCAGGCCTTGTTAAGCTCTGAGCTTTGGGGAGGCTGGAACCCCACCATCCATAGTATATTAAAAACACTCAAAAAGTCTTACATTGAATAGTTTATGGATCAGAGAGTGGTCTTCAGGTCATTGTGGGTTTTGTCCCGTTTTTACTCATCTGTGATGAAGTCTGAAAAATGAGAGTAACAACTTCAAAACCACCATAGCAAAAGGACCTTGCTACAACTTGCAAATTCTTCTTATCCGATACCACATAGGGAAGTTCAGGTTCTCATGTAGTAGATAGGTGTTGTTGAGCACTGAGTGGTACAGATAGATTAATAAGAACTGCACAGAGCACTGTTTCATTAATCTGATTCAAAGATGAGCTCTAATGTCACAGGGCCATAAGCTACAATACTTCATTAATTTGTGATTGGGGCACTCTCTTTATTCTCAATAAAGCAATTCCAAAGGTTGTCCTTTATCCTTGTACTACAAATAAAGGAATAGTCTTCCCCTCCTGAAGAAGCTGGTGGTATCAGTCCTTCCCTGGACTCAAGTCTAACTTATTACCAAGCTCAATGTACTTGTGGCAGGTGAGAACTAGCTCCTTATGGTGGATCAATGCAGGAGAGATGGAGCTTTATCATGGAGGAACTAGGCCTCTGAAACAAAGCTGTCATACCTCATTCTGACTTTTTCCAACCTCCTCTTCAGAGAAAGGCTCCATCTGAGTGGAGTTAGAGAGGAGAAGTCCCCTGAGCCTTGCGAATGTTGCACACACAGAAAATTAAACTTGGCAACACCCGAAGGGCACTTTTATTGCATTTGGAGAGAGAAAAGTAGTACATATGACAACCTGATAAGAAAATTAAAGCAGTTAACTCTTAAAAGAAATGAAATAGTCATAAATTGCAGACATTCCAGTGTCTAGAAAACAATCAGGCAAGAGAGAATGACTATCAGAACCAATTAATGGAAAAAAAATAAAATATATATGCATATATATATATAAACCATGCATATATCCATATGTACACATACACCCACCAATGTTTTAGTACAGTCCTAGCCAAGCCACAGATGCTTTTAAAATTCTTAACATTAAAAGTATAAATATGACCTGGATTTAAAAAAGCAATTTCCTAGTATTGGGCACTGGAGAAAGAAATTGTTGTTTAACACAACACTGAAAAAAATCAAGGGAGATGATCAGATGGGGAAATTGGCCTTCTGCCAAGGGAGGGACACAGTAGGGCAGGGAAACCAAGAAATTGAAAAGTTAAATGTAAGAGGGAGTACCTAATTACTAGGGAAAATAACCTTCCTACTTGTCTACAATGGGGGACAGAATATCAAGAAAATGCAGGGAAAGGGACATAAAATTGTTTGCAGTTATTTTTGCATAAAAGCAGAGAAGTAGCTTGAAATATGAAGAGGGACTGGTGAGTTATGAGTTCTTAACTTCTGTCTCTTTGGATAGAAACAATCTTCCTGCCCACAGAAAACTCAGCTTCCTTCAAGACAGCAACTGCTAGAAGATTGCAGAAAACTCATAGTCGATCTTTTAGAGCTAAAAGAGTTGGGAGTGCTACATGGGTATATAACAAACAATTATGTGTAATGGTGGAAGTAGCTGAAGCTAACATTTCCATTATTCAATATAATGGTGATACACACATGTCCTAAAAAATTAGAAAGAACATAAGATATAAAATTTCCACTATACATCTTCCAGAGGAGAAGGAAGAGCCTGGGGCAAATTAGTTTTGAGTAACTCCCATGGGCCAGAAATAAACTTGGATTTATTTACTCATCACATGTTGGAAGGTAGGTATCAATCAATGTACTAACTTCACAAAAGAAGAAACTAGGGCTCAAAAAACATTTTTTAAGACTAGCTAATGCCTTACAGTGGGCACAGCATCAGATTATGATTGAACCACATGCTGGCTTGAATGCCCAGATATTCTGTTAAGATAAAGAAATTTACATTCTAATTAGGAAGACCTAGATTAAGCAATTATTTTCATGGAGATAATAGGGCTGTTTCACCAACTGGTCTTATAGGCAATAGAGGTAACCAGTGATGCTCAAGGTCTTCACTAGACTATATCGACATTCATCTCAATATATCAGACTCCAAGATCACTATACATATATGTCATTCCCCTGCAAAGGAATATATAATAATCATTTGTAACAATCACCCTCAAATATTGACTTCTTGAAGTCTTATGGGATTTGACCTCTGCACTTCATCCTTGATAGAAAGCTGACCTGGGCTTTTCCTTTATACCAAATGCTTCCCTATAACAAGGTTTCTGTACTTGCAATGTCAGATCATTGAAAATATCCATAGGACCTTAAACAATTAGTTCCCATTCAGTCCTTGATTTTTCATCAATAAGATGGGGAGAATAATAGTTCCTATACACTGAATTATTGAAGATGTTTAATGAAACAATTCTAATAAAATGTTTAGGATGAAGCCTCATAAAATTATTAATTGCTCAGTAAATAGTTGATATTAGATTATCTTTAGCATCATCACAATCACCATTGCCTGGGAGTCTCCTGCCAGGTTTTAGCATAGCTGTCTTCTTATGATCCTGGTGTTAGAACGCATCACCTCCTCCCAGAGTTCTTTCCTGGCCAGTTGATGACAGGTGATCTTTCCACCCTAGCTATTTTCTAGCTCATCTGTTACTTTGTCATATTCTGTTTGTAGTATGTTCACCAGTTGAATTGTCTTGCAGATCACTGGTTTGTCACTCTATTATTTCTCTGGATGTAATACCTGACACTGGAATGTGTTTTGAAAGCAGGACACTTGTCTCTTCTTCCCTGGCATGCCATGAATAGAGCCAATCATTTTGAGTAGAATCAACTTGAGACATGCTCCTTGAAAAGTTGGATGGTTAAAAGGAAAATCATTTATAAAACCTCCAAGACAGGTGTTGTTTTAGAAACTTTTGGAATGCATTGTAAAAATCACTAAGTATCCTTCAAATCATAGCTCAATGGCTGTAGCACTTACTTCTAAAGTCTCTGATGTTCACCTTTATAATTTTTAAAATAACCTTGCCTGTGAGTGTAGGTTGAAGGGATATAATTAACTTTATTTGATAAATGTTACTCATCTGTAAAGCAAAGGAGATAAGCTGAATGTGACTTCTGAGAATTTCTAGATTGACTTTCTGGAAGGAGAAATACAAAGTACAAAATATTAACAAATAACTCAAATAAAATATTAATACCACTCTAGGCTAAAAATGAGAAAATTAAAACCATGAGATTTTGAGACTACTCAAACCTATGTACTTAGTAGAAAATGATTCTGAATTTATTTTTTCTTTCTTCTTTTCTTTTTTTATTTTTCTTATAATTTGTATTTTTTTATATACATTCAGTCCACAAACATTTACTGAGCACAAGACTGAAAATCTCCTCCATCTAGTCCCTTCTTAAGTATTTCCCCAGTTTTGTAAAACAAAGTAGGAATGGAGTGGCTCTTTCCCAGCACATTTGTACAATTATGGAAACTCCTGACCTAAATATAAGATTGCAATTCTAGAAACATCACTATGTGAATATTTGAAAAAAAAATGTATCTGAACTCTTGGGAATTTATCCAAGAAAAATTTTTACTCCCTATCTCAACATTCCCATGTCGTTCTGCATGTGTTCTACCTATACAAAAATGAGATCATATTTTAACTTTTTTTTTTATCATGAATGGGAATCCCTAGTAAGAAAAACAAAAGAAACCATGATGTTACTAGAATTTACAAGCATGTACCCTATAGCAGCAACCCTTCCATTGACATAACTTCTGAGTTTATAGACTCTTGGTGTCTCACTAACAGATGGGAGAAAAAAGGACCAGTGCTTGCTTTAGAGATCATGTAAATGAGTCTTTCTCCTGGATAATGAGTCTTACTCTATTTCATCTTCTTCAATACTAATATTGACACATAAACTACCTCTGGCTTGCAATGAAAAAGATGAAATAGGTCTTCCATAAGATGGGCGGATGGAAGAATCAGACTTGCTTATGTACTAGACCTCCATGAAAGTCACTTATTAAATGCTTTGCAAGGGTGATAATGCTAGACAGAAACCCACAGCAGATAATTTGCCTTGAATCCAGCTGACCCAAAATTTGATTCCTGGCACCCCCAAATCAATCAAGAGGTGATTGCTGAGTGCAGAGCTTTAGTAAGCCCTGGGCACAACCAAAGATCCATAATGATAAATAAATAAATAAATAAGTAAATAAGTTAATACTTTGTGCAAGTAGCCAAGGTCTCCTGTAAAAGATACCCTCACCGATTATTTAAATACTCTGTCAAAATCCTTCCAATGAGGTTTAAAAAAAATAAGTAATTTGTTATCAAGTTAAAGTACTTATCATGATGCGCATCCTTATTATTCCAACTCATCTTCTAAAGTCTGACTTTCCAAAGCTGGTAATTGGACTTGGTTGACAAGGACTAACTGAACTAAACTACATTCATCATTGCCACAATCAAACATGCATGGTTTCTATAGTCAAAGTGAAGTAATCTGGGTGAAATTTTTACCAAATTGTTATTTTATAGGTGAAACACTTAATAGTCAGACTCATATGATTTACCCACATATTTCAAAACAACAATATTATATGCAGATTGGACAACCAATTGATTCCATAGGTTTCCATTTACATTATCCATCAAATCATTATTCTATTTTGCAACATTATAGTAAATATAATACTTCATTCAATGACTGGTCAGTTTGTGCCCAGTACTACAGGTCACTTAGTAAACCCCTCAACTTCTCATGAAAATTAATTATTTATATTTGAATAAATATTTTATTCATAGAATACAAAATTTAAAAAAGTCTTTAAGTGTATGACTTTCACAGCTCGTCCCCAACTACTCAATTTCCCACTCCAGGGGCTGCCAACATTCCCAGCTTCTTGAATTTTCTTTCTCAAGATAATCTTATGCATATGCAAGCAAATATTGCTTTAAATGCACAGACTCACACACACCTCCAGCATGCAAATGGCAATACACTATGCAATAGTCTTAAATATTAAGAAGTAGCAATTCTTTATAGAAGCAACAGAGATTGATCTAAAGAAGCACTTTCACTCCAAAGATATACTATAATTTACTTTACCTGTATTTTCTTGCTAGATATTAGATGGCTCCTAATCTTTGCTTATTTATTAATAATAATGAACACATATCTTTTAATATCCTATTTTCTATGGAATCAAATTAAAAACAAATTGGGAAATTTCTGGAACAAAAATTTTTATGTCAGAGGACAGGTGTACTTTAGTTTTAGTAGACATTTTCAAAATATTCAAGATAAATAAACAGGTTTCCCAGGAAGCATAGAGAACGTTTCTTAGCAGTATTTTTTAACACTTTTTAATAACTAAAAATATATCCATTTTTCTAATTTTCCAATATTGCACGTGAAAATGTCCACCTCATTCTCATTATAAATATGCCTTCTTTTATTATAAGAAAGATTTATTATCTTTTTAAATATGGCCCATTTGTATTTTTCTTCTTTGTGAATTAGTTTTCTGTATAATACGTCAATTTTCCTATTGACCTTGTAAGGTTGACTCATGTAAGGTTTATTGGATTTAAAGTAGTGCCCACATGATAAGCTTTTTATTTTATGATGTGGTTTCTTTGTTGTTGTTTTTACTTTGTTTTAGGTTGTTGATCCGTTAAATACTCTTATTTTCTTTCATCTGTGTGTTTTTTTAAACAAAGCAGTGTTTTTGTTGTCTATCCACTTTAAAACTTAAAAAACTGTATTCTATATTCTGTAATGCCACTTTCGAATTTTGGAAAATATTTTACACTCACATCACCAAAACTACATAGGATTTGGGAAGTGCAGAATGAATGGGAGGAACTCCTCAGTTGTCCACACATCACTTTTGATTAATACATGTTTATTCTCTCAAATTTGAACTACGAGTTTAGCATATTTCACTTAATATTAATATTTAGAGGTCTTAAGTATTAAAGTCTATTTCTGAACTCCAATTCCAAATCTGCTCATTAGTTTCTTTAGTCTCATTCAGCGTTTTAAAAATTGCTGTTGCTTTGTAATATTTCTTAGTATTTTGCAGAGTGATATTATATCATTATCTTGCTTTTAAGAATTCTTAAATCTTATTTTCATCTGAACCTGAGAATTTAAATTATCTAACTTAGAAAGAGATGTATCAGTATCCTATTAGAATCCTGTTAAATTCTGAATTAGTATTGGGAAAAAATGGCTATAGCTATGATGTTTGATCTTTCAATCCAAAATCTTGCTGAGCTCTACAAATACTGAGGTTCTCTGCATACCCGTTGGGTAAATTTCAAGGCTTTCTTTGTATTCACAAATTGCTCTGGTCATATATGTGGTTTTGTTTACAAGTATAGTTATTTAGGATATTTTTCTTTATAACTAGGCATCTAAGTGACCCATTTTGTTTATGTTTATAAATATTGTCTCACCTCATAGTATATTTGGCTTTACTTATAATGATTTCTATATATTAATTTTATTCCCAGGTACCTTTACATTTTTTTCTGAATAGCTCATAGTACACTTTTATATTAACTTTTCCTTTTGGGTGTTCTAAATAATTTATTTCATTTGAAAATAATTACACTTTTATATGGTTTGAATGTTTACATATTTTAGTTTGTCAAATTTGTATTGGCCAGTAGCATCAGTAAAAGGTTTAAATAAATGAGGTATAATTAATATTCTTATCTGATATCTGGTTTTTAATGGAAATGCTTCTAGACTTTTTTCATTTAAATAGAATAATGGCTTCTGATTCGAGGTAGACATATTTCTTGTGTTAAGGTAATATCTGGCTCTTATCTTATTAAGAGCTATTTAAAGTTAAAAATGGATATTAATTTTATCCAATGTATTTCTGATGCCTTAGGAAATGGAGATTTTTCACTTATTAATATGATGAATGTATTCTAAAGAATAACTGGTGGTTTATTTGTTGGTAACTGACAGCCAACACAATACATTTTAAGCTCTTAAAACCTATCAACCTCTTTTAATCCTTAAACCAATCTAGAATTCCAGATTAAGATTATTTCTCAAAAAAGAAGAAAACTCACATTGATAGAGGTTCAATAACTGAAACAAAAATCATACCTAATTCAGTGGTTGAACTGAAACTAGATCCAAACTGATACCTTGCATTAAAGGTTCACTTTAGTGGATTTCTTAAGAATAAGCCATCATTTCATTTCTGGAACTAGGTTTCACTAGGTCAATCTATTTCATCTTTTTAATGTATCATCATTTTTATTTGCTATTTACTTATAATTTTTGTCAATATTTAAATGGAAAAAATGAATCAAATTTTGCCTGTGATATCTTGCTCAATGCTTAGTCTTATGGTATCTTAAACATGGGAAGAATTTTGAAAAACTTCTTTTTTCTTTTCTTTTTGAGACTAATTTTAAAGAGTTTGGCCTTTCCAAATATTTTTGAAATTTTGAAATATTTTTGAAATGTCTCAAACTATCCTGTGAAATAATCTGGAGATGGTGTGTGTGTGTGTGTGTGTGTGTGTGTGTGTCTGTGTGTGTGTGTCTGTGTGTGTGTGTCTATGTGTGTGTCTGTGTGTGTGTATAAGGATAATTTAACTTCCTGATAAGTTGTCTTTAACTATTATAGATAACTATTTAGATGACCCTACTTTTAACATAGTTTAATCTAAAAGAGTGATATATTAGGTGAACAATATTTAAGAATGAAAATTGCAATCACAATGAATTCTAAGTGGAGTACATGAGGACAGAGTGATAGTACAGTGGAAAGACATTTACCTTGCAGGCAGCCAACATGGATTTTAATCCCCAACTATCTGGTACTCCATGCTTGCCAGAGTGATCCCTAAACATAGAGCCAAGAGGTAAAGCCTGACTTTGCTGAGTATGGGCCAAAATATATATATATATATTGGGAACTTAAGTTAGGGTCTTTTTATGGCCATTATTTCTTGCAGGGATAGTTAGGCTTCGAGGTCATCTCTAAACATATATATATATATATATATATATATATATATATATATATATATATAAAGTGAAGTACCTGTTGCATGAAAGTAAACCACAGAAATTGAAGATGACCAAAAGAAGACCAGAAATCCCTTTATAAAAGGATAAAGACCCTATGGTTACAGGGAAATCTTTTATTAAGAAACTGAATGAAGATTAGTGTGGTTGGAAAGTAGCAAGATGAGGAACATAGTTCAAGCTGATGTTGGAATTATGAGATGGGCCCATATAATGTTAAAACATTTTTATATTTTTTTTTATCTCCATAGACTATAAGAATAAAATAAGGAATACCATAAGGGCGAGGGACAAGAGGTCAACCAAATGGGGAATAATGGAAATTAGACTTTCGTAGGGATCATAATTGACTGTATAAAGATAAAGATTTATGATGTTTTTATATATAAAGTCAACATTTTATTACAAGCCACATTATTCCAATAGTTTTCTTTTCCTAAAGCAACAGGAAGCTACTAAAAGGATCATTTAAAGATGTAGGTTCAGCTGAAAGATTGAGAAAATTATGTAGTGCATTTATTTGTCTATTTTTCTGCCACTCTTGTTTGGTGCTCATTGGGTTACTGCTGGCTTCTGTGCTTGGAGTTCACTTTCAGAGTTATTTGTGAGCCATGCAGTACCGGGTATAAAGTCCAGACTTACTGCAGTTAAGCATACAGTCAGTCCATTGAGCTATCTCTCTGACCTAAACTATTCAAGGCATTTTGGTGATTGGATATCGAGTATGAATGAGATGAAGGCATCAACCCTGTCTTTCTCACTTGTAGTTTATGAAAGAGGTTGGATGCATGTAGTGCTCCTTCACTACAAAGAAATGGGAAAAAGATCTTGAGTAGAGCGAATGTGGTGTAACAAAGGTAGGTATGTTATTTGTGTGCTTGTTGTGAATTCTGCTCTGATGGATATTTGAAGCATGTAAAGTTCTTCCAAAACAGGAGTTTTATATAAACAGTCAGGTATTCTTGAAGATCTGGTCATAAAAACTTGAACATAATTATGAAGGATGCAGCACAGGAAGAGTAGGAAAGAGAGTCTGGGTGAGAATGTTTATTCTCTGGCAGATCTAGCAATTGAGCATTTTTTGCTCTTTTGCTTCCCACCAAATTTTTCATCAGGGCTCCTGTAGATTCTCTGAGGAGCAGTTTGTAGATTTTGCAAAGAACAGTCCAGCATTGGGAACTTAAGTTAGGGTCTTTTTATGGCCATTATTTCTTGCAGGGATAGTTAGGCTTCGAGGTCATCTCTAAATGATGAAACTCCCTTTTAATCTTCTACTTATGCTGTTTTCGAATCTCAGAATGGGAATTTTAATGTTTTTTAATAACACTGTGCTTTGTAATTTTCTATGGTACATAAAACCTAGGAGTCTCTTAAAATACAACATATTCTTGTTCTATGTAGAAAACAATTCTACTGTTCAGGGGCATGTATACAAGGCAATGACTGGAATCCTGAGAGAGATTTGTCTGCTTATGAAAATTTTGCAAACTCTTTTGGAAGGGAAGTGTTGCCATAGTCTTAATGTACTATCATATTATATTATAATGCTATCATCTAGATATAATTGCATTATTAAAGCTCTCTTCTTAAGACCTAGTACCATTTCTCAAGATCTATTGAACATATAACTCATTCTCTTTGCCTTTAGATTGATTTATACAAAATTTACTTCAATTTTTGGCCCCTACAGATGGACAAATATCTCTAAATTGTCCTCAACCCAAATTTAAGCCTGATTATATGTTCTTAAGTTATTCCTTCCTTCTTAATAATGTTTTGGCAGACTCATTTTTATAAAAAGAAATAGCCATGATATGTGGTGCCTATCTTTATTGCTATAGTGCTCACTGGATATTTTATTCGATACCTCTTTTTATACTGTTGTGGTGTTTCACCTTCTTTTTTCCCCTTTATCTCTCAAACCAAGGATGAGAGCTTCTAGAAGGACTACCGCCCATTTTTGGCATTTTTGATTTTTACCCCATTTTATTACTTTCTCTTCCTCAAACAAAACCACATAACTTTAACTATCTATTCCTACCTCCCAATTAGAGGGGGATATAATGGAGGGTACCATGCCCAAGCAGTTGTAAGATCACTAAGTAGTAAGCTAGGCACAGAGAGGATCACTCATTCTAGCAGCCCTGGGGGTGAGAGTGGAGGAATATGGGAGGCAGGAAAGGAACGGAGTTGGAGGGAGGACAATTCGGTGGTGGGAATTCCCCTGATTCAATGTTAATATGTACCTAAAATATTACTGTGAATGATATGTAAGCCACTATGATTAAAATAAAAAATTATAAAAGACAGCCATGAATTAGTAAGAAGATTGCTTCATTTCAATAAAAGCATTTACCACCATATTTCTCTGTAACTATATTTACATTTTGATTCTACTTTTAACTACAATTGTTTCTAGGTTTCTCTGATTAGAAATCTTTTCACCCCTCTGAAAACTGTTCACTTCCTTATTAATTTCCCAGTGTCTCTAGGCAATGTGGAGATGTAGCCATGACTATGTAAGCAGACTTTATTGTCTGTGGTCTTATGATGGAGGAAAAACCACTTCTGATAAATTTAAAATGCAGGTTATTAGATGAAAACCAAAACAAAAAACTCATTAGCTTCTATATATGCACAAAACAATCTCTTACTGAGTGCCTACTGCCTATCTCTATTCAAATCCTCAGAGATTATAGAATGAAGAGGTGATGTTGTGGTTTAGTTCCTCTCCCAAGCTTAGCCAGGTAATAACCAAAGCATACCCTAATAGCACACAGTAAGTGCCTGGGTCATATTCATACCATTCATAGCCTAGTCTACCGGATGCTGCCAGAGCCAGGCACGACGTGGTAGGAGATGCAGATTCCAAAAACAAGCAGAAGTTGCTCGTCTTATATTCATGGACTGTGGCTGAGTTGGAAGGGGCAGTTTCAAAGAATTGCATGCAATAAATATATAGTTTCTATAAAGTCAATTCCACCTTGAAAAGGAGAAAATTTCTGGTGTGACTTAATGAAGGAAACTCAGGGCTCCATCTAGGAGAGGCCTCAGTCCGGCTTGGGTCCGAGTTTATTTTAACTGGGGAGCAGCAGGGAATAACATTGCAGACTTGGGGGATTGGTCTGGACAATAGCACATGGCAGGACGGAGACTGCTGACTGGAGAATGGAGGGGAGATCTGATATTACAATGGGGGCTGTGCTGAGCCTTGGGGTGACAGATGGCACAGAAACCAGGTGTCAGAAGAACTGGAATGGGAAGAAGCCAAATTTTAACAGCTCTTTATCCATCAGGAGTGTTGTGTCCATATCTCGTCCAGCTGGTCTAAGTATTCAGAAGAGAGAACCAGAAGAGAGAATAGAATGTTGGTAGGCTCAGAAAGCTTCCCCTGGAAAGGGTCAGACATCAGAATTGTTTTTTAATTCTTTCTTTTTCTTTTCTTTTTAATTTTTTAAGGTCATAAGTGATTGATTTTATTATACAATATTAGTGGGTTTTGTTTGTTTTTTTTGTTGTCTGTGGGGGCCTTCCGGTGGAGACCAGAAGGGCCTGCTGGACAAATTCTAAAAGAGCTGTAACACTTGGGGTTTTTTTACATTTTTTAGATTACAATACTATTAATAATAGTTTCTCATGAACTTAATTCCAAAACAATTACTGTGAATTACAGTTACAAACTTGTTCATATTGGGTTTCAGTCATACAATGTCTAGTAACCATCGCTTCGGCAGAATTTTTTAAGGGATTATAAATTTGGCAGGCTAGAAAGAAAAGAATAAGCCTTTCTTGCAGACAGGGAATCCTTGAGAAATTCTTATGCCCTGCTCTGAATGTTGGTGTGTGTGCAGCCCACTTAAATTCTTATGTTGAACACCCCAAAGTTAATGATATTATGAAATGGACTCTTTGGGATGTGTTTAAATTATGACTGTGAAATCCCATGATTGAGATTAAGTCTGCTATAAAAGGGGTTCCAAAGAAGTCCCTTAGCCCCATCTTCATGTGAGGCAACTACATGAAAAGAATTATCAAAATAATATTGACTTTGGACTACTAATTTACAATCCTGTGAAAAATAAGTTTTAGTGTGTATAAGGAACCCAGTCTTTGGTTTTTTATTTTAAGTGTCAAAATGAGTTAAAGTGTGCTAGAAATAAAAAAGAACATGCTATATTCAGAAGGCATGGAATAGTCGTGGTTAGAACGTATGTTGTGTGTGTACATCTGTGTGCAGGAGAGACAGACATTTAGAAACTCAGGTCAGAACAATAGCAGAGCAATTTTACCTGCCTTGTTAATGCATGCTATAAAAAAAAAACTGCACTATACCATAGTCCCATAGTTCTCTTTAGTAGGCAAGAAATTACTTAAAAAGTTGTGGCTTAGAACAATGTTTTCTCTTACCCACACTGAAAACTGAAATCACTTGGGAGGGAGGTAGTAAAACTCCCCACGTTGGGGGCCTGATTAGGTTTGTGTAGTAACCTACTATGAAAATATGAGACTCTTGGGCTGGGTCAAAAAAAAAAAATAGGAGACTCTTGAATTTGATCCCCAGTTGGGGGATCAAACGTGCTCCTCATGGGTGCCAAGTACAATCCCAGAGGAACTATAATGTAGGATTCTGGGAAGTACAACAAAAATGTAAGGTTTCCTTTATTGCAACCAAGAGTATGCATACATGGCAACTAAGGGTGCAATTTCCACAAATCCCAGTTATTGCAACTACAAGAGAAAAGGAAAAAAGGCAAGAAAGAAAGAAAGAAAGAAAGAAAGAAAGAAAGAAAGAAAGAAAGAAAGAAAGAAAGAAAGAAAGAAAGAAAGAAAAGAAAGAAAGAAAGAAAGAAAGAAAGAGAGAGAGAGAGAGAGAGAGAGAGAGAGAGAGAGAGAAAGAAAGAAAGAAAGAAAGAAAGAAAAAAGAAAGAAAGAAAGAAAGAAAGAAAGAAAGAAAGAAAGAAAGAAAGAAAGAAAGAAAGAAAGAAAGAAAGAAAGAAAGAAAGAAAGAAAGAAAGAAAGAAAGAAAGAAAAGGAGAGAAGAAGAAAAAAAAGAAAAGAAATAAATAACTCCTGATGCTCAGATTCTTTACGTCAGTCAGTTAAAAGGGAACTTCTGGGAACATCCAGACATCCAGGCTGATTTTACAGCATCCCAAGCAATTCCAAGCAATTCCCAGCAGCCAAGCTTGAGCAATACTGGTTTGGAAACACTTCCCAACTTCTCAACAAAAATTCAAGGTAGGACAAGGAGCCTCCATAGTATAGAAAGACCAAGGATTGAAGAGAGCAGCACTGGTGGCAATGGAACTAAGAGTGGTTCTCAAAGACATTTAAGATGTTAAATCACTAGCATCCCTAGGTATCTGCATAACTGTTTGGGGGTGGGGGGGAGATAAGATAGACATAGAGGATTAATCTCAGCCTATACTGGTGGGTACCAATTGTGATGTTTAAGAACATGAGGCTGTGGTTAGGAATTCCGACCCTACCCACTAATTCATGAGTTAATGAAGACCTTAATTTGCTCAGATATACAATGGGGTTCATAGCAGTGCCTAACTTGTCCTGAAAAACTAATGGAACTAATTTCTGAAAAGGGCAAATAACAAAGCCAAAGCCTCTGATGCCCTGAAGAAAAACCTTTCAGAACAGTCAGCACAGGGAATGTTTTTTAAGAAGAAACTGAAAAACAACCCAACACCTCAGGATTAAGAAGCTTTCTGACATAACCCATACTGTGATACCAGCTTCACTGTTACTTTTTAGCTGGCCATACCCACTTGGTCATCAGTCAGAAAGAAAGCCAGTGCCTCCATTTCTTCAACAGTAAACCTGAGATCACACAAAAGATTCCTAGAACTGTGAAGATCTCCAAATAAAACAGCTTCTCTTCTGCTCTTTACGTTGTAGGAAAAGGCTATTATCTGTTTCATCTGAGCTCTCCTGTGTGGGATTTGGAGGGATGTTTGTCTTTATTGAAATGAATGGGAGCCATTGATCAGGTTTGGCTGCACTTTTTTCTCAGCATGATGAGACACCACCTGTCTATAGAGGGCCCTGTCTCCTGGAGCTGTTCATTTCTGTACTGTGTTTTGTTTGTCTTAGCCATCCAAGTGCAGAAACTATTAAAAAAGAACATTATAAGAAAATTTTGTTGAGCTGTGACACAGAGTTCATTGAGGGTGACCAGCAATCTTGCTTTCCTTCATAGGGGATTGCTTGCACTGAGTATAAAACAGCTAGCTGCTGGTAAGTTAGGGTTTTCAAAAATGATTGTCTCTAAAATAGAAGAAACTGTGTGATCTGTGTAAATAAAAAAATGAAGAAATGAGGGAAGATGAGTAGAAAGCTTCATTTTAGAACCAACTCTGAAGCTGAAACCTAGAATATTCTTTGCTTCTTAGAGAAGCAGAGTAGGAAACAGTAATTAGGATAAGTTTTGAGTGCTATGGAGTTCGAATGATTAAATGCTAAGAAGAAGACAAAATATGAAAATAATTCAAATGCCCAACTACAGATGAATGAAATAGAACTTGTAGTATATATACAATGGGTTACCATTCTAAGAACAAAATCATGCAATTTGCAGCAACAAGGATGGAACTAGAAGATGTCATGAGTGAATTCTGTCAAAAGAAAAGGGCCAGATACAGAAATATTTCTCTCATATGTGGGACTTAAAGTTATACGGCAAGGTAGTAGGAAAGGGTCATAACAAGACAACTGATCCACACAACTGAATGTGAGGTGCCAAGGTGGTTATTGAAAGTGGATCCTTGGGGGAAATTAGATGTATACACTGCTGATGACTGTGGCATTGAAATTATCTACATGGGAAACCATCATTGACAATATTGAACAGCACAGTATAGAAATCAATTTCTTAAATATTTTTTTAGAAAACAAAAGACTAAGTTACAGAAACTTCTAATTGAACACATTAATTAAGAGACAGAAAATAATCTTATTTTTCGTCTGTTTGAAGGTCACACCTGGCTGTACTTATGACTGCTTCAGGGATCACTGCTTGGCAAGACTGGAGAGACTATATAGGGTACCAGAGATCAAATATGGGGCATCCATGAGCAAAGCAAGTGTCCTACCCTCTGTAACATATCTCTAGCTTCAGAAAAATTCTTTATAAAATGAAATTAGAAGGAATTAAAACAAGACTGAATTATTTCTATGATTTGCAAGTACAGTTTAAGTTAGCATTCTCCAATTTATGTCTTTTTCTATAAATTTAATTAATATTTTGTTATGTAGTTGGCACAACAGTAAAGTTCTCTGAAGTAAAGTTCTCTGTATTGAACTGAAGCAGATACAATTGTAATATAAGGTATTCAAGACACAGACCAAATCAAATTCTTTTTCTTTTTTTTTTTTTTTTTTTTTTTTTTTTGGTTTTTGGGCCACACCTGGCGGTGCTCAGGGGTTACTCCTGGCTGTCTGCTCAGAAATAGCTCCTGGCAGGCACGGGGGACCATATGGGACACCGGGATTCGAACCAACCACCTTTGGTCCTGGATCGGCTGCTTGCAAGGCAAACGCCAAATTCTTTTTCAATAGTCCCCCCAGGACATGGAAAAGACCAACAAAAATGACTGAAGATAATTCTGTAGATAATTGTTAGTTGACTACATGGATGAATGAATGCATGGATGGATGGATGGATGGGTGAACAAATACACATACAATATATAAATGAAGGAGAAAATATTCTATACAAAGTGGGTATTTATAAATCACATAATTTATAATATTTTCAAAATCTAAGTGTATGTTAGTCCTCCAACATGTTTCATTATAAAAACTATGAGTGAAATAGTGGAAATGAAAGAACAAATATATGCTGAAGTTTTTTTTTAATGAACAACAATGAGGTACCATCTCATGCCACAGAGATTGGCACGCATCACAAAGAACAAGAACAATCAGTGCTGGTGGGGATGTGGGAAAAACTCTCATTCACTGCTGGTGGGAATGCTGTCTAATCCAGCGTTTATGGAAAACAATATGGAGATTCCTCAAAAAAACTGGAAAATAAGCTCCCATATGATGCAGCTGTGTCCTAGGAACACAAAAACACAATACAAAAATGCCCTCTGTGGGCCTATATTTATTGCAGTGCTATTTATAATAGCTAGAATCTGGAAGCAACCCAGATACCAGACAACAGATGAGTGGCTAAAGAAACTGTGATACATATATACAAAGGAATACTATGCAGCTATCAAGATAAATGAAGTCATGAAATTTTCCTATACACAGATGGACATGGAAACTATTATGCTGTTTTCAGAGGGAGAGAAATAGACACAAAATAGTCTCACTCATCTATGGGATTTAAGAAAAATAAAAGACAGTATGGTAATAATACCCAGAGACAATAGAGATAAGATTTGAAAGGACAAGCTCATGATATGAAGCTTACCACAAAGAGTGGTGAGTTCAGTTAGAGAAATAACTACAACAATAATTATCATGACAGTGGATGGGAGTGAGAGAAATAGAATGCCTATCTGGAATACAGGCAGGGGTTGGAGCAGGAGGGAGATGGAGGGCATTGGTGACAGGAAGGTTGCACAGGTGAAGAGGGGGTGTACTTTTGTGATTGAAACCCAGCTACAAACATGATTTGTAATCATTGTGCTTAAATAAAGATATTAATAAACCAACAACAACAACAACAAAAAAGAATCATTTTGCTCCTCAACAACCTTTCCAAGGTCATTGCTGAACAGATGAATATTAAGTGTTTCTCACTGGAAAGAAAAAAAAAGAATTCAAATAATACAAGAAAATTCATCTAAGTCAAGTGAAGAAAGTGAAAAAAGTGCAGAAAAAAAAATATAAAAACACAATCGCAGGAGCAGAGTAGATGTGTAGAGATCAAAAAGTATGCACTGCATGGGACTAGCCCCTCACATTGAACCCCAGGCCTTGCCAAAAAAAAAAAAATGGAGTTTATAAACTAAGTAAATTTAGGAAAGTTGTTTCACACAGGTGCCTTAAATAATTAGCAGACGTGCAATTTCCATAGCAAAGATCATTTTTTAAATTATGAAATCTTTGTAGATGAATGTAATGAACAATCATGTATCTACCACATACCATTTTTAAATCTTAGAGTTTGGGCATATTAGGAAACTCTTGATTTGTGAAATAACCCCATTACAGTCAGATCACTAATCTCTTTCTTGCGCTCATTTCCATTTTTCCATACCCAACCAGATTGGATGTTTACCATTTGTTTCATGGTTTGATACTTTATGATATATATATATATATATAGAAATTATATGCAGCTTTATTTTCTATTTTTAAGGATGATATAGAGATAGAATATATAGTATGATATATAATTTTACAATTTGCCTTTATTTAGCAATGTGATTGAGATTTATTTGTGCAAAGCCTTGTAGTTCTTATTTATTTGAACTGCAATAAGGAGTCATGATGCTGGAGTGTACAACAACTTTCAGACCTATTAAATGAGTATGTGGGTTGTTTGAAATGGTACAGCTATCATAATATGTATTAGTACAAGCTTATTTGTAGAAGTTTCCTTGTTTACTGATACAGTTTCTCCAGAGCATATTTTTGATGAAATATCAAGAGGGGGTGTACTTTTATGACTGAAGCCCAACTACAAACATGATTTAACTATTGTGCTTAAATAAAGATATTAATAAACCAACAAAAAAAGAATTTTTGCTTTCAAATAGTTGTACTAGTTTAGTTTAGTTTAGTTTAGTTGTACCCAAAGGATAATAATATTCCCATTGCTCGTATCCTCCTTCAGAATTGAAATTGTTTTTTTCACAAATCTAATTGTCATTATGTTTGTCCTTCTCTCTTCATTTGTTTTCTTATCATGCTCTGATAAAATTTATCAACATAATTAAGAGAAATATCTTGTCAATAAAAAAAAAATCAAGTTTTATTTTCAGACAAAAAAATACTTCCTCCTTTTGCCTTCTTGATTTTAGTCAGCAAACATTGTCAATGTAGATGCTCAAAAGGTGAAAGTGACTAAAACACACTCCTTATTACCAAGGAATTCCTGGTTTTCTGGAAAAGGCAGGTTTGACACACACAACAGCCTGTTATAAGTCAAGACGAAATTCTAAAATAGGAGGATTTTTTTTAATAAGACAAAAGCAGGCTTCCTATTGAATGTCTCAACAGAATTAAAAATAAATCAGGCTGTACAAATGAGGCTCTGAAGAAATAAAGTGTATTTCTTTAATACACTTTAATAAATAAAAAATAAAAAATAGAGTGAAATAAATAAAATTACTCCATCATACATGTGAAGAGAGCAAGGTCCAAGGAGTTACTTGTGACTGACTTGTATAAATAAGTAGTGAAAAAAATTAATTAAACCCAGATTTTTTGCTCTTATGCAAGTATATGCCTGCTATACTCAAAAAGCCTGCAGTCTCCATTGGTACCAGTGTTCTATCTTAACAGACTCGAAGCACCAAAATGAGCCTCCAGAGAATGCCTAACACAAAATGACTCACCCAAATATCTGTTCTGACTCACATCATTTAAATTTTCAGATGGCTTCTGCCCTTCTGACAAAGTTATTCGTTGTTTGCTTCTTGTCAGCAAAATATTCTGATATTGTTATAGATAGAAACTGTTAAGTTACCAAGTGATTACAGTATTCCTACTTTAGATCTGAGTGTAATGGCACTTAAGCCATAGAAAATAGCTTCCCTCACTTCTAAAGGCAGGTCTGAAAATCCATTGACATTTTCAAGGCTTTTATTCTATATGACATTGCAGAAGGAAGAACAATAAAAGAATAACAATGGAAGAATAATGACCTTAGTTTAAGCAGAAAGACTAGAACTTTGTAGACTTTGGATGGGAAGTGGACAAGAGTGTAAGGTTAAGAAGCTGTTGCAAAAACCCAGATTAACGATCTAGGAACTGTACCGTTGTAGTTACAGTGGAGACATTACATGTTTCCTGCTAATCCCTATGTGAACTTTAAGAAAAAGAAAAGTTTACCCCCGTTTTCCTACTCAATCTTCAGAAAACTTCCTACTTTTTTCTAAAGTACAAGTGGAGATGATATATTTAGACTAGACACCTGATGTAGATCCAGTTCTGTTCTGTTGCAAGAATTACTTGGTTCACCTCTAAGAACATTTATCAACAAAAAAAAACTACTGAGCTCCTGTAAAAGCTCTGGATTGAGCGTTTCCATGAGACTAGAGAACATTAGTATCGAAATAATACTAGGATTTCAATATTCCATATTTTTGTTGATTCTATAATATCTAGAAAATGTTTTCAATATGACAATTTCTACATAAGTCTAGGTTACAACCAAATAGAGTTAGCTTTAAGGTTCATAAGACTTTGGCTCTCCAATTCTTACAAATCACTTTGGATACACTTCTGTTTGCTTCCAGGCACCAGTTTGGGGGTCCTGATCATGCTCTTAATGTAGAAATCTTACTCTTAACCCTTATCACCATAGCATCTCAGCTAGTGGCACATTTGACTATGTTCTTTGTGAAACAAACTCTGCATTAATACAGTCAGTAGGTAGTACTTTGTAGGAACAGAAAAAATAAGTGATATACTTTTTAAGCTAATAGTTAAGATTAAATAATTTGGGGAAAATATTGGGCAGTTATTCAGGCATACTCTGTTAATGACTATGTCATAATGCTCACAAATCATCATTCTGGTTAGAAGTATGCAGAATTGTGAATTTATTTCACGAGACTTTTTGCATTACCATCATATATACTATATTCCAAGTGTCCAAGATGAAGAGTGTTAAAATACATACAAATTTCAAAGAACTGATAGTTGTTTAAGAGATACAGATTAATAACCAGATTACTATGCTTTATCTCATGCCTCATCCCATGATCTAGGGACAGTGTCTGGAAGAAGCTACATTGAGCTGAGGTCAGTTTAGGAAGAAAGGTGAGAGGATGGGAAAGAATAGCAGGACAGGGAAAGAGTATTTTTGATGAGGGAAGTGGGTATAGAGTTAGAAGTATTAATCACCTAGAAGATGAGCTAAATCATAGTCCAATAGTCAACTCTAAAATGTGTGCTTACTGGCACACTGAGCCAATAGAGGTAACTTGCCAGTCTCTTTCTCTGCAATGCCTGAAATTTATTTTCTATTTAAATATATTGGTTTATTAACCTTGAGTTTGGGTCAAGAAAAGAAAGATCCAAATGCTTTTAGGATTATCGTTGAAATATTTATTGACTCATTAATTACCAATAACAATACTTTCTGTGTGCTGGGTAGTATACTAAGTTATTTTCAAACAACAGTTAATCTAACCCTTATCACCCCCAGGGTGGCACATGATATAATAATGTTATTATCCTGTGTCACCTATATGAAAGCTGAGCTGAAAAGCTAGAGATACAACTTACCCAAATTGAAACAGGAAGTGCTAGAATCGGGACTCTAACCCAAACATTCAGATCCTACAGTCCATATTCTTAGTATCTTGCTACTGCTTCCAGGAAGAGGGTGGAGGTCAGTTGTGAAGGTAGATCTTGGGTAATAAATAAGTGTCAAGACCCCCGCCTTGCTACAGAATCAAAAAGCAGGCAGTACCTTGAAAAGTGGGAGTATGTTGACAGGGAGATGTCTGGAAGCTCCAGGATGCGTTCCCCAAATCTAGAGGGTCTGAATCTAAGATTAAAAGTCTGAGAGTAGTTTGGTCAAAGGTGAACATTTCCTAAGCCAACTGTTAAAAAAAAAAAAAAAATTAGCCCAAATCTGAAGACTTCACCAACAAAAAGGTGTTCTCTCCAATTTCTGGAGATAATAAAAAATCTTACCCAGTCCTGCCTGCTTGGGGTGCCCTCATGTTTGCCTTTGCTTGGTCCCAAGTTCTGCACAAGGCTCCATGCTTATGTGACCATCTACATATCCTGGGCTGTTTCTGATCTTCTTTCCTCTTATAAAAGTATAGGTTTAAAAATTTAAGATCCATCTTTAATCCAGTATGAGAGTATTTTTTTTAAATTTTTTAATTTAAAGAACTGTGATTTACAATGTTATTGATAGTTGAGTTTAGGGCATATAATATTTTAACAACAATCTAGTCACCAGAGTCAGCTTCCTTCCACCAGTGTTCCCATACCCCATCCCCACTCACACACCCCAAATCCCTGTTTTGCCCTATACTTGCCACTTTGGCAGACACATTACATATTCGGAGGTTGCAGCTTAGATCTCCTGTTTTCAGTGTTGTTGAGTTTGTACTTTGCATATAGAGCTAGGCCACCCTCCCACATCATCAGAATAACAGAATCTCTGACTCCTATCCCACCATTACTTCCCTTTCTCATCTGCTTCCTTCCTCTCACCCCTTGATTTGTTTTCTTTTCTGTCCTTTTCTCTTACGATCCTTAAACTAAAAACATCTATACAGACTATTTTCAGAATTGACATATGCAGATTCCAGATGTTAAAGTTGAAGTATATCTTTGCTGAGACACTATGTAACCCCTATGATGGATAAAATAGTGCTGTCAAGGTCTGAAAAGGAACCTAAAATCCAAAGAAGAGAGTGTCATATAAAAAAAAAAAGCAACAATTTCAGGTGTACCTATCCAGTGTGGAACCACACACAGCTGGATAGCAGAGACAGTTTTCAGGGGGGGCTGGGCAAGAAGAGCTGTGCAGATTTTCGTTTCTGGTGTTCAGTTTGCACTGCTGATGAGAAAAAGAAGCCTGGAGCTAAAATTCCTGGTAGCAAGCTGTTAAATCGCATGATGCACATTAGCAGTTTTAAAAGCCCAGATGAGAATGCTCTCCTATTCTTATACTCAAACTCCCTCTTCTGCATACATAAGAGTATGTTTAGCATTAATACTCTCACACCCTATATTGAAGTGCAGATCAATGAATGACTTTGTATAAAGTAATTATTCTAGATGACAATATTTTGACTTTCCGTTTTCTTTAAATTCTCTTGCCATAGTAGGGGGCCAATTCACATTTTAGGGCTTGTTCAAAAACTCTGTTTAATTGTGCCTTTAAACAGAGAGTCCATGCTCCTAAAATATCAACACTCAGCTCCCTCTTTTATTTCCTTCTAACGTTTTAACGATGCTGCTTATATTTTTAATTGTCGTGGTATCTTGAAATAGCAGGGCCTGGAAAGGATCCCATGTTTGGTTTCGGTGCCTGGAAAATTACCTTCTTAGATCTCCTCATATAAAATAAGAACATAACTTTCCTTACAGTTAGCAGAGTTCATTTCCATTAAATCATAATGAGGAAAAATGAGATAAATGGGTCCATGAGCAATACCTCTCAGACCTTTTAATTTTTATAAATTCACTTGCAGACTTAGACGTACCCTGTCTCAATTATTTCATTGGACTCTTAGAAATGTCCCCGAATCGCATACGGCGGGTGCCAGAGGCAATCATGCGCTCCAGGGCCTAAGTCTTGTGGTCATGTTATCCATCTAAATCTATAATCGGAGAAGGGGCACGTTAGGAAGGTGAAAAGTATCATTTGTCACAGCATTCTTGCGTAAAGATGGTTGGAGCTTGGGGAATATGGCAGTTGGGGTGGTTTTTCTCCTCATTAGCTGCTTTATTTGTAACTGCAGGGGCTGTCAGAAGCCTGGACTTAATAACCTTCAAGTTTCTCTGCATTAATATGAGAAAGGTTGCATGAATTTTTGGCAAATCATTGTCCCCATGAGGATATCGAGAATACTTTTTGCTGGTGAATACAGAATAACCCTTCTTTGGGGAGCTCTCAGCTGAATTAAATATATCATTGAAGTGGATTCATCTAGAATGAGACGTTTATGCTGATCATGTACACATTTTGATGATTCTGAACCTTCGCTTGGAATGCCTGTTTAATTCTCCATGGGTAAAAGTTGGAAGGAAAGTACCAGCAGTGCTATTAATATAATAACAGAGTGCAAGGGATGCATTTTGTACTCAGATTGATTATCTCTTTATCTGCTAGGTCTTTGTATGCATTGCTGAGGGATCAGAAGGAAACTCAGAGTCCTCGGTTTTGTAAAGAGGACCAGCGAATATTTAGCCTATAAGATCTCTGTAACTGGAAATAGAAAGAAGGGTGGGACGAAGCAGCAAAAAAGAGGATGAAGGAAGGAAGGAAGGTTAGGTGGAAATAGACAATGATTCTTTCTTTTAAAGCATTGAACAAATCTAGTGTTGCTTTTTGAAATGTTTTCCTCTTCATTGGTTTCCCTCCTCACACACCAACTGCCCTTTTTTCAATCTCTGACCCAGGACTTGGTAAAACACTTATTCCTTCTGAGTACAGACAGTCCCATTTTCTCCACCATTATTCTTTTTTTTAATTTAATTTTTATTTTGATCATAGTGGCTTACATATTGCTGACAATAATATTTTAGGTACATATTTACATAAAATCAGGGGGGATTTCCATCACCAATTTGTCCTCTCTACACCTCCGTTTTTGTCCTACCTCCCATATGCTCTTCCCTCACGCCCAGGGCTGCCAGAATATGTTGTTCCCTCTGTATCTAGCTAATACTTAGTAGTCTTGCACCTGTTTGGTCCTGGTGCCTCCCTTATTTCCCCCTCTAACTGGGGGGCAGGACTAGCTAGTTCAATTTACGTGGTTTTGTTTGAAGAAGGGAATAGTAGTAAACTGGGGTAAAGGTCTAATACGCAGAAAATAAGCGGAATTCTTCTAGAGGGTCTCATCCTCAGAGAGACGAAGGAGAAAAAGGTGAAACACTCCACCAGTACAAAAAGAAGTGTTAAATATCCAGTGAGGACTCCAACAATAATGCTAAGCACCACCACACCACCACCACCACCACCAACAACAACAACAACAAAACCGCCACGGTCTTGAGATAAGAAACATGGCAGAGCATATAATTAAAGAAAAGAAAAGAAAAGAGAAGAGAAGAGAAGAGAAGAGAAGAGAAGAGAAGAAAAAAGAAGAAAAGAAAGAAAAGAAAAGAAAAGAAAAGAAAGAAAAGAAAAGAAAAGAAAAGAAAAGAAAAGAAAAGAAAAAGAAAAAAGGTGTAAATGGGGGCAACAGCTTCAATAACCACACCAAAACAAAGAAATCAACCAAAAATAGATAGGTAAATATAATAATAATGATAATAAATGAAGATAAAAAATAATATATATAAAAAGATAAATAATATTTTGTGTTTTGTTTCTTTCCCTCCTGCCTTGGCACAGTAAATATTGGGGTCATTCCAAAAGGAATTCACTTCGCCTAAGAGATATGGGGTTTCTCTGCCCTTGGAGTATATTGTCACGGGATCAACTATAGCCTCTGTTCAGGATCCTTTACTCTCCCGGTTTTCCACCATTATTCTTAAGCTGGACAATGACTTGATATTTCCTGCCCTCTTCACTCCTCCATTTCCCCCATTATTTTGTCAAACACTCCTACTTAAGGCCAAATAGACTTGCCCAATGTCTCGTATTCATATCTGATCCAACCCTAAACTTTCTTCCCTCCAACCTCAAGACCAGTATCATTGGGATGGTGACTTAACTCTCTTTACCTCACAATTTTCCTCCACCCTATGAGAAGATACAATTAACCTTCAAAATATCTTAACTCTCTCTCACCTACTGGCAAACCACTCAACTGTTCTTCTTTATTTAGCCTTTTCTCCACCCAACAGCCACATTGCTCATTTAAGCCTTGAATAATCTTGCAACTCTTCAGTGAGTTTTCATCTCAGAAAGAATCTAAAATCCTCATCTCGACCATGAGGACCCACATGGTCTAGATTCCAGCTGTCTTCTCGATCCTTCTTCACCTCTCTTCTCCTCCATCATCTGACCTGTTTTTAGTTGAACTGAGGCAGCATGCTCCTGCCCTTTGAAACTGTAATCTGTTCTCCCTTGGAGGGCAAAGATCTTTTACTCTCAATATTTTCTCCAAATACTTCAAATACTCCAAATACTCCAAATTTCTCCAAATTTCTCCATGGATTTTCTCATTCTAAACCCCCTCCTCCTGATGATAATTTTCTATTTTTCCCTCATAAAGCTGAAGATACCTTAACTCATTATATATGTACTTGGTAAGCTGTTTGTGTCTTTCTGTAGAATTTTTAGGCCTTGTAAAAGCAGAAATTTAACTTGGAATGTACTGTTGTGTCTCAAAGTTTAACATATAATTTCTTATATAGATTGATAATATAGACTATTAGGAGAGAAAAAGAGAATGATTGAAAGGGAAGTAAAAATAAAAAGAATAAAAAGTCTTTCTTAAAAACTGCCTAAAGTTCAGTGGCAAGGACAGACTGGAACAAATAAAGTTATTTTTAGACTTCAACTCTTAACTGAAATATTCAAGAGGAATTCCATCCCCACTCCTGAGAGTATTCCTTAGCATATCTCTAGTAATATTTGTCCATATGGCTATAAGGAATATCCTTATTGGGTAACTGCCTTTTTCTCCCTTTCTGTCCCTTCAGTCTGCATTCAATAACCCAAGCCATTTCCTCCTTATACTTTCTTCAAGATTCTTCTAGTTTACAATCTTGCAGGACCCTTCTTAAATGTCCTTACCAAACAAAGTCATTAACCTTGATATCCCACCTCCTTCTTTGACCATTTTCTCATAGGATTCTCCATATTTAAAATATTATAGCTGTTACTTTGCATTTATGCTTGCCCCCCCCACTTTCAAATATGAGTGTTCTTTGGGGACTATCCCTATCTTTTTCTCTTTGCTGTATGCCCAGGACCTGTACTTTACCTGGCATATGCAATCATTTTATCCATGCTAACTTAAAAAATGAGTAAATAGAGTTGCCTTCTAGGACACTGACCTTGTATTTTTATACCTCCTCTTGATTTCATCCAGATGAGAAGTATCTTGAGATTTGCTGATGTGTGTTTGGAAGTAACCAAAGCATCTGAAAAAGTGTAGAGGACAATATGGTTATCCAGAAAGTATCCCAGGACATAAACAACATTGAGGAATAGCATAGCTTGATTTTGATTTTA
Source organism: Suncus etruscus (assembly GCF_024139225.1). NCBI lineage: Eukaryota > Metazoa > Chordata > Mammalia > Eulipotyphla > Soricidae > Suncus > Suncus etruscus. Next base: position 12,381,095 of record NC_064863.1, on the reverse strand, counting down.
TGGGTGGGAGAGTTTGGAGCCACACCCAGCAGTACTTAGAAATCACTCCTGATAGTGCTTAGGGAATTATATACAGTACATAGAACTAAAACAGAGCCAATTTAATCCTGTATTATCTTCATGACCTTTATTCAAAATCGTTTATAAAGAAAGAACCAGCAGAAAATTGACCAGATGACTTCCAGCATGTCAGGATGCCATTTTATTTTGTCTTATCCCATTGCCTAGGCAGTGATATTTATTGGACTATCTGCTGCCCACTTTATCTGTTATAGAAGAGGAAGTGGAAATTTTATTGCAGTGACCACCTGGATTTTACTAGCTCCATGGCACACATAACTATGCAATTACTCATCAACTTGTCAATACTCTAATTAATGTTTATGCTTCTAAGTTGGTGGACATGGCTATTTTCCCTGTGATTTATCTAGCCTTTTATATGAAGCATAAATTATTATTAAGCAAAAATAATGGATTTTTACTGTGAACTTTATTTTTTTAATTTTAGGTAAGGGTATAAAAGTTATCAAAGATGTAAAGGTATAAAAAGTGTCCAAAATCTGAGATTGGTCAGTGTATTATTTGATGTTAAATTAGATCATTACTAAAATCATCTAAGCTGTTTAAGATATAAGAATGTCCCTGGGAAAATTATCCTTTCTTCTAGATTTCATTTTTTAAGAAATTCAGTCTGCTACTCATTTCTTTTGTTCTTTCTGTGAATATATTTTTCTAAAAAGATACCAGAGCAATCACTACTGCTCTGCTCTCAAGGAACTTACAATCAAGTAGAAGAGTACGGAACAGTCTGTAAATAATTCTTGAAAGGCATCTCCAGGGAATCTAAGTAATTCAATAAGGTTGAAAAATAAATTGGGGAGAGAGCTGGTGGAAGGTAGCATACAAAGGCCGGTAGTACACTAAATGCCTCACATGCTGGGCTAAATAATCCAGATATTATCTGTGGAAGCATTGGAGAAACTTTGAAGACTAATATACAGGAAGAGAAGTTATCTCAGCTGATCTTCAGAAACATGAGATTACTGGTGCCACGTTTTTGAAGGTATTTCTGGAATATTTCTATTCCTCTCAGTTCTTCACAAGGCATGTATGAAGCTGAGATAAAGACTGTAGGAAAGAATTGCAGTGTTGGTAGGGAAGACCACTATGATAGAATAAAGATAAAACCTAAAGCTGCATTTGACTTGACCCAATAAATCATGTTGGTGAAGTCCAACCTGAGTTGATGCTTTCCTCCATCTTGAAATGTCAGCACCTGGGAAAAACACAGCGTTCCTGATTGCTTTGTCATGTGACTCCTAGTCATATGACTCTAAGTCAATTGTAGAGTAAGTTGGGAGATGCCAATGACTCTTAGATATTTGGTGAATTCCAAGTCAGTCAACCTGATGATGACCTTCTGTTGATTAATTTTTTCTTGATAGTCTCCTGAATTCTATATAAAAATACTTTTAGTTAAAATTGACACAAACACATGTAAACCACGAAAATGTAGACTTGTGTTATAATGAGAGGGAATAATACACCTTTCCTTACCTGCCTCACAGGATCAAATGATATGATGTGATGTGTGTGGTTGTGTTTCATAAACTGCTATGTGTTGTGCAAATGTAATCTATAATCGTAGTCACACTGTCATCACCATGGTTACCAAAGTAGATGAGAGAGCAAAGACAGCTCAGGTCCATTTTAATCAGAGAGAATCAGAGTCCTTGATTGTTTTTCAGTCTCTTTTCTTCTCTTTTTTCACTAAACATCGTTCGCTACATTCTCACAGGTCTCCAAACAATTTCTCAAACTTGCCCAATCACTTCATTGGCTTTGTACAAGCTTCTTCCTCTGTTTAGGGTGTCCTCACTCTTCTCTTCTCCTGTCCTTCACCTGGAAAATACCCATATGTCTCTCATATGTATCCATATATCTCTTAGCTGCAAATTCCCCAATTGCTGAAGGTATCCTTGACACCCAACTCCGAGTCAATTGAACAATGTCTCTCTCACTTTACCTGCATAGCAATTCACCATTTACATATATTTCTCCCCCAGCCTCTGTAAATTAGGGACTGGGTCACAGACAACTCAGAACCTGACTAGGCTGTAATTCCACTCCCAACCCAAGTAGTGACAAATTGAGTAGCCTTAGACAAGTCACCTCAGTCTTCTTGACCTCTGGTCAACTCATCCTAACACAAAGATAACAAAAGAGAAGGAACTTTGGGTTATCATGACAATGATGTGAAACATGCATCCACAAGGCATTTATAGTAATTTTGCACATGTGACACGTCCTATTTTCTCTGACTTACTCTGAAGCCTTCCTATTTTGTTACTTGACAACTCCAGACTGTCAAAAATTAGGTGAAATAGGTAAGACCTTTCCAAGAGTAGACGCAAATTGATGGGAGGTTAAGGGTATGTGGAATGAAGCTTGAAAGATTTCTCTCTCATCTCCTGCTGAATCTTCTCTGCTGCAATGTATTTTTTGCTTCTGGACTTTTTTGGTTTCCATCCAGCAGATATAAAAGGAAAAGACTGTGCAGCAGGATTGGAAGCCTCTGGGTACACAGCAGGGATTTTTCATTTTACAGGTCAGACCCACTCGCAGCAGTCCCACTCACTAGCTCAGCCTTTATTCTTCACTCCTCCTAGAGACTGGGAAAACAAGACGCAGAGCAACATTTGTTGTAGAGACATTGAGTCCTGGACCTTTGCAGGCATCACACTTTCCTCTCTGGTGCATTAAGGAAAAAGCCAAGAATCCCAGAGCACAAATCAAAGAAAAATGACATTTGGTATGACACTCTTAAAGACAAGTCAGAAGACTCCTATGATTAGCTCCAAGAGTGGCTATATTACAAACCAGGTCCAGCTCCTGAGTCACCCAAAGGTCTAATCACCTCTGAGCTTAAGCCTAAATAGTCATCAGTGTGATATAAACTAAAGAGAGCTTCCCACATGGACAAAATAACTCCCAATCCTTGGAACAAACTGTAAGGAATTTGCTTATACAGTATAAGCAAATAATATAAGGAATTTAAGACTTACAGTCTTAAACTCCATGCAACTAAGTAGGTTGGAGGCTTCAGATATCTGTGGCCGTAGTGATCTAAACTCATTTCCCTCCAGCACTGATCAGCTGGGAACAGTAAGGCACCTGCTTTTAGTGATCATAAAATGAAGGGCTCCTCATTGATTTTCCCCTCAGATTTGTTAGAAGATCAAGAGGAATATGTGAGTCCTTTGTGAGCTGTTATAATCTATGCCCACATGCACTGGAATTAGAGGCAAGTGTACTACCCCTGTTACATAAGAGTCCAGAACTTTCCGTGTTCTTTAAAAGTAAGTTCACAGTTAAGAAAAGAGAGAGAGAGGGAAAGAGAGAGAAAGAAACTGTGGTACATCTATACAATGAAATGCTATGCGAGCTGTTAGTAAAATGAAGTCATAAAATTTGCTTATACATGGAGAGTATGATGCTGAGTGAAACGAGTCAGAGGGAGAGGGGTAAATACAGAATAATCTCATTTATGTGTTTATATAAGAAAAAAAAGATAGTATGGTAATAATATCCAGAGACAATAGAGATGAGAGTCAGGAAAATCAGTCTATAGTAGGAGAAAGCTTACCACTAAAAGCAATGAGTGCTGTTAGGGCAGAGAAGAGATGACTAGAATAAAGAGAGTTGGAAATAATTGCTCTGGACAAGAATTGGGTCCTGAATGGAGATAAAGTGATGTGCATGGTGCTCCTTCATTAACAACAGTGCAAACCAGAGTGTCTAAAAATAAAAATACAGAGAGGAGTTGAATGACTGCCCATAGGCAGTCAGGGAGGAGAGTGAAAACAAAACAAAGCAAAACAAAAACTAACAGTTCAGTAAAGGAAGGAAGAGGACTCTGCAGGTTGATATAAATTGTTAAAGAACTTGTGCTTACCGTATGTTCCACACATAGACTGTTCTTACTAACTTCTCCTACTCCAAGGTGCATTCTGTCTATCCCTCAATCTCGATGCAGAACAAAGCACCTTAGGAAAATATTGTCACTTAGTGGAAACCCAACTCTGTTTTCTCTTTCTTTATCAAACTCTCCCATGGATTTCTTGTTTTGTGGGTCAGGGAAAAAAAGAAAGGAAGAAAGAAAAGCTGATGTTTCTAAGATCCAGCTGATATTTCCAACTTGTCAAAAACAAAGTCATGTGCCACTTTGAGAAGAACTGCAACTGGCACAAAGCCCAACGTGTGCTCTGTCCAAATTATTTCTCCTTCTTATATGCGTCCTCAAATTCTATTTAGCTCTGGGCTCTGGGCTAGGTGAAATAGACACAAGAAACCACCATAGACCTTAGAGGTTAATGTGAAAAGTCTTTATTTTGACATCTTTGGCTTTGAATGACCTAGAAACATTTCCGTTATCTGTAGGTAGGTCTTTTTTCCTATTAAACTTCATCAAATCTTGCTGGATTTTAAAAGATTTTATTGAACAACTGGAGTCTAGAAGTAGAATTGGAATTGAAAGAAAAATTAGAACAATTTTTTCTTGGTGCAGTATTGTGTTCTGGTTTGAAAAAATATATTTCTGTTCATATTTTACAAACTGCTATTCAAAACAATTGTATGCACAGAGTTTGATTTTAAAAATGTTCAGTTAAACCATAGAAAATAGTCTATTATTATTTGTAAAAATAAAAATAGCTGGTTTGATTCTTTTAAAAAAAAAAAACCTGGTTCAACTTATTAAAGTTTGGCAAATCTTGTATTCTCATATATCCTCTTGTATCAAGGTAGAGCTGAACATTGATCTAGTTAGAGATCTCCAGGACAATGCCCCTCTCTCAACTGACTCAGAACATAAAGCCAGAATGAGGAATAATGCCTTGGCTGACACTGTCACACGGAATTTCTATTTATCTTGTCCTAGCCATTTTTCTCACTATGTTCCAAGTACCTTTGTGGCAGGAACTTAGCACTTCCGGGAGCTTTTGCGCATCTAATGTCTCTAGTAGATCCTTGCAAAGCATCTTGTGCTTCTTCATGTTTGCTTCCATGGTGGTAAGAAAACTAAATATGCTTGATTCTGGTGATATGCATTCACCATGCATGTTTCGAGCAGAGAGATCCCATGGTAAACAGGAATGTCAGGAAGGTTTCTATGAGGGAAGCAGAACCATGTGGGAAAGTGAAGAGCAGAGTGAGGGTTAGGGTGGTAACTGAAGAAGCTTTGTCTGAATCTGTCCAATCTCCTGAGTCTACCATTCTTTTTCTCCTTGTTGGGACTTCAACTGACATGCACTTTCTAGAATTCCAATTAGAAAATGAAAACAACAGTTCAGTATCTTTTGTATCTACTGACTGGGCCAAGTTATTCTTTAAACATATATTTAATATCTTTAATATTTTTAATAGAGTTAGAGAGTTTAGGGCATTGTCCCTCATTCTGAAGTAAGTACTCGATAGAATTTTGACTTCCCCTATACTTAGCAACTTATAGGTGTTATTTTCTGACACCTTTGCTAGTAACATGGAGCCAATCAACAGCAATTTTCTATGCTCTATGTTCATATGCTGCATTATTTTCTTAAGATATCCCTTTGCTCTGTTGCTGTCATCTTTGTGATACTAGGACTCAGATATTTGATTGCATTGTGCAATCAGTTCTTGTCTCCTCGGGGATTATTCCTGGTAATGTGGGGCCCTAGTGAAGATTGAACTAGGGATACATACATGCAAGCAGGCTCTCTACCATGGAGCTCTCATCTACAGGTCCTCTGCACTGTTTTCTGACAGTAAAGTACACTAGAGAAAGCTGATATTAATAAAAGAATAAGAAAGGGGATGTTCACTTTCAGGGTCAATACTAAGAGGTTTTTCATCTGTTTACAAGAACATTTGGAATAAGTGGACTTGTGCAGTGCAGTCTCATGTCGTTCAAGGTTCTTTGTGAAGATACCCGCACAGATGCCCTGGGAAATATCTTGGCAAATGTAAATATCCACAAGTATAGGTTTTACTATTGTGTTTCCTTATGTGGAATTAGTATAGACTTCTAGCAGAACCATACTCATAAAACATACTTCCTTATTCCAGAGCTATGTTGAAGGATTTCCAGTCCCAAATGTTAAAGAACAGGGAACAGAAATTGGGGAACCTGAGGCCCATGGTATAGAGCTTGATTTCTAATAAGACATCTCTCTCTCTCTCTCTCTCTCTCTCACACACACACACACACACACACACACACACACAGCTATCAGGAATGGATGCCCCAAATTCAATCCCAGCGCCAGCACCATATACCTCTCTGAGGACCACCATTGTGACCCTGGGTGCTCCAAGTATCACTAGCTCTAAGTAGCATTACTGTGCACAATCCCATACATTAACCATATTCTGAAGCCTTCAGAACTGTCAACACCTCTTGGTCTGGTCCTACACAAAACTATTAAGATGGCCATGAGGCTTAGAAGAAGTCTGAGGTAGTTTCACTATCTCTAGGTCTTGAGTCATGTTTTGTCCCATGCAAAATTTGGGGACAGAGCCAAAGTCATTGCAGCTCCAACTTTAAAGCCTGGTTTATCCCTAAGGCATGTGAACAGACCCCTATTTATTCCTCAGTGGTCACTGGAGAGAGAACAGCTTGCATGAACCAGTGTTCTCATTTGAACATTTGCTCCCTTGCTTAAATTGAGGATTATTTACCTTGAAACTTAACCCCAGACCCTGGCTCTCCATACCAAGACTCTGTAGGCATAATTAATAATGCAAAATCCCCGCCCGCTGTATGATATGAATTGTGTTGCTAATTATATTGTTATGAATGTGGTTCAGAGTATTATTAATGCAGGAAATATCAATACTTAAAAGCTTAGCTGGCAGTGAGATTTTTGCTTCAGCAGGCAAGAGCTGGCCTGTGAGCATTAAATACCCTATTGCTTTGAGGCATTAATCTGTACTCCCTCTGAGTGCATTTAATTAAAAATTCTGACTTTCCAGTAATGGCTGTTTTGAGGTAACCCCAATTGAATTGTATTGGGGAGCCCCTGGGATTTTAGAGAAGCACCCATCTGTCCAGTTGATGTTTTACAGACAACAATGTTGTCAGTTCAGAGCCAAAATGAGGGAAGGTCATTCAAGGATGAGATTTCACTCTATTGCTTCTGTAAGAGCCACTTCTGACAGCCTACTACAAACCAACATATCCACACATATAATTTTGACTGGTCTCCCTAGACTCAAAGTGTGGCTGCCATTTTTCTGGGGTTCTCGTCAGCTAGGAGTGACTTCCTAGTGCAGAGATAGTGTTGATGAGGGGAAATGCTGTTGTCCATGTCAACATTTTTTCTTTCTTTTTTTTTATTTTTTGGGTTTTCTTTTGCGGGGGGTCATACCTGGCAACACTCAGGGGCTAATCCTGGCTCTACGCTCAGAAATCACCTCCAGCAGGCTCGGGGGACCATATGGGATGCCAGGATTTGAACCACTGTCTTGCAGGCAAGGCAAACACCTTACCTCCATGCTATTTCTCCAGGCCTCTTTATTTTAATAATTTTTTATCTTATTGTTTTTTTATTGATTTAGGTCCTGTGATTCACAGTATTTTTAATGATGTTTTCTCATGCATATAACATCACACTCTTTTCTGTGAATCTACTCCTACCCCCCAGGCCTCAATGCCCCTCCCATTTTCATACACAGACCGAACTATATTGTGTGGGGGTTTTTTAGGCTTTTTTTTGTTTTTATGCCATTTGGGCTACACCTGGTGATGCTCAGGGGTTACTTCTGGCTATGCACTTAGAAATTGCCCCTGGTTTGGGGGACTATATGGGATGCTGGGGGATAGAATCATGGCCTGTCTGGGTCAGCCACATGCAAGCAAGTGCCCCACTGCTGCACCATTGCTCTGGCCCCACATGCGTGGATTTCTTATGTCACGTGGTCTCTGGCCCTTTGTTGCTACCTTACTATTCATCTTTAAGTCCCATTCATGTTGTGATAAATTGCGTGCATTGTTCTTTCTTTTTTAATGCTAACTTTTAAATTAAATCTCTGTGAGATACACAGTACAAAGTTTTCATGGTTGGGTTGCAGTCACACAATATCTGATACACATTTCTTCACCGGTGCTCATTTCCCACCATCAGTGTCCCCAGTTTTTTTCCTTTTATTCCTCCTTCCTGCTTCAATAGCAGAAAATTTCCTCCTCTCCTTCCCTCTCTCTCAATCTCTCTAGATAGTTAGGTAGGTATATAAGTAAGTAGGTAGATAGGTAGGTAGGTAGGTAGGTAGGTAGGTAGGTAGGTAGGTAGGTAGGTAGGTAGGTAGGTGGGTGGGTGGGTGGATGGATGGATGGATGGATGGATGGATAGATGATAGATAGATAGATAGATGTATACATGTATACATATATGTCTTCCTTTTAGGCACTGTGGTTTGCAATATTGTAAATGAAGGGATACTATGCATGTCAGTTTACCTCCTTTCAGCACCCAGTTCCTGTACAGCATGATCATTCCCAACTATCACTGTCATAGTGGCCCCTTCTCTGCCCTCTTGCACTTTCTTGCTGTTTGTGAAAGCTTCCTACCATGGACCAATCCATATGGCTCTTGTCTCTCTTGTCTTTGGGTTCTATTACCATACTGTATATGTATATATATGTATATATGTATATATAGCTTATATGTATATATGTATATATAGCTTATATGTATATAGTTTATATATACATATCTTACAAATAAGTGTGAACATCCTATGTCTATCCATCCCTTGACTCAGTTTCACTCAGCATAATAATTCCTGTATCTAGCTAGGTATAAAAAATTTCACCCACAAACAGATGAGTGGATAAAGAAACTATAATACATCTACTAAGGAGATTTTGTTCTTACTAGCAGTTGTGCAGTATTCATTGTGTACCACAACTTACCGATTCATTGATCTATAGTTGGGCATTTAGCTTTCTTTATTTTCTTATTTTTTTTGTATTTCGGGCAACACCCGTTTGATGCTCAGGGGTTACTCCTCGCTAAGCACTCAGAAATTGCCCCTGGCTTGGGGGGACCATATGGGACACTGGGGGATTGAACCGCGGTCCTTTCTTGGCTAGTGCTTGCAAGGCAGACACCTTACCTCTAGTGCCACCTCGCCGGCCCCTTCTTTATTTTCTTACCGAAGCCTCCTAACAACCAAGATTGGACATGATACTTGCATCTAGACAATATAGAGGCCAGAGTTCTCTCAGGTTGCACAGCTGAAGAAGCCCCATGATATTTGTAGGTGACTCTTCTAGCATCAAAAGGGGTGTTTTATTAGATGTGGAATGCCTGGTTTAAAATATCAGCCAGTTCCAAACCAACAGGAACAACAGCCACCCTGAAATTCCTCCTTGAATGCCGTTTTGGAATTCTTCCTTGACTTCCCAAGGATTCAGCTCTAGAGTCCATCCAGAGAGAAAAAGGACATCTCTGCCTACCTCCATTTGCACAAAGTGGTCAGTGGGCAAAGAATGTCACTCAGGCTCTCAGGGAACAATTTGTCAGCAAGAGGGACAGAATGTCCAGAAATAAGCATGACTTAAGAAGCCTTGCCAAGGATATCGCAGACTGCTTCTTTTAGGCATATGCTAATCCCCCTGTGGAAGTAAGAACCCCTGCATAGGGTACGGGGAAACAGGAGTACTAGTATGAAAGGCAAGGAATATAAAGGCAAAAGCATACAAATCATTTCTCAGGACACAGGGGAAAATGTTTATCTAGTGTTCATCTCTGCAAAGAATTTGTGACTGATTTAAGAAGTGCCCTATGAACATGCCAGAGTACCAGGCGACAAGACTTTACTAATAAAGTTGAAAATATGCTAGTATTAATGAAGCTGGCACTAAAGAGTGGGAAATGAATGCTTGGAAGTTTGTCAGCTTATTAATCATTCCTTTGTAAGCGCTGTTTTTTCCTTGCCTTGCTGCAACATCTAACCACAGTTCATTGGCTAAAGGCCAGGCTTGCTTTTGCGTTGGCGTATTACCATGCACAGTGCTTCTTTGCTCTTGCTCAGTTATTAATGCTCCACTCTAAAAATAGTATCTGCTTGGGAAAAACGCTGCATTTGTCCTTTAGTCGTGGTATAAAAACATGGAAGTGTGTATATATCTATGCATGTCTGGATGTGATTGTTTGTGTCTGTGTGTACACTCACACACATGCACCTAGAGAAAATGTTGTGATGCCTGGAATCTGTAATTTGTTATGTTCCTAAAACCTTATTTTTTTGGCATATTGAACTTCAAGAAAAACAATTAGAAGGAAAATGTAAAAAGAGAAGGATAAAGAGAAAGACTGATTTTCCCCAGCACCTTATCCAGGCATAAAACCTGCCTATTTTTAGCGCGCAGAATGATCCTGCCAAGTTAGAATGAACCTTGAGCAACAGTTTTTGATTAGCACCTCTTCTGCCTAATGAAAACTGTGTGGCACCCGGTATTCAGAAAGTATTCAGCTTTCCTTCATTAATTGCGTCTACAAAGTGTCCATGGAAAAGCTCTCCATTAGCACTTTTCTTACTACGCTGCCTTGCAATGTGGCATCATTTCGCAAGTTAGAATATTCCTAGACAGAATGATTTCAGTGGGAGGGTTTCCTGAAAGCATGTTTCTGCTTTCAAGATGTCCCTCTGTCTGCTGAGCTCAGCTATCACTCAAGTCTGGAGGGCAGGGCGATGATGCCTCTAAACCCATGATTTATGTTGGCCCCCGAAGAACTTGAACAAGACAAATAGCAGAGGAGAAGCTGTGTGAACTGGGGGAGCTGCCAAGGACACAGGTGAAGAGTGATGGGAGGATGCATTTCACAGTGGAAAACCAAGTGCCCAACGCCAAAGATAAGGTCTTAATGCTGCACAAATAGAAAATGCAATAGTTTGCCTATTAGATGGAGTGGGTATTAAGATTTGATGTGGAAATCCTGGGTAATACGTTGTTTGCCTGTCGAAGAAATGGAGAGGAAAGAATGTCATCCTGCAGTCTCCCAAGATAGAGGTGAGGGATGGTGGACCAAGAAAATATCACTTCCTAGACTGCTTGAAAATGATAGCGACAGTGCTAAGGAGGTATGAAGAAAGGGGCAGCCCTGAGTGACTCTCAGAAAAGAGGACTGTGTACCAAGCTTTTCAAGCACCATACTCTACTGTAGAATGGAGAATAAAAAGAGACTTAGCAAAATGGTGGGGGGGAATAGAAAGAGTGTGGGCTGTGGAAGAAATAGTGTACTTCCAAATTGATCATTTCTTACTGGATATAGGGCCAGAGGGGGCTGCTCAAAGCAAACTTTGTTTTTTTTTTTCTAGAAAAGGATTTGGGAACAAAAGACTTACTTAGCATCTCTAAACATTCTGATGGTGGTACCTAAAAATAAACAGCCTTAATTGATAAGGTTATTGGAAAAATAAAATAAGCCATTTAGGAAGGGTCAAAGTCTCATACTGCTTTTCTCTAAAAGAGAGAAGCAATGACTGAGCCAAGAGCTTTGGCAGAGTTTAAGGGTTTAAGTAACAGAGAAAGAGAGCTGCCTCCTGAAGTGGCACTTTTCAAATTCTCTGTGTAAACTCAGGTGAAGAGTAAGGTCTAAGGAGGGGAGAGGTGGATCCCTAACTTCCCCTTTGCTTTAGTTAGAGAAATAAGAGAGATAAGAAAAGAAATCAAGAGGAAAGTAAAATGAGGTATATGAGAAGTAGCAGGGACAGAGGTCAGGGACCTGAGACACATCAGTGGAACAGAAGATATTATATGTGTAGATCTAAACCATAAACCCAACAGTGCTGTTAGCATCAGACCCAAACTACACTAACCAAGCTTAAATATGTGCCTGTCAGTAAGGCAGGCACAGGGGTAAAAGGGAACCAGGGCCATTGGGGGGGGGGGGAGCTGACATTGGTGATGGGATTAGTGTTGGAACTAATATACCTGGAACTCTATTATGAACAATTTTAAAATCATAAAACCCATATGCCTGACAACAGATGAGTGACTAAAGAAAATAAACACAATGAAATCCTATACAGCCATCAAGAAAAATGAAGTCATGAAATTTTCCTACACATGGATGGCCATGGAAACTATTACGCTAAGTGAAATAAGACAGAGGGAAAGAAATAGACACAGATAATCTCACTTATCTATGGGATTTAAGAAAAATAAAAGACTTTATTATAATTTATTTATTTATTATAACACAGATACAATAGAGATGAGGGCGGGAAGGACCGGCCCACGGTATAAAGCTTACCACAAAAAGTGGTGAGTGCAGTTAGAGAAATAACTACACTAACAATTATTGTGATAATGGTAAAGAGGGAAAGAAATAGAATCCTGTCTCAAATACAGACAGAGATAGGAAAGGAGGGATTTGGGGGAGCATTGTTGGTGGGAATGTTGCACTGGTGAAGAGGGGTGTTCTTTTTATAACAGAACCCCAAGTAAAAACATGTTTGTAATCATGGTGCTTAAATAAAGATATTATTAAAAATAAATAAAATCATAGTATCTTAATTAAAAACAAAAAATATAAAAAAGCTTCCAAACAGTAAATAGAACCTCACATCCTGGTCTCATGTAACCTTGATGGTCTCCAAAAGGGCTTCTCTCCAAACATAGACAGCCTGGTAATTAAAACTTCAGCATGCATTCGAGGTCCATGATTTAATCAAATAAGGACTTAAACTTTGCTAAGATATTGTGTGTGTTTGGTTATCTTCTCTGATCTGGTGAGGTAACATTAGGTCATATAGAATCTTGCTGTCTGAGATTTGTCTCATCAGTTGAAGATCTGAAGAACAAACTAAAATTTCCTGGAAAGAAATATTTGTGCCTGGGGCTGGAGAGAGCATGGAGGTAAGGCGTTTGCCTTTCATGCAGAAGGTCATCGGTTCGAATCCCAGCATCCCATATGGTCCCCCGTGCCTGCCAGGAGCAATTTCTGAGCCTGGAGCCAGGAGTAACCCCTGAGCACTGCTGGGTGTGACCCAAAAACCACACACACACACACACAAAAAGAAATATTTGTGCCTCAAGAGTCATAAACTGGTTCCTTCCTGAGTGTCCAGCCTGGGAACACGGGCTGGAATTGCTGGCTTTTATACCTGCTGGTTCAACCACCATGCGTGCCAATTCCTTAAAGAAAACATATAGATATATGCATATAGACATATATGTATGTATAATTAATATATATATATATATATATATATATATATGTTCTCTGAGAATGCTGACTGACTAAAGCGAAATTTTATGGTTAACCACCACACACAGTCTTTCCATACCGAAGATCCTTCAAGTTTTTAGCCCAGCACTTCACAACTGAGGGGCATATAGCCTCATGGTACATCACCCCATGATATTCTAAGAGATCTAAGCACTCACTGCTTATAGTCCCCCCTCAATAAATAAGGCAACAACATAAGACTAGAAGGCCACGGGAAGGAAAAAAAGTAGGATGGGTCATTGTAGAGTTACAGCCCTTAGGGTGGGCTTGGATGGCGATGGATGGTTATGGAGGGACCTTTCTCTGCCATCCCAGGCCACGTGGCTCTGCAACCCCCTTCAGCCAGTGGGTATCTGGGTCCAGGAAAGTGGCGGGTAGAAATCTCACTCACAAGCAGGCTTCAGGAAGTATCAGCTTTATTCATGCCCTATCCACCACATGTGTGGTCAATCTTAACCATTTACGCATGCTATCCTTAGCTTGCCCTGCGTCTTAGGTTTTCCATTCATGTCTCCTCCTCTTACCTCTCCATGCTGGCAAAGTTCTTAATCCCTCCTTGCCCTTCCGGTCAAAAGCCTTATCTAACCTTCCCAAGAACCCTCCCAGGAAAGGGTGGATGTTGCAGGTAAATCCGGGGTGGAGTCACAGGTCATGATCAAAAAAAGGCTGAGAAATGAAGCTCTTAGAATTGTTTCATCTCTTAGAAAGTGTCTGTGATCATTGTTTCCTGGTAATAAGGTCAATACTGGGGTCTCTAGTCGAGGATATTTTATACAATTTCATACAACAAATTACTTATAAAGTTGTTGCAGCTAGAAAAGCAAAAAAGAATATGAGACAGCTTTAAGGTTGGCAACTGCCACTCTTGGAAGGAAATATAGGAAATCTCACAGTTGGACCAGGCTTTTTAGAGGTCTTGTGAGTCCAAGAAGAAAAAGTTGTTCATCACTTATTTACTTACCCAAGTAGTCTTGGGTTGATCCTACATTCCTCTCCACCAGGAGCATCAAAATGTGGCCATATTGGAAACTCAATTACTGTGTCAGAAGAGAGGGTATAGAGACAGCCTGTACTAAAGTCTAGAGAAGACAAAAGGTAAGACTAAAAGAACAGGTACCAGGTAGAAATGCCAATGGTTACCACAAGCCAACAAAAGCTGGAAGAAACTAGGAAATCTTTTTTTTTTTTTTTTTTTTTTTTTTTTTTTTGCTTGTTTTCAAAGCTTTCATAGGCAGCCAGGCATTTCACCCTCTGATTTCAATCTGTATTCTTCAGAATCAAGAGAAAATGCATCTGTGTTCTTTTATTCCACCTCATTTGTGGAACAATGTTGTGACAGGATTAGGAAGCTGATGTAGCCCCGCTGTCTCCAATCTCTTCTGCTGTCTCCAACTGGCTAAACCTCCCAGTAAGCCAGTGTCAACTGAATTACAAATCTTGATGGAAATCAAAGAGTTTATTCAATAATCAAGCCTGAAGAACAGGCTGACAGATTTTTACCCTGAAAGCTGCCCTATCTGTGACATGGGAGAGAGAGAAACAGTGTAGAGAACAAAAATAGCACACTAAGGTTTGGGAAGTTTTGGTTGCTCTTGCTTAGGAGTGTCCTTTGGGTGGTACTTAGGGATGATAAGTAGTGCTTTTGATTGGTCCTGTTGCATGCAAGGTAAATAAATGCCTTAACCTCGGTCACTTCTCTGGCCCACACACCAAGTTTTAAAAACCTTCCTGATTTTGTTTTTCAGATTTGAAGAGTCAGTTGTTCAGTTGTTCTGATTCAGAGTCTTGCTATTATCTATATATTATGGGTGATAAAGTATTGGGATAGTGAAACTTATTAGTTCTTGAGGGACTTATGACAGTCATCCTCAGGTAGACTTTCTTTGATCATTTTGGACCTGCCCTCCATCAACTGCAGCAATAGAGAATTTGTGAAAAGGTCAACCAATACCAGTTGAATCTTCTGGCATTTTTTGGCAGGATTCCTTTGCAGAATCTACCTGATTCTGATTCGATCAATCCAAGTGTTTTGCATTTAAATTTTTTTCCAGAGACAAGGAGAATGAAATTTCAGTCCTAGCAAATCTCTTGAGAAATTGTGTGCAGGGGCCTGACTCCTGCTATAGAAATAGAAGAAAAGGGCCTGGAGAGATAGCACAGTGGCGTTTGCCTTGCAAGCAGCCGATCCAGGACCTAAGGTGGTTGGTTTGCAATCCGGTGTCCCATATGGTCCCCCGTGCCTGCCAGGAGCTATTTCTGAGCAGACAGCCAGGAGTAACCCCTGAGCAGCGCCAGGTGTGGCCCAAAAACAAAAAGAAAGAAAGAAAGAAAGAAGGAAGGAAGGAAGGAAGGAAGGAAGGAAGGAAGGAAGGAAGGAAGGAAGGAAGGAAGGGAAAGGAAGGAAGGAAGGAAGGAAGGAAGGGAAGGAAGGAAGGAAGGAAGGAAGGAAGGAAGGAAGGAAGGAAGGAAGGAAGGAAGGAAGGAAGGAAGGAAAGAAAGAAAGAAAAGAAAGAAAGAAAGAAAGAAGAAGAAAGAAAGAAAGAAAGAAAGAAGAAAGAAAGAAAGAAGAAAGAAAGAAAGAAAGCGAGAAAGAGAGAGGAGGGAGGGAGGGAGAGAAAGAAAAGAAAAGAAAGAAAGAAAGAAAGAAAGAAAGAAAGAAAGAAAGAAAGAAAGAAAGAAAGAAAGAAAGAAGAAAGAAAGAAAGAAAGAAAGAAGAAAGAAAGAAAGAAAGAAAGAAAGAAAGAAAGAAAGAAAGAAAGAAAGAAAGAAAGAAAGAAAGAAAGAAAGAAAGAAAGAAAGAAAGAAAGAAAGAAAGAAAGAAAGAGAGAGAAGATTGGCGGTGGGGTCCCAGACCAATCCAAGGAAGATCAGCTCAATGCTGTGAGAAGGGAAGCTCATTCCTAATGACAGAGCAGGGAAGTCAAGTGTCTCAGTTAGATGGATGAAGAATGGAGATCAGATGCCTTGAGTTTCTCTCCTTGGCCTGCTCAATGCAGCTGAACATATTAGATGCTCTGATGGAGCCTCCGAGGTCCAGGAGTTAGAGAGGTGGTTCAGAGGGCTGGAATGAATATATCACATGCTGGAATTCCAGGTTTCATCCCTGGTCCAAATTGTCTCCTAGAACTCCTTTGGAAATGACCCCAAGCACTGAACAGGAATAGTCCCTGAATACTGCTGGGTATGGCCCCTGATAACAATAATACAACTGAGATAGCAAAAATACAAGAGCCACAACACACTTGAGAAACAGACCTAAAACTGCAGCTTCCATCTGTGGGCCTGTGTGCTCTGGGAAACAGAAGGTGCCTCCAGGATTCCAGGAGAGACCATGCAAAGAAAAACCTACTCAGGGCCACCACCTATTGCTTTTCCCTGTGCCTAGAGAAAGTGCTCATCTCCAGGGTTGGATGAGATCATTTTCAGAGTGATTCATATGTGGAAAGGCCAACACTCCTGTGGTTGAACCTTCAGGTGTCTTTAAGAGATGTTCTGAACTTGACAACCAACCAATTTACTTTAATCCTATAAGGAAACAAAATCCCATGCGATCCAATGTTTCAGAATTGACTTCTAAGCGAAAGCATTTCTTTCCTTCTCTTGTGTCTTGCCTTCTGAGGCCAAGTGAGTTATGCCTGTTCCTCATTCTTAAATGTTTCTAGGTGGGCTCATCTATTTGCTTGTTTCGTTTCCCGGTTTGATTTCATATTGCATGTTTTATCACTTTAATAGGGGCTTTTTGTGGTTTGTTTCTTATTAGAAAAACTCCTGTGCCTTAGATATCATTTGTTTTTTAATAACTAAAAATCCCCTGATATCCTTATAATTCACACTTCTCATAAGAATCCATCTCTAAAAGAAAAAAAATAAAATGAAAAAACTCTGGTGTGTGAATTTGAACATGTACTTATCACTAAATTCTACAATGCACTATTAGGGGTGACATTATCTGGTAAAATGCCATCTACTATTCCCATGGCTGTTACCATCCTTCGTAGCTGCATTGTCTCTAGTGCTCCCTAAGTCTCTGGGAGACCAAGTGATTGACTTCCCAGAGTCACATCATACATTGACTTTTTCTGCTCCGTTAGACAAGCCATTGATGCAATCTGTATTAATCATCAGACCAGTTGACACTTTTTGAACACTGACCCTATTCTAGACCTTGTTTTTAAGAATCTACCTAGTTGAATAATCACCCTATACAAGAAATGGGTATTGAAAAGATTTGCAATTATTGCACATTGCAATATTGCAAAAATATTCAAACAACGGTGCCTAAGAGGAAAAAAAAAGAGAGATGGAAGGCGAGAGAAAGAGCGAAAGAAAGAGAAGAAGGAAAAATGTCTGCCCAGAGGTCGGCAGGGGGAGAGTGGAAGGAGGAGGGAAACTGGGGACATTGGTGGTGGGAAATGTGCACTGGTGAAGTGTATTGCACGGTGTATTGCTGAAACCAATCATAGACAACGTAGTTACTGTGAAAAAAAATACCCACCTCTATTATGAACAACCTTGTAACCACATGTTTAAATAAAGTAAATATATTTTTAATTTAGAAAGATTCCAAGTCCTCAGGCACAAAGTATGACCTTTATACAAAATAAGTTATGCATTCTCCTGCAAAATTTGAAAAAAAAAAATTCTACATAGTTGGGTTTGTGGTTATTGTTTGCATGCCAATCTTGTAACCAGCCTCTAACAAATGAAGGCATAACTCTACAGCTGAGCCATACTCTAGGCCCTAAAAGGTTGTAACTCAACAGAATTCAATATTACAATGAGGCAAAGCCATAGTACAGCATATAAGCTGCTTGCATAACACTGAGCTGACCCAGTTTTTTAATTCCTGGCATTCCATATGGTCCCCGAGCCCCACCATTGAGTGCAGAGCCAAGAGTAAGTACTGAGCAATGCTGTGTGTCCCCTCAACACACACACACACACACACACACACACACACACACACACACACATGCCGCGCACACACAAAGTATCACTAAGCAAAACAAGCCGGGAAAATAATATTTAGTCACAAAAATCACACTGTTAATAGATTGTAGACTTGGAGGCTGGGTGGGGGGATGATGTCTGAATGAGGATGTCACATAGCATCCACCTCTTTATGCTTTTACTAAGAAGCAAAGTAATAGAAAGATCTCAGTCTTTTATTTTTTGTTTTGGTTTGTTTTGTTTTGGGCTACACCCAGTGACCCTCAGGGGTTACTCCTGGCTATGCATTTAGAAATTGATCCTTACTTGGGGGACCAAATGGGACGTGGGGGATCGAACCACATTCCGTCCTAGGTTTTAGCATGTGCAAGGCAAATGCCCTACCACCTGAGCCACCACTTCGGCCCTGAACTCAGTCTTTTAGCCTTGATTAAGCCCTCCATATCCAGAAAGGAAGATAATACATAGACATTCAGATCACAGAACTGGAGCCAGACAAACTTGACTGCAAGCCCTTTCTTCAAATTGCAGTAGTCTAGAATCCATTATCAATGTGTTCACTATCAGCTCTGGGTGATTTGAAAACATGGATCAGGAACTGAGGAGGTTGAAAGACAGTACCTGTCAGTTGCATAGTCCAGGGTAAAACCACAGCCAGCTAATCCACAGCAATCATTCTTAGGAATCCACAAATATTTGAGTGTGCATACTTCTGTGTTCAGTAAAATGGGAGACAAAAGTAAAATATGTCTCCTAGCTAAGGAAATAAAGCAAATCACAGAGAGAAAAATTTCCAATGCAGATGTAAATATGGATCTAAATAACGCTGAATAATAAACACTGCAAAGTAAAAGTCCCTTATATGCAGGATTATCAGAAGCAGAGATCTGAGATAGAAAAATGGAGGATCTTACTCGTCCGATTCATATGGCTTCTGCATTATTTTAACCACTGCCAGTCTACAAATGCCTAACATGTCACAAGATAAGAAATTTGTTTCTTTTGCTACAAAGAGCAGCCAGTGCAGTTAGGGTAAGAGAAGGGTCCACTACAATAAAGATAGTTTTGGGTAAGAATTGGATGCTGAAAAGGGATAAAGAGATATGCATAGTATTCTTTCATTAACAATAGTACAAACCACAGAGTCAAAGGGGGGAAAGGAATAGAGAGAGAGAGAAGTAAAATATTTGCCCTAGAGGTGGCGGGGGTGGGGTTGGAGGGAAACTGGGGACATTGGTAGCAGTAAATGTGCTGTGTCAAAGGGACGTGTACATTATATGGCTGAAACTCTATCATGAGCAATTGTGTAACCACAGTCCTTAAATAATTATTTATTTTTTAAAAAATAAAATAAGCTTTCTGTTTCAAGTTCTTGTCTGATGGGAGCATATCAGATCCTTTGCACATGCCATCTGCCCTTGGAACCTGGTACCAAATGGTATCAGCCACCCTTCTGCAAATGACCGAGTAGGCAGGATTTTCAGGTGTGAGGACCAGATGGATTCTGTTGCAGTTCTTCAACTCTGCAGTTATAACACAAAATCAACTATTGAAACTGCAGAAATGTGCTCATATTTAACTGCCAGGGCTAGCTCTCCAACCCTTCAGTTGAGCTGTTTGGAAGAAATGGGAGATCTTCTAAGCATGCAACAACAGGAGTGAAAGCCCATGCAAGTATTGACCTGGGAATCCTGGGTAAATGCATATGTAAATAGTAGAAGTTCAATCTTGGAGAACGTTAGCAGAATAGAATCAATTAAAACACTGACAATATATAGGGTCTTCGTCTGAGAGGTCACCAACTGCCAACTGCAGTTCAGTGGCTCTTCTTCTCAAAGGCCAAGTCTAGCTCTGGCAAGTTCTGTCTTCCTGAGTTTGAGCAAAGAAATAAATAAGAAGAATGAGTCTGAGCAAGTAGATAGAGAGAATAAGATTTTTCCAAATGAAAGCAAAAACCATGCACTCTGTGTTTGCTGGGCCTTTTAGTGATGTGGAAAGGCTGTTATTGTGCAAAAGATCTTCTTATCTGGTCAGGAACTATCATAACTAGGCTATACTTCTGCAAAGCTTTCTGCACAGAAAAGGCAACCTTCTTCTTTGTAACTCATGTATAATTCATCTCATCTATATCCACAGGGAAATATCTGGCGTATTTATAATTAGCAAGTGGCCAAGCTGCCTAGTGTCTGATTATTCATCTGTCCGTCGGTCCATTCATCCATTAACTCTCTCATTTTATCATTGTTACAGTTACAGCTTTTAGTTTTACACCAAAGAGTGATTACTGTGGCCAGAATCTTAATAAATGAAATCAGAACTACAGGAAGAGCAAGCCACGTCCAACACTCTAAATCTGTAAAAGGTTGTAATTGGAACTTTGCTGTGAGGGACAAATTATTTTTCTGGGATCTTCACTGGATCCGGCAAGGATACATATTTAGAGGTTTCAAAGTTCAGAGTCTTGAATATTGCACACTCTTTCCCCTCCCATAATGCCCTGGGAATCTTCCTATTTTCCAGCACCTTCTGAACTGCAATCCTCTAAGCAGGCTGCTGCAGTTATTAGAGATGTGCCAGGCTAGCTACCAGCAAAAGATTCATTACGCTGAAAACTTGGTAGGAGACCCAAGTCTGCTGATAAAATTGTTCTTCAGAGCCAAAGGACTCTGTGTTAATATGCTTCGATCTACTAATAAGCATTTGAGGTTTGAGTGGGGTGTTTGCATCTCTATGCATGTGAGCATGTGCATGAAAGAAGACCATTGCATCTCTATTATAGTCTGATTCATACTTTTTATAAGTTGAGGCTACTTGACCATAGATGGGGGGTAAAAGAGAGTTCCTACGTGCCATGATGCAAAAATGTGTACAAAATTTGAAAGCCTGATTCCTCAGCCTTTTTGGGGGTTCACCAAAGACCTGAGATTTCAGGGAGAGCAGAAATCATGAGTCTACAAAGACTTGCCTGCAGACCCCAGGAAACCCATTCCCCCAACCTTCTTTCTGATTTCATTTCATAATGCTCCAGGCTTTTATGGTTGCTGAGATGCTGTGGCTTGCTGCAGGCAAAGGCAGGCATTTCCCTGAGTTAGTCCTGCCACCTACAGCCTGCAGCCTGGCAAAGCCACACAGCTCCAAGCAGAATGTGCAAGGCTTGAGCTTTGCATGCTTAAATAGGAGAGGGCTCTCCGTGAGAACCCTCCAACGGAGGGAAAAAAAATGGCTGTAGGGATTATTCATTAGTATGCAGAGTTGCAAATTCCTTTAGGATGTTCTATAGTGATGAAAAGATCTTTTAACATTAAAGGAAAAGGGATAGATACGAAGAATGAGCACCTGAAAAAAGTTTTGTCCGAAACCCAGAGAGAAAAAGCACACAAAAGCAAAGAAAGAGAAGATGAGCTCAGGATCATATTAGCTCATTTCTTAGCATGTTCAAGGCTGATAGCCATT
Source organism: Suncus etruscus (assembly GCF_024139225.1). Taxonomy (NCBI): domain Eukaryota; kingdom Metazoa; phylum Chordata; class Mammalia; order Eulipotyphla; family Soricidae; genus Suncus; species Suncus etruscus. The sequence goes on along the minus strand of NC_064863.1, from coordinate 12,359,415 downwards.
TCTAGGTCAAGACAGATCATCTTGGCCACTAACTTGTCATGGAAGAAAAAAATCTCTGCTTCAGAGATGTATGATTTCCTACACAGTTTGATATGTAGACACACAGGAAGTTTTCTCAGGATGCATAAGTCACTGTTAAGGAGTTAAATTCTGAGAGCAAATATTGTGTTTTCATGTCCCAAGCACCTTAGGAAAAGTGTTGGTTTAAGTCATAGAAATATGGTTTGCTTTGCTATCTGTGCTGTGCCTATTAATATGTAACTATAATATCTACTGTTTGTTGGACTCGTCAGAAATTTTACCCAAGATTATCAATATCAGGGGTGTTGTATTACAGAAGAAACAGACCCACAATGGTTACCTATATACTCAAGTATATAGATCAGCTTATAGTTGGGTCATAAGGTTATTTGATTTGGTGCAGGCACACCGAATCAAATGCCAGTAGCTTCCAGTCATCTTCTGCCCTCTGCTGGAGGGGGTGGTGCCAGTAGTGCCACGAATCGTGGCTGAGCTGAAGAGGTAAGAGGCACAGTGGCGTTTGCCTTGCAAGCGGCCGATCCAGGACCAAAGGTGGTTGGTTCGAATCCCGGTGTCCCATATGGTCCCCCAAACCTGCCAAGAGCTATTTCTGAGTAGTCAGCCAGGAGTAACCCCTGAGCACCGCCGTGTGTGACCCAAAAACAAAAAACAAAAAAAAAAAAAAAAAAGAGGCTGAACTGAATTGTATGTCACTCAACTATTTAACCCACAATATTCAATGGCATATTTAATTAAGTGAAAAACCCACTTAAGGCAGTAGAGTCGTGTAAGTAAATGTTTATATAAATACTGAATCCTTTTAATCAGGGGTTTTGGAGTATAAGGATTAAGGATTTTTTTTTTTTTTGGTTTTTCGGGCCACCCCCATTTGATGCTCATGTTATTCCTGGCTAAGTGCTCAGAAATTTCCCCTGGCTTGGGGGAAGATATGGGACACCAGGGGATTGAACCACTGTCCTTCCTTGGCTACCACTTACAAGGCAGACACCTTACCTCTAGCGCCACCTCACCAGCCCCAGGATTAAGGATTTTTAACCATTTATTTACAATGCTTTACTGCCTTAACTGGTTAATTCACTTTATTAAAGTTGCTGTTGAATGCTATAGGTTAATGTGGTATGTTAATGGTTTATAGTATATCAAAAAATCATGTATTGTAAATGTAATCATATATTTATTTACCTACTGATTCCTCAATTGTAATTGTTTGGGGTATATATTTTTATTTTTGAAAGTTACCAGTGGCTGCTGCTTTTTCCACCATGCCTTATACTTGATTTACAAAGTTTTCCCAGTTTTTAGGGTAAAATTAGGGGGTCGACTTATACTCGAGTATGTACAGTAAGTGACTCACCCAAATCTACATAAAGAGGAAGGCAAATCTCTGGACTTCTTTTTGGGGGGATCTTTTCTAAAAATGTTATTTTATTGAAAGCATTGTGATTTACAAACTCCTTCATAGTTGGGTTTTAGACATACAATGAATCCATCTCCCTCCATCAATGTTCCCCAAATGTACCCCCATACCACCACCTCCTACTTTTCAGCCTGCCAGTATAGCAGGCCCATTTTAAGTTTAGATTGTTAAAGTGTGGGAATATTCAGTCATTCCTCTCCACTGACATATTTTATGTTCATTGAGAGTTCTTTACTCAAGAAAATGGATCAAGAGGAAACAGTTCTAAATACTAACTGGTCCAGGCTAAGAAGCTTGCCACAAAGAGCTGAGGAATACAGCTAAGGCAGAGAAGGGATCATTATGATAATGATAGCTGAAAATAATCACTCTGGGCAAGAACTGGGTGCTGAAAGGAGGGAAAGTGATATGCATGATAACCTTTCAGTAATGGTATTGCAAACCACAGTGTCTAAAAGTAAAGTAGGAAGAGAAAGAGAGAAAAATATCTGCCCCAGAGGTAGGCAGAAGAAAGGGTGAGATGAAAACTGTGGACATTGATAGCAGGAAATATGCACTGGGAAGTGTATTGGACATTGTATGACTGAAACTCAATCATGAACAACATTGTCTTTGTATCTCATGATGATTCAATTTTTTAAAATGTACAAAAAAAAATTATTCCCAGGTCTTTGAATTTTTTACACTTTTCTTACACTTCACATTAAATAATAAATGCAAAAATAATCTGACTTTATGTGAGTCAAAGAGTGATTCTTTCTGGCTGAAAAATCCATGCCCACTTCTGTGGAGAAATTGGTAGACTGAACTGCTGTTAGGTCAACTGAACCTCCATGTTTGAGAAAGGCTTGAACTTTGACTTTTTATGAGGAATTCTGAAAGAGCATACAGTCTTCGCAGGATACAGAATAACTGCACTGGAATATAATTCATGTCACAGTCATTCTTTCTCCATTTGTTCCTTGTTGATCTTTTAGTATTTAAAAAAGAACTTCAAGGTAAGAAAATAGAACAGGAGAGTGAAGCTGTGTTATACCTCAAGCAAGTCTTGCTACTTTACAATTTCATTCACTAGTGTTGCGTCCTCTGTTTCTGTGTCTCACTTTACACCTATGTTATTCAGGCATTGAACTCTCTTATTCCAGAGAAATTAGAAGTGGAAAGAAATTACACTTGGTATCAATGATTTGGAGCAAAATTTAACTCACTGCTAGGTTAAAAATATTGAGAAATTCTCTAATAAAAGTCAACCTTATTATCGTACTTGGGATTGAACATAGAGGATGAATGTGGCAAAGTGGGGTAACAGGGAAGAGATGGAAATTAAAGTTAGAAGTTATTGGAATTTTGTGCATATCTTGGTCTCCATATTTATTTATCTTAAATCCCAACCTAAGTGAGGCTGTGAACTTCACATTTTAATATTTACTAGAACTGCAAGGAAGTGTGGCTTTTTTTAAGGGTTTGTGTTTTGTTTTGTTTGTTTGTTTGTTTGTTTTTGTCCATACCTTGTGGTGCTTCTGGTTTACTTCTGGCACTGCACTCAGGAATCACTTCTGGCAGGCTTGGGAGGGTCATGTCGAATGACGGAGATTGAACCCAGCTCAGCTGTGTGCAAGGCAAATGCCCTACCTGTTGTACTATTGCTCCAGCCAAATATGATTTTTTAATAAAGTTCGGGGTCCAATCTCTTATCCAGTCAGCATTTTTAATAATAAAAACTTAGTTCTAATTGAAGTATTTCTTAGACCTTCTTGGGAACACTGACCACAATAGGCATTCTGCTTTTTTTTTTTTAAGAACCTCCTTTTTCTTTCTTTCTTTTTTTATTGAGAACAATGTGAATTGCAAATCTCTCACAGCTGTAGTTCAGTTACATATTGACAGTGAATTAGGGCTGTTCCCACCATCAGTGATGACCTTCCTCCACCATAGTACCCTGCATGCAACCCAAACCTTCATCCTTAGCCCCATGAACTACTAGTTGTAACAGGTCCATTTTGTGTTTAGCTTGTTATAGTTTGGGTCTCTTTATTCTGTTATTGTTGACTTTGGCTAGGTATTTAAATTTGACCTCTTTTTTTTTTTTTTACTCAATGTTCCTGAGACCACTTGGCCCTTAGGCCCCATCCACATTTTTTTTCCCTAGTCTCAATTTGTAAAAAGACATAGAAATGTGAAACAATAAAGTGATTCAAGTTCTATGAAGAACCCCCTTTTTAAATGTATTTATTCATTTGAGCTGAATGTGGGACAACAGGGAAGGCAGTTTTGACACTCAAAGTTTGTAGATTAAATGGAAAAGGAAGAATGGGAAAGCAGCATATCATAGAACATGAATGAGTTTGTTCATAGAGCAGTAAGGATGGAAGTTCCTGGGAGAACTCTAAAGAAATAATTAACTTGGTCTGCATGAACATATATGTATGCAGCGCTTGAACCAAGGATCAACAGAAGTGACTAAGTCCATGTCTGTAACTGCACTTGCAAAAGTAATGGACATATCACTTTAAGTTGGGGTCTTTGTCCTCGATTTTTAGACTCTATACAATCTTACTCTTATGACTTCCAACTGAGAAGAAATTTAGAAAATTCCAAAGCAATCCTAAGACTATTTTCCTTCTGTTTCATTCATTATTCTGTCATCCAATATCCAAGGCCAAAATAATGCTGAAAAAAAAAATAACCAAAGAAGGGAATGTGTGTGCAGAAGCAAAGCAAAAGCTCTCACAATGAAGAAATGACATCCTAAGTTATTGACATTCCCATCCTAAGTTATTGACATTCCCATCATGTATAAAATAGAAGTGAGGACATGATTAAAATGAAAATCTTGTTCATCGCAGACCTCTATAAGAATCAGATTTTTTTAAGTACCTGTAGCCGCCCTTTTGTTTCTCAAGGCTTAATAGATGGCTTTTTCTGCCATATAATCTACATGAACTTGAATTGTAACTCAGAATGTATGGTATACAAAAAGAAAGAAGACCAGAAACAAAGTGGAAATTGGAGCATGCTGTGCTTCATGGAAGGAACACTTTCCCTTTTACCAGAAAGACCCATTTGACTTCACAACAGATATCACTATATATATATATATATATATATATATATATATATATATATATATATATATATCTACCCAAAAGTCTGTACAGGACAGCCTTGTACGTGTGTATAAATCACGTTCAGTTATAAAATGATATGTATAGCAAATTAAGTGAGCATCAAATGTTGTTAACATTTTTTCTCTCCAAATGAGAATGGGGTGGTGGGGGAGGAGACAACTACCTTCTTCAGTGTCTTAATTGTTTCCTGCTGCTAAAATGATTTATTGCCAATAATATTATCAAGTAGTGAAACCTCCATGTCTTTGATCTCCTTGCAGTTGTGTGTAATACTGGAGCCAATGCAGGAACTGATGTCCAGACACAAAACCTACAACCTCAGCCCAAGAGATTGTCTGAAGACCTGCTTATTTCAGAAGTGGCAGCGGATGGTGGCCCCGCCAGGTACACCCACCTTCTTCCTTCTCATTCTTAATGCATTTCCTCAGGCCTCTTTTAGAGAAGAGAAATCATAAAAAGAACATGATCATAAGTGTGGCAAGCCAGCAACTGCTGAGGAATAGTGGAAGCATGATTTTGATCTGAGATTTTGAATGTGTCAAAGAAAAACATGATTAGAAAACAGTTCTCTTTTTCTCTGATTGGATCTCACAGCCCTCGCAGGGTAAAATGATAGATCACAGCTAATGCTGGTGAAGTGAAATTAGTGGTCCTGTAAGTACCATATTTTTCGCTCTATAAGACGCACCTGACCATAAGACTCACATAGTTTTTAGATGTAGAAACACTGCACTCAGGCTTCAACTCCAGGCAGCATTCGCTCCATAAGATGCACTTTTCGGGGGACAGTTGTGACTTATGGTACAAAAAATATGGTAAGTGCTTCTGTTTCCCCCAAAAATACAGCTGCTAGCTTTCTCATAACCAACATTCATCTATTTTCTATGTTTAGGATTACTGGGAATTTCACCTCACCTCAACAGAGGTCAGAAGTTATTGGTGGCTCTGTGCTCAGGAATGACCCCTGGCAAATGTTCTGGGGACCATATGTGGGACAGGAAATTGGACCAGCAAGACATGCAAGACAAGCATGTTAGTCACTGTGCTAGCTCTCTAGTTGCTGTCATTGATATTTTTGGTTTATTTATTTTTTATTTGAGGGCTACATCTGGCAGTGCTCAGGGGTTACTCCTGGCTCTGCACTCAAATATGGATCCTGGAAGGCTCAGAGGACCATATGGGATGCCAGGAATCGAACCTAGGTCCATCCTGGGTCTACTGGGTGCAAGGCAAACATCCTACTGCTGTACTATCTCTCCTGTCTGCTGTCACTGCTTTTTAATGTTTTAAGAATATCTAGAAATTACAGAAAGTAATGAAGAATGAAAAGTGAGAAAGATGGTGATTGGAAGAAGGAAAAAAATATGGGAAGGAGGGAGGATTTTAAAAATTGCTGTTTTTTTTTTAAGAAATGTGATATCAAAGGAGTATGCTAATCATAAAGAGAATACATAAAAGATCCTATTTCCTTCACATCCTAGAATGCAGTTTAGCTACTGTAGTCTCCTGCTGGGGCTCTGAAATTACTGCTCCAAGTCATCACTAATTGTCTTTCTATCTATTACATTTTCACTCACAGGCTTATGTTGAGCCTCATTGATCATAAAAGCAAAATGTATCCATTCGCTAAAAAATTATTTTTATAAAGAGTAATGATTAACATAAGGCACATAGCTTTCTGTGTCACAAAATACAATGGTCACCTTCTGCTGGTAATTGGCCGGAGGTATCATATAAAATGAATATGGCAAATTTAATCAAGTTCATATCTAGAAAGCTAAGAAGTGGAGTGTTATTTTACATTGAACAATTGCATCTCTATCTCTGGAAATTTTTGCCATTTATGACTTTTTTTTAAGAAGATTATAGATAGCCTTACGTTCCTTTTCACTCTCAGTGTCTCCTTGGGAAGAAGACACCATTCACTACATGCTTTGAGCACTTATGGTATCCAGTATATGCACCTAAAATTCATATATTAAACCTTCCTTTATTTTATTTCTTATTTTTTTCAGTGCATGATCGCAAACTTTTCATTCGTCTTATTGAACCCTCAAATCTATTTAACATTATTCCCATTTTATATCTTGGAGCTTGATGTATAAAGCAGAAATTTTTCAAAGTCAATTCCTTAGCCAACAAATGAAAGAGGTCTGTGTCATGGGAGATTTTTTTTTCATGAATCTAAAGTTCATTATTCTCATACCATATTTACCTGCCACTGATGTGACTAATACAGAGAGTGCAATTTTGCTGTATTGCCCCAGATTTTACAAAGAAAGCAATTGGTAGAAGAAAAGAGAAGAAATATGTAGAATTCAAAGTCAAATGAAGAGGAAAATTAGCAGTGAGATCCAGGTTTTTGTTTTTCCTTGACTTTAGAATGCCCTGTTCAACTCTTCTCTAACTGCATGAGCAACAACAGTTGTGTTCCTGGCTTTTTTTTTATATTTGTGTATTTATTTTATATTTTTGACATAGCCATGTTTCATAATATCTCTCAATCTATCATTTATAATCATACAATCACTTTAATTTTTAACATTCCAAAAATAGGATCCCTAATACAAATGGAAAATAAAAGTAATCTACTTACTGACATGAGAATTTTAGAATGGGAAAGAAGTGCAAGAGAACTATGAATTAGTGGTATAGTCCTCTAAATCCAAGCCAACATTCTAAGATATAAAAGTAATTAATGACTTGATTGAGAAGTGTTTGTTCTATTAATTTTTAAATAATATATTTAAGCGCCATGATTACAAACATGTTTATAGTTGGGTTTCAGTTATAAAAAAGAACACCCCACCTTTCACTAGTACAACATTCCCACCACCAATGCCACCCATCTCCATCTTCCCCACCTCCAGCCTGTATTCGAGACAGGCATTCTACTTCTCTCACTCATTAACATTGTCATGATAGTTATCAGTACAGTTTTTTCTCTATCTGAACTCACCACTCTTTGTGGTAAGTTTTATATCATGAGCCAGTCCTTTCTGCCCTCATCTCTATTGTCTCTGGGTGCTATTACAATAATGTCTTTTATTTTTCTTAAATCCCAGAGATGAGTGAGACTATTCTGTGTCTCTCTCCCTCTGACTTATTTCACTCAGCAAAATAGTTTCCATGTCTATCTATGTATAGAAAAATTTCACGACTTCATTTTTCCTGACAGCTACATAGTATTCAATTGTGTATATGTACCAGTTTCTTTAGCCACTCATCTATTGTTGGGCATCTGGGTTGTTCCCAGCTCTTTACAAGCATTGGGAGCTCTCTACTAATAGAGATGAGAGGATTCTGAATGAAAATCTTTGGATATAGGCACAGCATATCTATGAAAGATAAAATAAATATACCAATTGTAATGTATATCACCTGTTTCCTTATGAACTTTGAGAACCATGAACTTGGTTCATGAACGATGAACTTTTAAATGACCCTTATGAGAGACTCTACTCATTGCACATCAGAAGCAATAGAAAAGACATCCGCACCTTCTCCCTTGTGCTGGCCTGCCCCTCACTTATCCCTTCCTCCATTGGCCCCAAGTAATAGGAAAGGACTTGCAAAAATGAGCCTTCTCCTTCCCATGTCAGTGTATCTACTAGCCAGTTGGAAACATTTCTGAAGATTTGTTATTCCTGAGATGATGAATTAATAATTAATTAATCATTAACTAATTAATAAAGCTCTTAAGGATATAAAATAGTTGTGAAATAAAAGTGCTCAGATTCTGAACACACAGTATATTTGGCTCACAATACAGACTAAGAATGACAATTCTTCTGACCACATGACACGAATTTTGATACTTTATGAAAATATGGCTCTCCTAAAATGTGCACATGCCCCAGGTTTAAGTCCCAGCACCACCTGGGCCCCCAGTATCCTCAGGAGAGCATCCAGAGCATTGTCCTGAGAATATTTCAGAACACTGCTGAAGGTGACTTTATTTTTTAAAAGACAAAATGAACCCATTCCTAAATAAACAGTTGCTGCTCATAACTCAGGTGTAAAATAACTTTGTAGGGCCTATAAAAAAGCAACAGTTAGGGTGCTTGCTATGCACACAGAAAATATGGATTCTATTCCTAGCAATACATGTGATCCCCCAACCCTGCCAGCAGTGATTCAAAGAATAGAGATAGGGTTAAGTCCTGAAAACTGCCAGGTGTGGTGCAAGAAAACCAAATGAGTAAATACCAACCCAAAAAAAAATTTTTTTTATCAATGTAATTTGTTGGTTTTCTTTTCTTTTGAAAAATTTTTTAAATTTTTTAATTTAAATTTTTTAAATTTTTATTGTGGTCGAAGTGAATTACAATTCTCTCACAGTAATATTTGAGGCACATATGAGTGAGGGGCATTCCCACCACCAGTTGTCCTCCCTCCACCCTTGTTCCCAGCATGCATCCCACATCTTCCTCCTTTACCCCTCCCCCATAATGCTAGTGCAACTGTTCCCCCCTTGTATAGCTTGTTGTAGATTGGGTATCGATTCTGTTGTCATTGACTTTGGATTTGGTATTCATGTCTGATCAGTTTTTATTTCCACCAAATGAACATTCGACTGTCTGGCCTTGGTACCATCTGGGGAAAGAAAAAAAAGTTAACAAAAAAAGAGAAAAACAAGGAGGAGTCCATCTAGGTGTTATTAATATTCATTTAGAAGAAGGGAGGGAAAAAAAGAAGGAAAAGGTAGTAAAACAAGAAACAAAAAACAATAAGGGAGTATCAACAAGATTACATAAAGAATAAAATAGAATAAGCCAAAAACCAAAACCATCAGCTATGGAAAAAGAAAAAAATTTAAAAAATTAAGACAGACCAGCAACTTCTTTAAAAAAGGGGGGGGGATGAGAGTTGTATTTCTTCTTCTTCTTCTTTTTTTTTTTTTTTTTGTCTTGTTTTGCTGGAACATATTAAGAATATCACTCCAGAGGAACAGGGGTCTAGGTTTAGGTTATACTGGTGATTAGGGAGAGTGGTCTAGCTCTAGACACAAACCACAGACTCCATACCACTGAAAACCATGAGATCTAAGTTTCAACCACCAAACTTTAAAATGTGCCTGTCAAGGAGGCAGATGGGTGATGAAATACAGGATAAAATATTGGCGGGAGTTGACACTGGTGATGTGATTGGTGTTGAAATATTATATGCCTAAAGCTCAACCAATCAATAACTCTGGTTACTGGTATGGTTCTTTAATTAAAAAATATTTTTAAAACAAACGAAGTATGAAGTTTTTTTTTTTTAAATAAGATTCTCTGGAGATTTTAAAGTTTGCAGCATTCTTTAAACAGTAAAGTCCAAATTATGGGTATTTCTACTAAGATTGTGAATCCCTAATTTTCCTCCGTGACTGAGACACTTTAGCTCTTCTTGGCTTTTCCCTTAATCATTTCTGGTAGGGGAGAAGGAAATGGTGGCATGGCAGGAAGCATGCAGCAAGACAACACATAAGCAGCAGAGAGTCTGTAATACTCTCATTCACTCAACTAAAGTTATACTTCCTTGTCTGTGGGCCCTCCCTGAGGAGCCCAGAACCCTCCTTTTTTTTGTTAAGGGAAGGTTGGTTGACCACAGAAGTGTTTATCCCAGTTTCTCATGGTAAGTTACAAAATTTCATTTCCACTGTAAAAGTATTTATAACTCACACCCAATTCCTATGACTTGGTTATTGGTTGGTTACATGTTGGTTATATATATCTTTATGTATATATCTATACATATGAAATAAGAAAGATAAATGAATGTCTTTTATCACATATTAGAAACAAATAAGTAGCATGCATCCATTTTGTATTAAAAGTACATTTTATTTTGGTTTTGTGTAACTTGAAAAGAAATGAGGGTCCAGATAGGATAGCATAGCAAAAAATTCACTTATCTTGCATGCAGTCAACCCCCTTTTGATCCCTGGCACTGCAAACAGTTCCCCAAGCTTCATCAGAGTGATCTTTGACACAGAGCCAGGAGTAAGTCCTGAGCACTGTTGGGAACGTGAAAGGACTAGAAGTTAAGAAATGAAAAAGAGAGAGGGAAAGGAGAAGGGGATGAAAGGGAAGGGAGAGAAGAGGCAAAAGGGAAAGGAAATGGGAAGAGAAAGGAGGGATAAGGAAGGAAAAGAAAGAGGAAGGGAAATATAATGGGAGAGAAGGAGGGTTTTAAGGAAAGGGAAGGAAGGAAGGAAGGAAGGAAGGAAGGAAGGAAGGAAGGAAGGAAGGAAGGAAGGAAGGAAGGAAGGAAGGAAGGAAGGAAGGAAGGAAGGAAGGAAGGGAGGGAGGGAGGGAGGGAGGGAGGGAGGGAGGGAGGGAGGGAGGGAGGGAGGGAAAGAGAGAGGGAAAGAGAGAAAGAGAAAGAAAGAAAGAAAGAAAGAAAGAAAGAAAGAAAGAAAGAAAGAAAGAAAGAAAGAAAGAAAGAAAGAAAGAAAGAAAGAAAGAAAGAAAGAAAGAAAGAAAGGAAAGAAAGAAAGAAAGAAAGAAAGAAAGAAAGAAAGAAAGAAAGAAAGAAAGAAAGAAAGAAAGAAAGAAAGAAAGAAAGAAAGAAAGAAAGAAAGAAAGAAAGAAAAAGAAAGAAAGAAAGAGAGAGAGAAAGAAAGAGAGAAAGAAAGAGAGAAAGAAAGAGAGAGAGAAAGAAAGAGAAAAGAGAAGAATCTACTTATTGTTCATAATTTACAGAAACATTTTCAATAGTAGAAGCAGATAATGAACTGGAAGCTGGGGAGAGAAGGTAGTGGCCAAAAAAACTGGGGGGGGGGGGCAGTTAGTGGTCAAGAAGTTGAAGTGCCCTAGAACTGATCCTTTTCAAATCCTTTCCGTATTACAGCAGAACCCACAAGGCAGCCGACAACAAAACGGAGGAAACGGAAAAACTCCACAAGCAGCACATCCAACAGCAGCGCAGGCAACACCACCAACAGCACCGGCAGCAAGAAGAAGACGTCGGCCGCCAGCCTGAGTCTATCCAGTCAGGTACCTGTAAGTCTCACCTTCCTTCTAGGCCTCACCTCATGCCTGAGCCCAACTCCCCATCCCAGGGGTTGTCCAATGACACTGCTCATGGGAGGGCCAAAAGGGTGTGGAGCAGGGAAGAGGGGTGATTTGAAAGCCTCCCCCAGTGGACTGGGAATTAGGAAGGAGAATTCCGAGTGGGAACTACAGCGGAACCTGGATTGAGAAAGCCCCAGGCAGGAGATAATGTTATTTAAGATTTAAGGAAAACATCATTTAGGAGTGTGCCTGATGGCACAGAAGAGCTCTTGGTCCCCTCATCAGAGGCCCTAGGTACCCCCAGAATCTGACTCCTGTTGCTCAGGCTTCCAACAAATGTTCTTAGAGACTCAAGTAATGAACTCAGTCCCCCTAGAAAAATCAATCTGTGGAGAATTTCACCTTCTCTGTTGCATTATCTTAGGGGGATAAATAGACTCAGGCTAAAATTCAATTCTGTGGTCTCATTAGGCCCTTCCTTGGATTTCTAAGTCTTAACTAGGGAAAAGGGTCCCTTAGTGAGGCCCCTTTGGCCCTCCAAGTTCACTGCTGAGGGCTGTGGAAATGATCCTCTCCACTCATTTTCTTCCCCAAGTCTGTCCTTCTGCCTCTCCTTTCTTCCTTATTCAAAATTGCTCTCTGGCCTCGAAGCAGCCACTGTGGGTGACTTTAAGATTCTCACACCCCTTAGAGCATGTCTTGTCTCTTTTTCCTCCTACAGTCCCCTCCCCTTTTGTTCTGTCCCCTGTCCTGTCTCAGACATGTGCCATTCTCTGCATCCTGACATGTTGGTGACTCTTCCAAGACACTCTATCTTCAGAAATGTGACCTTTCTCTTGATTCTGCCCCCCTCCCCATCCCTCTCCTTACTTTCCTTCTCCCATGGCTCTGTGAGCCTCGCCCCTATTTGGATCCAGCTTCATTTCTCTCTCCATGCGGAAAGAGCCTTCCTTTCTTGGGCTTTCTTCACTTTCTTCCAAATGTGTCTTCCAAATCTGTCCCACCTGTTTCCTGCCCACTCCCCACTCCTGGTGGCTCACTTCTTTCAGGTTCCAACTAACCTTCTTCATCCCTGGAGTAAGGAAAATATATTTTCTGTCCTCCATCCACAGTAGAGCTGGGTTTTATTCCGATGTTGTAGACAGAACTATGCAGAGAAGGGCCAGCCTGGGACAAATGCGGCCTTTCAAACTGAGGACAATTAGGAATTTGAGTCCTAAATAACGCCCGTGTGTTCTGAACCAGGAAGTTGCTTCTAAAGAAAAAGAAATGGATCAAAGGAGGAAAGTGTCTTTTTATTAAAAAACTGGAACAGTCTCTACTTTTGGTTTGAAAAACACGAAGAGCCTGGGCTAAGTCAATGAATTCAAAGGGACACACCAACCGCCACTGATGGATCTGATCCTAGAATCTTGGATATTGACTTTTGTTAGCTTCTGCTAATAAATGGGAAAAGCTCATTGCAAGGAACGCATTTAGAAGCCATGACCCTGGCCCAAGTCAGTTCTGATGTTTGCTGACCAGCCATGATCATTCTTTGCCAGAGATCCACCATAGTTATAGAGGGAAAGAACACTTAGTTTGTGCTAGAGAATGGCAAAGAGCTTTCCTCCTTCCTGCCAGCTCAGGTTCCTACAATCAACTCTGAGGGCATAGTGCTGAAAGGATTTTGCAGCCTAACTGGGCTTGGTGACTCTCCCTTGCTTAGGTCTGGCCTCGATGGAGCTAATCATATCCATGATGTCTACTCAGACACACCTGGCTACATTGGAATCATTTTCATTATAATTTTAAAAAAGCATATTAGTTTTGGGTTTTTCAGGGTAATTTTTTCTAGTTTGTATGTCCTCCTCCAAACCAACAATTGCATTTTTGTGTCTGATCCAAGTGTGTTTTTTCCAATGGTTGGGTTTTTGTTTGTTTGTTTGTTTTTTGTTTGGTTGTAATTTTCTTGAATAACAAAAGACCCTTTTGAGATTTAAGGACCCTTTGGAGATTTCTCTCCTAGAGAGCAAGTCAAATTTCTACCCAGTGTTCACACCAGGTCTTCAGAGAGGTGATGGTGAAGGAAAATGTCCAGGTAGAGAGGAGAGAGGGGTAGGCAAACAGCTTGGGATCCTGCATACATGTGCTTACACACTAGTGGGATGGATGCTTGCTGCTCAGCATCTGGTGGCTTCTTTGATCATGTCTTTGAATCCACCAATTGCACCACCCCTACTGAATTCACCAACTGTACTACCCCCACCATGTCAGTGGCTCTTTCCGCCCAACTTTATCTGCAGGCCTGGCTAGCATGTGCAGAGGCATCAACAGATTGAGGATGTCACTAGACCACAGCTGGGGGTCTCTGCTGGCTTAGCTTTCACAGTAGCAACATGTGTGCGCGTGTGTGTGGTCCAAAGACTAGGGTTTAATCCTTGGATTCTGCTTCTCACTCCATGAGCAGGGGCTAGGAGCGATCCCGAACTGCAGCCTCAACTCTGGGAGGGATGGAGACCTGTGTCATTCAACAGCAGTGACCCCTTCTGGCCAATTTAAGGAGAAGCATTGAGGGGCCCTGAAAGGAGTCACTTCCAGTCCTCCTCAGAGGTTGGTGGTCCTTGCACGGGGGATTAGTCAGAAGCTGTGACAGGGGCAAGAGCTGGTGGCCCCAGAGGCAGAGATCTGCCTCGGGGGAACCCAGGGCAGAGGAGTGAAGGCTCCACTCTTGCCTCCTGTGGGGCACTGGAGCTAGCAGAGTTGGGAAGGAAATGCGCTCACTGCCATTTTGAATGTCAAATGTTGGGGGGATTTTGAAACACGGGGTTGGTGGGAAAATGATGCCAACATCCTCTAGGGAGAAGTAGCCCCGAATATGTTCATGTGTCTGTTTATGTTGCATTAAGGAAAGCCAACCACATCAGAAAACCGCTCTCCTAGCCATGGGGTTGGAAGGACTGGGTTTAAACATGTGTGTGATTCCCTAGGTGGCCCCAGCATGGGTGGACACTAGAAATCCTTGTCAACAAAGTTCTTTGATCGCTTGCCATTGTTGACTCACTCACTTGAACACATGTGTGTATAGACACACACACACACACACACACACCACTTGAATGAGCAGGTAGTCAACCCAAGATGGCTGGTCTTTTAGAATCAGGCAATTTTGGCATCTCTCAGAAATGTAGTCTGTTATACTATCCATGCCTGGGCATCTTTTTCCTGCTGTTTTGAACAAAAACACACCAATGATTTTTGGTGAGCCCTGGATCAGCCCCAATCGAAGCCATCCAAATCACTTTTATTTTAATACATATAGCATTTTCTTGAAGAATTTATATTTGCTGATATATTGAAGGCTTTGGAACATTGGGAATGTCTTTATTTCCTAACATCACGCTTAAGTTGGCTGCTCATCTTTCCCCACTGTTTCTCCCCCGTTCTGCCTCACCTCCTCCTCCTCCAATCAGACTCTCTCAATGACCTTGAACTCATAATACTAATGCTGAGAGCACCTGGGCTAGTTCTGACAACTTTCTCCTGCCTTGTGTATATGAGCTGCATCTAAGTCCCAAGATTCAAACCACTCCAGTTGTTCTCTGACTTCTAGGCCCTTTGCTTCTTGATCCAGAAACACATTTCCTAAGTTGCTGTAAGTAAATAAAGGACACATTTTTCTCAGGAACATCCACTGTGGGTCACGTGGCAACTGGCTTATTTAGCCTGGCAATATTGTCAGAAACTACCAGACACCTAAAATCCTATTAGGTCACAGCCTGCATCTCTTTAGCAGTACCTCACTTTGAGAGACTCTCTTACCTTTCTTGCACTCTTTGCTCCCTCATCAGTGCATCCTGAGAAAGACACATTCCTGGTGCTGCTGTGTTTGTCCTGCCCATATTTAAATTCTCTACTTTGTGGCTTTTTTAAGCCCTTTTTCATCAGATACATCAAAAAAAGAAGAAAGTAAGAAAGAAAACACAATCTGGAAGGTTAGGAATGATTGACCCACCATTCCTGGGACTCAATCCATCCATCAAAGAATAGTTCCGAATCCCAAACTCACCAAATAGTAGTAAAGGAATTTTCCCCCATTTGACATCTTCATAGGTCTGGGCAGAATGGTGGGCTATACCTTTGGCACCAGGCCTTTGGCTGACATTCATAGTTTTTATCTTACCCTCATCATGGTGAGGACTTCTGTCCAGTTGGGCATTCTGTTGAATTACAAATTCCTTCTCAGGAAGAGCTTCTTTACATGTCCAGGATCATCTGGCCACCTCTTCTTTCTCCAGCCCCTAAAGTCTTCTAACTGCTGGCTGCCTTCCTGGAGTCCTAAGCTTTGAAATAAATGGTGGCTCAGAGTTTACTCTGCTGTTTCCACCTGCCAAGGGATCCCACATGATGCCGGGCTCACCTAGCAGCCGCCCAGAACCTCTTTGGCACAAAGAGCCCATGTCTGAGCTCTGTGATTTCAGCCCTGTCCTGTGTCTCTCTCTTGTCTGCTCCTGGCTAGAGTAGGTAGCTTTTTGGTTTGCATGGGAGGACAATTTGTACTTCAGGCATGACTAGAGAGATTCTTCTTTCCCGTTTCCATTTCTGCTGGCTACCAGCATCCTTGGTGTAATTATAATTAGCGCTCTTCCTCTTCCTTTTATGGCACCAGCTGGACAGCCTGGTTCTCTTTCCTGCCCAGATTGGTGGCAGAGCTGCCTGTGTGGGGATAGGTGACAGGCACCATGAAATAACAGATGGTAAATTCAGGGCTTGTTGGCAATCAGCAGGTTTTTGCTAATGACTTAATTAGCTATGCAAATTGTCAAATCAGTGTGAACATTGTTTTTATCGAAAACTTTACCTAAGTTAATTACCATAATTAAGTAGCAGAATGTCAAGGATATTGGCTGCATAAAAGGGCCTGGCTGAGTAGAGAAAAGAGTTTCTGTCTTCAACTAAAAGGTAGACCATCCTTAGGACGGAGGAAATGCCCTTTGGTGGATATGGTAGACCCGGCTCATTTCCGAAGCCACCCAGTGGCCCTATATCCAAGTGGTAGATTTTTGGAGGTATCGAGAAACACCCCCAAGAAAGTGCCACCGTCCTCGCCAAAAAGTCCCCGGTTGTCTAGGCAAGTTCCAAGCGTGGATTTTCTTAATTTTGAAAAATCCATTTTTTTATTTCTGCAGATTGCTAGCATTGCTCGTTCTCCGGTGTCAGGCCGCACCCTAAGGACATAAACTCGCGTGGTTGTTCCCCATCAGGAGGCGATGTTTATTTCCTGTAGAAATCCAATATGCGTCTCAGCCCCCCCGACCTTGGGACTTGACCCCTGCTGTGCAGTCCACACGTGTATCTTGTCCTAGACACCCCAACTCCTCCCGCTAGTGTTTTAAGCTGAGCTTCTCTCTCCCCAAGTTTCCCTGTAATAATATCAGCTGCTGTTCACAGGATGTGATGGTGGTAGGAGAGCCAACTCTGATGGGAGGTGAGTTTGGGGACGAGGACGAGAGGCTAATCACTAGATTAGAAAACACGCAGTATGATGCAGCCAACGGCATGGACGACGAAGAAGACTTCAACAATTCACCCGCCCTGGGAAACAGCAGCCCATGGAGCAGTAAACCTCCTGCCACCCAAGAGACCAAATCAGAAAACCCCCCACCCCAGGCTTCCCAGTAAGAACCCACCACCAAGGATCCTTGCTCCAAAGGCTCCATGTTTCCCATCTTCACGTCCAGGAAAGGAAAGCAGCAAAATTTAAAGAAACAAAAAACACAAACACAAACAAAAAAAGTTTCCACGCCCATCTCTAAATCCAAACCACTGCTATTTGAGTTCCTTGTTTTTTAGTTTTGGTTTGTTTGTATATGTTTGTTTGCTGTTTTCATTGATCCTTTTTAGAAGGTCACCACAGGTCATGCATATATGGCACTGGTGGTAATTAGAACCAGAGATGGGGGGGAAATGCCTGGCCCAGCTGGAAATATGAATATGCCTCATGTTGACTTTTCTTTCTCTGCTTTCAAAGAAGGCCCAATTCAAGCATCAGGGCTCAGGGTCTCACGGACATGCCGCAAACTATTAGAAGATGACTTTTTAATATTGTAAAATATTTTCTGCTTTTTGACTTGCATCTGAGAGTTTCTTGTTTCAGTAAAAAAAGAAAAGGAAAAAAATCAGCTTTTTGGAAAGTAATTTAAATGTACCTATATATATTTTTTTTCCTTCACCTTTGCTTTCATTGGGTAACAGCTAAGAGGGTCCTAGCAGGATAATTTATGGGCAAGCTGACATTCTGTTTGGTTCCTGAGCCCAAGATAGTTCTATTTAGCCCCAGCGCTGAAACAAGAAATGTCTTTACCATCAAAGACACCAACGCAAATGTGTTTTATGTAAAGAAAGATACTTGGTCCCTGGAGAATTGATACGTTTTTAAAATTGCTGTTGATCCAAATACTTTCAAGCCATGTAATCCATTAATTTTGTGGGCAGTTTAATAAATCTACAGCCTTTTTGTGTTGTTTTTATTTTTAAATTGTACCTGAGCTGACTGTTATTTCTTTCTATAGTATATTTCTTGTATAATATTTTGTAAAGCCCTCACCTGGTTCTTTTCTGGGGACTTTTCTTGGGGGCAATGCCAGTGTATTTATGTGAAACTTTATATGAGAACTAAGTTTCCATTTGCATAGTAATCCGTTCCTTCACACCTGTAAAGACACAGTGGCTCCGTGTGTTCTAAAACAGCTGTATTTTATGTATGCTTTACTGATAAGTGTGCCAATAATAAACTATGTTAATAACCAAATGCTAGTGAGTTTGGTTATTCATTAAACAAGTATCAAATTCCATCCACAAGTCAAAGAGATTATCCAAGGTTTAAGGTGACTTGCCTGGTAAATGGCCAGTTGCAGTTCCATTCCCAGCACTGCATCTGGCCCCCGAAGCAACGTTAGGGCTCATTCTTGAGCCCAGCCAGGAATAGCCCCTGAATACAGCTAGGTCTGACCCCAAAACTCCCAAAAGAACTCTGGCCACAGTAATCAGAGAGTCGAATCTTGACTATGTTGCCTAGATCCAAATGGAGACTTGTAAAACCAGTGCCCTTTTTATATAATGTGTGGTCCATTCCTCACAAGATGGGCAGACATATTACTGCTTCCCTTTGTCTCCCCGCAACCCACCATGGGCACTGTGCCCAAGAACACCAGAGTAAGCGTATAGTTTTGGTCTGCATGCCCTGTGCTCACTCAGTGGCAAAGTGATGGATTCCACTCATTGAATGCTATACTCTACACCAAACAGTTCTATGGAAGGTTCATTGTATTATCTCTGTTTCCATATAGTAAGCACTAATAACTCAAAAATAATTCAAAAATCGGGTATTAAGGAACATGTCTAGGTTCTGCTCAACCCAGGTTTGAACCCAGCACTACATTGGCCCTGAATCTTGCCAACTACAGCATTGGAGGCTCCTGATAACTGCCAGGCTGGTCCAGGTAATCCCTGGCACAGAAGGACTAGAGCAGCATTATATCCTTTGAACCTTTGCAATGAACTGCCTTCCTGGTTGGTCAACATTCACTGGGTCACCCCCCAAGAACCCCATTCCTACCCAATTCAAAGCCTTGTTGGATTGATTTTCTGCAAGATTTGTTACAAAGAGTACAGAACATTCACCTCTAAACTTTTTTAAATGAAAAAGACCTTTCCCATGTTTTTATACTTTGTACACATGACTAAAATGAGAGAAAATTTGTTTGGGTGGGTTGTCTCACATACTAGGGAACTAGCATCTCAGAAAATTCTGAAAAATAAACTTTGAAAAAGAAGAATAGTTGAGTTCCATTCCTATATGTAAAGCCTGAGGCCAGGATTTGGGGCATGCTGCTGGTGATTGAGGAAAATATCTCCATGCAGTGGTATGAAGGGCTGAGGACAAAGTCACTTTAAAGAAACAGAACAGATTTAGAGATTAACAGTCTAAAATAAACTGTGAGCTCCTTTCATCAGTCTGTCCCAGTACTACTCCATAAAGGAGGGTTCAGAACCTACATCTCACTGCTGGGTTTCTTTCTTAAGCTACCTGCCACCTTTACCTATATCTTGAAGCTATTGATGGACCTCAAAGATCGAAGAAGGCAACAATCCTACCCTGTTGTGATGTGTGTACGGTGTGTGTGTGGGAGGGGGTCAGTCTGGGAAGAGTTCCAATTGTCAGCTCCAGGGCCTGGGACAAAAGTGCAAATAATAAAGCTTAGTATGTATGTAATCACTGCCATCCTGGGATCCCTACAAATTAAAACGTTGGTCAACTGATCAACTCCATTCAGTGACTTATCTCTCTCGTAGCTCTAAGATGAGACTGTTGGAATTCAAACATGGATGTCTCTCGACTACAAAGACTGGACTCTTACCAGATTACCATATCACCTCTCTGGAAAACGAACATTTGGGAAAATATGAGAGACAGTAGTAAGAAAGTCAAAAGAAATATAGACAAATACTTTAATGCTCCTTTCTTGCATACTGACAAGGAAACTTGCCATTTATTTACCACCGTACTTCATAATTATGTTTTCTTTTGCTAATTTAGCATCATCAACATATAATTTTTGCAAATGACACCCTGGACAGTCTCTTTAATATTTGTTCCAGGAAGTCATTGTTGCATGTCAAATTAACTCTTACTTGAGAAAATGATTTATTATCAGTTACCCTTCGGAGTGTGTGGTTCTCTGCTAGGTGGCTAGCACCTAAAGACTCAGATGGTGATGGGAACTGGAGTCCCCTCTTCGATAAGGTTTTGAATGCAAGATAGTGTCTTTACATTGCTGACTATTGATAAAGGAGATATTCAGGGGTCTTGATGGGAATTCCATCTTCTAGCCTCTTCAGAAGATCATTAGAATAGACTAAGATCTGAAAAAGAGTGTTCTAAGAGTCAGCATTACAAGAAAAATAATAATTTCCAGCACTACTAAAAGGCATCTCTCTGGTTGCTCATTATCAAAATAACCCATATTCAAAGCATGGAGGCTGCATTACAGTCCTAGATGGAGGAGTCTGGGCACACAGAGCAGGAAGAAATGCTTGGCAACCACCTTCAAAAACAATCAACACCCAGCACCATTTACAACCTGACACCAGTTTTTCTTTACGTGCCTCCACATTCATCTCATATCCATCTTTACACATGTTTTTTGTTTTTTTAGAACATTGTCCCCACCCTACCTTAAAGCACTTCATCTTTGAATGACAATGTAAAAGCCCAGCCTGAAGCTTTATTCTATGAGCTATATTCCCAACTCTGACTGGAGACTTTCTTCTTGTCCCTCTGGAGACCAGATGTACCAGCTTCCATCTTCTTGCTTAGTCCTTACCTAAAAGTTGTTAAATTCCCCTCACAGTCCCTCTAGACTCCCCTATTTCTGTTATGTATCATGATTTCCATCAGAATTCTCAATATCAAACCTTATATGTTGGTGAAATAGATATACATCTAAAATTCTCAAGCAGAAGGCCAGAGACATAACACAGCAGTAGGGCATTTGACTTACATGCGGCCAATCCAGGAGGGACCCAGTTCGATTTCTGGCATCCCATATGGTCCCCCAGCCTGCCAGGAGGAATTTTTGAGCGCAGAGCCAGGAGTGACCTCTGAGCTCTGCTGGGTGTGGCCCATAAATCAATCAATCAATAAATAAATAAAGTTTAAAAAATAAAATTCTCAAGCAAAAATCTCTCAAGTTATAGTTTCCCATGTATAATCCTATTCAAGTTTAGTCTGTAACTCTGTGTCACAACTAAGGTAGCATTTGTCTCTTTAGGTCAATCAAGTGGGAGATAGAGAAGACAAGTTCCTTAGAAGCCAAATATGCACAAAACAAGTTTTGTGAGGCATTGACCGGGCCAATTTATAACAGTGGAGGCAGAATTACCCCATAGACAACAGTCACTGTGGAATGCTTTTTCTGGCCAGCTCCCACTGGAAAAATAAAGATGCTACACAGCTCAACTTGCTTTGCAATAATCTCTAAATCATAGCAGTGTGTAACTACAGACATTACCTTTTTGAATGACACCTGGACAAGCTACAGTAATGTGGTTCAAGTTGATGGCTCAGTTCTTATTTTGAGACAGTGGCTCCCAGGCCAAGAAGTAAAAAAAAATCACACCTTCTGGATCTGCTTATGCTGCATCAAATAAATTATAAATTATAAAGACAAGCCCAATGTCAGAGGCACAGAAATACACATTTTTCACCATTCCTTTATTCATGACTATGACAGGATAAAATGGGTGAACAATTAAATTAAAATCAGTCACTGGGACCATCACATGACATGAATAATCTATATGCCAACATTAAAACAATGATATTTTTTTAAATCTGGGAGCCCTCATAAAATCAGATCTGACAAAAGACTCACCCTTTTGGATACCTGAGGGAAGTACTCGGCTGACATTGAGTTGTGGCCACCCCTTTTTTTAATAACTGGTTTGTTTTTTTTCAATTCATTACTCTCAACCCATCAGTCACTAGATTTGTTTCACTCTAATTCACCCTACTTCAAAACTGTACTTGGAAGTAGTCTTGCAGGCTCCATTTTACAGATGTGAAAACTGAGACTCAGGTAAGTTCATTGACACCTGGACCATTCAGCCAAGAAGAAGGGGAAGTAAGATTTGGATGTGAATCCTCAAGACCCAAGATGTGCTCCTTCCACCTAACCCTTTTGTTGTATAGGCGTTGCAACAACTGTTTTTTTTGGTATTAGTGTTAGGTTGAGAGTTCAACAGGCAGAATCTCATTGAATCTATACATCATCTTGTTATGGATGATACGAGGTTGTTCTCTCCCTCTTGCAGATGTTTCTTTTAATGTCACATAATTCAATCTTAAATTTGAAACACTTTGTTAGACTTGTATCAGGGATAAACTCTTGAAGTCAGGGACACTGGGGTGGTGGGAAGGTGGTACATGTGCCTGACCTGGGACCAAGTGGTAGCATACACCTTTCTACCCTTAGTAGGTATTTTCAGTGATTCTCAAAGTATGCCAGTATATGCCATCTTCCTGATGCTGAAATGCAGCTGGAGATCTTTTCAGGACCTTGAAATCTTAAGAGGCTCTGACAAGGAATTAATAAACAAATGCCCTAGACCCTGCAGGAAATGTTATTTTCTCTTCATTTCTCTTTAACCTTGAGCTAAACATTTAATGCAATAGGACAACACATCCTGTTCTGTTGCTACACAGAATGCAGTGGGAACAAGACCAACAGGATCATTTTCCCAAAGCAGCAATGCAGAATTCTTGGGAAGTTTGTTTGATAGGAAGTCTCCCCTCTATCTTCCATAAAATGAATTTTCTAGACTTCCCTTTTTCTCTGTTTGCAAAGGAATACATTGTCCTTGTAATCACTAAACAAGCAGGAACAGGATAGAAAAATGAATTTACTAATGCAGTACAACCATGCTCTGATGCATAACCTTCCAGATTTTACTTCTTAGCATTAAAAGACTTTGAGACACCATAATATTGGTAATATAGAGAATTAACTAACACATACCTGCCTTTGGGGGGGTGGGGCCACACCCTGTGACATCAGGGGTTACTCCTGGCAATGCTCTCAAAAATCGCTCCTGGCTTGGGGGACCATATGGGATGCCAGAGATTGAACCAAGGTCTGTCCTGGGTCAGCCATGTGCAAGGCAAACACCCTACTGCTGCACTACCACTCCAGCCCCACACCTGCCTTTTTAATATAATTTTGTGCCACTAGTCTTTGAACAATACTTTATTTTCCATATAATGGTTTACTACTAAAATATGCTATATATATTAAGCCCTCGATTTAACTCTGGCCAACTCCTTTTTAACATCCTATTAAATTTTTATAATTATTCATTAGCAAGCTACTCAAAGGTTGCTAAGAATATTAAATTAAAATTTTCCTGAGTATTTTTCGCTTGAATAACACCTTGTTGAATCTTATAAGGGATTTCTACATTAATCTCACATGCAAGTTGCTTACAATATATTTGGAAAAGAGAACAAGAGCATAAAATGTCACCTAGGGTATATACAACTTAATAAATTCAAAGCACCAACAAACTAGAAAAGCTCTCGAGAGTTAAAGGGGTATTCATTGTGTGCTTATTGTGCTATGCATTCCATCTCACTCACAATTCAAGGATACCAGGAATTTTGCATATGAAGTCCAGAGAAGCTGAATGATGACCAAGATTACCCAGAGAAAATAAAGTCAAATTGGAATCATGACTCTAAAGTGTGTCCATTATCTGGAAAGGCAGAGGAAATCATTAAGCAGCAGAAATGCTATTTGTGAAACTTGGGAAAAAGTTTTTAGGATGGTGGGTGGCTAATTCATTGGTCTGTATTTCCACATCTGAGTGTCTGGTTACCTCTCAGTTTCACCTTTATCCTTTATCTTCCTTTTCACATTTATCACTGAAGACAACATGGTTTAGAATTATTGAGAATACTGAAGACTTTGGAATCTAAACAAAACTCTATTCTTTGGCATTTGTGGTTGTTTCTACAAAGATGTTCTGAAGTCATTGAACTAAAAATGCACAAAATGGCTATTAAAATTATAAATTAAGATATACAGAAGCAAGCTCCAAGGTTCCACCCAGCCTTGAGACTTTCTAGGCTCCTATTTATTCTAAAATGTCACCAGCCTGGACAGAGGGGGGAAATTTTTCATATTTTAATGGCCTTCAAGGAATCTTAAGAAAATATTATTCTTGATCAGTGAAACTATTTAAAGGGAAATTCTTTGTATTGCTTTTAAAAGACAGTAGCAAATTAGGGAAATCGCTCAAAGAGCTAGAACATATTTCTTGAGTTTATAAATTCTACTTCTGGGACTCACCTATTTTCCAAGTGTAGCCTTGGAGACCCCCAGTACCTCAAACTGATCATTGAGTTGCTAATTCTTCACTCCTAGATTGAGAATCATTTGGAGAGGCTTCAAGACACAATGATTGCTGCAAGTCTCACCACCATGTTCAAATATACTATATAGCTCGATTCCTTTCCCAATAATCAGCCATTCTTTCTATCTCTTAATTCCTAATTATAGCGAGTTACTCTATCTTTGAAGAGTCTCCTGTCCTTTTCTAAAGCAAAAATTAATGCTCTCGTAGAAATTCACAGAAATCCACACATGAGGGTAAAAAGACTTTAATTCCTGGGGTCTAGCTGAAGCTTAGAATATTCAGAATGAATGTGGTCATTTTTGTAGAAATATTTATTAATTTTTTTGTGAAAATATCAGCTTTATTTGGAGGACAAGACTGAAGCCCAAAGCCTCAGCATCAGTTCCAGCCAAAACGCCTAATTTTTTTAATTTTTTGAAATAAATTCCCAATGCATGATCTTTTCTCCATTGCTAGTTCTGACTCACTGGAATGGTTTGGCAGCTGGTGCTGGAAAAGCTGTGAAGTTCACTGGGCAGGAAAAGCAAATGATCTGTCAGCAGTACCTGTTACTGAGAGAAGCTGAGGGTGGGACTCAGTTTTCTTCAATTTGCCATCTCCACCCAAACGTGCAGGTGTTTCCAAGGCAGAAGTGATGTCTGTGGGCTTTATGGCAATAGTCTACCTAGAATAATGTTCTAAGACTGTCCCAGTTTTACCCATCATCCTAGGAAATCCCTTGTCTCAAACTAACTTGACTTGAGCTGCATCACTGGAGCTCTGGAGTTTCTTTTTGCATTCCAGGTGCTTCCCGCTTTGTCTCTAGTTTCACATTGACTGTAATGGAGAAATATTAATGATATAATTTTATAGCAAGGGAAACTAACATGAAAAATCATTAAGGGAAATGATCCCAACCATACAGCTAATAAACTACAGAGATGATATTTAATCTTGGGTAGAAATGACTGTACTATCTGTGTTGATAACTTGGAATTTTCATTTAATATAAGACCAACATAGAGGCCAAAGAGATAGAACAGTGGTAGTGCATTTACCTTGCACCTGGCCAACCCAGGACCTATGGTGGTTCGATTCCCAGCATCCCATATGGTCCCCTGAGCCTGGTAGAGGCGATTTCTGAGTGAAAAGCTAGGAATAAATAACCCTGAGTGTCACCAGGTGTTACCTCTATGGAGGGCATAGAGTTGACTAGTGAGAAGATATGCCTCAGACATCCCAGACCCCACATAATTTAAGTTGTGCTATCCACACCTGCCTCTCACACCTTTTCTTTTTTTTAGTGGAAGATAAACCCTGCTCCCTCAAGCTTACTGTTAACAAAGTCCTCACACACTATAGAATCTGGCAGGTTGGAAAGCATTCAAAGGACATTGGTAGCATACCACATCTTGGGAAGTCCAGGAATATTCCAATGAAAAGTTTCATTTCCCCTTTGTACTAGAAGCTAATCCTGCATCATTTAATGATTCACCTGTGATTTTGCTAAGGCAAGTGAAAATTAGAGTGTGTTTCTGCTTTGCACTTCAGTTATATCTGCAACTGGGCTTGAGGAGTTTGCATTTGCCAAGTGAGACTCTTCAAATATTGGCAGAGAACATCTGGGATAAGGGAATGTATCTCCGGAGGAGATTTTTCTGTAAACTGCATACTACATTCTCCCTATTCCACCACCCATGGGTGTCAGAATTTTTTATCTCTCGCCACAGACAAGACGAATACAAAAACCCTAAACTGCATTTTTTTCCTGAAAAAAAAAATTCTTTAAATGAAAGAACATAGTTTTGTTTTTTTTTTACAAAGTCAGTCTTCCTGATGATTAGATCATAATTCCTTCCTTTCTATCAAGGAAGTGCATAGAGGTGACTCCCCATTAAAAAAAAATATAACAAATCATTTATTTTCCTATTCCTGGGATTTAAAATGAAAACCTGCTTAAAAATGGCATCCAGACTGACTACAACAACTATGACTGAGTAGAACATTTTTTTCTGGGACCATAAAGAAAGACCTTGGGGTTGGAAAACTAATATGTCTGGAACCTGTGATCAGTTTTATCTCTTAGGCCAAGGGAAATTCCTTTTTCAATTTCCCCAATGTTTACTGGACCTTTGCAAAAAAAATATTACCACATCTGTCCCCCATTTTTTTAATTTTATTTGTCTATTCTAGATAGGGGATCCCTCCTTTTTTTTTTTTTTTTTTTTTTTTTTTTTTTTTGGTTTTTGGGCCACACCCGGCGGTGCTCAGGGATCACTCCTGGCTGTCTGCTCAGAAATAGCTCCTGGCAGGCACGGGGGACCATATGGGACACCGGGATTCGAACCAACCACCTTTGGTCCTGGATCGGCTGCTTGCAAGGCAAACGCCGCTGTGCTATCTCTCCGGGCCCTGGATCCCTCCTTTTTCATAGGATGTTAGAACATGAATCATTTTGTTTTGCCTGATATCTCCGTGTCTTCCTACAAATTGAGAAAGGAAAAAAATAGGATCCAGGTGTCAAGTGTCTCAGGTGTATTGAGTGGAAAAGAATGGTCAGGTCTAAATACCCAAACCAAAGCCAAAGACAATAAAATCAAGAGATTCAAACTATAATTAGCTAAATACAAAATGGACATGTTACACTAGTAGACCAGGAGTCTAAGGGTGGAGGTATGGAATACCTGCTGGGAACTCAGGAGAAGGGAGGTCAACATTGGTGGTGGGAATGGCCCTAATTCACTGTCATTATATGCCTGAAATACAAATGTAAAGGATTTGTAATTCAGAATGTTCTCAATAACATTAAAAATAAAGGCTTCCAGTGGTTATCCTGAAAAAAGACAGTTGTTATGACCACCATGAAAACAAACAGCTTTTTTACCCAAGGGGTAAGTAGGAGACCCTGAACCCAAAAGAGAGTCAAGTAGAATGCAAGATGATAGGATGATGGAATGTGGAGTAGAAAGACAGTATCTTCTAATCAGCCCATTTCATGTGACTCTGTGACTTTTTCTCCTTTTGGCAAAATGGAAAGACACTGTCTAGGTATCAGAAAGTAAACACATATACACACAGAGGCAAAATTGAGTCATTGGATGATGTGACATGCTGCCCCAGATAACATTTATTTTCTTCTTACTGTTATTAGACCTAAAATACTTTGTACTAATAAGAACCCTGAACTGAACACTCCTTGGTCAGAAATGTGTAGTAAGAACTACACAAAGGCGACTCCTTTGGCCAATATTCACCTGTTTCACCTGGACTAAGTTAAAAAGCTTTCCTGATATTTCATTTCCATTTTCTGTTCACACCAAGTATAATTATATAGACTAATTTCTGATCCCCAAATGAATATACCCTTCCAAAAATTATGATTTTCCTACAAGTATCCCAAATAGTAGCCACCTGTACTTTCAATAGTTCCTGTAATTTATGGCTGATATAATCACAGAGAAAACTCATAAGTACAGCAATGTGCCCATGTCAACAATTTTACATATTTTAGATTTATGAGGAGATTTTTTAATTAAATAGTAATTATGAAATTGACTTAGGTTTTTCAAAATTATTAGCTTCCAATCTTATATTAGCCCCATGTGAAATGTTCAGATGAATTGGAGACAAACATAAAAAAGGCATGAGAAGAAAAAGGAATACTAAATCAAGAACTAAAAAATAATGACTGAAAAATGTAAAGGTATATACATAATGGCCTAACTTTGCTAAACACGAAGATTAGGGAACATTTTAAAAATTAGATGGGTGCAGCCAACCCAGATTTGATCGTTGGTACCACATGCAGTTCCCTTGAACACTTCCAGAAGTAATCTCTGAGCACAGAATAAGGAGTAATTCCTGAGCACCTCTGGGTAATGTCACCTAAATAATAGTCATATTTGGAAGAAAATATGAGGTTGTAAATATATAATTTTGGAAGAATTAGACATAGATCTATACCTTCTTACACTCACCACTGGCTGGATGAACTTAAGGAAGTTATTTAACTCCTCTGATTCCTACCTTATCAATAAAATGACCGTATTAGTAGATCCTACTTAAAAGGTTGTATCAAAGGGCCAGAAAAATTATGAAGGAAGTAAGTGAGCCTTGCATGTGGTTACAGTGACTACAACCCTAGTACCAATTCCTGGCAGCACATTCCCTCAACAATTTCCTGAGTGCAGCCAGGAATTGTTTCTGAGTAAAAGTCAAGAAGAGTCCCTGACTGTCAGGTGTGGTCATAACTCCCCCACCAAAAAAAAATCGTACTTGAAATTTTACAATATTTTGTGCAAAATATAACAGTAATTAACACTATGAATTTGTGATCTTAATACTTTATAGTAAGAGTTATTAAAGCAAGTCTCCAGGACACCAGAATATCAGGAAATAAGAAACAATACAAATGAAGATCAGAGTAAAGACTATAATAGCTCAACTAATTTAAACACTTTTTCTGAAAGACAAAAAAAGAGACCTAAAGAATCTTCTCTGGCATTTAAGAAAGTGTGAATGAGACAAAAAGACAAAACAGCTAAAATTTAAAGAAGCTTTCTTCAACTTATACATAAAAATAAATATGTTAAATATTAAATTTAGAGGCCAGAGAAATATTACAGAGATTAAAGCTGTTGGCTTTAATGTTGCATGCAGCCAACCTCAGTTCAATCCCCAGACCAACCTTTGGTTTGCCCCAGTTCTCCACCCCCTACACACACAATTAAATGTTGAGAAGTTAAAAATGTGCAGTAAGAATATTACAGTTTATATTGACTAGAGGAACTAGTCTACTTCAAGTAGCATAGTGTCATATGTAAAGTGAAGAATTATTCAAACTCAATAATTTGATTATAGCACCATGGAAACATGTTATTTTAGTCTTTCACAGATTAATGAAAAACCGAGGGCATAAAAGATTAAATAAATGATAATTAGGTTAAGTAATAGGTACATATTTATTTTTAGCAGATTAATTAACAGGTGTTATATTTTCGTGTAACATATCTAAAAAATGTCTAGATAACGTGCCTAAAGAAAAGCTTATTTGCCTATGCAAAGGTTGTATTGCTTGCATACTTTAACTGCAAAGTGCATATAAAAATATTTAACAGAAATGTAAATAAAATATGCTCTACCACATAAAAATTTAAACCATTCTAAATAGTTATTGAGCCAAAGAAAACATAAAATTAATATGGCTATTTAGAAACATGGAAAATGTTTAGAATTTAAAACCATGCTATTTAGAAACAAGGAAAATAAAGCTATTGTCAACAAAATTGATGGAATATTGTTTCCATTCTGGTTCCTTGTTATTGCTCCAAGTTCTGTACACTGATATCTCAATCAGACAACTTTATTGAATTCCCTTATTTTATTCTCTTGCACTTTCTAAAGATCAATTAGTTTGTAAATATTACAATTTTCTCCTTTTTTTTTCAACAAGTATTTGTTTTTTCTTCTTTGTTTAAAGCACTTGCTAAAATTTTGTTAACTAGTGATAAGAGTAGTGTTCATTAAAAAAAAAAAAAGATGAAGTCTATTACAGGATTAAAGTACTTGCCTTGATGTGGCTAAACTCAGTTCAATTCCAGGCTCTTTATTTGATCTGTTAACAGGAATGATCTCTAAACAGAGCTAGGAACAAAAATTAACCCTGTGTGGCCAGATGTGGTCCCAAAACTAAAATTATTTTAATAAGATAAAACAGAATAGTTGTTTTGAGGGATAATAAAGCAGTTCAAGCACATACCTTGCATGAGGCCAACCTGGATTTAATCTCCGTCACCCCCATATAGTCCCCTAAATTCAATTGTAGTGATTCCTAAGTGAAAAGCCAGGCGTAAGTGAACATCAGGTGTGGCTCCAAAACAAAATTAAAAATGTTATTTAAATGTAAAATAGAATAAAAGTATTTATGTCTCAATATACTGAGTACATGCAAAACATTGATTGCAGGGCCAGAGAGAGCACAGCGGTAGGGTGTTTGCCTTGCAAGCAGCTGATTCCAACAGGTGGTTCAAATCTCAGCATCCCAAATGGTCCCCCATGTTTGCCAGGAGTGATTTCAGAGCATTACCAGGAGTAACCCCTGAGCACCGCCAGGTGTGATTCCCCCCACAAAAACAAACAAAACTAAACAAAAACACACAAACCATTGATTGCAGGACATCCATGTTTTATTCCCAGCACCACGGGGTGCCCAGCCCTGCAGCCCCCTCCATCCAGCACAAAGTCCAGAATAAACCCCAACTACTCCTGGATTTAAAGAGTTTCCAGTGTATTTCTTTTCTTTTTCTTTTCATTTGGGGAGAGGGGAAGGGCCACATCTAGTGATGCTCAGGCTTAGTCCTGGCTTTGTACTCAATGATCACTTGTGACAGGCTCAGGGAATGGTATGGGGTGTGAGAATTAAACCCAAGCACCCCACATGCAGAGCAAGTCCTACCTGCTCTACCATCTCTCCAGTATCTCTGAGAGTTTTGTTGGTTTGTTTTATTTAGCTTTGGTTTTTGGCCATATCAAACTGTGCTCAGGGCTTGGTCCTCTCTATGCACAGGGGCCATTCTGGTGGTCTCCAAGGACTTTAAAATGTATTTCTTTACTCAGTATGATACTGTCAATCACACAGGATCTGAAGGATGCTATGTTCTAAAATTTCCTAGCACTTTTTTAAAAATATATAATCACCAACAGAGATTAGATTTTAGCAAATACCAAAAATAGTTTTCCTTCTATGTTAATAATAAAACGGTTATAGTCGCCATTATTTCACTTATGCTGCATACATCTGTGTTCAAAGTAGAACTGACCAAATGCTTCTTCCTTTGTTCTATTTTTGTCTAACTCCACTATGACAATTATGCTATTTGGGAAAAAATTAAGCTTAAAAGCATCATGTATGCTATGAGTTATGTCTCAGTGCACGGCCGTATCACCTCAGAGTGCTTTTGAAAAGACTATTATGATTTTTCTTCTGAAATGTAAGTTTATTTTAAGTTGATATTCAAGTTCATTATTTAATTCAGTTATTATTAGTATTTTTACTTGTTTTTTTTTTCTTCTCTTTATTCAATCAACCAGGCTTTGGGGATTTATTGAATTGTTTTGAGCTGAGACTTGACTTTTAATTTTTATTCTTTGTTGCTCAATAATAATACAATTTGAAACTAAGAATTTCCCTTGTCACAGAGATTTCTAGCCCCTATCAGCAAGTGTAGAAAGATTAATCCTCCCATATTTTTTCCCACTCATTTTCTCTTTTTGTTTTGTTTTGTTTTGTTTTGTTTTTGGGGGGGGGGACACTCCTGGATCTGTACTCAGGAATTAACCTTGGCAGGTTCAGAGTATAATATGGGATCCCAGGAATCAAACCCACATTAGCCTAAATGCAAGTCAAGAGCCCTACCTGTTGTACTATGGCTCTGCCCCCCCCCCCACTCATTTTCATTCATTGTCTAAAATTTTTGCCTAAAAATTAAAATGAATAGTTGCTTGGACATCAAATAAATTCATACAAGGAAATGATAAATACCTGGAAGTTATCCACCACATAGTGAGGCTAAATTTTTTTTTTCTTCCATTAGAACCTTATAAAAAGAGATGGCGCTCTACTGAATTCTTTCTCTGATCTGGAGGCTAGATTTAGCCGGCATGGGGTCTGGGGAGATCCCGGGTCGAATGCTTTCTCCCTAGCTTGGACATGCTGGGAGCCTTGGTAGGCCCCCAGCCATCCCCTCTCCTGCCCCCCAGCCTCCAGGCCTTCCTGGGGTGGCAGCCCAGGCGGCCAGACAAGGTGGGTATGGGTGGTACCTCCTGGATGGGGTCCCAAGCTTTCCCTGTCCTTCCCCCAGTGAAGGGGGGGAGGGCACAGGGAGGAGGGCGGGTAGATCCTAGCTTCTGGTTCTCTACTGAATTCTTTCTCTGATCTGGAGGCTAGATCTAGCCGGCATGGGGTTTGGGGACAACCCTGGTCTAATGCTTTCTCCCTAGCTTGGGCGTGCTGGGAGCCTTGGTAGGCCCCCAGCCATCCCCTCTCCAGCCTCCCGGCCTCCAGGCCTTCCTGGGGTGGCAGCCCAGGCGGCCAGAAATGTTGGGTCCAAATTCAGGGTGCTTAGAGCTGCTCATTTTTACTAAGACAGTCTCTGGCAATTTTTACCAGTCTACATGTTCAAAACACTGTGTATATTTATAGTATATCCTATCCTTAAGTTATGTTTTGTGTCTGCAGAATATCCATCTCGTATTCTGCCCTTTTACATACCCCTGTATAGCTCATTTTAACTCCTTAACTCTATCACCCCCAACCATCAGTACACCCCATTTACCCTCTTTAACTTCAGTACTGCACTGTCCTAATCACACAACAAAGTGGTGCACTGGATATAACAACCCCCAACTATTTTAAAAGACTTAAAATGGACATGTATGGCTTTTGAATATTTTATGTCTATTTTCTTTGACAGCTATAACTCTTACTAAATATTCCCTTATACAGTAATGATTTTCCCCACTTTTATTCTTTTCTTCTCTCTGTGAGCTGTTCAATAAGGAATATTCAGTGAAGGAATTCCTCAGTGTAATGCTTATGTTTAACCATGTCATGGGGATTTTTGGACTTGTTCTTGCAGCCCCCATATGGGCCTATAATGCCATGTGGCATTTTTCCTTGTTTGCATAGGCACATTAAAATGGGAAAATACTATACATACAAATAAGTTCTTATCTAATAGAGGTAGGAACACAGAAATCTTGTAGAGCAATGGGTCCTTACACCCTGAACATTGACATAATGACCTGGCACAGGCCTCAGAAGAATGGGCATTCTCCATTCATCCCTGAACCAGGGAAGCTAACTACAAAACATCCAGGGTCATTTATAACATCATCTGGAAGCAATTCTCTACCAGGGAAAACCCTACCACTGCTCTGACATTGACCTGCTCAAAAGAGACTTTCCTCAACACTAAGAAGACTTGACAACAACGACCTGCTTACAGGACAGGACTCTCTGCATTGCCCTTTTATTGTGAGGTGAAATGAGAGGACGCTCTACACAATCCTGACTTCAATTTAGGATATACAGATTCCAGAATCTTTAATACAGAAACATGATACCAACAACAGAGACTGTGTGAAAAATAAAAGTGTAATGGCACTACAGACAATGTCTTGGATTGGACAAACTAGTTTGCCTGGAGCCTAGAGTTGATCATATGCCAGAAAACTTCAAGGGGATGGTCTCCTTGTATTAGTCCTTTCCATGTCCCTCATATTTTAGTGGGCTATGCAAACAATAATTGCCACTCTAACACCGTTTTTACTGTGCTCCTTTGACTCTAATCCCTAAGAAAAACAACCCACTTAAACTTTTGAGGTTAACTTAAAGTAATATGCATGTGCATGGAAATGTAAAAAAGTACTTTGCCTTCAATGTTTAAGGAGTTACAAAAGTTTTTATGGCTTTAGATTACTTTGTGTGCTGCTAAGAATTATTATTTATTACAATCTGGGGACTTGTGGGACATAGTAATTGTACAAGGGTTCTGTTTTATTTTTCTTAATGTTCTTTGGCTGAAAGTTCAGTTTGGATATCAGCAAGGGGATTTCTGAGAATTATGTTTAAAGGTGATTGTCCTTCCTCTGTAACTTTACCTTGTCCTCTTTCTTTGTATCTTTGTTCTCATAATAAAAATAAATTTATTATTAAAAAAAGAGATGGCACTTTGCTTCCATTGAAGTTTGGATCAATTGATGAGATCCCTCATCCTGAGGGTTTCTATTTTACTGAGTAGTATATGTTCTGTGGGAGGATGGTTTTTCATAATAAAACAGAAAATAAAAGGTATAGTTATTAGAAAGGATACAGAGCACCTGGCAAGAATACAGTTAGAGCATAGACCTACTATACTCCTGTTCCAGATTCATTTCTGAGCATGCTGTGATCCCCTGAGCACCACCAGGTGCAATTCTGGAAGCCCTTCCCCCCAAATAAAATGATGCACAATGATTTTTTTACAACAGGTTTACTGAGATATAATTCCCAGAGAATAAAGCTAATCTATTGAAATATATGATTCAGTTGGTTTTCATATACTCACAGATTTGTACAACTGCAACTAACCTAGTTTTAGATAATTTTATAATATTCTTCCCAAAATCTCACTCTCCTTTTACCTTAATCAGTTCACCACCAGCTACCACTAACTCCTTTTCTTGATAGACTTGGTAATTCTGGACATTTTATATAAATAAGTCATATTAATTAATCTTTCAGTACTGTCTTTTTTTATATATTGTAACATTATTAAGATTCATCCAGAGACCTGGGAAATAGTGTAAGAGTTAAGTTGTTTGCCATGCCTGCAGAGAATCCAGTTTGATACCTGGCATCAATTACCAAGTGATCTTTCAACACAGAGCCAGGAGTCAGCCCTGAGTACCAAGACATGTTTAAAAAACAAACTGCAAAGACTTTATTATTTGAAGTATGCATAATTAACAAATACTATATAATTATTGAAATTGGGGGGGTTTCTTCTGAAAATTTTTCTATAAATATATTGCTTTAAATATTTCTTTCATTTCACTTCTACACCTATCTTTAGAATGGTTGTGCACTGTGCTAATTGCTAAACCTTTGTAGTAAGTTGTGAAATCAATTGGCTAGCACTTCAACTTTGTTTTCTTTTCACACCATTGTTTTCAATAATATGAATTATTTGTATTTCCATATGAATTTTAAGATCAGCTTATCAGTTTCTGCAAAGAAACCAGCTGGAATGTTGATGTATCTTATATAAAATCTGTACATCAATTTAAGGAAAACCATATTTTAAAAATACTCATTTTTAAAGTTTTTATGTTTGTTTTTGTTTTTGGATCACACCCAGCACCCAGCAGTGCTCAGGGGCTACTCCGGGCTCTACGCTCAGAAATCGCTCCTGGCAGGCTCGGGGGACCATATGGAATGCTGGGATTCTAACCACCGTCCTTCTGCATGCAAGGCAAACACTCTAACTTCGTGCTATCTCTCCAGCTTCAATATTCATTTTTATTGATAAAAATGAAGTGAAACATTTTAACAGTTATATCTATACGATAAATATAAATTATATAGATATTAGGTATATCTATATACAAGTACACTATAGATATAAAAGTATACTCTAGGCACTATAGATGCTATATGTATCTAAACATATATAAAAATATAAAATTTACTTTAGATAATATAGATACATATAGTAAGGGTAAATAATTTTTTACTTCCATTAAAATTTTATCTAATAAAAAGAGATATAAAAGTAGTACTTTATATATATAACAATCAATAAATAAAATCAAAAGTATGTAAAATATTGAGGGATTCTCTTAATTTTAACATAAAGCATATATGAACAAAGTATTTCAACTCTGCTAAAAGATGAAAAAAAGTGATATAGAGGGCCAGAGAAAGAGAGAGAGCACAAAGAAGTAAGGAGCTTGCCTGGCATGAAGCCACCCCAATTTGATCCCCTGCTTTGCATATTGTCCCAGAACACTGTTAGGGATCTTCCCTGAACCCAATGGGGAATAGCCCTTCATTATACCCTATATGCTCTAACCTGTCCCTGCCAAAGAAGATATAGAAAAGAACAAAATCAATCTGTCTCTAGAGTCAAACCTGAATCTAAGTCCTAACTGTTCCTCTAATCAGCTGCATGCTTTTTGGAAAGACATATAATTTCACTTGGCCTCATTTGTTTAATGAGCTCCATAATAGTTCCAATCTGTTAAGATTATTTTGAGAATTGCCTAAGATAATATTTATGTCTCATTTTTGGAGCATCAAAAGTATTCACAAAACACCAAGTACTATTATGATTTTATTTCTACAAAGATGTAAGTTTCTCTTGATTTAATATAAATATTCAATCAAAATTGCAAAATAATCTCTGTTACAAACATCATTCTAAATGTTTTTATGAAATACAATTGGACCAGATTGCTAAAAAAGCTTCCTGAAAAGTTAGAATGAACAACTGCTGGGGAGATATTTTCTTGTCTATTTTAATGCAGTATATAGCATTAATAATTTAAAAACTAGTATACATTAGACAATTGACATTTATCAGACTGTGGAACTGATAAATGGTTCAGAAAGAAGCTTTAGTACATTTATGGATTCTATTTGCTATTATCTACAGATGAGGTAAAATTATTTGAAATATTATGTTTACACAATTACTTAACTATGAGAGGAAGCTATGTTGTAAATGCGCAGATTCACAAAAGAAAAGTAAATTCCACAAGAAGCCAGGAGCTAAATGTGTAAGATAAATGACAAAATAAAGTAACCATAATTAAATTATCTGTCTGATATATGGTTGTAGATTGAGCTCTTGAGTTAAAACACAATAAAGATGGAGGCTGGAGAGATTGGATAATGGGGAGAGTGGTTGTCTTGCACACAACTGACCGGAGCTTGATCCTTGGCATCCCAGATGATCACCCAAACAAGAATAATACCTAAGTGTAGACCCAAGAGTAATTCCTGAGCAACGCTGATTGTAGCCCCAAAACAAAAAAGCAATAGAGAAAAAGTTACAAAGGAAGCTTCATTAAAAGGTACAACTGCTTTTCAAAAAAAAAATTTTTTTTTGTGCTGGAGAGATAGCACAGGGGTAGGGCATTTGCCTTGCATGCAGTCAATTTAGGATGGATGATAGTTTGAATTCCAGCATCCCTTAGAGTCCCTCATGCCTGCCTTGAGCAATTTCTGAGCACAGAGCCTGGAGTATCCCCTGTGCACCGCAGGATGTGACCCAAAACACCCCCCCAATTTTTTTTTTAATTTTATACAGTAAAACTTGAAACTCTGCACAATACCAAAACACTTGCAGGAATTAAGCCACAAATGTACCAAACAAAAGGGCAACATAGTTATTAAAATAAATACTATTAATAATTAAAAAAGGATAAAATTCTAAGAAAAATAAACAGTATAATAAAATTGAACAATGCATAATAAATAAATCTGTGACAAATGCTCTATTCCATTTGGTAAACCAAGAAAATGCATACTTCAAACAATAGCCATCTACCTCTCTCTGTATCTTCAGTGGAAGATGCAATTATCGACCTAAACTAAAAAAATCTCAGTTTCAGGAGCCCAGAGAATGTCAGTCAACTTCCACTTTATTTCTGTGAATTACTCTCTATGGCATGATTTATATATGCTCACAGGGCCTCCTGCTGAAACTGGAATGAATTATCTTCTAATCCAGGGGTCCTCAAACTTTTTAAACAGGGGGCCAGTTCACTGTCCTTCAGACTGTTGGAGGGCCAGATTATAGTAAAAACAAAAATTATGAACAAATTTCTATGCACATTGCATATATCTTATTTAGAAGTGAAGAAACAAAATGGGAATAAATACAATATGTGGCCCGCGGGCCGTAGTCACACATCCATTCCCTTAGCTGGTAATTGAGGCTCTATTTGCCTTATTTCTTCATTGTTAGATGAAATATATACAATTTCATTCACTTGAACAAAACTGCTACTCAAGATGTTCTGCTCTACTATATGTGTGTATGTATTTAGATAATATATTTATATATGTAGGCTTTTAATGACCCCGATAAAGCATTCAAAATATTGCTTCAGAAAATGTATTTGGACTAGGAAGAAAATGAATGTTATCCAATGGTAATGGGGATCAGGAAAAACATAAAAATTAAAAATTGGGCTGGAGAGTTAACATGGAGGTAGGGCTTTTGCCTTAGATGCAGAAGAAGGAGGTAGGGTGTTTGCTTTAGATGCAGAAGGACGATGGTTCAAATCCCAGCATCCCATATGGTCACCCGAGCCTGCCAGGAGTCACCCCTGAGCGCTGCCAGGTGTGACCCAAAAACCAAAATAAAATAAAAATGTATGAACTAGGAAGGAAGTAAAGTGATAAGCATGATTCCCTCAGAGTAACAGGATTGTAAAGTACAGTGGCTAAAAGAGAAAAAAGAAAGAGGAAGAATGCCAGGTGGGAAATTGGCGGAGGAAAGTAGACATTGGTGAAGGGATGGGTATTGGAACATTGTAATACTCCTGAAAACCAACCATAAATAACTTTGAAGCTTTGTAATTCAGAGTAATTCCATTTATAAATTGTTAAAAGTAACCTGCCTCTGTTTCAACTGATGGGTCACAATAGAACAGGTCATCACTATCATTAAAAAAATTCTAATCAGTTCTGAGTTACTCATAAAAATGATAACAGCATTCATAGAAGGAAGATGTTGCTCTTCTGTGTTTATATTTTTGCCTCTGGCCTTCCATATTTTACCTTTAGACTTTCAGAAAAATGTTGGAGGGGTGAGCTCCTCCTTTCTACCATTTGTCTGAAACTGGACCTGAAACTTAGTTGTA
The DNA here is from genome assembly GCF_024139225.1 of Suncus etruscus. Lineage (NCBI taxonomy): Eukaryota > Metazoa > Chordata > Mammalia > Eulipotyphla > Soricidae > Suncus > Suncus etruscus. The sequence continues at coordinate 12,320,482 of NC_064863.1, read as the reverse complement.
TAAATTATTATTTTTCTTTTAAAAATTCTTTATTTTGTATAATTGTTAAGAGCAAAATGAATGATTATCTGTTTTGAGTATTAATCCTCGGTCGTTTCCATGGATACCTGATTCACTTATAAATGAAGCAAGAAGAAAAGAGACTTAGAGGCCAAAGAGGTGCTATTTGGTTCTTGGGTTCTTTGTGGAAAATCAGAATCTCAGGGAGAAAGCAAATCCCATGAGAGAGCGCATGAACTGGTTAAACAGGCAAACTCCAGCTGCTGTTGTTTGAGAATGACTGAAATCCAACAACAAACATGGTTGTAATCATGGTGCTTTAATAAAGATATGTTAAAAAACAACAACACATGTTTCCTCATTTTCACTGGTGTGGGAGCTTTTGAGTTTCTATTCAAATGAAAACCCATTTTCAGATCAGATCCTAATCAAGGGATTACTTTTCTAGCAAGAAGAATGAAATACCAATGCACTAGCCAACACACTCAATGGGATGCTGAGATAAGAACATTTGCATGGTTTAAGGTTGGCAGGATTGGGGTTAGAGCGATAGCATAGCGGGGAGGACATTTGCCTTACATGCTGGGGACCCAGATTTGATCATTGGCATACCATATTGTCCCTTGAGCCTGGTAGGAGCGATTTCTGAGTTCAGAGTCAGGAGTAACCCCTGAATACTGCTCGCTGTAGCTCCAAAACAAAACAAAACAAAACAAAACAAAAAGATGGGCAGGGTCATGTGAAAACAGATGATTCCTCTTCCTGGGACAATGACTTTTCAGAAATATTTTTCACTAAAGGTCAATATCTAAAGATCTCCTCATAAAACAACAAAAATCTGGTTTGGAAACAACAATCTGTAGCAACCAAAATTTTGGTTTGTATGACCTAATCATGAATCAAAGAGAAGACTGACTAGGGAGAAAAGGTGTAGGGAGAAAAACTGGTAAAAACAAGCCAAAGCTGAATCATAAGCAGAAAATACTAGGACCAAAACAAAAGAACATTTTTTTTTCTTTTCTGGCTGTTTTTCACATGAGGCCAAGTGATTTCGCCAATTCTTTATATTAGAAAAGTGGAAAAGGTTATTTTAAACCTTCTTGCCTTGTTTGCATTTTCTTGTGCATGTTTCTAAGTTAGTCACCTAACCCTCTAGGGTCTGAATTTCTAGGTAGGAAAGCAAAGGAAGATAATGAACGAAGATTTATACAAGTCATATTGGGAAGAATCCCAGTCAACAACAGATCTATTTCCTGATAAAGTTTGGGATCCTTTTAGTATGGGATGTGTTGAGTTATATGGATAGCACAATAGCACTCTTTGAGTGATAATGCGGATTTGGAGAATCTGACTTTTCTATCTGTGTGCCTGCAGCCTTTTTAAAGCAAGCCCAAAATTTGGTGGCCAGTTGAAGGTGGTTCTGTCACAATGAAGTCAGTGGAGCCAACAAAAATCATGCTCACTCACAAAAGCAAGAGAGAGCAAAGGGCTCCAGGCCCTTTGGTTTTTCTTCTCAAAAGCTCTAAATCAAATAAGATGACTAGAAAGGATCACAGAAAAAGGTGAGATGCTTGCAACTTCTCTTGCACAAGGATTGGGGCAAACATATCTCATGATTCCCTTCTAAGTTTCAAAGATCTCTTCGTCTTTCTTTCTCTTTCTTTCTTTCTTTCTTTCTTTCTTTCTTTCTTTCTTTCTTTCTTTCTTTCTTTCTTTCTTTCTTCCTTTTCCTTTTTCTTTCTTTCTTCCTTTTCTTCTTTCTTTCTTCCTTTTCTTTTTCTTTCTTTCTTCTTTCTTTCTTCTTTCTTTCTTTCTTTCTTCCTTCCTTCCTTCCTTCCTTCCTTTCTTTCTCTTTATTTCTTTCTTCTTTTATCTCTTTCTTTCTTTCTTTTTTCTTTCTTTCTTTCTTTCTTCTGTTCTCTCTCTTTCTTTCTTCCTTTCATCTTTCCTTCCTTCCTTTCTTCCTTCCTTTCTTTCTTTCTTTCTTTCTTTCTTTTTTCTCTACCTTTCTCTCACACACATCTCTTTTTATACACACACACACACACACACACACACACACAAAGGCCAAATTTCTCAGTAGTAAATTTTCAGTACTGCAATATGCATTTCTATTTCAATGCAATGTTCTTTATCTCTGTCAAGGTCACTCTCTTGACAGCAAAGATAACCCTGGAGATTCATGCATAGAACCCGATTGCTAGTCTCTATGGAGAATGAACTATAATTTTTTCTACTACTGCACTTGTTAGTGACAAAAAAATGATGTAACTACTCCTGAAGAGTTTGGGAAACGTGGTCTTGGGGGAAAGTAGAGAAGAGGGATGAAGAAAGAGCCATAAAATCATGTTCTTGTCTGTAATTTGAATCTACCTATGAGATGCCACATGTGCAGGTTTGTAACATTAGAATAACAATTGTCAACTAGGTGATAATATCATCATAATCATAAAAACACATAATATATTTATGCCAATTCATCACACATATATTATTAAATCTCAGCCTTTACTTCTCAAAAAATTATCAGACACAGAATGGAATAAAAGACATCTTTATTTTATATTTTAAATTCAGACCTGCCTGGAGAAAGAAGTTCACATAGAATAAATTCTAATTAATTGTGTTCTCAGTCTCCCTCTATGAGCTAGGGACCACTGAGGGAAAATTTGCATTACAGTACTGTTAAAGTAACATAGCATTTGTTCAATGGATATACAGCAATTTCTAACTTCCTGACTGAACAAGAAATTGAATATTTTGAACTCCTGATTATTTTCTAGTCAAAAAACCATTCCGGATATGAGGAAATGTAAATCAAGAGGATGCTTGGTGGATGCTTAGCGAGAGAATGCAGTTGGGCTGGGTCTTCAGGGATTTTCATAGTCTAAAAGTAGCCTTAAAGACTAACTCAGATACTTGGGCAAATTCACCTCCTATGTGCTCCCTTTATATTCCACAGAATCTAACTGACATTTGCTGAGTACATTTGCCTATTCTAAGAATCACTTAATTTTGGCCCAAGAAAATCGTCACTTGACAACACTATAGCCTAAATCCAGGTCAGAAACAGAGCTGGGTTTAACAATCCAAAGCCATGTTCTTCCTCATAAATGTTATGCAGGTTTCAAAATAACCCTGGCAAGCCTGGAATGAGACAGTATGTTTTGAACTTAAAAATTTACTCCCTCTCTCTTTCTCTCCAACATTCTTTTCATCTGTAGATACCTTCCTAACTGAAATACAGCAAGTATAAAGACAGATGCTACACTAAATTATCTGTCCAGAAGAAGGAGACTATTTTAAGCCACATTCAAATCCACTGATATATTTTTTTTAAGTTTTGGAATTTCTGCTCTTTGCAAAGTTTTGGGAGAAAAAAGAGGAGGCTTTGTCTGCCAGAAATGCTACATAAGATTGATGACTGTGAACCATTCCCACATACCCCACAAAGGAATCAGATACACAATCAATATTTCTGTCATTCAAAATCTGGTCATCTTGCAAATCCTTTTTTCACAAGAGGGCATATGCGATTATCTTACAAACTTCTATAAGGGTACATCTATTCTAATTGTGTGATCCAATGTAATCCAATCCACAATTATCTGTCACATTATTTACATATGTTATACAATCGGTCTTTCCAATTGGTTGACTTCATAGGGCAAGTCAGACAGCAGAAATCATTCAGGGTAAAAGTATAAATATCTGTAAACACAGTCTACTGAATAAAAAAGAAAAGGAGAAGGAAGAAAGGTAACAGAGGAGAAGGAAAAGAAGGAGGAAAAGAAAGAAGTGGTTATGGTTGTAGTGGTTGAAATTGGTATTATTGTTTCTGCTGAAGATTCCATATTAAGAATCAGACACAGAGAAATAACTCCATGAGTTGTAAAATAGAGTTGTAACACTAAAGAGATCTGGTGGACTACAAAATTCTAAAGTTAGAGCTGCTGAAACAGACGGCAAAGAACATGAGCTGTGAAAATGAAGAAATAGAGAGATGAATTTTGAATTAATTCTTAATGTTTGGGCAGGAATTGAATGAGTGAAGGTTCTGATTTATCTTGTATCTAAGTGCAAAAGTCACAAATGGTGGATTACGTATTAGAAATAGAGCTGTGAGACACTTGATAATTTCTATCTTTCTTTTCCAGATTCTAAAATCTAATCCTGCTTTTTGTATGTACTAGTCAAAGTAGCCAAAGACTCTGTCTGACCTCTACAATGTGCATCTCTGGAAACTTCATTCTTCTGACTTTTTCCCCAGTTGATTAGAGGAAAAGTGGGAAATCTGGATTAGTGTGTCTAGATTAAGGATGTCTTCTTAGGGTCATTAAACATCAAACTCAACTTAGTCAAGAAAAATTTTTTAGTGACCATGGTCATGCAAGATAAACTTCAGAAATGTAGTGCCATTGCAAGAAATGTGGGACAGCGTGGAAAGTCCCACTTTGACATGGATAACAAATAGTGATGGCATAGTCCTTGGTTTATCCTTCATTTCCTCTTGAAGTTTTTCTGACACCGGTAGAGATGTGGAGGCTCTTTATTCTGCTTCCATGCCCCAATATTCTTTTTTCCTCAACATTTCCTTATAAATGTTTTCTTTTTTAATATCTTTTATATAAATACCTTGATTACAAACATGATTGTAGTTGGGTTTCAGTCATATAAACAATACCCACCTTCACCGGTGCAACATTCCCATCAGCAATGTCCCAAATCTCTCTTCTTCCTACTTTCCCCTGTATTTAAGACAGACTTTCTACTTCCCTCATTCATTTACATTGTTATGATAGTTGTCAGTTTAGTTATGTCTCTAACTGAACTCTCCACTCTTTGTGGTAAGCTTCATATAGTGAACCAGACCTTCCAGCCTTCATCTCTATTGTCTCTATGTGCTACTACAATAATGCATTTTATTTTTCTTAAAACACCTAAATGAATGAGATTATTTTGTGTCTATCTCTTTCTGACTTATTTCACTCAGCATAATAGATTCCATGTCCAACCATGTATAGGAAAATTTTATGACTTCAATTTTTCCGACTTACTGCTGCATAGTATTTCATTGTGTGTATGTACCAAAGTTTCTTTAGCCACTCATCTGTTGTCTATCATCTGGGTTGTTTTCAGATTCTGGCTATTGTAAATAGTGCTGCAGGAGGCTTTTTTGTATATATGTGTTGTGTTTCTAGGGTATATCCCTAGGAGTGGTATAGCTGTATCATATGGGAGCTCAATTTCCAGTTTTTTGATGAATCTCTGTATTGTTTTCCATAAAGCCTGCACAAGCAGCATTTCCACCAGCAGTGAATGAGAGTTCATTTCTCCCCACATCCCCACCAGCACTGACTGTTGTGCTTTGCGATGTGTTCCAGTCTCTGTGGCGTGAGATAGTACCTCATCGTTGTTTTGATTTGCATCTCCCTGATGATTAGTGATGTGGAGCATTTTTGCATGTGTCTTTTGGCCATTTGTATTTCTTCTTGAGGAAATGTCTGTCCATTTCTTCTACCTATTTTTGATGGGGTTAGAGGATTTTTTTCTTATTTAGTTCTGTACCCTGTATATCTTAAATATCAGCCCCTTATCTGATGGGTATTTGGTGAATACTTTCTCCCATTCTGTGGGCAGCCTTTGTATCTTTGTCACTATTTTGAGGTGAAGAAGTTTCTCAGTTTAATATAATCCCATCAGTTTATCTCTATTTCCACTTGTTTGGATAGTGCTGTTTCCTCCTTGAAGATGCTTTAGTCTCAATGTCATGGAGTATTTTGCCTACATATTCTTCTACATAGCTTATGATTCCAGCTCTGATATCAAGGTTTTTAATCCATTTGGATTGAACCTTTGTGCAGGGTATTAGATAAATGCTACCAGTTCAGAAGTCAAAATTAACTTGAATTTATTCTCTTATTTTTATTTCCCTATTCTACAATTGAACCCCAGAGATAAAGTACCCAAAGACAAGTCAATTGTACATGGTAGAATCTAGGTTGAATCAAGGACTGTTAAACTGTAAAACTCAAATTCTATTTCTAAACTGTTGGGTCAGCCAGTTCAGACTGAACCTGGTTGGAAGGGGAGCGACAAACCTCAATTTTTAATTAAAAAAGCAAATGCAGAATAAGAAATGAAGTTTGATTAATTCCATTAAAAAAAACCCTTTTCCTTCCAAGTTTGGGTGAAATGGTCTAAAATGAAACTGTCATCTTGGGGGAAAAAATCTGCTCTGTGCAGCCAGCTGAGTCTTTTGTGTTATATGCCTGTGACTGGCTCTTTGGAAATTTCAGTTGGGTCAGGCTGAGCTGACCTCCATAACCAATTTTAAATCTAAGCAATATTTAAAACATTTTACTCAGGATAGAAAAA